>NC_091289.1:41847380-42447380 GCF_032444005.1 Ranitomeya imitator | reverse complement strand
AAAAGATGGGTCCTTGAGGCCTTGTATAGATTATCGTCTTTTGAATAAGATTACCGTAAAATATCAGTATCCTTTGCCTTTGTTGACTGATTTGTTTGCTCGCATTAAGGGGGCTAAATGGTTCACTAAGATTGATCTTCGGGGTGCGTATAATCTTATACGAATAAAGCAAGGTGATGAGTGGAAAACCGCATTTAATACGCCTGAGGGCCATTTTGAGTATTTGGTAATGCCTTTCGGACTTTCTAATGCTCCTTCAGTCTTCCAGTCCTTTATGCACGATATTTTCCGTGAATATCTGGATAAATTTATGATTGTGTATTTGGATGATATTTTGGTTTTTTCTGATGACTGGGAGTCTCATGTTCAGCAGGTCAGGAAGGTGTTTCAGGTCCTGCGGGCTAATTCCTTGTTTGTAAAGGGCTCAAAGTGTCTCTTTGGAGTCCAGAAGATTTCTTTGGACGCAGCCTGCATCTCTTAAGAGTCTGCAGAAGTTCTTGGGCTTTGCTAATTTCTATCGTCGTTTTATAACTAATTTTTCTAGTGTTGTTAAGCCTTTGACGGATTTGACTAAGAAGGGTGCTGATGTTGCTGATTGGTCTCCTGCGGCTGTGGAGGCCTTTCAGGAACTTAAACGCCGGTTTTCTTCTGCTCCTGTGTTGCGTCAGCCTGATGTTTCGCTTCCTTTCCAAGTTGAGGTTGATGCTTCCGAGATTGGAGCGGGGGCGGTTTTGTCACAGAGAAGCTCCGATTGCTCGGTGATGAAGCCATGTGTGTTCGTTTCTAGAAAATTTTCGCCCGCTGAGCGGAATTATGATGTGGGTAATCGGGAACTTTTGGCCATGAAGTGGGCATTTGAGGAGTGGCGTCATTGGCTGGAGGGTGCTAGACATCGTGTGGTGGTCTTGACTGATCACAAAAATCTGATTTACCTTGAGTCTGCCAGGCGTCTGAATCCTAGACAGGCTCGTTGGTCACTGTTTTTCTCTCGTTTCAATTTTGTGGTTTCATACCTGCCAGGTTCAAAGAATGTGAAGGCGGATGCTCTTTCTAGGAGTTTTGTGCCTGACTCCCCTGGAAATTCTGAGCCCACTGGTATCCTTAGGGATGGGGTGATTTTGTCGGCCGTCTTCCCAGACTTGCGACGTGCTTTGCAGGAGTTTCAGGCGGGTAAACCTGATCGTTGTCCGCCTGAGAGACTGTTTGTTCCGGATAGTTGGACCAGTAGAGTCATCTCCGAGGTCCATTCTTCTGCGTTGGCAGGTCATCCTGGAATATTTGGTACTAGAGACTTGGTGGCCAGGTCTTTTTGGTGGCCTTCCTTGTCGAGGGATGTGCGTTCTTTTGTGCAGTCTTGTGAGGTTTGTGCTCGGGCTAAGCCTTGCTGTTCTCGAGCCAGTGGATTGTTGTCACCTTTGCCTATCCCGAAGAGGCCTTGGACGCACATTTCCATGGACTTTATTTCGGATCTCCCTGTCTCTCAAAAAATGTCCGTCATCTGGGTTGTGTGTGACCGCTTTTCTAAAATGGTTCATCTTGTACCCTTGCCTAAGTTGCCTTCCTCCTCTGAGTTGGTCCCTCTGTTTTTCCAGAACGTGGTTCGTTTGCATGGGATTCCGGAGAACATCGTTTCTGACAGGGGATCCCAGTTTGTGTCTAGATTTTGGCGGACGTTCTGTGCTAAGATGGGCATTGATTTGTCCTTTTCGTCTGCATTCCACCCTCAGACGAATGGCCAGACGGAGCGAACTAATCAGACCTTGGAAACTTATTTGAGGTGTTTTGTTTCTGCTGATCAGGATGACTGGGTTACCTTTTTGCCGCTGGCCGAGTTTGCCCTTAATAATCGGGCTAGTTCTGCTACCTTGGTTTCTCCTTTCTTTTGTAATTCGGGGTTTCATCCTCGTTTTTCCTCTGGTCAGGTGGAGCCTTCTGATTGTCCTGGAGTGGACATAGTGGTGGATGGGTTGCATCGGATTTGGAGTCATGTGGTGGACAATTTGAAGTTGTCCCAGGAGAAGGCTCAGCAGTTTGCTAATCGCCGTCGCCGCGTGGGTCCTCGACTTCGTGTTGGGGACTTGGTGTGGTTGTCTTCTCGTTTTGTTCCTATGAAGGTCTCTTCTCCTAAGTTCAAGCCTCGGTTCATCGGTCCTTATAGGATCTTGGAAATTCTTAACCCTGTGTCGTTTCGTTTGGATCTCCCGGCATCGTTTGCTATTCATAATGTGTTCCATCGGTCGTTGTTGCGGAGGTATGAGGTACCTGTTGTTCCTTCGCTTGAGCCTCCTGCTCCGGTGCTGGTGGAGGGAGAATTGGAGTATGTTGTGGAGAAGATCTTGGATTCTCGTGTTTCCAGACGGAAACTCCAATATTTGGTCAAGTGGAAGGGTTATGGTCAGGAGGATAATTCTTGGGTGGTTGCCTCTGATGTTCATGCTGATGATTTGGTCCGCGCTTTTCATAGGGCTCATCCTGGTCGCCCTGGTGGTTCTCGTGAGGGTTCGGTGACCCCTCCTCAAGGGGGATGTACTGTTGTGAGTTCTGTTTTTGGGCTCCCTCTGGTGGTTACTGATGGTACTGGGTGATTTGTGTTCTGCTGTCTCTGGTGTCCACCTGTTCTATTAGGATTTGGGAGTTTCCTATTTAACCGGGCTTTCTTGTCATTTCCCCGCCGGCTATCAAGGTTATCAGAGTGTTTTGTTACCTCAGCTTCTGGCTTCAGTAATCTTCAGGACAAGCTAAGTTTTTGATTTTCTTGTTTCACGTTTTGCTTTATTTTTGTCTTGTCCAGCTTGCATGTAATTGTTTCTTTGCTGCTGGTTGCTCTAGTGGGCTGTAATTGCTCCTCATGTTCCATGAGTTGGAACATGAGTTCAAGTAATTACAGGATGGTTTTTTGAAGGGTTTTTTGCTGACCGCGCAGTTTACTTTTGTATCCTCTGCTATCTAGTTTTAGCGGGCCTCATTTTGCTAAATCTGTTTTCATACTGTGTATGTGCCTTCCTCTCATTTCACCGTCATTATATGTGGGGGGCTGCTATTTCTGTGGGGTATTTCTCTGGAGGCAAGAGAGGTCTGTGTTTCTTCTTATAGGGGAAGTTAGATCTTCGGCTGGTGCGAGACGTCTAGGATCAACGTAGGCACGTTCCCCGGCTATTGTTATTTGTGTGTTCAGGTTTAGGGTCGCGGTCAGCTCAGGTTCCATCACCCTAGAGCTCGTTGGTGCTTGTCCTTTTGTGATTCCCTGCCATTGGAATCATGACAACCTGTGTTGTTGTTCAGTGTTGCTGTGCTGTGTGTGCAGCCTCCTTTCCTTAATCAGCACCCCCTGGTGGAGGTTGCTCTATACTGCACTGCAGCAGCACATTACACATACCCTTAGAAGTTTGTAAGAATGAAAAAAATGTCTCCAGCATAGAGATTCACGCCGTTAAAATCTCAATTTTATTTAGGACATTCTTAAAACCATAATCTTACACTTCTGCAACTAATAGGGTCCCTGTTAATCAACCAACGCGTTTCGACCTACCATGGTATGAAAGAAATTTGTGGCACATCATTACAATATGGATTACTATATGAGCAGTGGAGACAGGGCCGGCGTAAGCACCCGGCGCACCCGGGAAAGTGCCGGGGGCCTGAGCAGGCAGGGGGCCCACTCGCCATCAGGGACACTCGCGTGCTATGGGAGCTTGGTGCCGTCCCTGCGATTTGGACACCCCCCCCCCGCTTGCTCCGGGCCCGGCACTTGCGATACTCATCACCTCTCCCTGTTCCAGCGCTGTAGCATCTTCCATCCTCTGACTGTGGCATTCAGGTCAGAGGGCGCGATGACATCACTAGTGTGCGCCCTCTGCCTGAGCAGTCACAGCACAGAGAGCATGAAGACGCAATACTGAGGAGTCCAGAGTACAGCCGCTATAAGCAACGAGAGGTGAGTATTTCATTTTTTTTTATATTTGGAGTAATATATGGGGACCATCAGAAGGGGCCCATATATGGAGCATTATAGGGGGCTAATTCTATATCAAGTATCTTATGGGGCCAATAATATAGGGAACATCTTATGGGGCCAATTCTATAGGGAGCATCTTATGGGGCCAATTTAATATAGAGCATCTTATGGGGCCAATTTAACATGGAGCATTTTATGGGGCCAATTGTATATGGAGCATGTTATGGGGCCAATTCTATAGAGAGTATCTTATGGAGCCAATTCTATAGGGAGCATCTTATGGGGCCAATTATATATGGAGCTTCATATGGGGCCAATTCTATATGGAGCTTCATATGGGGCCAATTCTATAGGGAGCATCTTATGGAGCCAATTCTATAGGGAGCATCTTATGGGGCCAATTATATATGGAGCTTCATATGGGGCCAATTCTATATGGAGCTTCTTATGGGGCCAATTCTATATGGAGCATCTTATGGGGCCAATTCTATAGGGAGCATCTTATGGGGCTAATTCAATATGGAGCAGTATATGGGGCCAATTACATATGGAGCAGTATATGGGGCCAATAATATATGAAGCATCTTATGGGACTAATTATGCATGGAGCATTTTATATGGCCAATAAAATATGGAGCATTATACATGAAGCATATTTTGGGGCCAATTATTTTTGGAGCATTATATGGAACCAATCATATGCTGTAAGGAGCATTATATGGGACCCATTCTGTAAGGAGCATTATATGGGGCCAATTCTGTATGGAGCATCATATGGGACACATTCTGTATGGAGCAATATATGGGACTCAGTATACTGTATGGGCCAATCATATACTGTATGGAGCATTATATAAGGCCCATTATATATGGAGCAATAGATGGGGCCCATCATATACTGTATGGAGAATTACATGTTGCTCACTATACTGTATGGAGCATTATATGGGGTCAATTCTATATGAAGCAATATATGCGGCTCATTCTGTATATAGCACTCTGTGGTACCCATTATACTGTATGGAGCATTATATGGGGCTCATTATTTTGTATGGAGTACTACGTGCAGCCCATTATACTGTATGGAGCACTATATGGGGCCATTATACTATATGGGGCAATATATGGGGCTCATTATTCTGTTTGGAGCAATATATGGGGCTCATTATTCTGTATAGAGGAATATACTGTCTTGTTTCTGAGCTAATGTAGAATGTACAATAGATGTCACTCATGTAATGTAAGAAGTAAGTGAAATCTTTGGCATTGTACTATACCTATATTTCTCTGCCGTATCTGTGAATTATGAATTGTGGTATGTGTTAAAAGGGTCCACCGGGACTCTTTTGCCCAGGACCCATGAAAACCTGGAGCCGGCCCTGAGTGGAGATACTACCTCTAGGAATCTCCCACCACCCAAAGACCACGAGAATAAGGGGGTTCGTCACTCTTTTTGGTTTCTCCTGCAGATCTGCATTTAGGTTAACCAGGCTGTAGAGAAAACTGCAGCCATCCCCCTTCACTTAACTAGCTAGATCTTAATGCAATTCCCCTGCACAGCATTGTGCAAATTAACTGTGAAGAGAAAACTAGTGAAGGGGTTGCACCTCTTAATCAGAGCTGAAGCCCCTTGATTCTCAGGATTGGCAGGGGTCCTATATATCAGGATGCAAATGATCATAAAGTGATGGCAAATATATTATTACTAGATGGTGGCCCGATTCTAACACATCGGGTATTCTAGAATATGCATGTCCTCGTAGTATATTGCCCTGCCACGTAGTATATTGCCCAGTCATGTAGTATATTGCACAGCCCACGTAGTATATTGCCCAGCCATGTAGTATATTGCCCAGCCATGTAGTATATTGCCCAGTCACGTAGTATATTGCCCAGCCACGTAGTATATTGCCCAGCGACGTAGTATACAGCACAGAGCATATTGCCCAGCCACGTACTATATTGCCCAGTGACGTAGTATACAGCACAGATCCACGTAGTATATTGCACAGCCCACGTAGTATGTTGCCCAGTCACGTACTATATTGCCCAGCTACATAGTATATTGCCCAGTCACGTAGTATATTGCCCAGTCACGTAGTATATTGCCCAGCCACGTAGTATACAGCACAGAGCATATTGCCCAGCTACATAGTATATTGCACAGCCCACGTAGTATATTGCCTAGTCACGCACTATATTGCCCAGCTACGTAGTATATTGCCCAGTCACGTAGTATATTGCCCAGTCACGCACTATATTGCCCAGCTACATAGTATATTGCCCAGCCACGTAGTATATTGCCCAGTCACGTAGTATATTGCCCAAGTAGAAAAGAAGAGCAGCATCCATACCAGGTGATAGAGATCCAAAAAACGATTTATTCTGCCATCAAAGGTTACAACGTTGTGACCTTTGATGGCAGAAACAGCTAACATAGAAAAAACTCAGAAAAAATACATACCATGAGATACGGCCTTCCCAAAACCCTGTCTGATGACAAATGCACACTAAGCAGGATGCAGCAGGCCTCCACTGATAAAAGCTAGGGGCGGCACAGGTGCAAACTACTTGATAAAAACAGCCACCCCAACCAAACATTGCAGGGGTTGGCTGCCTAGCAGAAAAAATGCACATTGATATGACTCACATAGGACGCCAGTCACACTGATAAGTGTGGTGCACAGTGTCTGTATGAAACCTATTGATGACGCCCCTTGTATTAACAGGCGGGCTGCCCAGCACTAAAAAAATGCAGCACACAGTGACAGACGCCCCAGAAAAACCTAACCAACAAAAAGAGGCCTAGCCACATCCTGCAAAAAAGGATATGATAAAGTGCAAAAAAATGCATGCATATGATAAATGCATACACTATATGGGGTATTGGTTTAATATTTTGGCCAAAATAAAGTAAGCCCGCAACCCAACGCCAAGGGTCCCCATAATATTGCGGGTCCTACCACTAATATCAAAAACAGCTAACATAGAAAAAACTCAGAAAAAATACATACCATGAGATACGGCCTTCCCAAAACCCTGTCTGATGACAAATGCACACTAAGCAGGATGCAGCAGGCCTTTTTCTATGTTAGCTGTTTTTGATATTAGTGGTAGGACCCGCAATATTATGGGGACCCTTGGTGTTGGGTTGCGGGCTTACTTTATTTTGGCCAAAATATTAAACCAATACCCCATATAGTGTATGCATTTATCATATGCATGCATTTTTTTGCACTTTATCATATCCTTTTTTGCAGGATGTGGCTAGGCCTCTTTATGTTGGCTAGGTTTTTCTGGGGCGTCTGTCACTGTGTGCTGCATTTTTTTAGTGCTGGGCAGCCCGCCTGTTAATACAAGGGGCGTCATCAATAGGTTGCATACAGACACTGTGCACCACACTTATCAGTGTGACTGGGGTCCTATGTGAGTCATATCAATGTGCATTTTTTCTGCTAGGCAGCCAACCCCTGCAATGTTTGGTTGGGGTGGCTGTTTTTATCAAGTAGTTTGCACCTGTGCCGCCCCTAGCCTTTATCAGTGGAGGCCTGCTGCATCCTGCTTAGTGTGCATTTGTCATCAGACAGGGTTTTGGGAAGGCCGTATCTCATGGTATGTATTTTGACCTTTGATGGCAGAATAAATCGTTTTTTGGATCTCTATCACCTGGTATGGATGCTGCTCTTCTTTTCTACTTGTGACTTTTGGTCCGATTGGATCCTTGGACTTTGGAACGCGCATCCCTTAAGCTGAGTGCTGATGGTTGATTTTCTTGTAGTGTATTGCCCAGTCACGCACTATATTGCCCAACTGCGTAGTATATTGCCCAGCCACATAGTATATTGCCCAGTTACGTAGTATATTGCCCAGTCACGCACTATATTGCCCAACTGCATAGTATATTGCCCAGCCACATAGTATATTGCCCAGTTACGTAGTATATTGCCCAGTCACGTACTATATTGCCCAGCTACGTAGTATATTGCCCAGTCACGTAGTATATTGCCCAGTCACGCACTATATTGCCCAGCTACGTAGTATATTGCCCAGCCACGTAGTATATTGCCCAGTCACGTAGTATATTGCTCAGTCACGCACTATATTGCCCAGCTACGTAGTATATTGCAAAGCCACGTAGTATATTGCACAACCCAAGTAGTATATTGCCCAGTCACGTACTATATTGCCCAGCTACTGTACGTAGTATATTGCCCAGTCACGTAGTATATTGCCCAGTCACGCACTATATTGCCCAGCTACGTAGTATATTGCCCAGCCATGTAGTATATTGCCCAGTCACGTAGTATATTGCCCAGTCACGCACTATATTGCCCAGCTACTGTACGTAGTATATTGCCCAGTCACGTAGTATATTGCCCAGTCATGCACTATATTGCCCAGCTACGTAGTATATTGCCCAGCCATGTAGTATATTGCCCAGCCACGTAGTATATTGCCCAGCTACGTTGTATATTGCCCAGTCACGAAGTATATTGCCCAGTCACACACTATATTGCCCAGCTACGTAGTATATTGCCCAGCCACGTAGTATATTGCCCAGTCACGTAGTATATTGCCCAGTCATGCACTATATTGCCCAGCTACGGGGTATATTGCCCAGCCACGTAGTATATTGCCCAGTTACGTAGTATATTGCCCAGTCACGTACTATATTGCCCAGCTACATAGTATATTGCCCAGTCACGTAGTATATTGCCCAGTCACGTACTATATTGCCCAGCTACGTAGTATATTGCCCAACTACGTAGTATATTGCCCAGTCACGTAGTATATTGCCCAGCTACATAGTATATTACCCAGCCACGTAATATATTGCCCAGTCACGTAGTATATTGCCCAGCCACGTAGTATACAGCACAGAGCATATTGCCCAGCCACGTAGTATATTGCCCAGTTACGTAGTATATTGTCCAGTGACGTAGTATACAGCACAGAGCCACGTAGTATATTGCACAGCGACGTAGCATACAGCCCAGCTATGTAGTATATTGCCCAGCCACGTATGTCAGAGGTTAAAAAATAATCATATACTCACCTTCCGATCCCAGGGCGGCCCCTTGTAGTTCTGTCGCCAGCTTCCAGTCCCAGGGTGTGATGACATTGCGGTCACATGACCCTGACGTCAAGGCAGGTCCTTCTCGCGTAGGCGCGCAGGACCTGTCATGACGTCTCGGTCACATGACCGTGACGTTATGGAAGGTCCTTCTCGCACAGGCGCACAGGACCTGTGATGACATCGCGGTCACATGACCGTGACGTTATGGAAGGTCCTTCTCGCGCAGGCACACAGGACCTGTGATGATGTCGCAGTCATATGACCGTGATGTCATGGAAGGTCCTTGTCGCGCAGGCACACAGGACCTGTGATGATGTCGCAGTCACATGACCGTGTCGTCATGGAAGGTCCTTGTCGCATACCATCCTTAGCACCGGAACGTCGCGAAGAGCGGGAAAGGCGCCGGAGGGTGAGTATATGATGATTTTTTAATTTTTTAATTATTTTTAACATGAGATCTTTTTACTATTGACGCTGCATTAGGCAGCATCAATAGTAAAAACTTGGTCACACAGGGTTAATAGCGGCTGTAACGGAGTGAGTTACCCGCGGCATAACGCGGTCCGTTACCGCCGACATTAACCCTATGTGAGCGGTGACTGGAGGGGAGTATGTGGGCGCCGGGCAGTGACTGCGGGGAGGAAGGAGCGGCCATTTTCTTCCAGACTGTGCCCGTCGCTGATTGGTCGTGGCTGTTTTGCCACGACCAATCAGTGACTTGGATTCCATGACAGACAGAGGCTGCGACCAATGAATATCCGTGACAGACAGAAGGACAGACAGACAGAAAGACGGAAGTGACCCTTAGACAATTATATAGTAGATTATTATTATTATTATTATTATTATTATTATTATTATTATAAAACCCAAATGAAATTTAAGAGAGAATGTTTCACTTTAACACTACAGATACTGGACTTTGACAATATATTTTTTCTATGTTAAAAGGTATGTTGATAGGCAGGAAATTCAAGAGATGACTCTGTTTGGGCAATCTAAAGGATTGATTAGATTCTCAGGGGATGTTGTTGGTTGTCCTGTAGGAAACAGACTTCACTTTGCAGAACTTGACTCAGACTGTGGTCTTCTCAATGGTTTATTTTCGTAAACTGAAGCTGACATCACTTAGAAAAGATCCTCCGCCATCGTTTATCATAAATGAGGTTCATTCATTCCTGATCAGGAAGTTTACTGCTAATTTACTCATTAATTATTGTTTACATTGCTCTGACTCAATCCTCTGCTATGAGAGGAATACACCTGTCATAGACAATGAAAGACAGATAGCCTGGGAGCTCTGGACTTAAATCGCCTGTCTAGTTCTGACACGCAAGCAGCAGGGAGCACTTACTTCAATGTAGTAGTACACTTCACTCCTTGTGGCTCCACATCTGCTAGTGCTTTGACCTTGAAGTCTACACAGAACATGATCCAGAGTAATCTTTTTTAATAAGATTGATGTCCAAAGGGATACAGGTTCCTCTCCAGATTGCCCTACATATAGATTAGACATCCTGTGCATATAATAGATGATTCAATGGCTTAGACAAAGTTTTCATTCTGGGACTTAAAGAAAACCTGTCACAAATATGCTATATTTTTTCTGTGTAAGTGACGCCGTCCTTATGAATCTATTGTTTTGCATTTGTTCCTACGCATCTCTACTCCTGACATCAGGCCCTTTCTTCCTTGCAAGTAAAACTACTCTTATTAGCCAAGAAAGCATGGTTCTAAACTCTTCTCTGTGGGTGTCTTCTTGAGGACTATAATGGGTGGGGCGGCTGTGGCTGAGGGTCGCATTTGCACCCTGCCACACTAGGGGATCCAGGCTGGGTATGTGTGATTTTACCTTAGCCATACACCATTGTAGACCACATGCTGACACTTCACAGGCCAATACCCAACGAAGTAGAGATGAACGACCAGAATCCAAAAATAATCTTTTCTTTATTGAACAAACTGTTGAGAAGTATATAGATCAGATAACAGGCACAATACTTAAAGGGAACCTGTCACCCCAAAAATCGCGGGTGAGGTAAGCCCACCGGCATCAGGGGCTTATCTACAGCATACTGTAATGCTGTAGATAAGCTCCCGATGTTACCTGAAAGAGGAGAAAAAGACGTTAGATTATACTCACCCAGGGGCTGTTCCGCTGCTGCTCCGGTCAGATGGGCGTCTCTGGTCCGCTGCAGCGCCTCCCATCTTCATTCTAAGACGTCCTCTTCTGATCTTCGGCCACGGCTCCGGCGCAGGCGTACTTTGTCTGCCCTGTTGAGGGCAGAGCAAAGTACTGCAGTGCGCAGGCGCCGGGCCTCTCTGACCTTTCCGGCACCTGTGCACTGCAGTACTTTGTTCTGCCCTCAACAGGGCAGACAAAGTACGCCGGAGCCGGAGCCGTGGCTGAAGATCAGAAGAGGACGTCTTGGAATGAAGATGGGAGGCGCCGCAGCGGACCAGAGACACCCATCCGACCGGACCAGCAGCGGGACCGCCCCTGGGTGAGTATAATCTAATGTCTTTTTCTCTTCTTTCAGGTAACATCGGGGGCTTATCTACAGCATTACAGAATGCTGTAGATAAGCCCCTGATGCCGGTGGGCTTACCTCACCCGCGATTTTCGGGGTGACAGGTTCCCTTTAAAGAATACATCTTCTTCACAATCCAAAGACCAAAACTTCACTATTGCCCATAGTGGTACATTACTTCTGTTACATGTTTCACTAGACCATCCAACCATTATGGGAACCTCCATTTTCCATTTTTTAGTGACCTCACAGGTTGAGGTGCATCTCTACGACTTTTCACAACTATTCTCAAGGTCCATTTGATGTGGGCCACATGCCCCTTGTTGTGTCACTGCATCTTCAATTCCTCGTAGGAGAACACATGCCTCAGACTAGCCATCTTCTCGGCAATGATCCTCAAGTCTGGCTACACTTCACTTCTTATCTAGTATAGATAATGTTTGCTGTAGACCGCACTTGCCTGAGATAAGGAATTCTTCTGCCCTTAATCCTTGTTTACTACAGAATATGTTGTCCCATGGCTTGGGAATCTTATCGTATCATATTATTATTGTTATTATTATTATTATTATTGTGCTGCTCCTTTGTTACTGTACAACACGGTTTGACCCGTTTAGACGTCTGTCCTTCCTCTCTCCCTGTAGCTCTGATATGTCTCTAAAGTCAATAACTACTCCCTTCTTCTTCCTCATTCTGTATATCAGCCATGTTAAGGAGCACATGTGTCTACATTACTGGTTCAGAATTTTTTTTTACCTACTGTAATTGTGCAGAACTACAAGAATTCAGCTGAAAAATAAACCTTCTTCTGAAATCTTCACACGTGTCTCTGCAGTCGAGGAAAACAATTTGATGAAATCAGTTTGTGAGTAACGGTACATAAAGAGCCATGGATCTTGCCTCTCAAGTGCCCCACACTCTCATCCTAGTTCTGGGGTCAGAATATAACACGCTGCCCAAGTATGGTCTCCCTTATTTGCACACAACACCCTATTCAATGCAGGTCTGCTGACATTAAGACCATAGGTTCTTTTCCTTTCAACATTCTTCCCTATCTGCCTAGCAATCACAGCAAGTTTTCTATGTCCACTTGTCACATCCCTTCATGGGCTGGCCCCAATGATTAATCCGATCCGCTGGTTAGCTAAGTGCTGCAGGCTATAAACCAGATAAAACAACATTCAAAACAGTGCAATGCATTATATAATCATAAGCTCTTCAAAGAGGGTGTCAACAGCTTTTCCACTCCTTAACAGGACCATGCCAGCTGGATATAAAGACTAGATTTATACATAAGAAAGAATGGCCATACCTCAGACACTGAGAGGCGCAAAGACAAAGAAAATCCAGACTCCTGAGAACAGCTGCATTTACACGAGGTAAAAAATACATATTGAGGCCGGCGTCACACACAGCGTAAAACAATACGGTCCGTATCTTACGGCCGTAATACGCTGAAAAGTCCCCAAAATAGTGGTCCGTAGCTCCTCCGTAGGCAGGGTGTGTCAGCGTTTTTTGCGCATGGCATCCTCCATATGTAATCCATATGGCATCCGTAGTGCGTGTTTTTCTCGCAGGCTTGCAAAACCAACATACCGCTATAGAAGGGATCCATGTGTCACAAAAAAAAAATATATATATATACTGTCTATATATATATATATATATATATATATCAGTGAGACACATATATATATATATATTAATATTTCTTCCAGCGCTAGATAGCTTTAAAGCCGGTAATTCAATTACCGCCTTTTGCTCTCTCCTTCCTAAACCCGACATGATTTGAGACATGGTTTACATACAGTAAACCATGTCATATTACCCTTTTTTTGCATATTCCACACTACTAATGTTAGTAATGTGTATATGCAAAATTTGGCCGTTCTATCTACTAAATTAAAGGGTTAAATGGCGGAAAAAATTGGCGTGGGCTCCCGCGCAATTTTCTCCGCCAGAGTAGTAAAGCCAGTGACTGAGGGCAGATATTAATAGCCTGGAGAGGGTCCACGGTTATTGGCCACCCCCTGGCTAAAAACATCTGCCCCCAGCCACCCCAGAAAAGGCACATCTGGAAGATGCGCCTATTCTGGCACTTGGCCACTCTCTTCCCATTCCCGTGTAGCGGTGGGATATGGGGTAAAGAAGGGTTAATGCCACCTTGCTATTGTAAGGTGACATTAAGCCAAATTAATAATGGAGAGGCGTCAATTATGACACCTATCCATTATTAATCCAATACTAGTAAAGGGTTAAAAAAATACACAAAAACATTATTAAAAATTATTTTAATGAAAAAAAAACAAAGGTTGTTGTAATATTTTATTCAACGCCCAATCCAATCACTGAAGACCCTCGTTCTGTAACAAAAATAACATAATAAACCAACAATATCCTTACCTTCCGCAGATCTGTAAAGTCCAACGATGTAAATCCATCGGAAGGGGTTAAAATATTTTGCAGCCACGAGCTTTGCTAATGCAACGTTGTTTGTGACTGCAAAACCCCGGGGAATGACGGTAAAGTAGGTCAATGACCTATATTTACATTCATTTGCGTGAGGCGCCCTCTGCTGGTTGTTCCTAGATCGTGGGAACTCTCCTAGAAAGCTCCCAGGCTCGAGTTTATATGAGGACAACCAGCAGAGGGCGCAGACGGCGGCCTTATAGCGAGGGACAGGTCCTCTTAAAACTACACATAGTCCATCAATGCTAACTACAACCACAATTCCCCAAAAACTTAGAATGTTGTGTAAAATGTAAGAAAAACAAGAATGCAATGATTTGGAAATCTCGTTTGGCCATATTTTATTCACACAAGACCATAAAACACAGATCAGAAGGTGAAAGTTAGACATGTTTCATTTGAGAAAAATTAACTAGTTTAGAAATTGATGGCAGCAACACATTTAAAAAAAAAGTAGGAACAGAGTTAACAGAAGGCTTGAAAAGGAAAGTGATTTTAGTGTAAAACAGCTGTCAGGTTAATTTTCAACTAAAAAACACCAGTGTACAGGCAGAGATGCTTACCTGTTCAAGGCCTCCAACAATTGCACTAACCAAGGTGCAGCGGACCCAAGTAAAGATGGCAAATACACAGGTGCAATAATACCGATAATGCAGCCAACCTACAATGAGGAATTGGCCGCTTGGTGCACCTGTGCAAACAAATAGTCTGTAATTTTCAACTAAGTCACATGATTTTGTATAAAAAGAGTGTGTCAGAGGCAAAGTCTCTCAGAAGCATAGATGGTCAGAGGTTCACCAATCTGTGAACGGAGTCTAAAAATTTTAAAACAATTTCAGAAAAATGTTCCTTACCATAAAATGTCAAAGACTTTGAATATGTTACCATCTACAATACACAATATCATAAAAAAATTCAGAGATTCTGGAGAAATCCATGTGCACATGGGACAAGACCAATGCTCGTTATTAGGTGCTCATAATCTACAGAACCTCAAGTGCCAAAATATTAAAAACAGGCATGATTGAGTCATGCAAATCACTAAGTAGAGTATATGCCTATTTTTTTACTTTTAAGAATATTTATAAAAGTGTAAACCATTGAAGATAGTCATAAACTATATAGGTATGGAAAAGAGGAGTAGTATGTGAAATAAAATGTACAGTAATTTTCATTGATTTGATAATATATAGAGACATTAAAAGAAACTATAGTAATCCTATATATGTAAATTATAAATATACAGCTCTGGCAAAAATTAAGAGACCGCTGCAAATTGTTCAGTTTGTCTGATTTTTCTCTTTATAGGTGTATTTTTGAGTAAAATGTAAATTTTTATTTTATTCTATAAACTACTGACATGTCTCCAAATTTCCAAGCAATAAATTTTGTATTTTTTTTTTTCTGAAAAGGAGAAATGGTAAAAATTACAAAAAAAAAACCCAAGTGCTTTCAGACCTCATATAATGCAAATAAAACAATTTCATAATCATTTAGAAACAACAATACTAATGTTTAAACTCCGGAAGAGGTCAGAAATCAATATTTTGTGGAATAACCATGATTTTTAATCACAGCTTTCACTCGTCTTGGCATGCTTTCCACCAGTCTTTCACACTGCTCCTGGCGCAAAAAATGTAAGCAGTTCTTCTTTGTTTGATGGCTTGTGACTTTCCATCATCCTCTTGATCACATTCCAGAGGTTTTCAATGGGGTTCAGGTCTGGAGATTGGGCTGCCCATGACAGGGTTTTGATGTCGTGGTCTCTTAATTTTTGCCAGAGCTGTATAACTTGGACCGCTGTTGTGTGTCATAAATTTGTAAGGTATTCCACAGCAGTGGTCTAGTGGAAGTCCGAATATGTAGTGGCAGAGAATTGTTTTTATTTATATCTGCCCAAGTAGGGCTATGGCTAAAGGTCCCTTGGATAATACATTTGACCATTTGTTATTATAGGGATAATAAGATAGTAAATCTAATTAGAACCCTCATATATATAGAAATATATTTAATACAAAGAGGATATGTGAAAGATACATGTGAATTAAATGCACAACTTATTGTAGGAGAATGTTGGTATTATAATCCATAGCTATGTGTGAGGGCAGTGGGTGTGGACCACTGTGCCACTGGCAGTGCTAACCCTGTAGAGGCATGGCTAAGTGGCTACCTGGTCTTCACTAGAGCCTCTGATGGTGAGGTTAGGCTTGGGCCATAATGTTAGCCACCAGGTGCCACTCCATGGCAGTACCCGTACCTGCAACAACTGAACGAGTCAAGGAAGGGATACAAAGTGCAGAGGGCACAGGCAGAGATGTAGTTAGACAGTCTGATGTTGGGGCAGGCAGCACAGGTTAAAATACATAGCCGGGCTCAGGAGTGCAGAGATCAGACAAGGCGAGAAGACAAGCCAGGTCAGTAATTGGAGAGTTAGCCCTCTCTCGAATTAGGCTGTCTGTCCCTCGGCTAAACCCTAAGCTACAGGTCGGCACCAAGGTTGCCAACTTGACCTTATATTTTTTTCTGGACAGCTTATCGAAAAATCTCGGACATGTAAAATTTAGATTTGCCACAATATATTCTGTTTAGAAAGGGACATTAATTCCTTTTAAAAAATCCTCAATTAAATGCATAGTTCAAGTCCATTTTCATTATAGACATTGTAATCAGAACAATACAGGAGGAGCGATAACATTATATGATGAAGACTATCAACACTTGATTATAACTTTTATGAGTGCTTGTATCAGACATTACGTGGTGCAAAATACCACCACATTTAATTTTTGAATTTCTAGGTGTTTGCATCAGACATTACTTGATCGAGAATGTCCATATTGGAATTTTAAAGACTTTCAATAATTATATCAAATTATTAAAAGATAAATTAGAGCAGAACTAGCCACTGAAAAATGCAGCACTTTACTATGGTTGTCACATGAGGAGAGCAGACATAAGGAGGTAAAAAACGACAGCTGTTTCGAGTAAACTACGCTTCTTTCTGCTCTCATTTAACTTTTCATGCTTTTTTGCTCACAATTTTGGACTGCTATATCTCTAGCTGAGCACAATATATCTGGTAATCCGCACTCATTGTTTGCCTTAATGCATTCCTGGAGGTTGCGTTAGCAGAGCCAGCATTCCTGCCTTTTGTTTTTTATCAAATTAATTAATTGTTTTAGACTGGAGTACTCTTGTGTTATTAATATTCATTCTAATTATAAGTCAGTAAATGTTATTATGAACTATTCCATTTAATCTCATATTTATTTTAACAAGTAGTATTGAGGAATTAGTATAGAGAAATGTGTCCAAGTTCGACACTACAAGTCGATAACTAGAGTATAAGCCTATTTTTTATTTTTAAGAATATTCACATAAGTGTACACTAACAGTACACAGTGTCACCAGAATTCGCTAGTTTAAAGCAGAATTTACAGAGAAATACTGAGGAATTCAAATAAAAAATTCAAGAATGGAAACATCGTAAATATATTCGTGATCTGAATGATTTTGAGACAGGACAGATGTATAAACAGAGAGTAAAAACGAGGAATCAAAGACTTTTTGCCAATAGCTCAAGAAATACCGATATCTATGAAACAGGTAATTCAGAGTCAGGAAACTCAGTGAATGAGAATAGGACAGGTACTAAGAGAAAATGTGGTCCTAAAAGAAATTTTAAACAAAAGAAAAACCCTGCACCTAAACATGGCTAAATACGAGATTAAACAAACCACGTTTAAAGGAAAGAAGCAATACCCTATATGGGTCAATCATCGTCCTATATTACACAACCATGAGAGATATGAATGTGAGACAACTACATTCGAGAATACATTGAAGATGTCAACAAAGGGAACCAATGGACAAATGATGCCAGTAAATGGCACCATAATCCCACATGTAACAATACCATCACAAACCACTTTATCGGGTCGAGGTCCAGTCCTTCAAGTATCATTGATACCACAGATGAATCAACGAATAACCACCCCAAATCATCTGAGTACTCAGATTACAACACCTACCACAATGGCTCCATTCCGTATCTTCATAGGTGTAAGGCAGCCAAGTGTTTTTTTAGGGTTTCGCCATCCCAACCATTGAGTTCCGATATAAAGTATATGAAGGAAAGTACAGCGATTGAATTGGAAAATTCTAGCATAGTCGAATCAAGAGATGATCTTCAAATTTGTAATCTGTCCTCAATTTATATAGATGAGAGTCAAATTTCCTTGTTACAAAAAGGCCTTTCTTTCAAACCAATACTATCCTTTGATCTCTTCCTTTGGACAAAGGTTGTGAATTTATTTGCAAAAAAGTACAGTAGCTCTACATAAATACCATGAAAATAAGGAGAGGTATCCCAAGTTGTTAAGTTAAAAAGAGGAAGAAGTGATTACACGTTGGAGGAATTCCAAGGAAGTGATATGCAATATCAAAAAAATATTTAGAATTGAGAGTCCTCAGTGGTTGATACCTTTTAATGGCTAACTGAAAAGATGGTAACAAATTGCAAGCTTTCGAGACTACACAGGTCTCTTCATCAGGCAAAGACTAAAAGAAATTCTGAAGAATCACATATTTATGCACAACACAGCACAGAAAAAAAATGGATAAGACAGGTGACATGAAGCAGAATTACCATGAGTGATAAACAGTTATGTCCATAAATATTGGACCAGTTCTTAGATAAGGAATGTTTTATTGTCCTTTGATTAGGGTCTGGTTCTGTTGTGATGACCCCTCATAGTCTGAGGGGCAAGTTCCTTAGTTGATGTAAAAAGATATAAATCCATGCGACACATTCATTCCTGCACTGAGAGTGTCAAAGGTTGTCATCAGTTTATTTTCCCATACTCTTCTGTCTCTCTTAGATTTGAAGCTACACAAGTAATTTCATGTCCATAATGTTATGATTTGGGAGACAAAAATGTATTGCCACAGGTAGATCCATTCTTTTTTCTCTTATTGTGTGGCGGTGAGAATTCATTCTTGTTCTAAGCTTTTGCCCTGTCTCCCCCACATACAGACCCCCAGTTGGACATTTAGTACAAATAATTAGGTACACCACATTAGAAGTGACGCAGCTGAAAGTACCTGGTATCTTGTAGTCCTGATGTGAATTGGGGATCTTTATTTATCTTGTCCATGGTCATTATAAATGGACAGGTTTTACATTTTTTCTGACTGCAAGGAAAGGTACCTGCAGCTGTTGGAGAGGACAGGGAGCTCTTGAAAATGATGCTTCTTAGATTTGGGGGATGGAAACTGTCCCATTTAAGGTAACAGTTTCCATCCAAAACAAGGAGAATGACCATCCAGCTTGTTATCAACGCACATTTCCTGCATCTCTGATGGTTGGGGGTTGCATTAGTGCCTATGGCACAGGCAGCTTGTCTATCTGGAACAGCAATATCAATGCCTAGCATTGTATAGAGGGTTTAGAACAACATATGCTCCCATCTAGACAATGTCTATTTTAGGAAAGACCTTGCATACTTCAGCAAGACTATGATAAACCACATATTGCATCCATCACAACCACATGGCTTTGCAGAAGAAGAGTTTGGGGATGAACCGATTTGTTGCATTCAAGACCTTTCACCACTAAAAATCATTTGGCAAATTATAAAATAAAAAATTTGGCAAGGAAGACCCACAAAATGTTAAGCAGCAAGAACCCAACATCAAGCAAGAACTGGACAACATTCCTCTTCCAAAACTCCAGATATTGTTATCCTCACTTCCCAGACGTTTACAGACTGTTGGAAAAAGAAGAGTAAATGCTACATAATGGTAAACATGGCTCTGTCCAACATTTTTTGAGATGTGCTGCTGTCATCAATTTCCAAATTAATTAATTTTTGCAAATGAAATGGAAAAATGTCCGACTTTCAACTTCTGATCTGTGTCCTATCTTCTGTTGTGGATAGAAGATTTGCAATCATTGCTTTCTTTCTTCACATTTTAAACAATTTTTGGGGAATTGGGGTTATACTTTATCATAGAAAACTGAGATTTAGGGTGCCTGCAGACAAGCATATGAAAATATCATCCAAGTATCATCCAGAAAACTTGGACAATTGTTTTATTATTTTCATCAGATTTTCATCTTTTTTTTTTGCATCTCTTTGTTCGCTTTTACGTTCGTGTGATGTCTGAGTGCAATATGTTTTCATACAACTACATAAAAAAAATCGCAAACAGTTACGTTGGTTCATAATAGAAATCTATCCGTAAACATCGGATGCCGCTCTAATGGTCCGTGTGGGATTTTTTTTTTTTTTCTCGCACCCATAGACTTGAATATGTGACTCGGCTGAAAGTCGGGCATGCTGCATTTTGTTTCTCGCAGACACTCGTACCGAGAAAAAAATCATTAATCTGAACAGCGCTATTGAATAACGTGGGCACACGTCCGATTTATATGCTTGTCTGAATGGGCCCTTACAGCTGCAAAATCGATTCATGATGTAAATCTCACATGATATTGCAAATACGCTCCCAAGAGAACAGTTGTCATATTCCACTGCTTGTAGAAATTTCCATTTTATAACAATAGCAAAATACAGTTACAAAAAGAAAAATATAAATCCACGCACAGGATTTACTTTAAAATCATTGCACGTTCTGAAACTTTAAGAAATAAATGCAAAGGCAACTTTTGTTAAAAGTCTCTTAACCCTTTGCTCAACATAAAATTGATCTTATGAATATCTGGATTGACTGTGCCTGCCCAACAATCCTATTCAGTACTGCCGAGAACCTGTTATACGTTCCCTCTCCTAGTCACATCGATTTTTGGTGGGTCATTCCCCAATCTTTCCATCTCTAACAGCTGGAGAACCCGATTGGCACCTCAATAAGACCTGCCTCGTGATCCATGTCACATAATCAATGGCTTTAAAATTGTTCAATTATCTCTGGATAAACCCCATAGGTGATATGTCTGCACAAATTATGTGGTGTACTTGTAAGTCGGCAATTAGTAGCAAATTTATTTCACTAGCCACACGTGAAAAAGTGCTGATAACAATGTATGGAGCACAGAGGCGTAGCTAGGGTTTTGGTTCAGGGGGGGCAAAACTTCTGAGTGGGCCCCTAACCCGGTAACCTTGATTACAACTGGGTGATGCACCCTAAAAGTGGATGTAGGAGAACTCTCAGTCCTCCCAACTCCAGGTCTAGCAGATATTCACCAATGGCTAAGCAGCGAAGAATCCCTAGGAGGCAATGACGAAGGAGGCAGAGGGATGGCGTGAGTGAACAGGGCCGTCACTTCCAGTTTTGATATACGGTACCGGGGTTGGCCGGAGACAGGACAACAGGTTTGGAGAGGGCCATTTGGGCATGGGTGGCTCAGCGCGCTTTAATAGACTTTGTAAGAAAGAGACTTGCGGTCTGGGGCGGAAACCTGGTGACCCCCGCTAGGGCCATCATTCCAGAGAGAGAGTGACACAATCTGTATGGTAACTCCCGTGAACGGGCGCACCACCTTCGTGAAGAGGACTTTAGTATTGCATAGTGGAGAACGTCTAATGCTAATTTCCTTGTAACATTATCTGGTTTATTGTTTGATTCGCCTTGTTACTATTACCAACTGTTTACAATTTCTGGAAATTCCAATTGTATTCAAACCAAATTATATCGTTCACTGACTGTTCCCGCCTTGCGTTATCTGTGCGTTACATCCGGTCACCTGCATTACACAAAGATTAGAGCATGCCTAGAAAATTATCCTACATAAGTTAATGAGTCAGAGCCAGTCAATTGCTGTCTGTGCTCATGTATCTACTGAAAAGAACCAAAAGTTTGAGCCTAATATTAGGTCCAGTAGCCAGTGTAAACAATTCTGAAGACATCTGAAGAAAGAAGTTTCTAATTTGCAATCGTTATTGTCTCTTATCTTCTTTTACACAGCTGAAAATGTCCTGTTATGTGATACCAATTATGTGTAAAGTAACAGAATTGATCTGTACAGTGAGGATTTAATTGGCTGCAGATCGGGTATAATGTGGATGCTGACGGCAACAAACTGCTTGGCACGATGAATGTGCCTATACAAAGATTCCCATGATGCAGACGGCGAAAAGTTCCAATTAAATGGCTTTGTTGTATAGACACAAATACATGGTAAAAGTGTGAAAGAGGCATCTGCTTTAATTGTTTGGTCTCAATTATATCCGGTACAGTGAACAGAAGATATTGTCCCTTTGAATGTAAATTAGAGGCATTATTCTCATATCTGCAGATGTTGGTTGTAACAGACTCCGTTATGTTCAAAGTAAAAATGTGACCAATCACCATGAAATGTGCAGAAAGGGAGGACATTAGGTACTATTCTAGTGTGCAGCGATGCCCAGCAGTAGCTCTGTGAAATGACTTTTCATTATATGCTATATAGGAAAGGGTGCCTCATATGTTTTGTAACGCAACTCTGTAAAGAAAAAAAACAACCTTACTTATACAGATATAATTACATATACTTTTGCAAGTGTTTCTTCAATGCATCTAAAATAAAAAAGAAGCAACTTTGCTAACTGTCTTTGGGCCCCCATACACATTTGATAGGTGACTGTCGAACAATCGTTCACCTTTCCTGACTTCCCATGCACAGAAAAGCTCGGCCGAGGGCTCCTTTGCTCTGTTTGACAGACTTCACTGGCAGTGTCTTAGGGTACCGTCACACAGTGGCATTTTGATCGCTACGACGGCACGATTCGTGACGTTCCAGCGATATATCCGTGACGTTCCAGCGATCTCGCTGTGTCTGACACGCTACTGCGATCAGGGACCCCGCTGAGAATCGTACGTCGTAGCAGATCGTTTGAAACTTTCTTTCGTCGTCTAGTGTCCCGCTGTGGCGGCATGATCGCATGGTGTAACAAAGGTGTGCACGATATTGTATACGATGTGCGCATAGTAACCAACGGCTTCTACATCGCACATACGTCATGAAATTATCGCTCCAGCGTCGTACATTGCAAAGTGTGACAGCAGTCGCTGGAGCGATATTGTTACGATGCTGGAGCGTCACGGATCGTGCCGTCGTAGCGATCAAAATGCCACTGTGTGACGGTACCCTTAGCTCAGGGAGAACAAAAGCCATTGGAAATTTACAGCAGATTATCTCCTAGAGAACTAAAGGGTCAACTGATGAATTTCCCCATGCACTTTTACTGTCAGTTGATTCCATCAATATAGGCGCGATTTGGCCAGTTTCCGTCTAATGTGTATGATAGACCTTTAATTAAATGTATCCCTCTGTTTTATGTCTACAGCTCCTATATAGACCAATGTGATATCATAATTACAGGCTACAAATAAACCTTATGTCACGGGTTTACCGTGACAGAGAGGAGCCAGAAGATGGCAGTATCTGATTTCTCCTACTCTGGCACTATTTAGAAGCACTTCACCTAAATATTAAATGGTGTAAATTTCTTTTAGCAGTGGTTAATCTGCTCAGTTGAGAGCTTCTGAAAGCTTTTCTGCATTAAGGCTCTCAGCTGTGCACTGTTAGCCACTCCCCTCCCCTATATAATCTGGTCCTTGGCTAGCATTCATTGTCAGAGCTAGCTTATGCTGCATGGCTGGAGATTGTTGGTGGTTGTTGCTGGAGAAGGCGTGTGGTGGGTTTATTTGTGACTGTTGCTAGGTATTGAGTGTGTGATAATTCCCTTCCTTCTCCTACTTTGGTTTAACACTATCCTCCACTCCCCGGTGTTTACCTCTGTTGTTTTTGTGAGTATATTTGTATGATTAGTATTTTCCTTTATCCCTGTTCGTATTATCTTGTTAGTCTGGTTGGTGTATTACAGTACACTACTACTCCCCTTTTCCCTGGGTGCAGGATGGGTACAGACTGAGGGCAGATTCAGGATCTAAGGCAAGGTACGTGGCCCTGGCATCTTCGCCATCAGAAATAATTGTGGGGACAGGACAAGCTAGGGTGTCCCTAGCCTTAGGGACAGGGAAGGAGCCTCTGGTCCTGGGACACCCGACAACAGAGTTGTGACACTCTGCATTTAGTCTGATCTTTCAATCATGTCTTACCACCTTCCATTCCATCAGTACCTTTTTACTAGTAACCTACCGATACTAAAAGTGACTGGTGAACACAGACAGAAAAGGGCCCCTGTGCACGAAAAGTATATGGGCCCGTTGAGTCTAACAGCTCATCATAATACATAATTCCGCTTGTGTTAAAGGGACTCTATCAGCACAGGATGACTGATGAAACTAATTCCCGCCTCTCGGTCCTTAAAGGTGGAGTGAATCATTTATATACACCTTCCAACCTGCTTGTTTTCCTTCTATCTCTAATCCCCTCTTTCTGGATTGACAGCTCTGGCTTGAAAAAGCCAGAGAAGAGAGAAGATAGATAGAAACCCAGCAGGTGGGAAGTTGTAATAGAATGATTGGACTCACCATGAAGCACTGAGCAACTGTGCTTGGTTTAAACAGTCATTCTGTGCTGACAGAGTCCCTTTAAAGGGAGAAATTGGCCCCCTCACCTCTTGGGACCCTGTGTGGCCGCACAGTTTGCACCAATGATATGTACACCCCTGGTAAAAGGGCATATGGAAGAAAAATTACCTATACCTGTAAAATCAGACTACATATGATGTTTGTCTGTAGCCATTTTCCTTGGAAACACATTGATTTGCACAACAGCTGTCTGCACAAAATGATTTTCCGCCATATTACAGCAACAGGTCCATATTTCTATTGCTAAAATGGCACAAAAATTATTGGCTGTTTGTTTGCTATCAGCACCAGAAGGATACAGCGAACTCAAAACCAGTGTTTTGCTAGTAAATTTACTTTTCTAGGACTGATAATAGTCAAACGGCACAAAATATGTGAGAGAATTGTTCCACACAGGGTCAAGAGCTAATCAAATTTCCTTAAATTTATAGTTCCGCTCAATTTGCAATTGGATTCACAGTTCACAAAAAAGTGCGAGGCCACCATTTTGGTGAACCATTTACATCTGGCAAATGGTTAAAAAAAAAATAACTCATGCTCACCTCACTGTTCATCTCTCTTCCGACCCTCCTGCTCTCTTCCTTGCTTTCTGTTCTCTTCTTTCTGCCACTGTGCATCATATCTCTGGACTTTCACTATAGGCTATGACTCCTGGCCGCGATCAGGCCTCGGGGGCACATCGTAAGGTCATGACGCCGCAACATGCGGCATGACCTTACAATGTGCGCAGTGACTGAGCTGGAAGTTTCGGAAGAGGATGGAGATGCAGTGCACAACAGCAGAAAGAAGAAGACTGGACAGCTAGAAACGAGCAGCGGGGTGAATGGAGAAGTGAGCAGGAAGGTGATCATTAATTTTTCTGTTTTTACATCTTACATTTATTATTCTCTAAGGACTGGAGAGATCCCAGAGCATAATAAAGAACAGTCAATCAAATCGAATTTTGGGTGAAAATAAAAAAAAGCCGGCAAACTCAAATCTCAAATGATCGGCTCATCACTACATTTTGACTATGAGAAGTATGAGCCAGTAGTTGTATTTTAATGTCTTCAAACAGGACATCATACTATGACCACTGATCCCATAAGGAATCTCTTGTGTGAAAATATGAGGATTTATAATAAAGTTGTCGTAACCAAACATTTGAAATGAAAGAGTGGTGTCCATATTACCCCATTCTACTGTTCCCTGGGTTACAAAAACGAAATCGGTATATTATAACTGACATACATTCTAACATTATCCATAAGACTTCATTCACTACACAGAGATCAAAAAATGTCCTTTTGGACTTTGTTAGGCAAGTTTACTTCAATATACAGTTAAAGATGTTGTCCTAGAGTGGACCCCATATCAACCTCTAGAAGGTGCTACCATGGCCTCCAACATCTCTGGACTTGTCTCCCATCGAGCACACCTGGGAAGTCTTTGTTTGACAATTGTAAAAAGAGCTGGAGCTGCCAGCAGTGCATCTTGATGATTTCGATAGAAGAGAAAACACACATCCGCACTGCTCAAAGGTCAAACTCAATGACCGTATTATATTATCGGTCTAGCACCACAGAAAGTGATACTGGCTGTATGAATCCTTTACACCTGAATCAACGGGGTGCTGCTGCCAGAAAAAATGTATACAGAATCCAATGGAAAAATAGAAAAAGTAGGCGCGCACTTACCCTGTTGCGGTGAATATCACTTTATTAGGACATATAAACAAACGGATAGCAGGGAGGGATAGAGTCAGCCACGGACAACGATCGTTTCGTGCTCTACGGCACTTCAACGGGACCCGTTGAAGTGCCGTAGAGCACGAAACGATCGTTGTCCGTGGCTGACTCTATCCCTCCCTGCTATCCGTTTGTTTATATGTCCTAATAAAGTGATATTCACCGCAACAGGGTAAGTGCGCGCCTACTTTTTCTATTTTTCCATTGGCATCTTGATGATTTGCTGAAGAACATTTGTCAGACATCCATTAATAAACTCATTGATAGCAGCCAAGGCGTGCAAGTGGGGGGGATTTCAACTTATGATTGATGCTCTTACTCGATACCGAATAAATTGAGATGTTTTGAAAATATTGCTTCCATTTTTTCATCATTTGCAGATCATTAACGTTTAACAATCCTGAGATTTCCATAAGTCCACGACTTTTTCTTCTGGGTGATGCAATCTCCAAGAGTGTATTTTGTATGCCTTCCTCTTCCACTAAACAAGAACAGAGATGGACATTAGGATACAAATCGCTAAAACATGGACCAGGTGTGATCGCCAACTCCAAAATGCATGAGGTTGTAACTATATAGAAAGGTGTCTGCCTGTCAGTCACAGACAGAGCATCAGATACTTCCAGTCTTTGACATGTTGCTCGCTTTATTGTGCTGCGCTTGATAACAACAAAAGACAATCGATGAACTTAAAAAGACTTGTCCTTGGAAATTGCATTCAGATGTCGCAAACTGTGATTTATGAAGATGTCTGTGCTCCTTAGCTCAAAATCGTAATGTCTAAGCCATTCATAGAAGCAAAAGTAATTGGATTCTCTGGTTGGAACACTGCTTTTTCACTCTGCAATCTTTGAAAAGGTTGATAACCATATGCATCCAGGGGACACACAGCTTGCAATCCACTCAGGTGCAATCCGAAATTGACATTCTGTTTTTCGGATGACCTGTCATTTGGTGACTCCTTGGTTATTATTAGGAGTAGGTGCTGAAAACCACAAACAACCCGAACATGCAGAGCCGGCAGTCCTGACCGAGGAGACCTGGACCTGGAGTCACACACTAAGGACCTGGAGTCACACACTAAGGACCTGGAGTCACACACTAAGGTGACCCTAAGACCAGCAGAAGATGACACTGGGATTCTAATTAATTTAATTCCAGCCGCACATGTCCAGTATCTATGGAAACAGGAAGGAAAGATAACAAGCGATGAGACACAGTGACACCGAAAGAATTGTTCTTTTATTAACACTAGATCACACAGAGCTGAAATTCAGTATTGCATTTGTGGCTTTTCTTGTCTAGTTTTTGGTGGGGGTTTTTTTTTTGCATAATTTTGATCATCACCAAATTCTTCGTTTAATGCTTTAAAATGTTGCAAAACAGGGTTAAAGACAGAATTAAAGAGCATTTTTTTTTTATTTTGAGCAAAATTTATGAATTGTGTGTGCCATATTGAAGAATTTAATGAGCGCTGCTGGAGAAAATAGCGCAAATAGGGTCTTATCCGGGATACAAATGGTTTCACATGATTGAATTGTTCTCACCAGATAGAGCTAAAATTTAGCTTTTAGAAGTATTCCCTGCAGCAGATCCACAGGTCCAATAGTGACCAACCGAAGGAGGAAAAAATTGGGTAAAACGTGGATTACTCTGCGCTGCTGAATAACTGGAATTCTGGGTGTATTATCGGCATCAAATGTGGTTCTATTCAACGCGTTTCAAATTATTAAGACTTCTTCATTAAGAAACACCACAACAGTGTCAGAGGCAGAGTGGAATGATGGGGGAGGGAGTGTCATCTGGCGCTCTCTCCTCCATCATTGTTTTGAACTGTACCGGCGTCATAGACACTGGCACAGTTGAAGGCGGTGGGGGAGTCGGCGTTGGCCCACCTGACTCATGGTCCCCATAGCGGCTGCGTGATGTGCCACTATTAGCGGCACGCCACAGGCTGGGGAGCAGGGGCCCTAGGCAGCTGCCTTGTCTGCCTGCCGCTAATGCCGGCCCTGGCTGGACATCCACCTGAGGCTATCACCAGCAGGAAATAGCAGCAGACAAATGAGTAAAGGAAGATTTCTGTTACCCTAAAAAGACTGAAGCAAGGATAACAGAAACTAAACACCAGGAGAAAAGGTGTATCTGCTGCGGCTCGGCTTAAAAGGGTTTTCCAGTCTTAAATTACAAGTCTGCAGTCAATCTATGTGACTGCATACTTGTGAATCCTTACATTGTGTTCTGCACGCTGTTAGGATTCTCCGTTCTCCAATGCCGGCACCAGGAGCGGCGGTCATGTGATACATACGCCTGGCCACATCCCAACAACAGTTTTGGAACTCATTTTTGCCATTGTCTCTGCCTCTCTGATTCTGATTTGGCAGGGTAAACGTCTTCCCTCTGATTACTGCAACCAGCAGCTACTCTGTGGATGCAACCCAAGGGTCTCTGCAGCAAAGGCTATATCTCTAAAGGGTCAAGTGTAAAAGGGTGAAGCATCTACCTGTGGTAGCCTACTTCCATGCAGATCAATTGGCCTTATTCAGTATTTTAGCCAATCCAATTCAGAAATTACATACGGTATACGGTAGTTGAGGTTGTGGGGGGGGGGGAATAAGTTTTGCGACATGTATTTAAAGGGAATCTGTCAGCAGGTTTTTGCTTCCTCATGTGAGAGCAGCTTATTTTAGAGGCAGAGATACTGATTACAGCAATGTATCACTTGGTTTACTGAGTGCAGCCATTCTGATCTAATCAGAGTTTTTAGATATAGCAGAGCTCAGAAAGCTAACCCCATCTATACCCCTGATTAGCAGCTTTCTGTGTACTTTGTATATTGCCAATAAGCTGCTGATCAGTGTAGGACCAGGATGCACCTGACTTGTAGTCCTGTAGTGTTAATCTCCTGCTGATAAAACACTCATTGTATTGAAACAACAGAACACAGCCTAACAAGTGACACATCGCTGAAATCAGTGTCTCAGCCCCTACTTCTTGCTACCCTCAGATTAAATAGCAAAAACCTGCTGACAAATTCCCTTTCACAGTGTAACAAAACTTTAATAAATATTACATAATTTAAAAATTCTGATTTTAAGATGAAAGCTTCCACATATGAACATAAAAACATACCAATCTAAACAAGTAGTTGAAACCACAACAGTTTTGGTAAAACCACATACGAGGGCTGTTTATGACCACGTTGCGGAGATAATTTGGTCGTGCATTGGACGCTATGTGCGACTTTACAGATAAACAGACTTCCTATCCCCATTGTTTATAAATTGGACCCAAAAGTAATACAAAAAAGTACAAATTGATCCATAGTCATGTCTGCTGACAAACATGACATCTGTCTCATACCAAAATGAGAATACTCTAATGTCATCTACCCAATAACAAAAGTTTTCTCGTCCTCATTGAAAATTAATGCCTTTACCAAGAACAGGAAGAACATTAAAAAGTTTTATTTTTAAAGTAAAATCTGAAAAAAATTATTTATGCAAAGACGTCAAAAGTCTTATCACATTAGCTGAACCCTAAACTCGCACGTGTCTGTGTTCTCACAAGGGAAGAAAGCATCTTGTATTGAATAAACTTCTTTTATAGTAACATTGACACATCCTCAGATCCCTGTAACCAGCTAAATCCATATTTCTGATGGCTGCTTTGGGACATATTTGAAAAAGTAAAAAAAAGTAAAATCTTTAAGCAGATCCAAGACATATTATTCACCGCCATTGTATATCATCCTCCCGGCTGTTCTATTTCTGGAGCCTCAATAACCTTATCCGTGAAAAAAAAAAATGAAAGCTTCTACCTGAATTTAAATGTTAAAGCTCCTTTTGTGAATACTTTTATGAGACTGGATTTTGTTCCATTCTGCAAAATAACCAATTTCCTGGGACTGATAGAATATAAAAGGAAAAATGATTCTTTGAACCAGCTTGTACTGCTCTCCTAAACAATGCTCTGCTTGGTTTTATTATATAATGCTATATTACCCGACGATGGGGAAAAATTATGTTTCTAATGGATGGAAAGTATAATAATCTTCTGTAAAATTACTCATTATATTCATATTTTAGCAAGTGGAATGGTGGTAGAGTCATTGTATTACAAGATTCGGAATAAATTAATGGAATGAGGTTTTTAGAAATGACATCGCAGTAGTCTCTAACTAGTAGGTGCTGGGTTTAATTACATGTGTAGTATATTTTTGTCACTTTCCGTTGAAAGTGCCTGTTGATGTGGTGGAAGAGGAGGACGACGACACAGAAAAGATGAAATCCTGAAGCGTATATCCATATTTGGGTGGGAAGGGGTGCGTGGGAATAGACCAGAAAAAAAACACTGGATTTGAGTTTATGTTCCTCTGCTGTCATCCAATCGTGTAAAGCAGTCCGGCTCAATTCTGCCCTTGTTCCTTTTGATAAGAGTCAGCCTGTCAGCATTTTCAGTTGACAGGCGGATGCGCCTATTGGTTATAATACCCCCGGCTGCGCTTAAATTATGCTCTGACAAAATGCTAGTGGTAGGGCAGGCCAGGACCTCCAAGGCATAGAGAGACATGCCACGGGTCTAGCTTGGATACTCAACAGTTGTAAGGCACAGAAGAATCAGGAAGGATGCTGGTATGGTCAGCAGGGTACTCCTTCAGCATTGTCCAAAACTTTTCCCTCCTTGTCAGAGTACCCTGGATATCAAGGCCTAGGTGCTGGGAGGATCTGAGAAAACTATCGCAGAACTTTCAGAGTGTTCCCCTGCCTCTGCTGCATCTGGTGTGTGTCTCACTCATCTCCACTCCTTAATTGTCCAAGGAGCTGTGACCTCTGCCGCCAGAGTTGTCAGATGGGAATTTTTTTAAAAACATTTCTTCAACTAGGGCCTTCTGGTTCTGCAACATTTTATTAGACCTCTCCATCACGGGAAGGAGAGATGTAAAGTTCTCCTTGTAGCGTGAGTCTAGAAGGGTGACCAACCAGTAATAAGTGTTGGCCAAAATGCATATAACGCGAGGGTCACGGGAAAGGCAGTGGAACATAAACTCATCCACGTGTGCCAGACTGCCAACAGCCAGGACATCCCTGTCCCCACCGAGAGGGTGACTGTCCATGTTGTCCTCCTCATCCTCCTCTTCATCCTTCCTCTCATCCTCATCTACAGGCCATCCACGCTGAACAGACAGGATGGAGGTGGTGTGGATACTACCATCTGTAGTGCAGGCAACTAGCTCCTGTTCCTTCTCCTCATCTGCGCTGAGAAGATGAGATCAGGCAGTGGTGTCACCCACAGACACTGTTTCAGGAACTTGGTGTTCATCTGCATGTGGCTGAGCAAGCTGGTGGTGGTCAAGCTGGTAGTTGTGCTGCCCGAGCTGAATTGCAACAATTTTGCAAAGATGATTGGGGTAAAATTCCTCCAGAGCATTGTAAAAGACTCATTGCCTGTTACCACAAATGCTTGATTGCAGTTGTTGCTGCTAACCAAGTATTAGATTTAGGGGGCAATCACTTTTTCACACAGGGCCCTGTAGGTTTGGATTTCTTTTTCCATTAATAATAAAGACCTTCAATGAGAACCTGCATTTTATGTTACTTTTATTATCTTTGTTTAATATTTACATTTGCTTGGTGATCTGAAACATTTAATTGGGACAAACATGCAAAAGAATAAGAGATCAGGAAGGGGTTAAAAATTTTTTTACACAACTGTAAATCTGCCAATATGTCCCATTGCTTACATAGCACCCCACATTGCAGTCCAAAACTTTTCACCAATCTTTGTCACAACCTGAGGCAACCAAGAGTCAGTTTGGACATTGTGGTTCATAATCGCACCATAAATTCTATATTTGGAAACTGGCCAAAGAGTAGATGGTTGCTTAATCCATCTCAGTAGGTGGAATTTAAAATAAAAATAAATAAATAAATAAATAAATATCACCCGTAAATTATTATTTTCTCTGTTTCTATATTGACCATGGCACAACAATCATATTCTACCTTGGTTACATCTCTTACCCATGTGGTACTGGGGAGTGAACCCAATTGGTTTTGTAATAGGTGCTGCCTGTACCTCAAGTAAAGGTATAAATATAGAAAAAAATCTGAAAATATAAAAACAAACAAAACCAACCCTAAACCATGGTTTCTCTGTTACCATTTTGAATACGGAATAATAATTACAATCTCTCTTGGTTACATTCCTTATCCATGTCACACTGGATAGTGAACCATTTGTATTGGAATATTTGCTGCACGTTTGGTATGTACATGCATACGTTTATAAAAAAAAGGGGAAAGAAAACACGTTGCTTTTTTCCATTAATTTTTGAAAAAAGTAAAGACACAAGTTATTTTTTGTCATCAATAAATATTTTGATGATCTTTTCCATAGATTTTCTCTTGATGAAGACAATCTTTGGTGGTAATGATGATGAATAATAATTATGGTAGTGATGAGCTCACTAGTGGTAATAATGATGATGGTAGTAGTTATGATCTCACTGGTGGTAATGATGACAATGGTAGTGATGAGCTCATTGGTGGTAATGATGATGATGGTAGTCATGATCTCACTGGTGGTGAATGGTGGTGATGATAATGGTGGTGATGATCTCACTGGTGGTAATGATGATGATGGTAGTGATGATCTCATTGGTGGTGATGATGATGGTAGTGATGATCTCATTGGTGGTAATGATGATGATGGTAGTGATGATCTCATTGGTGGTAATGATGATAATGGTGGTGATGATCTCACTGCTGATGAATGGTAATGATGATGATGGTGGTGTTGATCTTACTGGTGGTAAAGATGACGATCGTATGATAGTATTAATTATTATGATATTAATATTATTTTTTCTATGACGTTTCCGTAAGTCAAGATGTTATTATGGCAGATTTCTTCTTTATGCCACTGACATTCTCTCGTCCTCAATGACGCAAAAAGGATTCTCTGTTGGACAAAAGAAGAGAAGATGCTGTAAATAAATGGATGGTTAAATTGGTGGAAGAAGATGACACAATCATTGCAATATATAATTAACTACAGAAATATCCATTGAGGGTAACACAGCTGTATTATGGCTCAAAACAAAATGTTAAAGTAGTAATACAGCACATATACAAGTCTGTGGAGTGGAGCCATGCAGTTTCTCCATATACCTCTAATTTCATACAGAGATTTTTTTTACCACATTAACATTAAATCAAACAGCAGTGAATGATGGCTTCTTACATTGGGTGACAAATTACATAGATATTATTCTCTAATCATATTATCATTACCAGGGTCATCGATAAGTAAAGCCCTAATAACTGCTATGCGCCGTGCCTTTATTTTACTCTTGAAAGAAAGCAGAGAAAATCCTTAAACTCACAATGTTCTACAGGACTTATAGAAGGATTAAAAAATAGAAGCAATGCACAGAATAATGCAGACATGTTTGCCTTTGTATTTAAGAAGGTTGTCCACCCCCAGCTAGTACACCCATTATAGAGGTGGTCCACTACTGGTGATCCTTCTCTGTTTGCCAATGTATATGGAAATACCAAGAATTTCCACATGTTACAACAGCTAGTCGATGGGCGGCATGGAGGCCCGATCCCATTATAGAGGTGGTCCACTACTGGTGATCCTTCTCTGTTTGCCAATGTATATGGAAATACCAAGAATTTACACATGTTACAACAGCTAGTCGATGAGCGGCATGGAGGCCCGATCCCATTATAGAGGTGGTCCACTACTGGTGATCCTTCTCTGTTTGCCAATGTATATGGAAATACCAAGAATTTCCACATGTTTCAACAGCTAGTTGATGGGCAGCATGGAGACCCGATCCCAATTATCAATCTGTAATTAAGGAGCTTGCTGAATTCAGTGAACACTGAGAAGGCAACAGAGAGTAAAGTTATGGCCAACCTTTTCCTCTTGCTATGACCTCTTACAGGGCTATCACACAGCCTCATCATAGCGCTGGGCTGAGTGATAATAACTCAGTAGGACCCATGGTGTCACCCAAGGAAGTTCACCATTATTCTACATGACCCCTTCTTACATGTATCTTCCCCTCCAAGTACAAACACCACACACAAGGTTCAGAAAGTCTCGAGGATAATTTACATCCCTCTGTCACAGACCCAGACATTTCTACTAACACTGCACCAATGGTGGGTAAGGGCACTAAAGAAAGAAATATTAGAAAGTCAAACCTTCTCCTGGTTCCATTTCACATCTTGACATCATTCTCCTAGTTCCTTAGAGGACGCTGTCTTATTAGATGGACCCCATAAAAGGTGCTGGGCAGAGCGGCTCTTGCTTTGACAGACACAGACCGGCCATATATTACATGTTCATCCAATACTACATCTTCCTTCTTGTAGTTGATCTTTAGAGCAGGACACCTGAGCAGCAGTGATGATGAGCGGTCACCACCAAGGCAATCATTTATAGGAAAGGGGTTGTCTTCATGAGACTTTTCATTGTTTAACAACTAGAGTATCAGCATTTATAGAACCAAACTATTTCTAGCAATTTTACAAACATGTTGTTTTTTTGTTGAGCCATAAATATTTAATTTTCTGGGAAACCAAAATAATTGTTAAATTAATTTTCTTTTGTGACACATACCTCGTATATTAATATTTACTCCTCTTTTTAAATACAAATAATTTAACCCCTTAACGACCGCCGATACGCCTTTTAACAGCGGTATTTAAGGGTACTTAAACCACAGCGCCGTTACATGCGTAGTGCGCCCGCCGAGATCTGCCGGCTGGTACTCAGCAGATCTCGAGGTCTCGGCTGCCGGGGGTAGCCGAGACCCCAAAGAACATAATTCGGGTCGGTAAAAACTCATGGTCCTCCTCGGCCTCCTTCCTCCGGTGGGTGCCACCATCTTCATCCGGGAGAAAAAAATGGCTGGCGCATGTGCCATACGCTGTATGGTCGTGAGGGCCGTATTTACTGCTGTGAAAAAATATTGTTCCTGCTCAATATTTTTCATGGCCAACAGACATGGCCCCCATTGTAATTCAATGGGGCCGCAAAAACAACAGAAAGTTGTTTATGCGGTGCACCGTGACTTTTGGTTTTGCGGACCGCTGTGTTTTTTTTCCAATACTTTTGCCATAGTATTGCAAACCCAAAAGAGTCAATCCGCAAGTTTTTTGCAGTCCGTCATTGCGGCAGACCATGAAAATTGTGGCAATACAGCCCGCAAAAAAGGCCTGCAATAACGAGCCGCAAAAAACCCGGTAAGTGTAAAAGGAGCCTTAGGTTTGGGATTAGGGTTAGGCTTGGGATTCGGGTTGTGGTTAGGGATGGGGTTAGGGTTAGGTTTGGGATTAGGGTTAGGTTTGGGATTATGGTTAGGATTAGGGTTATGGGTGTGTTGGGATGAGGGTTAGGTTTGTAGTTAGGGTTATGGTTAGGGTTGGGATTAGGGTTAGGGGTGTTATGGGTTAGGGTTATGATCAGGGTTAGGGTTGGGATTAGGATTAGGGTTAGGGGTATGTTGGGGTTAGGGTTGTGATTAGGATTATGGTTAGGGTTGGGATTAGGGTTAGGGGTGTGTTGGGGTTAGGGTTGGAGTTAGAATTAGGGGTTTCCACTGTTTAGGTACATCAGGGGGTCTCCAGGCGCGACATGGCTCCACCATTGATTCCACCCAATTTTGCGTTGAAAAAGTGAAATGGTGCTCCCTCCCTTCTGAGCTCTGCCGTGCACCCAAACAATGGCTTACCCCCACATATGGGGCTTCAGCATACTCAGGACAAATTGGACAACAACTTTTGGGGTCCAGTTTCTCCTGCTACCCTTGGGAAAATAAAAAATTGGGGGCTAAAAAATCTTTTTTGGGGAAAAAAAAGATTTTTATTTTCACAGCTCTGCATTATAAACTTCTGTGAAGCACTTGGGTGTTCAAGGTACTCAACCTAACACACCTAGATAAGCTTCTTGGGGGGTCTAGTACCAAAAATGGGGTCACTTGGGGGTTTCTACTGTTTAGGCACATCAGGGGCTCTGTAAATACAACATGACACCCGCAGACCATTCCATCAAAGTCTGCATTCCAAAACATCACTACTTCCCTTCTGAGCTCTGCCATGCGCCCAAACAGTGGTCCCCCCACATATAGGGTATCAACGTACTCAGGACAAATTGCCTAACAACTTTCATGGTCCAATTTCTCCTGTTACCATTGTGAAAGTAAAAATTTAGGGGTGAAAAGATCATTTATTTTCACAGCTCTACGTTATAAACTTCTGTGAAGCACTTGGGGGTTCAAAGTGCTCACTACACATCTAGATAAGTTCCTTAAGGGGTTTAGTTTCCAAAATGGTGTCACTTGTGGGGGATTTTCCACTGGTTAGGCATATCAGGGGCATCCTAAACACAACATGGCGTCCGATCTCAATTCCTGCCAATTCTGCGTTGAAAAAGTCAAATGGCACTCCTTCTCTTCCAAGCTCTGCCGTGCACCCAAACAGTTATTTACCCCCACACTTGGGGTTTCTGCGTATTCATGAGAAATTGTGCAACAAATTTTGTGGTTCATTTTCTCTTTTTACACTTGTGAAAATAAAAAAAATTGGTTCTGAAGTAAAATGTTTGTAAAAAAAAGTAAAATGTAAATTTTTTCCTTCCACATTGCTTCACTTCGCGTGAAGCACGTAAAGGATTAATAAATTTCTTGAATGTGCTTTTGAACACCGTGATAGGTGTAGTTTTTAGACTGGTGTCACTTTTAGGTATTTTCTGTCATGAACACTCCTCAAAGTGACTTTAAATGTGAGATGGTCCCTAAAAAAATAGTTTTGTAAATTTTGTTGTAAAAATGAGAAATCGCTGGTCAACTTTTAACCCTTATAACTTCCTAACAAAAAAAAATTGTTTCAAAATTGTGCTGATGTAAAGTTGACATGTGGGAAATGGTATTTATTAACTATTTTGGGTGACATATCTCTCTGATTTAAGGGCATAAAAATTCAAAGTTTGAAAATTGCAAATTTTAAATTTTTTTTGCTATTTTTCATTTTTTTAAATAAATAAATGCATATAATATCGAAGAAATTTTACCACTAACATGAAGTACAATATGTCATGAAAAAACATTCTCAGAATCAGCAGGATCCATTAAAGCGTTTCAGAGTTATAACCTCATAAAATGACAGTGGTCAGAATTGTAAAAATTAGCTTGGTCATTAAAGGGACACTGTCACCTGAATTTGGAGGGAACAATCTTCAGCCATGGAGGCGGGGTTTTTGGGTGTTTGATTCACCCTTTCCTTACCCGCTGGCTGCATGCTGGCTGCAATATTGGATTGAAGTTCATTCTCTGTCCTCCATAGTACACGCCTGAGCAAGACAAGATTGCCTTGTGCAGGCATGTACTACGGAGGACAGAGAATGAACTTCAATCCAATATTGCAGCCAGCATGCAGCCAGCGGGTAAGGAAAGGGTGAATCAAACACCCAAAAACCCCGCTTCCATGGCTGAAGATTGTTCCCTCCAAATTCAGGTGACAGTGTCCCTTTAACCCCTTCATGACCATGGGATTTTTCATTTTTCCGTGTTCGTTTTTCACTCCCCTCCTTCCCAGAGCCATAACTTTTTTATTTTTCTGTCAATTTGGCCATGTGAGGGCTTATTTTTTGCGGGACGAGTTGTACTTTTGAACGACATCATTGGTTTTAGCATGTCGTGTACTAGAAAACGGGAAAAAAATTCCAAGTGCGGTGAAATTGCAAAACAAGTGCAATCCCACACTTGTTTTTTGTTTGGCTTTTTTGCTAGGTTCACTAAATGCTAAAACTAACTTGACATTATGATTCTCCAGGTCAGTACGAGTTCGTAGACACCTAACATGACTAGGTTATTTTTTAACTAAGTGGTGAAAAAAAATTCCAAACTTTGCTAAAAAAAAAAAAAATTGCGCCATTTTCCGATACTCGTAGCGTCTCCATTTTTCATGATCTGGGGTCGGTTGAGGGCTTATTTTTTGCGTGCCGAGATGACTTTTTAATTATAGCATTTCGGTGCAGATATGTTCTTTTGATCGCCCGTTATTGCATTTTAATGCAATGTCGCGGCGACCAAAAAAACGTAATTCTGGTGTTTCAAATTTTTTTCCCGCTACGCTGTTTAGCGATCAGGTTAATGCTTTTTTTTAATTGATAGATCGGGCGATTCTGAGCGCAACGATACCAAATATGTGTAGATTTGATATTTTTTTTATTGATTTATTTTGATTGGGGCAAAAGGGGGGTGATTTAAACTTTTATATTTTTTTTATTTTTTAACATTTTTTTCAACTTTTTTTTTTTACTTTTGCCATGCTTCAATAGCCTCCATGGGAGGCTAGAAGCAGGCACAATGCGATCGGCTCTGCTACATAGCAGCGATCTGCTGATCGCTGCTATGTAGCAGAAATGGAGGTGTGCTGCGAGCGCCGACCACAGGGTGGTGCTCACAGCCACCGGTCATCAGTAACCATAGAGGTCTCTAGGACCTCTATGGTTACCATCCAGACGCATCGCCGACCCCCGATCATGTGACGGGGGTCGGCGTCGGCGATGACGTCATTTCCGGACGCCCGGCCGGAAGCGGTAGTTAAATGCCGCTGTCTGCGTTTGACAGCGGCATTTAACTAGTTAATAGGTGCGGGCAGATCGCAATTCTGCCCGCGCCTATTACGGGCACATGTCAGCTGTTCAAAACAGCTGACATGTCCCGGCTTTGGTGCGGGCTCACCGCGGAGCCCTGCATCAAAGCAGGGGATCTGACCTTGGACGTACTATCCCGTCCAAGGTCAGATAGGGGTTAAGTACCAAAATGGCTCTGTCACTAAGGGGTTAAAACTTTTTTTTTATTTGCTAATAGGTCTGTACGTCTTCAATTTGCCAATTCATACTAAAAGGAAGCACCATAATGAGGTCCCTATTATACTCTGGTGATTTTATTATGTAAACATACATATAAATATATATAAATATAAGCTTCTGGTGGTCAAATGCCGAATGGGTGCAGTGTGAGTTTATTCTACTAAATACCTGTTAGGGTTGGCGGAACGCACCAAATATATTTATTAGATGGGATTGGTGCGTTCGCAACCCGGGATCCACCGTGCAGGACAGAACCTGCTGCTAAGTAAATGGCGGCACTATATGGCGGTATGAACCAGCTCTGTTAGCTTCACAGAGCAGCCGAGAAAGCAAAGCTCTGTGCCCTGTTAGACTTTCACAGAGGCACAGGCTAACTACCCAAATGAGAGCAGTCAGTGGTCATGCATGCACACAAAACTCCTCGCCGGAGGTGTCAGCATTCTAGGGGCTTATTTCAGCCAGGTCCCTGAATACAGTCATGGACAAAAATTTTGAGAATGAGACAAATATTAATTTTTCCAAAGTCTACTGCTTCATTTTTTCTAATGGCAATTTGCATATACTCCTGAATGTCAGAGTGATCAGCTTAACAGCAATTACTGTACTTGCAAAGTCAATATTTGCCCAGAAAATGAACTTTAACCCCAAAACACATTTCAACATCATTGCAGTCCTGCCTTAAAAGGAGCAGCTAACATCGTTTTAGTGATTGATCCATTAACACAGGTGTGGGTGTTGATGAGGACAGGGCTGGCGATCAGTCAGTCATGATTAAGTAAGAATGACATCACTGGACACTTTAAAAGGAGGCTGGTGCTTGGTATCATTGTTTCTCTTCAGTTAACCATGGTTATCTCTAAAGAAACACGTGCAGCCATCATTGCACTGCACAAAAATGGCCTAACAGGGAAGAGTATCTCAGGTACAAAGATTGCACCTCAGTAAACAATCTATCGCATCATCAAGAAATTCAAGGAGAGAGCTTCCATTGTTGTCAAAAAGGCTCCAGGGCGCCCAAGAAAGACCAGCAAGCGCCAGGACCGTATCTTAAAACTGTTTCAGCTGCGGGATCGGACTACCAGCAGTGCCGAGCTTGCTCAGGAATGGCAGAAGGCTGGTGTGAGTGCTTCTGCACGCACTGTGAGGCGGAGACTCTTTGAGCAAGGCCTGGTTTCAAGGAGGGCAGCAAAGAAGCCACTTCTCTCCAGAAAAAACATCAGGGACCGACTGATATTCTGCAAAAGGTACAGGGAGTGTACTGCTGAGGACTGGGGCAAAGTCATTTTCTCTGATGAATCCCCTTTTCGATTGTTTGGGACATCTGCAAAACAGCTTATTCGGAGAAGAAGAGGTGAGCGCTACCACCAGTCTTGTCTCATGCCAACTGTAAAGCATCCTGAAACCATTCATGTGTGGGGTTGCTTCTCAGCCAAGGGAATCGGCTCACTCACAGTCTTGCCTAAAAACACAGCCATGAATAAAGAATGGTACCAGAATGTCCTCCAAGAGCAACTTCTCCCAACCGTCCAAGAGCAGTTTGGCGCCCAACAATGCCTTTTCCAGCATGATAGAGCACCTTGCCATAAAGCAAAGGTGATAACTAAATGGCTCATGGAACAAAACATAGAGATTTTGGGTCCATGGCCTGGAAACTCCCCAGATCTTAATCCCATTGAGAACTTGTGGTCAATCATCAAGAGACGGGTGGACAAACAAAAACCAACAAATTCTGGCAAAATGCAAGCATTGATTATGCAAGAATGGACTGCTATCAGTCAGGATTTGGTCCAGAAGTTGATTGAGAGCATGCCAGGGAGAATTGCAGAGGTCTTGAAGAAGAAGGGTCAACACTGCAAATATTGACTTGCTGCATTAACTCATTCTAACTGTCAATATAACCTATTGGTACTCATAATATGATTGCAATTACATTTCTGTATGTGATATAAACATCAGACAAACACTAATAAAAACCAGAGGGCAGCAGATCATGTGAAAATATAATTTTGGTGTCATTCTCAAAACTTTTGGCCATGACTGTACACACAAACACAATCTCCTCGCCGGAGGTGCCAGCATTCTAGGGGCTTATTTCAACCGGGTCCCTGAACACATACAAACACATGACCACACTGGCGCAAAGCACATAACTTAGGAAGATACTAGCGCATGGCCGTGCGGCCATGCGAGCCTTAAATAGTTGCAGCACGTGCAGAACCTTCAAAGAAGGACCAATGGAGTTGCTGCAGTACCTGAGCATGTGACCCTAGATCTCCACTGAGAGATCTTGCCCTGGGCATGCTCAGTGTATGCAAAGCAGGACTTAGTCCCAGCACCTACAGGACCTTCCAAGAAGGACCAATGGAAGTTGCTGCAGTACCTGAGCATGTGACCCTAGATCTCCACTGAGAGATCTTGCCCTGGGCATGCTCAGTGTATGCAAAGCAGGACTTAGTCCCAGCACCTACAGGACCTTCCAAGAAGGACCAATGCAAGTTGCTGCAGTACTTGAGCATGTGACCCTAGATCTCCACTGAGAGATCTTGCCCTGGGCATGCTCAGTGTGTGCAAAGCAGGACTTAGTCCCAGAAAAGCCTGCTCGCCGCAGATCAGTGCAGGGTACAATAGCAGAGCCTGGAGAGGCAGCAGTAACCCTTTGCACAGTATCAGTCTCAGTGAGACGCTGGGACCAAAGTTTCCGCTGAGCAGGCTCCACTGCGGCCGATGCAGACTGGGAGACCGCAGCAGACACGGATCGAGATTCCCCCTGTGCAGGAGAGGAAACTCAACTCCTAACAATACCAGTGTAAATACAGTATATCACAAAGTCTTGTAAATATTTTATTATATGTTTTCATGGGACAACGTTCTGCATTGCCTAGAGAGTGACGACGGTGATGGGCCCGATAGTGATAGTGATTCTCTTTTGGCTAGGGTGTTAAGACTAAAGGTACCGTCACACATAATGATATCGTTAACTATATCGTTGCAACGTCACGCTTTTGGTGACGTAGCAACGATCCCGCTAACGATCTTGTTATGTGTGACAGCGATCAACGATCAGGCCCCTGCTGGGAGATCATTGGTCGTTGGGGAATGATCAGGACCATTTTTTGGTCGCTGATCACCCGCTGTCATCGCTGGATCAGCGTGTGTGACGCCGATCCAGCGATGTGTTCACTTGTAACCACGGTAAATATCGGGTTACTAAGCGCAGGGCCGCGCTTAGTAACCCGATATTTATCCTGGTTACCATTGTAAAAGTTAAAAAAAAAACACTACATATTCACATTCTGATGTCTGTCACGTCCCCCAGCGTCCACTGTGTCAGCGCCGGCCGTAAAGCAGAGCACAATGGTGACATCACCGCTGTGCTCTGCTTTATGGCCGGCGCTGACACAGTCAGTGCAGGGAAACTCTCGGCAGCAGCGTGTGCATTAGCAGCGCTCCTGCTGAAAGCAGTTTTAACCCTGTGGACGCCGGCAGGGGACGTGACAGACATCAGAATGTGAGTATGTAGTGTTTTTTTTTTTTTTACTTTTACAATGGTAACCAGGGTAAATATCGGGTTACTAAACGCGGCCCTGCACTTAGTAACCCGATGTTTACCCTGGTTACCCGGGGACTTCGGCATCGTTGAAGACAGTTTCAATGATGCCGAAGTCGTTCCCCTGATCGTTGGTCGCTGGAGAGAGCTGTCTGTGTGACAGCTCCCCAGCGACCACACGACTTACCAATTATCACGGCCAGGTCGTATAGCTGGTCGTGATCGTTGGTAAGTCGTTTAGTGTAACGGTACCTTTACTGTTTGCATTATCTCCTGATATTGTGCCAAAGGCACCCCTTTAATTGTGTTAATCAAATAAATAGCTTTTGGTTTAAGTACCACTGTCTCATCATTGTCTGTGCTGTTGCATCTGCATAAACTAGTGTGAGCATGTTTGTTATCAAGGGTATCCTGGCATGGCAGCATGGCAGCTTGTAGAGCTTAAAGGGACTCTGTCACCTGAATTTGGCGGGACTGGTTTTGGGTCATATGGGCGGAGGTTTTGGGTGTTTGATTCACCCTTTCCTTACCCGCTGACTGCATGCTGGCTGCAATATTGGATTGAAGTTCATTCTCTGTCCTCCATAGTACATGCCTGCGCAAAGCAATCTTGCCTTGTGCAGGCGTGTACTATGTAGGACAGAGAATGACCTTCAATCCAATATTGCAGCCAGCATGCAGCCAGCAGGTAAGGAAAGGGTGAATCAAACACCCGAAAACTCCGCCCATATGACCCAAAACCAGTCCCGCCAAATTCAGATGACAGGTTCCCTTTAAGAAGGCTTCTAAAGACAGACTTAGTGCAAGCCACTCTATCTACTACATCCCTGGGGTTGCCCTGGCCTTCACTCTTTAACACCTCTACAAGGATCTGGACTTACAAAGGTGCCTATGGTGTGGAGCCACAGAGTAGGCTGCTGGTGGTAAGAAGGGACCAAGAGGTCAAGACAGGGACAGAGTCAGAAAACAAGCGGGCGGCCAAAATGCAAGCTGAAGACAGAGAACAGGATGATCAAAATAGCACAAAAAGAGCAGAGAGCAGGGATGTGTACCTGTTACGCTGAACTTAATAACTGGCAATGTGGAACTTAAATAGTCAGAAGCCCCACCCAGGGTTAATCAGCTGGGAGCAAACGCAAAAGAGATATAAGTAACCCTTAAGTTCTCTGGACTGTACCTCAAATTCCAGGAAATACACAGAGCCCAGAGTTTTTGCCCCACGTTGCTGTGTAGTGAAAACATGGGGTTGCCCACTGACAGAGCCTTAGACAGAGAGTGCAGGTTCTGACTCATAGGCTCTAACTGAAGGCTTTGGCTCTTTGAATTGGTGGACCAGAGGTTGGAAGGCATGATAGGGCTTGTGCAAAGCTGAAGAGAATGGTTTTTGTCAGAGAACGTGCAAGCAGTGAATAGTTAACCCAGTGAGGAAGTCAGTGATGGGTTAGTGCTCAAACTCATGGGTAATTTGGTCATGTGAAGGTGCTGACTTTGTGACCGATGTCTCCGCTGAGCAGACTCCACTGCGGCTGGAGAAGAATGGGAGACCGCAGCGGAGATGGTTCGCGATTCCCCCTGTGTAGAGGCGGGATCTCGACACCTAACAGCAGTATCTTTAAAATACCCAAATTGGAATAGTCTACAAATTCAATTAAAATATTTTATTGTAAGTAAATGTATTATTTAGTTATACAGTAGGGCCAGAAATATTTGGACAGTGACCGAATATTCATGGTTTGAGCTCGGAATAATAATAATAATAGTAATAATAATAATAAATCTTTATTTATATAGCACCAACATATTCCACAGCGCTTTACAGTTTAACAGTTTCAAACACAACAGTCATAAGTAACAACGTTAATAATACAATAATAAAATGATTATATTTTTTATTTAAAATTAATCAACTTTCAGGTTTACTTAAAGAGTTTGGACAAAATTATACTGGGTAACGTTTAGGAATTGCAACCATTTTTCGCATTTCAAGGGCTCAAAAGTAATTGGAGAAATTAACGCTACCATAAATAAAATGATCATTTTTAATGTTTTGCAGAGAATCCTTTGTAGGCAATGACTGTCTGAAGTTTGGAAGCCATGGATATCAAAAATGATGGGTTTCCTCCTTTGTGATCCTTTACCAGGCCTTTTCTGCAGTGACTTCAGTTGTTGCTTGTTTGTGGGTCTTTCTGCCGTAAGTTTTCTCTTAATCATGTGAAATGCTGCTCGATGGGGTTGAGATCTGGTGATTAACTCAGTCATTACAGAATATTCCACTTCTTTGCCTTAAAAACTCCTGAGTTACTTTTGTAGTAAGTTTTGGGACATTGCCCCTCTGTACTGTGAAGCGCCGTCCAATCAACCTTACTGCATTTTGCTGAAACTGGGGAGAAAGTATCGCCCTGTGCATTTCAGAATTAATCCGGCTGCTTCTGTCTTCAGTTCCATCATCAAAAACCACTAGTGACCCGGTGCCATTGGGAGCCATGCATGCCCATACCATCACACTGCCTCTATCATATTTTGTAGAGGATCTGGTATGCTTTGGATCATGAGCTGTTCTAAGCCTTCTCCATACTTTCTTCTTTACATCATTCTGGTACAGGTTGATCTTTGTTCAATTTGTCCAAAGAATGCTTTTCTTTTTTTTTGCGAAGTCTAATCTGGACTTTCTATTTTTAATGCTAATTAATGGTTTGCACCTTGTGGTTAACTCTCTGCATTTGCTCTCATGAAGTTTTCTCTTTCAGTAGAATTAGACACTGAAACACCTACTTCCTGGAAAATGTTCTTCACTTGGGTGAATGTTGTGAAAGTTTTTTTTCTTAATGATGGCAAGGATTCTGTGATCATCTACCATTATTGTCTTCCATGGATGTCCAAGCCTTTTTGAGTGCACAAGCTCTTTTTCTTTGCAGAATGTACCAAGCTATTGTTTTGGCCGCTCCTAACATTTCTGCTATTTCTCTGATGCATTTCTTCTTTTTCCGTCCTAATGATGGTTTCTTCCTCTTCCATTGAGAGCTTCTTTGACTACATGTTGTGGGTTCACAGCAACAGTTTCCAAACGCAAATGCCAAACCTGGAATCAGCTCCAGACCTTTTACCTGCACTTTAAGCCCGTATTAATTACATTACTGTATCTTGAATATGTTTTTGTAAACAGCTAAAATGCCAAAACTTGTGTCACTGTCCAAATACTTCTGAAGCCAGCTGTATTTATTGGTTTATACAGTATATTGGTTTATATATTGGCTCCTTGAATGTTTATATCCATAATATTCACTTTGTAAGTCATTGTACCACTATGACTGGCTCAATCCTGCTCATTGGAATTTGACTCACTATTGACCAATCAGTGGCGTAGGAAGGGGGGTGCGGGGGGGGGGGCGGTCCGCCCCGGGCGGCACAATGCGGGGGGCGGCCGGCGCTGCAGGAGAAGAAAAAAAAAAAAAAAAAAAGACGCCCCTTTAAATCTACGGGCGGCGCCGTCCGCCGCCACGACCAGGGCCAGCTCCCCCCACCACCGGAACCGGACCCCGCCCCCCGCTCTATACTCACCTCTCCTGGTTCCTGCGGCGCCGGCAGCTGCAGCGTCCTCTGACTCTGCGACGTCTCAGAGCAGAGGGCGCGATGACGTCACTACTGTGCGCGCCGCTCTGCCTCTCTGTCCTGAGCGTCGCAGAGCCGGAGAGACGCTGACTGCACCGGACCTGCGCTAGGAACGGGAGAGGTGAGGATTTTACTTTTTTTTTTCTTTATGTCTGACTGTCTGGGGCTGGGGCAATGCTGGACACACTGGGGCAATACTGGAGACCATGGGGCAGATTGCTGGACACACTGGGGCAATACATGAGACCATGGGGCAGATTGCTGGACACACTGGGGCAATACATGAGACCATGGGGCAGATTGCTGGACACACTGGGGCAATACAGGAGACTATGGGGCAGATTGCTGGACACACTGGGGCAATACTGGAGACCATGGGGCAGATTGCTGGACACACTGGGGCAATACAGGAGACCATGTGGCAGAATGCTGGACACACTGGGGCAATACAGGAGACCATGGGGCAGATTGCTGGACACACTGGGGCAATACAGGAGACCATGGGGCAGATTGCTGGACACACTGGGGCAATACTGGAGACCATGGGGCAGAATGCTGGACACACTGGGGCAATACAGGAGACCATGTGGCAGAATGCTGGACACACTGGGGCAATACAGGAGACCATGGGGCAGATTGCTGGACACACTGGGGCAATACTGGAGACCATGGGGCAGAATGCTGGACACACTGGGGAAATACTGGAGACCATGGGGCAGAATGCTGGACACACTGGGGCAATACAGGAGACTATGGGGCAGATTGCTGGACACACTGAATACTGGAGACCATGGGGCAGATTTCAGGACACATTGAGGCAATGCTGGAGACCCTGGGCAGACTTCTGGACATACTGGGGCAATACTGGAGACCATGGGGCAGATTGCTGGACACACCGGGGCAATACTGGAGACCATGGGGCAGAATGCTGGACACACTGGGGCAATACAGGAGACCATGGGGCAGATTGCTGGATACACCGGGGCAATACTGGAGACCATGGGGCAGAATGCTGGACACACTGGGGCAATACAGGAGACCATGGGGCAGATTGCTGGACACACTGGGGCAATACTGGAGACCCTGGGGCAGATTTCTGGACACATTGAGGCAATGCTGGAGACCCTGGGGCAGACTTCTGGACACACTGGGGCAATGCTGGACACTGGGGCAGATTGCTGGACACACTGGGGGTAATATGCTGGACACACTGGGGCAATGCTGGACACTGGGGGTAATATGCTGGACACACTGGGGCAGACTGCTGGACACACTGGGGAAAGGCTGGACACTGGGGCAGATTGCTGGACACACTGGGGGCAGTGCTGGACATACTGGGGCAGATTGCTGGACACACTGGGGGTAATATGCTGGACACACTGGGGCAGATTGCTGGACAACATGGGGGTAATATGCTGGACACACTGGGGCAGATTGCTGGACAACATGGGGGTAATATGCTGGACACACTGGGGGCAGGACTTGAGGCATGGGCAGAATGTAGATACGGGGCATGATTGGAGACACGGGGCAGGATTGGATCATGGGGCAGGACGGATACGATGGAGGCTGGTGGGGCAGGATGTGGAGATCATATGGGGTAGAATGGATACTCATGAGGGCAGGATGCGAGAACATATGGCTGGAGCCAGGAATGAGAAACGGGGCCAGGGTGGGGAATATTATTACCATAGGGGCTAATTAAGGGATATTATTACTGCAGTGATGTATTTATTTTATTTTTTGAGTATACTGTTTTAAATGGGGGGGCGGTCCTGTTACTGTGCAGAGTGACACTATATCACCTTTTTTTCTTCATGTGATGTAATGTAGAAGTGAAAAATTAAGTAATGTGTTCTGCAAGCGGAGCTCGAGATAACTGTGTTATTTCCTGCAGAAACGAGTCCTGGCTGGAAGGAATGATGGCGGTCTGTGCTGGATGAAAGATGAAGGACTTCACCTAGAGACGTCACTGGTGAGTCAGTGTTACCTATACACTGACACTATACACTGTATACTATATAGAGGTCCTGTGTATAATGTCACCAGTGATCTCTGTATTACCTCTACACAGACACTGCATACTAAGTACAGATCTCCTGTGAATACTGGCACTTATGGTGATAGTATTGTGGTTTTTTTTTTTATTACTGATCAGTATTGTAGTATTCAGTCACTATGTGGTGGTAATATGTGGTCTGGAAATGGTGTTGTGGTATTTGTCCCTTGTATGTAGTATTATTCGGTCACTATGTGGCCTGGTCATGGTGTGGTGGTATTAAGTCACAGGTGTGGCATGTGGGGGTGACACCATTAGGCCCAGTTTAAGTTCTACAAAACAGGAAAACCGTTTTTGGTAACCTTTGTGTGTATTGAGCCGGGGGGGGGGGGGGGCGCCAAACTCGGGAACAGCCCCGGGCGGCAAAAGCTCTAGCTACGCCTCTGTGACCAATAATATACTAAATTATTATAAAGTTATGTGACCTTGGGGAAGAAATCAAAGCTTAAATTAAGTGCTCTATATAAACTGTTCAGGAATAGAAAGGTCAATGCTAGAGACATTTATATTGATTCTGAAATCACTCTTCCCTTATAGGATGATATGTGAGTATGAATTCCAGAGGTATATTCAATTAGGGGATGCGCAAACACTAATCTTATTCTGATTGTTTTGTTCTGCAGCTATACACAAGTACTGAGTTCATTGATCCTATTGCAAAATCCTACTTAGTAAAGTAATCTCCAGAGTTAGTGTTGTGGCACTCATGCAATCGTGTGTTATATGTGATGGGGAAATGGCAGGATTTTTTTTCAAATTGTAGTTTCTGGAACAAAAAGGACATCTTTCTTTGTAAAATAAGCCCAAAACTTTTTTTGTACTGCAGATTAATAGACCTAGTGTCAATTAATCAGTTCATGACGAGGTCACTTTCCAGCCTTCCTGGTCAGGCACATTTGGGGGCTTTTCGTACATGCACTTTTAATTAAAATTTTCTTATTCGTATTTTCACATAATTTTTGCCTCTTTTTTATCGTGATGCATGTAGCTTAATTTTATGTCATTTATTTTGCTGATATGAGGGGAAAATGTAAAGAAAATTGGAAATGTGTATACATTTTTAAATTTTTACTTTTTTTTTTACGACCAGAAAGGACCACTAACAAAATTTTAAATTTTGTTCCTCTTTCTGTAGGAAGAAAACTTTTCCTTGTAACTGGGGCTGGTCTATTGACCCAGTTACAGGGGAATTTCAATGTCCTGCCTGCAGAGCAGAAGCTCCTGTTCCTTTCCTATACCCAGTGAACACATGCTCACTGGGTCCGGAGGAGGAAGCAAGGTAAGTGTTACTAAATCTCTTCCAAATCTGAATACACAAGTGCTGGGTTCTGGCTTCATCTGACATCCAACTCCCCACCCCCCAGCTGCACGATCTCGTACTAGCTTCTTTCACTGCATTGACATTTTAGAATGTCAGTGCAGGGTAAAATGTGGACTGTCCAGACATACAAAGTCTATGGGCAGTCCAGAAGTAGTTAAAACTAGATTTTTAAGTACCGTCAATATTATGTTTTGCTTTTTTATTCTATATAAAAAGTGCTTTTCTGTTATATACAGAAAATATGATAACATTTGCACATACAATATCTACATAAATTGTGCATATAGTGTCCACAGTCATAGTGCATTCCTTGCCCATGTCAGTAATATCATGCAGGGCCTCACTTGTGCCATCAGGACATACACTGCTTCATTAAAGGATTATAGTACCCCTTGGAGATCAAGCAAATTTTTTCAAATCTGACATGTCTCGTTTTATGTGGCAATAACTCTGGAATATTGCAACATATCCCAATGATTTTGAGATAGTTTTTCTTGTGGCATGTTATCTACTATATAATTGTCTAAGGGTCACTTCAGTCTGTCTGTCTGTCTTTCGGTCTGTCTTTCTGTCTGTCTGTCATGGATATTCATTGGTCGCGGCCTCTGTCTGTCCTGGAAATCCAAGTCGCTGATTGGTCACGTCAAAACGGCCACGACCAATCAGCGACGGGCACAGACCGGAAGAAAATGGCCGTTCCATACTCCCCGCAGTCAGTGTCCCCGGCGCCCGCTCCATACTCCCCACAGTAAGTGTCCCTGGTGCCCGCTCCATACTCCCCGCAGTCAGTGTCCCGGCGCCCGCTCCATACTCCCCGCATTCAGTGTCCCCGGAGCCTGCTCCATACTCCCCGCAGTCAGCGCCCGCTCCATACTCCCCTCCGGTCACCGCTCACACAGGGTTAATGGCAGCGGTAATGGACCACGTTATGCCACGGGTAACGCACTCCGTAACCGCTGCTATTAACCCTGTGTGACCAAGTTTTTACTATTGATGCCTATGCAGCATCAATAGTAAAAAGATGTAATGTTAAAAATAATTTAGAAAAAACAAAAAACCTGCTATTCTCACCTTCCGTCGTCGGACGATGCGCTCGCGACGGCCGCCATCTTCCGTTCCAAGAGATGCATTGCGAACTTACCCAGAAGACTTAGCGGTCTCGCGAGACCGCTAAGTCATCTGGGTAATTTTGCAATGCATCCTGGGAACGGAAGATGGCGGCCGCATCACACAGCTTCGCTGGAACCCAGAGGTGAGTATATAACTATTTTTTATTTTAATTATTTATTTTAACAGGGATATGGTGCCCACACTGCTAAATACTGCGTGGGCAGTGTTATATACCTACATGACTGGCTAATATACTACGTGACTGGGCAATATACTACGTCGCTGGGCAATATACTACGTGGCTGGGCAATATACTACGTGGCTGGGCAATATACTACGTGGCTGGGCAATATACTACGTCGCTGGGCAATATACTACGTCGCTGGGCAATATACTACGTCGCTGGGCAATATACTACGTCGCTGGGCAATATACTACGTCGCTGGGCAATATACTACGTGGCTGGGCAATATACTACGTGGCTGGGCAATATACTACGTAGCTGGGCAATATACTACGTCGCTGGGCAATATACTACGTGGCTGGGCAATATACTACGTGGCTCGGCAATATACTACGTAGCTGGGCAATATACTACGTCGCTGGGCAATATACTATGTGACTGGGCAATATACTACATGATTGGGCAATATACTACGTGACTGGGCAATATACTATGTGACTGGGCAATATACTACATGGCTGGGCAATATACTACGTGACTGGGCAATATACTACGTGGCTGGGCAATATACTACGTGGCTGGGCAATATACTACGTAGCTGGGCAATATACTACGTCGCTGGGCAATATACTATGTGGCTGGGCAATATACTACGTGGCTGGGCAATAGACTACGTGGCTGGGCAATATACTACGTCGCTGGGCAATATACTATGTGACTGGGCAATATACTACGTGATTGGGCAATATACTATGTGGCTGTGCTATATACTACGTGGACATGCATATTCTAGATTACCTGATGCGTTAGAATCGGGCCACCATCTAGTACTTTACAAAAGTGGTGAATTTAGGTTGATGTGTTTCCAAACTTTGAATGTTTGTACCTTCAATCCAGATTATCAGATGACTCAATATAGTTAATAAATAACATGTACCTTATGTCTACATAAGCGCCATTTGCCAGATGTTCTTTCATTTAGTTAGGAATGTTAGAAGGTTTACAAATTTTGCAACAGTTTTTCACTTTTTCAAGAACATTTAAGAAACGTATTTTTTGTTAAGGACCTATTTATTTTCACGCTCCCCTCAGCATCTTTAAAAGTGCTGTCAGGTAGCTTGTTAACCGTTTCAGGAATTAATGCAAATGGAATGACAGGAATGAAAAATTATATTTTTTACCCTTAAAATGTTGCTAACATCTGAACAGGCCACTATAGCTGGTACACTTTAATGCCATTACTTGGCCTTGGATTGCTATGGCAAACATCAGTACCACGCAATTGCAATCTCAGGGTGTTGATGGGGTTAAAGAGGTAGTTCACGATCAAATTCTGTACTTATTAATATATAACCTTTATTAAAGGCTTGACTTATCGTGAAGTTAGTGATTTAAAAAGGTGACCACTATCACCATTAAAAAAGAAGATAGAACCCAGGAGGTGTCTGAACCTATCCGATTACTAGACTGATCTTGCCTTACAGCAGAGGTTGGCACCCTAGGACATGCGCACTGACGCCCCCGCTCACCGACGGCTGACCCTTCTATCCCTATATCACCCTGTATGGGATGGGGGAAGAAAAAGGGTATATAATCAGCCAAAGAGGATGTAAATCTGCGCCCCCGCTCCCGATGGCTGACCCTCCTTTCCCTAAAGATGTCAACAGAGGCTACCTGGGTCACCAGGAATAAATACACTGGACGGTGAAGGAGGTAGATAAAAATTAGGAGGTAAGGAGTGTCTAGCAATCATGTATGGTAACAAATACTACATTGATACAAAAGATACAAAACATATTATTGCACCATCCCAAATGCAAAGCAATAGGTAAATATGAAACAGAAAGCTCTGGAAAATCACTCTTGGAAAAATCCAAAACATGAGAGTAGGAGCTATAAAAGATTATTCACAGATTATTGCATCAAAAATATAAGACTAAGAGCTTTGAGGAACACTCAATGTGTTTCAAAATTGTAGCAAGCCTCAGAGTAAGTGACACATCCCTGGAATCAGGGTCGCAGAAACATTTGTGGTTAAAACATAAAGTTTCACAGGAAGATGGCTTCCTCAGGAGTAAATAAGGGCAATTATCATCTTCAACTAAAAAGAAGTTGAAGACTGTTTAACACTTCTTGTTGTAATGTGAGGACTGATGTAATGTAAACTCAAACATTTAGTGTTCATAGGTCTTCCTTTTAATGAAAGAGATGTTGTTAATAATAAATTAGCCATAGATATATTTTTGGAAACATAGTCCATTAATAATATGATAATGGCAACTGCAGTAAAAAAGTGGAAATAGTTCATACTTATAGTAGCAACTTCTGAGAAATGGAACTATGCACTGGTCTGATATTATTTATTCTCATTCTCATTCTTTCATTTATTTTTAGACCACATGGTGCTGTACATGTAAAAAGAGTTTACACATAAAATACAAATATATATTACAATGAACAAAATAGCAGTGACAGAGTGGTACAGAGGGGGAGAGGACCCTGCCCTTGCATGCTTACAGTCTACTGTATAGGGTAATGGTAATAGGGAAGGATAGGTTGGGGGTTGCACCAGCTCAACACATCACTTGGTGGTGCGGCGACAACTGCGGTGGTGGTAAGGTGACCGCGGGGTCATGCCAAGCAATAAGCTTTCTTGAAGACATTGTCACACATAATGTCTGTGTCATGATCCAGGTTGGGGTTTGCTTCTTGCTTTTCTTTCTCCGGCCTGGTTATGGTGGGGGTAACCTTTCCTGCCTCTGTTTGGTTTGTGGGTGGCTATTTATTGGTGCCCACTCTCTGCAGCATTTGTCAGTGATAGTTCCAGTCTCTGGCTTGAGCAGCTGACCCGTATACCCTAGTGATCCTTCTGCCTCTGACTACCCGTGTTTGTGTCTGACCCGTTCCCTATCCCTGACTTAGTGTGTGTTTGGTGGTTTCCTACAGTGTATGACTCGGCTTGAATTCTGAACCCTGCTTCCAGCTTTCCGTCTCTGTTACTACGTTTCCCGTCTGGCTTTAACTCTTTAGCTCTTTGGCTCGTACCCCTACTACGTCTTCTGTCTCACAAAAAATGTTGTGAATTTTGTTGCTTTCACACCAGTTACTCCCAGCTCTGCCAAAATGTGCGGAACTGGGGCAGGACGGTGCACGGCGGGACGTTTAGCCACAGCTTGTCTATTTCATGATGAGCTATGTTGTTACTTAAGCCAGAATTCTTACTTCAGTCAGGGACTGGAATAAGATATGTGGAAACTCACGCGAAGGCATCTCTTAATGAATTAGTAGCGTCTGACTCCAACACATCAACACATCTACCCTCATCATGACCGGCAAGAAAATCTCCAGCATTGCTGAATTGAGAATAATGTTTTTTCACATTTTGGCTTGACAATATTATCAGTTTTTTTGACAAGTGACCAAAAAAAATAACTTTATATGCCCTTTTAATGTTTTTAATTGAATAAAGGAATTACTTTTGGGGAGTAGCTTCCATACTTCCATGTTGAGTCACCCCAAGATAAGCGCAGAGCTTCAGGAGTGGTGTAGAAGAACCTCTTGCCCTGAGGACTAAATATCCAGTTAGTATATACCTTACAGACATACAGACATTTACCTTTTATTATGTGGTAAGAGTTCTTTCTGGCATATATGTGTTGCAGAGATGAAGTATTTGAGCTATAGTGCAGCATTGCTACAAGAAGAATGCTCAGGTCCAAGTACGGCATGTACGAACAGGTTATACCTGACTATCAAAAGGTGAGCATTTATATTCTTGAAAATGTATTTATTTCTAATTTTTGTATTATATATTTATGTTTTAATGTTATGATTTTGGTCTTGTATGTGACTGACATGAACTTCACATTCAATATTTGTATTTTCTTGTATCTTTTTTTTCAACTAAATAATTTCCTTTCCTAATAACGTATTTTTTTTTAGATCTTTTACATCACCACATGAGCAATATGTTTGTAACTTTTTTCCACAGGAACAGCAAAAGAAATCCAGGATCATCACCACCCATTGCATAAAGATTAATGAGAGGATTATTACTGTGGAGAAGAGGTGAGACGGGTGGAAAAAGCTCCAAGCAACAAAACTGCAGTCCTGACCTTTAGCTGTATAATCACCTTTTATATCACATTTTAAACTATTATATTGTAATAGACACGTACAACTTTTCATACTTTTATCTCTTCCTGCTGGGATTTCCTGAGCATTCAAGAAAAAAGTGTGTGCAATTGGACATGTATCCAACATTTTGTCCATTGTGTTCGAGTGGTCGTAAAGGGACTATGCAACACATCTGGTCAGAATTCCCAAATATTCAAAGATACTTGATTTGTTTATATGATCTATTATGGCCAATCACTGGAGTTAATCTAAAATTAAAATCGGGAACATTGTCTCCAATTCCAGAGATTCCTAAGGGTATGTGCTTATAGTGTCTTTTAGATGCTGGCAGTGTTTCATCTGAAGAGCCATTTCTGACGTATTTTTTATGTTTTTTTCAGAATTTTTTTTCATATATAAGATGGAGCAGAAGCCAACTAAAGAATGGTTAGGTCACTTCTTCTAGCAGTTTCCCAACTTTGAAAGCCTGAAGCCGTTAAAAGAAGCTCAAAAAGATGGAACATCTGCATGACAAGTCGTTTTGACGTGGTGGGTTCCTGACGGAATCCGTCTGAAGAAGACGTCGTCTGCACATACCCTAGAGCAGTGTTCCTCAACTCTGGTCCTCAAGAGCCACCAACAGGTCATGTTTTCAGGATTTCCTTAGTATTGCACAGATGAGAATTGCATCACCTGAACAGACAAGCATTCAATCACCTGTGCAATACTAAGGAAATCCTAAAAACATGACGTGTTGGTGGCTCTTGAGGACCAGAGTTGGGGAACACTGCCCTAGAGGAACCAACATGAGCCTAATATTTTCTTGGCAGACAAAAGAACTAGACCTTGTAGCTACAAGTTGGGAATCTCACTTAAGGCCCTCACTTTTAGGCAAATGTCGGCTGAACTTGCCGATATTAAAGGGTTTGGCTGACAGTCTAATGTGTATGGAGGTGACAGCCGACTGATGGTCAGGTGAGATATCAATTGCATGTCCAATTTCAGACTGATGATCACATTGCTCTCCCAGAGTTTAGCTGCCAGCCGACATAAAATCAGCAGATTTCTATAGAGCACTCGCTTGGCTGACCACTCCTGTGTATGGGAGAGAGCGTCCAAGATATGATACACTTTATTGATCCTGGGGGAAATTACAGTATCACAGCAGCAGAACATAGACATGAATGACAACATAAAAGTAGAATTTTTCAGGTATAATCTTATAGATTCCTATTCATGACCAGTCAGTGTGATATACCTTTAGGACGCCAATATTACACCAGTCACTTGGAGAATTTCACACTTAGGTAGTTGTCGTACATTCCCATACCAGTCGGCACAAACTATTTCCTGTATCTTTCCTTCTTACACCTTTGTACGGTTAGACGGTCACTGAATGTGCTCCTCTTTCTCATGAACAGCTCATGTAATGGGTGTGTGTTATTGCTCATTATCGCCAAACACTTCTTCTGAATTCTCTCCTCCAGTACCTCCTCAAAAGTGGCAAGATGGCGGCCAACAGTCGAGTCTGCATTCTTGATAAACTTATTTAGCTTACTAGTATCAGACACCCGCACACTACATACCCCACATATGATTGTTGAAAAGGTGGCACTTGCCACTAAGGACTGGTAGAACATGAACAAGTACAATTTGCTCACCCCCTTCTTGCAAATCCTTTCCATGTGGCACCTCTAGTCCAGTTTGCTGTCCAAATGGACCCCCAAATATTTGTAACTCTTGACCTGCTCCACTTACTGACCAACAATAGTGACAGGTCAACATTTCATCTTTTTCCTACTATAGATGCCTGATGGATGAACAATCAACCGAGGTATCGTTCAGTTGACAGCCATCTAATGTGAATGTCAAGCCTTAAATTTGGTGAAGAACAAATAGGTATGGTTTATGGCTAATGATAAATTAACCAGTACCTTAAGTGGATTGTCTTAATTATAAATCCATTCCATATCCATTTTTACAGCGTTAAAGACCACTTTCCATCTGTCATTTCCCGCGCATGTGTTTTCAGTTTAATGAAGAAAGGATGAACCCAGCTCCACGAGCAAGCAATCGTCTTTATTCTGTGTGTAAGTATAAAAACGGATGACATACATCAAACCTTCGTGCTGATAACATCTGTGCATTTCAGTGGCTCATAGTACACTTAATCATGGATTGATCCATGACTAAACTGGATTCATCCTTTCTTCATTAGTACTACTGCATCCAGACATAAACGCTATCCATGCTCCGAACCGCACTGGAACTTCACAACTAGAGTTGAGAAAATTTTTCAAAATTTAGTTCCGATTACTATCGACAGCAATTATTGCTTTTACAATATTCGCCGAACACAGCTGAACGTCATTAGAGTCAATGGGAGTATAAATGACCGAATATGTTCGGAACAAATCACCAAACATAAATTCGGCATGAATAGGGTGCCAATATGGCACGAATATGACAAATTCAGATTTGGCGAACGAATCCGAACATATTTGCTCAACTCTATTCACATCGTTGACCTGGATTTCTTTTCTTAGGTTTTATGTTTAAACCTGGATAATTGACAGGGACCTGGATGACTGTGCTTAGCCATTCTCTTAACCTTTATTGTTGTTAATCGATTAGGTTAAGCTAAGATAGAACCTTGAATATTTTATTTTAGTACGAACATGAACCTGAAGCATCCTTGTGACGAATCATTTATTTTATGTTGTGTCTAGAAATATACAAATATGACTATTATTCCGTTATACAAGTGTTATGTTATTAAAAATGTTTTTCAATAAAAATATTTAAAAGTGTTTGAATCGGAATCAATCATTGCATTGCTTTTTATGACTTTTTATTGCACTCAAAACCACCCAGTAATGAATAAGGTCATGCTCTCATTTGGCACCGATCTTCTGTTATTCTTCTTCTGTGAGCTAGAGACGAATCAGAATGAGTTGGTAGTACTAATAGGGAAAGTAACGTTCATTTCTACATCTCCTAGATGCTTCTCTTAATCAAAGAGGGAGAAGAATAACTTCCCAACCTTTGTGGAATGGAAAGAAGATAACTAACACTGTGCGGAATTGTTGAAAAGTATGCCTAATGCAAATTGCATGCCCGCTTGGCCAAAAGGCATCATTTGGTCACAGCTGCCAGTTCTTTTAACAGGGTTGTGCCTGCAAATGCCAATCTGGCCAAGGGCATTATAATTAACATCTGGAATGCAGATTTAATCAAAGTCCTGAAAAAGAGTTCAGTGTGCTGTTCAGCATGTGCTGCAAATAAGTCTGCTCGTAAAAATGTCTAAAAGTGACCCGCTTCCCTCTTGTTACCTAAGTTATGTAATTACAATATTTATCACCTTGCTGCTATGTCATGTAATTTTATCCTATGCTGTATTGTGCTGTGTATCACCAGCAAAGTACTGTTGACAGGTGGAAGAAACTCTTTACGCAAAATTTTGCAGGTCAACAGTATGAGGTACTGACAATATTTGTATAAGGTTCTCAACTACATCCTCAAGATTAAATGTGCAACAGGCTGCAAATGAGATCGCTGGGTATTGGGTCAACTTGGATCAGCTCAGCCTGCCATCTCCATCTGTAGCATCTTAAGAAGCATGAAAGAAGATGGTCACATCACAGGCTGTGGAAGCTGGTTGTGAGGAGGCCCTGAAAAGGTAGACTAAGAGAGGGTAACATAAAAGGGTCTGATGAAAGATAGTGCTTCCATAAAGAGATGGTTATGAGAGGGGTGGTGAGCAACACAGTAAGTGTGTGGTGGGCTGATGGTGTCAGCAGGTGGTCACAGATGTCATTGCATTGTCGCCTCTGGTCAATTTAATCTACTGACTCGTGTAAGACTGTTGAAACCATCAGGCGTATTTCCTCACATAAGTTTGTATAACTATAAAGCTTGTTGCCTCTCTGTAAGTAAAAGGTCTTCAAGGTAAAAAAGAGATAGCAAGAACCCAGAAACCAGGACTCTTCTACTACAGAATAGTGATTGTTGCAGAGAGTTTTCTCTATGGTGATCTTTCAACCTTCAAAAGTCATTGGATGATGCACGTAATTAACATTACTGTCATGATGAAGGCGATATCCCTGTGGCCTAGACATATCCATGGATGAGGGATAGATACTCTTAGTGTCTAGCTACACATATAGATATAGAAAAAATGGAAGCAGCACACCACCATGGTGCAAAAAAGTAGTTTTAATGACCCATCATGATGGGCCATTAACCCCTTAGCGAACAATCCAATTTTGACCTTAATGACGAGCCAATTTTTACAATTCTGATCACTTTATGAGGTTATAGCTCTGGAACGCTTCAACGGATCCCACTGATTCTGAGACTGTTTTTTCATGACATATTGTACTTCATGTTAGTGGTAAAATTTCTTCGATATGACTTGTGTTTATTTATGGAATACCGGAAATTTGGCAAAAAGTTTGAAAATTTTGAAATTTTCTAATTTTTTATTTGTGCCCTTAAATCAAAGAGTCACGTCACACAAAATAGTTAATAAATAACATTTCCCACACGTCAACTTTACATCAGCACAATTTTGGAAACATTATTTTTTTGTTAGGATGTTTTAAGGGTTAAAAGTTGACCAGCGATTTCTCATTTTTCCAACAAAACTTACAAAACCATTTTTTTAGGGACCATTTCACATTTGAAGTCACTTTTGAAGGTCAATATGATTTAAAATATCCAAAAGTGACACCATTTTAAAAACTGCACCCCTTTAGGTGCGCAAAACCACATTCCTCCATTTAACCGAGACCCTGGAGATTTTCCAAAGCTATACACTTATTTCTCAGCGCCGTTAAAAACGGCACTGAGGAATAAGTACCCTTAACTACCGCCAATAAAAGGAGTATCATGCTTGTTAATGAGTTAAAACTTTGCACTATGATGGTGTGCTGCTTCCATTTTTTCTACAAGGCCTTATTACAAGGACAGGTATGTACCTAGGAGGCTTTGCACCTAGCTATTTTTACAAGGTGCTGTTCTTTGTTTGTCTTTCTCTACACATACAGATAGACAGATACTCTATATGTACAAGTATTGCGGCACCCACACATCCCACCAAGAGGAGATTTTTTAACATCCCATTCTAAGTAGATATGCTTTAATATCAATTCAGTTTGACATTTGCAGCTACAACAGCTTCCACTCTTTTGGGAAAGCTTTTTACCAGATATTTGAGGGTGCAGTAGAGCATTTAGGAGATAAAATACTGATGTTGGATGAGAAGGTCAGGCTTACAATCTCCATTCTATTTTGTCTCAAATATATTGGATAGCGTGAGGTCCGGGCTCTGCGCAAGCGGTCATGTTCTTCCACACCAAACTCACTCACCCATGCTTTTATGGACCTTGCTTGACACACAGTCATTGGGAACAGAAAAGGGCCTTCCTCAAACTGTTCCCACAAAGTTGGAGGCTACAATTGTCCAACATATCTTTGCATGCTGAAGCATGAAGATTTCTATTCACTAGAAGTAAGGAAAGTAGTCCAAAATCTGAGAAACAACCTGATAAACTGATGATTATACCAGAGGAGAGGATATTGAATCAGCAGACCATTGGTGACTTTTGTACGCTATGCTCTTGAGCACTCGTTGTCCAAGCGCTCTAACTTCATGTGGTTTTTAGGAGGTGTTGCTGTGGTTCCTTAAAGCCTACATTTTTAATATCACTCACAATTGATTGTGCAATATTTAGGAGGAAAGAAATTTCATAACCTGACTTATTACATTCGTGACATCCTATTCCAGGACCACAATGCTATTAGTATGACCTATTCTTTCACAAACGTGTATAAAAGGCAGATGGCATGGCAAAGGGCTGGATTTTATAACCATGTGGCAATGGAACTGAATGAAAAACTTGAATTCAGTGATTAAGACATGTGTCCCAATAGGTTTGTTCATATAGTGTGTAGTATTGGTGTACACCAGGAACGGCTGTGCAGCAACTTATCAATGGCAGCTAAAAGTGGTGTTCATGTAGTAGTGAAGGAGCTGATGGTCTGCTCCCTGACACTTTGAGGGGTTAAATGTGTTTTATATTCATACATGTTGTCAAGGGTAACAATCATTGGGGCCAGGGCTGCCATCAGGGCATTACAGCCGTGACTGGCGTATGGGGCCCGGTGAGCAGAGGGGGCCCGCCTCGGGCCCCGTCTCATCTGCTCACGGGCCCCCCCCTGCAGGCGCTGTGGCACGCTATTGACGTGCGGGCCCGCGCCCGCACGTCAATAGTTAACAGCCGCCAGCCAGTCTGAAGCTGGCAGCTGAATAGGGCCGCTGTGCGCACTCGCCGGCATCTGACGTCATTCTCAGCCGCTGGGCCCGGCGAGTGCGTCTGCGTGGAGCCTGGAGGGAGCTTCACCCGGCGCAGGAGCATGACCAGGTAAGAACTCGTGTTTTTTTATTTCTTTGAGAGTGGCGATCCAGGGGGGCCCGGGGGGCAGAATGCAGGACACCCAGGGGCAGAATGCTGGACACACTGGGGCAGAATGCTGGACACACAGGTGCAGAATGCTGGACACACTGGGGCAGAATTCTGGACACACTGGGGCAGAATGCTGGACACACAGGGGCAGAATGCTGGACACACTGGGGCAGAATGCTGGACACACAGGGGCAGAATGCTGGACACACTGGGGCAGAATTCTGGACACACTGGGGCAGAATGCTGGACACACAGGGGCAGAACGCTGGACACACTGGGGCAGAACGCTGGACACACTGGGGCAGAATGCTGGACACAGTGACAGGGGCAGAATGCTGGACACAGTGACAGGGGCAGAATGCTGGACACAGTGACAGGGGCAGAATGCTGGACACAGTGACAGGGGCAGTATGCTGGACACAGGGGCAGACTGTGAGACCCGGGGACAGAATGCTGGACACGGGCAGAATGCTGGACATTGGGGCAGAATGCAAGACACGGGGCATGATTGGAGACACGGGGCAGGATGAAAGATGGGGAAGGATTGGAGACAGATGGGGCAGAATGGAGACACAGGGGGCATGATTTGAGACAAGTGGCAGGATTGCAGACATGGGGGCATGGTTGGAGACATAGGGGGCAGAATGGAGACATGGGGCATGATTGGAGACAAGTGGCAGGATTTCAGACATGGGGGCATGGTTGGAGACATAGGGGGCAGAATGGAGACATGGGGCATGATTGGAGACACTGGGGGCAGAATTGGAGACAGATCGTGCAGGATCATGGGGCAGGATGGATATGATGGAGACCGATGGGGCAGGATGGAGAGATCACATGGGGCGATCATATGGGGCAGGATGGGGAGATCATATGGGGCAGAATGGATACTCATGAGGGCAGGATGGGAGAACATATGGCTGACGCCAGGAATGAGACACACGGTGGCCAGGATGGGGAATATTATTACCATAGGGGATAATTTAGGGATATTATTACTGCAGTGATGTATTTATTTTATTTTTTGAGTATACTGTTTTAAATGAGAGGGCGGTCCTGTTACTGTGTAGAGTGATACTATGTCGCCTCTTTTTCTTCATGTGGTGTAATGTAGAAGTTGGGAAAAATTAAGTAATGTATTCTACAAGCGGAGCTCGAGATAACTGTGTTATTTCCTGCAGAGAGAAGTCCTGGCTGGATGAAATGATGGCGGTCTGTGCTGGATGAAAGATGAAGGACTTCACCTAGAGACGTCACTGGTGAGTCAGTGTGTTACCTATACACTGACACTATACACTGTATACTGTATACAGAGCTCCTGTGTATAATTTCACTAGTGATCACTGTATTATCTGTACACAGACACTGCATACTAAGTACAGATCTCCTGTGTATAATGGCACTTATGGTCATAGCATGGCGCTTTTTTTTAAATTACTGATCAGAATTGTAGTATTCAGTCACTATGTGGTGGTAATATGTGGTCTGGTCATGGTGCGGTTGTATTTGTTCCTTGTATGTGATATTATTCGATCACTGTGGTGGTAATATGCGGTCTGGTCATGGTGTAGCGGTATTTGTTCTTTGTGTGTGATATTATTGGTCATTTTAAAAATTGAAAAATAAATAAAAATATACCTAAATTGTATTGCATATTTTAACAAATATTTAATAGGTTACAGTAGAGTAGGGCCCGGCGAAAAGTGTCTACCGTGTTATGGTGGTGGCTTAAAAAATCTTTTGGCCAAAACAAAAGCTGCCGGCTACAAGTATGCATATGTGTGATCTGGTGATGGGAACTGTTAATGTGTGATAGGTGAGAAGTGGAGTTTTTCCAAGAGAGAGCGGTGGGACTGTGGACAGTTCGAGGGGTGGAGCGTGGAGGCGGGGCTGGGGTGGAGCCTGGGCGGAGTCTCAAGGGGGCCCCGAAAATTTTGCCAGTATGGGGCCCCAAAATTTCTAGTGGCAGCCCTGATTGGGGCTGCAGTCTAGCCTAGGCAGGGTTAACTGTAATGGCTGGCCCAATTTGGGGAGAGTTAGTGCCAAATTCAGGAAGTGACAGTTCAGTGCAGGACAGTAGTGGGAAATGACAGTAGCAGTCTCACACATTGGGCTTCTAGGGACAACGTGGACCTAATACTCGGGGCAGTGTATAGCCAAAAATACCCTTCCGTGTGATTCTGTTTGCCGGCCTGGGGAACCTTGGATTGGACATCGGGGCCTTGGGCGCACTCAGCCTGTTAAGTTACAGGATAAGCTGGACTCAAACTCTATGAGACGGGAGGTGTTGCAATCCAGGTGCACTGCTAGTGGTGGAGAAGACTTCTTAGTGCTAGTGAATATAGCAAGAGGGACACTCTACTTATATTGAGAATCAGGGCTGAAGTTGTGTCCGGTACCTGTGGGCAAGACAACAACCCATTGGGCCTTATCCAATATGCGTGTTTGAAATGACGACCAATTGTCTAAAAAAGTTTGTTTTTACAAAACCTGAAGAAGGAGCTAGATCAGCTCTGATATACGCAGCATTGATAAAATTCACCTATATGGTAATCCCCCAGTGGTACCTATTTGTTCCATACCTTTGGCAGCACTATCCAAAGCCCCCGGTTCTCTCACTTATTGTTTTAATTTCGGGATACATGGACGGGATCCAGCAGGTGGGGGAACAGCCATCGGAAAAACGTTACTGCGAATACCAGTGTTGTGGGGGTCATGATGTCAGACTCTCAGACAGCATACCTTAGTTATATATACTGTGAAGAGTTGACAAGTGTTGTTCATGGGTTAACCCTTTTAATAATTTGCTTTTTTGACAACATGATTAAAGGTTTTCAGCTGTATTAACTAACAAGGTCACAAATCAAGTACTAAAATGTAGTGGAGCAACTGCGGCAGACTGATAGGTTTGTGGCGTTCTGTGCTTCTAAAAATACAATACACTGAAACCAGAAGGTCATCCTTCAACTCATTTCTGTCATTTTATTACATGCCATAGTGCATTATCAGCCTGTGATGACTGAGAACAAGACATTTAGAGGAGTTAGCATTTCCTTCCTGGCTCTTTTGAACATTAGATAAGTCCCAAGTATTGGAGTAATTGAGTTGTACAACTTGCATCATTACTGACCTTGAACGGCAACATTCAGCAAAGGTAAGGCAAATGCGAGGTCCGATGAATTATAACATCATTTAATAATAGTCATTAAACTGTTTTCTTCATTACTTTTTATTTTTACTTAACAGACAACTTTTACAGAATCTGTTATATACAGTAATTATGCAAGTTTAATGCAAACTGCCCCTGTGTACCTGTGTGGATGGCTTGTTGCCAGCAGCAAAAAAAAAAGTTTCCTATTAAATGACAGCAATCAAGATGCTGAAAAAGTTGAGAATTTGGTGCAGAAAATTTATTGTAAAATGGTTTCGCTTATCATTATATAAATAACGTTTAGTCGCTGAAACTGGAATACCCCCTCTATGCAATAAAATATTGGGCTTTAAATATATATATGAATCTGAATTATAAATATTGGTATAGTGATGTTGTTCTGAAAACCTGATTATATCACATAATTGAATCTATTCTGCAACAATATCTGTATTATACAAAGGACAAATCAAAATTAAAACTACCAATATTTATTTTTTCTAGATAGTTATTGCTCAATTCTTTAGTAGTCCATGTGCTCTTTCAAAATGTGGATCTAACAAACAATAATTTACCTAGAAATGTACTTTCAAATTTGGAAAGTAAATCGGGGCCCATACCACACATCAGTGGTGGATACATAAGGACCTACATTTTCTCATTCTATCTTATGTTTTATTCATATTCTTTTTCTTCTTTTGTTAGTTTTTCATCAACCTTTTATCTTTTATATGAAACTAAACCTAAAAAAAAAAAGAAAAAAAAATTATCTGGAGTATAAATTTGTATGCATGCAAAATAGATGCATGTTCACACTGGCCATTAAATAGACAAAACTTCAGACATAAACAAAATGACCATATACCCTGCTGTAAGTAAATAACTAAAAGCAATAGTGCACATAAATAAATAGGGCACTTAGTAAACACCGATTTAAAAAAAAAAAGCGTAAAAGCCATTTCACCAGCGTCAAGGTGTACCCAAAATTGGGATGGTCCTAACCTCTAGTATTAAAATCTTACCATGCATCATAGTGACCTCAATGTGAATATGGGCTGAGCAGGACCTGGTCCCATTTGCTGTGTGTCCATTTTCGGGACCTGGTCCTTATTCACACTGACATCACTATGATAATACTAGAGTTTAGGATCATCCCAAATTTGTGTACACCTTGACGCTGTTGGAATGGCTTTTACGCTTTTTAAAATAAAAAAACGGTGTGTACTAAGTACCCTATTTATATATATGCACTATTGCTTTCACTTATTTATTTACAGCAGGGTATTTCATTTTATTTTGCCTTAGGTTTTAACTGTTATAAGGAAGTTAATAACTTTATTACTTATTAAGATGCTAAAGGTTTTTAGATAAGAACTGAACCATTTGCATACTGAGAGGTTAGCTTGATGTCATGTTGTTTCAAAAGACTGACTTTATATGGGTTGATGAGGTCAGGCTGCTGCAGTGCAGTACAGTGCAACCTCCACCAGGGGGAGCTTGAGAGGAAAGTGAAAGTGAGACTGCACACATACGACAGCAGAACAGACGCCACCAAGTGGCGAGAGAGTGGTCAGACAAGCCGAGTCAAAAGCACGAGATAGCACGACAGTATAATAGGATTAGACAGACGGATAGTCAGAACGTAGCCAGAGATCAGTAAACCAGAAAGGGCAATATACAGTACAATAGGGACAAACAGCAACAAAGTAAATGACCAAGCCAGGATATCAGAACCAGAGAATCAAGCAGACAAACAGACAGAGAAATACTGGGAAAAGGGCAGACAGAGGGAGTTAACAGACACAGGACAAGTCAGGGTTCACAGCAGGGCAAATCAAGAGCTACCAGCAGGGTCAGGTTAACATACCGAAGGCAGAACTATAGCTGACACTGCCAGCAAGATTCATGGGAGCTAAATAGCAAACCTGAACCCAGAATGAGGCAGAGCAAAGTTAACCCTTGACATGATCCGTCCAGAAAAAAGGGGGCAGACACTAATAAACCCTGGAACGGATCATGACAGATCATATGGATCTTCCTGCAAACAGACATACATTTTCCATAGTGGATTTATTTTGCAAAAGTGTTTTTAAACAAATATACCTATATGGTATTATAACACATATAATAAAGTTAACACATTATTTAAAACACAGTGAATTACATAAAAAATACCCAGTAAACAGCAGAATTTGTTTTTCTATCCCCCAATAATAAAAATTTATAATTTTTTATGTACCCTAAAATGGCACTGTTAACCCCTTAGTGACAGAGTCAATTTTGACCTTAATGACCAAGCCAATTTTTACAACTTTGACCACTGTCACTGTATGAGGTTACAACTCTAGAAAGCCTTAACGTATTCCACTGATTCTGAGATTGTTTTTTTGTGACATATTGTACTTCATGTTATTGGTAACATTTCTTCGAAATGTCTTGCGTTTATTAATAATAAAAAAAAAGGAAATTTGGCAAAAATTTTGAAAATTTAGCAATTTTCAAACTTTTAATTTTTGTGCCCTTAACCCCTTCCCGACATGCCTCGTACTAGTTTGGGGCATGTCGGGTCCCCTGCTTTGATGTGGGCTCCGGCGGTGAGCCCACATCAAAGTCGCGACATGTCAGCTGTTTTGTACAGCTGACATGTGCGCGCAATAGCGGCAGGTGAAATCGCGATTCACCCACCACTATTAACCTGTTAAATGCAGCTGTCAAACGCTGACAGCGGCATTTAACCAGCGCTTCCGGCCGCGCGGCCGGAAATGACTTCATCCCCGACCCACGTCACATGATCTGGGGTCGGCGATGCATCAGGATGGTAACCATAGAGGTCCTTGAGACCTCTATGGTTACTGATGCCGGCCTGCTATGAGCGCCCCCCTGTGGTCGGCGCTCATAGCACACCTGCTAATGATCGCTGCTATGTAGATGAACCGATCAAGTGGTGCCAGCTTCTAGCCTCTATTGAAGCATGGCACAAGTTAAAAAAAATGGTTTTAAAAATATGAAATCACCCCCCGTTTTGCCCCATCCTAAATAAAACAATAATAAAAAAAAAACCTACACATATTTGGTATCGCCGCGTTCAAAATCGCCCGATCTATCAATTGAAAAAAGATTAACTTGATCACTAAACAGCGTAGCGAGAAAAAAATTTGAAACGCCAGAATTACTTTTTTTGGTCGCCACAACATTGCATTAAAATGCAATAACAGGCAATCAAAAGAACGTATCTGCACAAAAGTGGTATCAGTAAAAACATCAGCTCGGCACGCAAAAAATAAGCCCTCGCCCGACCCCAGATCACGAAAAATGGAGACGCTACGGGTATCGGAAAATGGCACATTTTTTTCTTTTAGGAAAGTTTTGAATTTTTTGTCTCCACTTAGATAAAAAATAACCTAGGCATGTTAGGTGTCTATGAACTCATAATGACATGGAGAATCATAATGGCAGGTCAGTTTTAGCATTTAGTGAAGCTGGCAAAAAAGCCAATCAAAAAACAAGTGTGGGATTGTACATTTTTTTGCAATTTCACCGCACTTGGAATTTTTTTCCCATTTCTAGTACAAGACATGGTAAAACCAATGATATCGTTCAAAAGTACAACTCGTCCAGCAAAAAATAAGCCCTCACATGACCATATTGACGGAAAAATAAAAAGTTATGGCTCTGGGAAGGAGGGGAGCGAAAAACAAAAACACAAAAACGAAAAAGGGCCGCGGAGGGAAAGGGTTAAATGAGAGAGTCGTGTCACACAAAATAGTTAATAAATAACATTTGCCACATGTCAACTTTACATCAGCACAATTTTGGAAACATAATTTTTTTTCTTAGGACATCATAAGTGTTAAAAGTTGACCAGCGATTTCTCAGTTTTTCAACAAAATTTACAAAACCATTTTTTTAGGGACCACCTCACTTTTGAAGTCAGTTTGGGGGTCAATATGACAGAAAATTCCCAAAAGTGACACCATTCTAAAAACTGCATATATCTAAGGTGCTCAAAACCACATTCAAGAAGTTTATTAAGGCCATGTTCACACTTTGCGGTTTTTACCGCGGAACCGCGACGACTTTGCAGCTGCGGGTCCGCAGCAGTTTCCATAGCGTTTACAGTAACCTGTAAACCCTATGGAAACTGCAAACCGCTGTGCACATGCTGCGGGAAAAAACGCGCGGGAACGCAGCGGTTTACAACCCGCAGCATGTCTCTTCTTTGTGCAGAATCGCAGCGATTCTGCACCCATAGAAATGCATTGGTCCGCTTACTTCCCGCATGGGGCTATGCCCACCATGCGGGAAGTAAGCAGATAATGTGCGGGTGGTACCCGAGGTGGAGGAGAGGAGACTCTCCTCCAGGCCCCGGGAACCATATTTGTGGGTAAAAAAAAGAATTAAAATAAAAAATAAGCTATACTCACCTCTCAGCGCTGCACGCGGCCGTCCGGTCTCAGGTTTGCTATGCGACCAGGACCTGCGGTGACGTCACGGTCACATGACCGTGACATCACGAAGGTCCTTCTCGCACAGCATCTTTGGAACCGGACCGCCGCCTGCAGCGCCGAGGAGATCGGGATGTCAGAGGGTGAGTATATCATGATTTTATTATTTTTAACATTACTATTGATGCTGCATATTGCTGCATATGCAGCATCAATAGTAGGAGTAAAATCCTGCAGCGGAACCCGCAGGACAAAACGTGATAAATCTGCAGGGATAACCGCAGTGGGTTTGCCCTGCAGATTTATCAAATCCGCTGCGGGAGAACCCGCAGGGACCCGACGCTATGTGTGAACATAGCCTAACCCTTCAAGTGCTTCACGAGAACTAAAGCAATGTGGCAGGAAAAAATTAACATTTAACTTTTTTCACAAAAAAATTATTTTAGACCCAAACTATTTTATTTTCACAAGGGTAACAGGAGAAAATGGACCACAAAATTTGTTGTGCAATTGCTCCTGAGTACGCCAATACCCAGTATGTGATGGAAATCAACTGTTTGGGCGGATGGCAGAGCTCAGAAGGGAGGGAACATCGTTTTACTTTTTGAACAAAAAATTGTCTTTAATCAATGGAGGGCAGCATGTCGTATTTGGAGACCCCCTAATGTGCCTAAACCAGTGTTTCCCAAACTCCAGTCCTCCCGGACCCCAACAGGTCACGTTTTCAGGATTTCCAAAGTGCTGCACAAGTGGGAAAACTTCTGATACTTCCAACACCTATGCACTACTAAGGAAATCCTGAAAACATGACGTGTTGGGGTCCGGGAGCACTGGAGTTTGGGAAACACTGGCCTAAACAGTGGAAACCCCCAATTCTAACTTCAACCTTAACACAGCCTAACCCTAACGACAACCCTAACCCCAAGCCTAACCCTTAACCCTAACACAACCCTTAACCCCTACACAACTCTAACCCCAACACCAAAACCCTAACCCCAACGTAACTATAACCCCAACCCTAACTCCTAACCCCAACCCAACTTGAACCCCAACACAACCCTAACCCCAACACAATCCTAACTCAACCCTAACCTTAAAACAACCCTAACCACAGCTCTAACCCCAACCTCAACCTCAACAAAACCTAAGCCTAACACAAAACCTAAGCCTTGATGACTGTGATAGGATCTATCACAGTGATCAAAATGAACCAATAGGAAAAATCTCCTATTGTTGCGAGGCACTGCGCATGTGCCCACCATTTTCTTCTAGGAAGATGATGCGGAGGGCTGGGGGATGAAGCAGGAGGGTCCGGGGATAGCGGAGTTACCGGGTGGGCTCGACGGACTCCATTTCTCTCTACTCTGATATGCTAGATCATGCCAAAGGAGAGAGAATGAATTGAAAATTTGGCTTTTTTTTTGTGATCGCTGTTATTCGATAAATAACGGCGATCACGTGACTGAGGATGGTAAAAACCAACCCAAATCATGTTTTATGGGGTTTGAGAGGAAAACTGAGACCCCAGAGATTTTCCGACACTGGGGGGCACTATACAGTTATTTCTCAGCGCCATTAAAAAGCAGCGCTGATGAATAAGGAGCCTTAACTGCCACCGTTAAAAGGCATATCGGTGGTCATTAAGGGGTTAAATAAAATTTTTACTAATCCCATAAAAAAAAGACCATACATGGAAACATTGCTGGAAAAATGAAGTAGAGATGACTCTTGGAATATGCCAACCTGAAAAGTAACTATAGTGTGGAAAAATGCTTAGAATATTTTTACGCTCTCAATTCTCAGTGTGGGTCCAGGTCCTTAGACCTCCAAGACTTTTTATTGAATCAGTACATCACTCTATGGCTGGCCTGTTCAGTATTTGGTCAGTATTTTACATCAGTATTAGTAAACCAAGTCTAGAAGTGGGGACATGTTTCTATTATACTTTACCTTACAAATACTGATGTAAAATACTGACCAAATACTGAACACATGAACGTAGCCTAAGAGAGAGCCGTGCACTCTTTTTTTCCTGAACTTGATGCTTTGGAGTAGTCTTTGGAGTGATCAGTGGGGTTCTCATGATTCAACCATTCTCCTTTCTCAAAAAAAGTAATAAATGATCAATAAGTTATATGTAGCCCAAAATGTTATTATTCAAAAATTGATCTCAATTAGTCAAAAAAGAAGCTACTAGAGCTACTTAACTGGGAAAAAATGTCTCTCTGAAATCAGCAATGCAGAAAAAAATAAATATAAATTTATAAGTATTGTATAGTACAACAACCTTACCATGATGCCTAGCTAGCAATGGCAATAGGAATGCAGTCCCGTCTCTGGTAGAGGTCATTTGAACATTCACTTGCACTAAATGAACTTGTATTATGAGATTTAGTGGCCTTTTAAGACAGCTTTTATTTGATCGCGGAATGATCTAATTTGAAAAGGACATTTCGTTTCAATTATGACTCCATAACAGTCCCTAATGAAGTTGACAAAATCAATTTTATGGGAGATATTTCTCAGACAGACAATTAATTCAAACTTGGGTTTATAGGTTCTTCAAAAGTTGAATTGTTTAATTAGAAAGGAGTCGGAGAGATATGAAGCAGATAATACAATCTATGGCTTTCTCCCTAACCACCTGGTTTTTATAACTCAAAAATCCATTCCGTGAGATTCAAAACATTTATAAATCTGACACAGAATGAATATTTGAGAATTCACTTCTGCAATAATGAGACAAAATTCTAATGATCTTTACGCAATATTGGGAAAGTACTCTGTTTCATAAAGCAGCAATAGCAATGATAATATAGAATGATGCTATCGACCCTGCTTCCTCAATACACAGGGAAAGTACTACACCATATCTCGCACTTATCCAACAAATATTACACCTGACCACACACTCATTTACAAGTACTGACGCCTTTGCGTATGCGCCAGCATGTACCACTTGTCATGGGGGCAGGCTTAAAAAAATCCTTTGACCAAAACAAAAGCTGATGGCTGTGTATGTGATATGGTGTTCGATGGGAACTGTTAATGTGTGCTTGGTGAGGACATGGTGCAGAAATGGAGCTTTTTCAAGAGTGGTGGGTGGGACTATGGAAGGTTCGAGGGGTGAAGGCGGAACTGGGGGGAAGTCTGGGCGGAGTCTCAAGGGTGCCCGAAAGTTTTGCCCGTATGGGGCGATGACATTTTTGGTGGCAACCCTGCAAATACTACACCAGACCTCACACATATCTATAAGTACTGCACCAGACCTTACAATTATCTACAAGTACTACACCAGATCTCACAAGTACTGAATCAGACCAAACACTTAGCTTACAGTACCTTCAGTAGTTTAGAAATTCTTCTGTAATCAATGCCGTCAGTACATTTTGCAACAAAAAGGTTGCAAAGGTCTTGAGACAGCTCTCAGGTTCTACCCATCATCAGATGTTTCTTGTGTGGCACATTAGTAATGAGACACCTTTTTATAGGCCATCAGTTGAAACAGGTGACATTATTTTTCACTTAGCGGCAGAATTGCGTTCTAATTACTGATAGATTTCAGATGGTGTCATGACTTTCAATGGCTTTTTGCATACATGTGTTCAATACGTTTTCCCTGTGTCAGTTCTCATTATTTCACACAACTTAATTTATAGATGGCTTTGGTTTGATTTCTTTGCCTGTGTGGATTGGATGAGTTTTTACCAACATCTGGTAAGAATTTCATGTCAATAGCATTTCTAGAAATATATTTACCTAGAATATTGCTTATATGTTCAATAATTATTTCACCCACTATATCTATAAGTACTAGACCAGACCTCCACTCATAATCTACAACAGACCTCACACTTATCTATAAGTACTACAACAGACCTCACACTCATCTATAGGTACTAAGCCAGACTTCACACTCATAATATGTAAATGCTACATCAGTCCTCACACTTATCTATAGGTACTACACCAGACCTCATACTCATCTATAAGTATTACGCCAGACTTCACACTTATGCTACAAGTGCTACACCAGGCCTCAAACTTTACGTACAAGTACTATACCAAAACACACACTTTACAAACTTGTACTACACCACAAGACAAACTTTACATACAGGTACTACACCGGACCTCACAATTTACCTTCAAGTACTATACCAGACCACAAGCTTTACCTACAGGTTTTCCACCAGCCCACACACTCATTTACAAATACTACAGCAGACCCTGCACTTTAACTACAGGTACTACAGCAGAGCACACGATTTACCTACAAGTACTACACAAGACCACACACTTTACCTTCAGGTTCTACCCCAGACCACACCATTTACCTTCAGGTCCTACAGCAGACAACACACTTTACCTACAAATACTACCAGATATGTGCACACGTAAGAATTTCTTGCAGAAAATTCCTGAAGAAAAATGGATATTTTCTGCAAGAAAACCGCATGCGTTTTTTTTCATGTTTTTACCGCGTTTTTTTGCGCGCTTTTTTCACGTTTTTTTTCCGGAGCTTTCCCAATGCATTATATAGCGGGAGAAACGCAAAAAAATTGCAAAATGAATGAACATGCTGCGTTTTTTTACCGCGATGCATGTTTTTACAAGCACTCTGCCATTTTATTAAATAACTTAAGAATACTCCAGCAAATATGGAATGCCACAGGCAATATATAGTACTGTGCAAAAAATTTAGGCAGGTCTAGAAAACATGATGCAAAATAAGAATGCTTTAAAAAAAATAGAGGTCTTAATAGTTAATTTTTTTTATTAATTAACACAATGCAAAGTGAGTGAACAAAAGAAAAATCTAAATTAAACGAATATGGTGTGAACTCCCAAAACATAAAAAAAAAAAAAATTCTTCTAGGTACTTTCACAGTTTTTGAAGGAACTCTGCAGGGAAGTAGTACCAAAAATCTTGGAGAATTAACCACAAATCATTCTGAGTCTTCACGTAATCCCAGACAGACTGGATGATGTTGTTCTTTTCACTGAGGATAGTCCTTAATGACATTGGCTATATGTTTGACATCATTGTCCCGCTGCAGAATAAATATGGAGCCAATCAGACGTCTCACTGTTGGTTTTGTATGACGGATGTCATGATAAGGTGATTCAGTACCACAATGGACATTGAGGTCAGAGCACATACAGTGACCTGACAATAACCCAAAAACATAGAACGAGCTCTGAGACGTGGAAACTCTGCTGACCGCAATCCCTAATCCTCTCCAACACACTAAAGGCAGCCGTGGATTGCGCCTAACGCTCCCTATGCAACTCGGCACAGCCTGAGAAACTAGCTAGCCTGAAGATAGAAAATAAGCCTACCTTGCCTCAGAGAAATACCCCAAAGGAAAAGGCAGCCCCCACATATAATGACTGTGAGTAAAGATGAAAAGACAAACGTAGAGATGAAATAGATTTAGCAAAGTGAGGCCCGACTTTCTAAACAGAGCGAGGATAGAAAGGTAACTTTGCGGTCAACACAAAACCCTACAAAAACCACGCAAAGGGGGCAAAAAGACCCTGCGTACCGAACTAACGGCACGGAGGTACACCCTCTGCGTCCCAGAGCTCCCAGCAAGCAGGAAAAAACAAATAGACAAGCTGGACAGAAAAAAACAGCAAACAAAATAGCAAAGCGGAACTTAGCTATGCAGAGCAGCAGGCCACAGGAACGATCCAGGAGGAAACAGGTCCAATACTAGAACATTGACTGGAGGCCAGGATCAAAGCAGAAGGTGGAGTTAAATAGAGCAGCACCTAACGACTTCACCACATCACCTGAGGAAGGAAACTCAGAAGCCGCAGTACCACTTTCCTCCACCAACGGAAGCTCACAGAGAGAATCAGCCGAAGTACCACTTGTGACCACAGGAGGGAGCTCTGCCACAGAATTCACAACAGTACCCCCCCCTTGAGGAGGGGTCACCGAACACTCACCAGAGCCCCCAGGACGACCAGGATGAGCCATATGAAAGGCACGAACAAGATCGGGAGCATGGACATCAGAGGCAAAGACCCAGGAATTATCTTCCTGAGCATAACCCTTCCACTTAACCAGATACTGGAGTTTCCGTCTTGAAACACGAGAATCCAAAATCTTCTCCACAATATACTCCAACTCCCCCTCCACCAAAACCGGGGCAGGAGGATCAACAGATGGAACCATAGGTGCCACGTATCTCCGCAACAATGACCTATGGAATACGTTATGTATGGAAAAAGAATCTGGAAGGGTCAGACGAAAAGACACAGGATTAAGAACCTCAGAAATCCTATACGGACCAATGAAACGAGGTTTAAACTTAGGAGAGGAAACCTTCATAGGAATATGACGAGAAGATAACCAAACCAAATCCCCAACACGAAGTCGGGGACCCACACAGCGTCTGCGATTAGCGAAACGTTGAGCCTTCTCCTGGGACAAGGTCAAATTGTCCACTACATGAGTCCAAATCTGCTGCAACCTGTCCACCACAGTATCCACACCAGGACAGTCCGAAGACTCAACCTGCCCTGAAGAGAAACGAGGATGGAACCCAGAGTTGCAGAAAAACGGCGAAACCAAGGTAGCCGAGCTGGCCCGATTATTCAGGGCGAACTCAGCCAAAGGCAAAAAGGACACCCAGTCATCCTGATCAGCAGAAACAAAGCATCTCAGATAGGTTTCCAAGGTCTGATTGGTTCGTTTGGTCTGGCCATTAGTCTGAGGATGGAAAGCCGAGGAAAAAGACAAGTCAATGCCCATCCTACCACAAAAGGCTCGCCAAAACCTCGAAACAAACTGGGAACGTCTGTCAGAAACGATATTCTCTGGAATGCCATGTAAACGAACCACATGCTGGAAGAACAATGGCACCAAATCAGAGGAGGAAGGCAATTTAGACAAGGGTACCAAATGGACCATCTTAGAGAAGCGATCACAGACCACCCAAATAACTGACATCTTTTGAGAGACGGGAAGATCTGAAATAAAATCCATAGAGATATGTGTCCAAGGCCTCTTCGGGATCGGCAAGGGCAAAAGCAACCCACTGGCACGAGAACAGCAGGGCTTAGCCCGAGCACAAATCCCACAGGACTGCACAAAAGTATGCACATCCCGCGACAGAGATGGCCACCAAAAGGATCTAGCCACTAACTCTCTGGTACCAAAGATTCCAGGATGACCAGCCAACACCGAACAATGAACCTCAGAGATAACTTTATTCGTCCACCTATCAGGGACAAACAGTTTCTCCGCTGGGCAACGATCAGGTTTATTAGCCTGAAATTTTTGCAGCACCCGCCGCAAATCAGGGGAGATGGCAGACACAATTACTCCCTCTTTGAGGATACCCGCCGGCTCAGATAAACCCGGAGAGTCGGGCACAAAACTCCTAGACAGAGCATCCGCCTTCACATTTTTAGAGCCCGGAAGGTACGAAATCACAATGTCAAAACGGGCAAAAAACAGCGACCAACGAGCCTGTCTAGGATTGAACCGCTTGGCAGACTCGAGATAAGTCAAGTTCTTATGATCAGTCAAGACCACCACACGATGCTTAGCTCCTTCAAGCCAATGACGCCACTCCTCGAATGCCCACTTCATGGCCAGCAACTCTCGATTGCCCACATCATAATTTCGCTCAGCAGGCGAAAACTTCCTGGAAAAGAAGGCGCATGGTTTCATCACCGAGCAATCAGAACTTCTCTGCGACAAAACAGCCCCTGCTCCAATCTCAGAAGCATCAACCTCGACCTGGAACGGAAGCGAAACATCTGGTTGACACAACACAGGGGCAGAAGAAAAACGACGCTTCAACTCTTGAAAAGCTTCCACAGCAGCAGAAGACCAATTGACCACATCAGCACCCTTCTTGGTCAAATCGGTCAATGGTTTAGCAATACTAGAAAAATTGTAGATGAAGCGACGATAAAAATTAGCAAAGCCCAGGAACTTTTGCAGACTTTTCAGAGATGTTGGCTGAGTCCAATCATGGATGGCTTGGACCTTAACAGGGTCCATCTCGATAGTAGAAGGGGAAAAGATGAACCCCAAAAATGAAACCTTCTGAACACCAAAGAGACACTTTGATCCCTTCACAAACAAAGAATTAGCACGCAGGACCTGAAACACCGTTCTGACCTGCTTCACATGAGACTCCCAATCATCCGAGAAGATCAAAATGTCATCCAAGTACACAATCAGGAATTTATCCAGGTACTCTCGGAAGATGTCATGCATAAAGGACTGAAACACTGATGGAGCATTGGCAAGTCCGAATGGCATTACTAGATACTCAAAATGGCCCTCGGGCGTATTAAATGCAGTTTTCCATTCATCGCCTCGCTTAATACGCACAAGATTATACGCACCACGAAGATCTATCTTGGTGAACCAACTAGCCCCCTTAATCCGAGCAAACAAATCAGATAACAACGGCAAAGGGTACTGAAATTTAACCGTGATCTTATTTAGAAGTCAATAAGCAAAAGAGTCGAGCGCACTGCTAATAACAAATGCCAATAGATACAAAACTATGAGGGTGCGGAAGCAGCAATAAACATGAACTATGTAACAAAAAAGAAAAGCATTACTGCAAAAATACGCACTCCATCAAAGAATACACACAAAATAAATAAGATAAATAGACTGATTTTATTAACAGATCAAAAAAACACACTGCAAAACGATAAAAACACAATTAAAAACAAGTAGACAACATCACAACAACACAGGCGATAAAGACCATACCTAGATGTAATAAGGCGACTAAACACAGACCAATTGGCTCATGGGGTATATGCGCTAGTAATGCCTAGAAAAAATAAAAAAATCGTGCCGTGTAGGTCCCTAAAGAACCATTTAAAAAAATAGTGAAAATAAGGCACAAAGATATAACCTATAACAATAAAAATAGGCAAGATATGAGCCAAAGAAAGGGCTGAGAAGCCACCAATATACAATAATATCACTAGATATTTAAAGCATAAATAGGAGGAAACCCCCCATAATAATACAACCTGGTGGTACGATGTCCCCACGCGTATCGCCTGGCAGACCAGGCTTAGTCAGGACCTTCCCTGACGAAGCCTGGTCTGCCAGGCGATACGCGTGGGGACATCGTACCACCAGGTTGTATTATTATGGGGGGTTTCCTCCTATTTATGCTTTAAATATCTAGTGATATTATTGTATATTGGTGGCTTCTCAGCCCTTTCTTTGGCTCATATCTTGCCTATTTTTATTGTTATAGGTTAAATCTTTGTGCCTTATTTTCACAATTTTTTTAAATGGTTCTTTAGGGACCTATATGGCACGATTTTTTTATTTTTTCTAGGCATTACTAGCGCATATACCCCATGAGCCAATTGGTCTGTGTTTAGTCGCCTTATTACATCTAGGTATGGTCTTTATCACCTGTGTTGTTGTGATGTTGTCTACTTGTTTTTAATTGTGTTTTTATCGTTTTGTAGTGTGTTTTTTTGATCTGTTAATAAAATCAGTCTATTTATTTTATTTATTTTGTGTGTATTCTTTGATGGAGTGCGTATTTTTGCAGTAATGCTTTTCTTTTTTGTTACATGATCTTATTTAGAAGGCGGTAATCTATACAAGGTCTCAGTGAACCATCCTTTTTGGCCACAAAAAAGAACCCTGCTCCTAATGGCGACGATGACGGGCGAATATGCCCCTTCTCCAAGGACTCCTTCACATAACTCCGCATAGCGGCGTGCTCAGGCACAGATGAATTAAACAGTCGACCTTTTGGGAATTTACTACCAGGAATCAAATCGATAGCACAATCACAATCCCTATGCGGAGGTAGGGTATCGGACTTGGGCTCATCAAATACATCCCGGTAATCAGACAAGAACTCTGGAACCTCAGAAGGGGTGGATGATGAAATAGTCAGAAATGGGATATCACCATGTAACCCCTGACAACCCCAGCTGGACACAGACATGGATTTCCAATCTAATACTGGATTATGGACTTGTAGCCATGGCAACCCCAACACGACCACATCATGCAGATTATGCAACACCAAAAAGCGAATAACCTCCTGATGTGCAGGAGCCATGCACATGGTCAGCTGGGTCCAATACTGAGGCTTATTCTTGGCCAAAGGCGTAGCATCAATTCCTCTCAATGGAATAGGACACTGCAAGGGCTCCAAAAACCCACAACGTCTAGCATACTCCAAGTCCATCAAATTCAGGGCAGCGCCTGAATCCACAAATGCCATGACAGAATACGATGACAAAGAGCAGATCAAGGTAACGGACAGAAGAAATTTTGACTGTACCGTACCAATGGTGGCAGACCTAGCGAACCGCTTAGTGCGCTTAGGACAATCAGAGATAGCATGAGTGTAATCACCACAGTAGAAACACAGCCCATTCAGACGTCTGTGTTCTTGCCGTTCAACTCTGGTCAAAGTCCTATCGCACTGCATAGGCTCAGATTTAAGCTCAGGTGATACCGCCAAATGGTGCACAGATTTACGCTCACACAAGCGTCGACCAATCTGAATGGCCAAAGACATAGACTCATTTAGACCAGCAGGCATAGGAAATCCCACCATGACATCCTTAAGGGCTTCAGAGAGACCTTTTCTGAAAATAGCTGCGAGCGCACCTTCATTCCACTGAGTGAGCACGGACCACTTTCTAAATTTCTGACAATATATCTCTATCTCATCCTGACCCTGACACAGAGGCAGCAAATTTTTCTCTGCCTGATCCACTGAATTAGGTTCATCGTACAGCAATCCGAGCGCCAGGAAAAACGTATCGATATTACTTAATGCAGGATCTCCTGACGCAAGAGAAAATGCCCAGTCCTGAGGGTCGCCACGTAAAAAAGAAATAATGATCCTAACTTGTTGAACTGGGTCACCAGAGGAGCGAGGTTTCAAAGCCAGAAATAGTTTACAATTATTTTTGAAACTCAGAAATTTAGTTCTATCTCCAAAAAACAAATCAGGAATAGGAATTCTCGGTTCTAACATGGAATTCTGAACCACAAAGTCTTGAATATTTTGTACTCTTGCCGTGAGCTGATCCACACATGAAGACAGACCCTTAATATCCATCGCTACACCTGTGTCCTGAAACACCCAAATGTCTAGGGGGAAAAAAAGGCAAAACACAGTGCAGAGAAAAAAAAATGGTCTCAGAACTTCTTTTTTCCCTCTATTGAGAATCATTAGTACTTTAGGCCTCCAGTACTGTCATGATAAGGTGATTCAGTACCACAATGGACATTGAGGTCAGAGCACATACAGTGACCTGACAATAACCCAAAAACATAGAACGAGCTCTGAGACGTGGAAACTCTGCTGACCGCAATCCCTAATCCTCTCCAACATACTAAAGGCAGCCGTGGATTGCGCCTAACGCTCCCTATGCAACTCGGCACAGCCTGAGAAACTAGCTAGCCTGAAGATAGAAAATAAGCCTACCTTGCCTCAGAGAAATACCCCAAAGGAAAAGGCAGCCCCCACATATAATGACTGTGAGTAAAGATGAAAAGACAAACGTAGAGATGAAATAGATTTAGCAAAGTGAGGCCCGACTTTCTAAACAGAGCGAGGATAGAAAGGTAACTTGACAGTCAACAAAAAACCTTACAAAAACCACGCAAAGGGGGCAAAAAGACCCTCCGTACCGAACTAACGGCACGGAGGTACACCCTCTGCGTCCCAGAGCTCCCAGCAAGCAGGAAAAAAACAAATAGACAAGCTGGAAAGAAAAAAACAGCAAACAAAATAGCAAAGCGGAACTTAGCTATGCAGAGCAGCAGGCCACAGGAACGATCCAGGAGGAAACAGGTCCAATACTAGAACATTGACTGGAGGCCAGGATCAAAGCAGAAGGTGGAGTTAAATAGAGCAGCACCTAACGACTTCACCACATCACCTGAGGAAGGAAACTCAGAAGCCGCAGTACCACTTTCCTCCACCAACGGAAGCTCACAGAGAGAATCAGCCGAAGTACCACTTGTGACCACAGGAGGGAGCTCTGCCACAGAATTCACAACAGACGGATAAGTATCTGCCTGTATTTTTCAGAATTCAAGACATCAATATTCTTAGCCAAATTTCCAATTTCACCTGATGAAATGCAGCACCAAACTTGCAGTGAACATCGACCACAAGGCCGACTACCGTGTCACAGTTTTCAACGTTGCACATTTTTTGGTGTCTTTAATGCTGAGATATACAAGCTAATACCTATACATGTTGTTTTGTGGAGTCTCAGCAGTAGGACCCCAAGGGAACTTACAATTATAACCATTCTGTCAATAGGTGATAAATGTTGTTAGTGAGCAAACCCTTTTTAACCTTCGTCAGGCTGCATAATTTTACAACGTTAACAGGCTGCAGAGGTACAATTGTACCTTCATATATATTTTATTGAAATTTGGCCAATATATTCTGGACCAAAACTGCAGAGATGTCACGAAATTTCAGCCCTCTGCGGCTTTTCGAAAAAGAAAGTTATTGCAATTTTAAAACGGAATAGTTACAATTGTACCTACTCAGCCGGACGACGGTTAAGCATTTTGGGCAGCGCAGTGCCCAGTGTGAAAACATGGAAACATGTAAAATGAAAACATGGTAACATGGAAAATGAAAAAAAAAACAAAACAAAACAAATAAACATAAAAAATGAAAAGCAGACAAAAACAAACAGCTTAATTTAATCAATAATTAAAGAATCTCCATTTTAATAGACATATTGGCAATAGTTTAACTTTATTAGGCCTATGGCTGGGGAAATATTAAAGCAACATCATAACTAGATGGAATCGGTAAAATACTCATCCAAATATAAGACCTTTTTCATAAAATTATGCAAATACAGATAGGTTGCAGCTCTTCCAGATACCCTTGTTACAATTAAAGCCTTCCATTAAGCTATGGTCTCTCGGCTCCCTTTTCTCAAGGTAAAACTGTAATTTAGCTGCAGCCTGTGAAAGGTGCACAGACCTAATTTGCAATTCTTAGAGACATTTCCACAATTAAGTTTCCGTTTTAATATTTAATTTTTCATCTTAGCTTCCCAATGGAAATTATCTTAAGTGAATATGGCAAGTTACTGAGTTACTGACTTTAATTTACCAGACTAGTGACACCTTCTGACTACGAAAACATCCTAAGTTTCCCTACGTTTATATGAATTTCATGAAGACATCATTTCCATTTGCCCTACTAGGTTAGTTTTACACATTGCAAAAAAAAATTTGGTGTTTTTTGTTTTCGCTTTTTTTATTTTACGACAAAAAAATCCACTTTTACTAGATGTTCCGAGTCAGTTGGAGACTATGACATACACTAAAATAATATGTTTTTATGCGCCATTTTTCACACTTGGGTGCATTTTTCAGGTCTTTGGCCTAGGGGATTTTTCTTTCACCAAACATGTTTTTATAAATCTCCCTAGGATTCACTATAAAAAGAAAAATACTTGTGATTGTGTCTTCTATAGAAGTTATCTGCGTGGTTTTGGTAGTGTGTATTTCCTTATCCTATACCGTTTGGTTGGTTGCTCCTACTGTTCCCTTGTTTTCAAGGCTCCCTCTCCCTTACTTCAGACCGGCACATCGTGACATAAGGCTCCTGTAAACATCAGATAAAATATTACAAAAACCACTGATTGTGGCAAGATCAGAGAACCATCTAATGTGTATTGACTCTCCTCTGACAACTTAAGTTGGAGGAGAGAAGTGTTCATCCTGTTGAATTTCAACAGCCGATCCTTGTGTTCAGTGCAGAGATAAGCAGAGTTGAGCACTCCTGTGTATGTGAGAGTAGGGAGAAATAGCTATCTGCCAACCAATTGCTTGATCGACAGCTGTCTAATATATATGGAGGCAAAGTGGATATTTGCTAAGAAAGGATCATGTTTTTGTATTTTATTTATTGAGCTGTTCATTTAAATTCTACCAATAGTTTATTGTTCCAAAATCTACAATGGACCGCAGTGACATAAGTCATCATTAGAGTTGAGCTAATCTTTTGAAATCCAAATTTCGCAGCTCCGAGTTCTAATAGAACTGTACTGAAGCCCTTTTAAGATCTTTAACACAGCCATAGGCCTCATTGAGAAGTCCATTTTTCTGACATAAAAAAGACTGATTATTTTGATTATACTTTTATCAGAGTTTGATCATAGCGTGGTCCGAGTGTCATCAGTTTTTCTTGGACGTGGAGAAAAAAAATTCTCCATCTTCCTTCTGCTAGTCTGTGAAAATTGGGCCACATTCAGTGGGGTTTTTTCGTAGATCACAGGCTCTTGGATCAAAATTGGATACGTCTCTGCGTTATTCTTCGGACAAAAAAAAGTCCAGACATGTAAATGGCTCCATAGACTATCACAGGTACGAGAGCCACTGGTGAAAACAATGAAAACAATGACAGCACTCGTATACGAAAGACGGACACCTGAATGAGGCCTTAGGCTACTTTCACACATCCGTTTTTCGCTGTCAGGCTTAATCCAGCGGTGTGACGGATCGGCGGATCCGTCAACAATAGTGGAAAACCTGATGTGACGGATCAGGTTTTCTGCCGGATTCGAGTAGCTGTTCTGGCTGACTGGAACAGGTATGTTTCTGGAGAGAGACCCCACAATGGAAAATTCGGGCAATTCTAAAAATCAGCCATGCTCAGTTCCAAAACCTGAATCCGTAGGCGGATTCCTGCATTTGACAGATCCGGTGCCATAGGTTTTGACTATAGGAAAAGCCGCATGGTGCCGGATCAGGCGCCTTCCGTTTTTTCGCCAGACGCAAAAAACATCCCTCTGTCCGTTTTGTCCGGCCGCCGGAACCACAATTTTTTTTTCCAGCGAAAAAGGGACGAAACGTAAGGTTATCTGGCACAATCCAGTGCTAATACAACTCTAAAGCAAAAAAAATGGATCATGCGACATCAATCGCCAGATCTATTTTTTTTTCAAATTTCACCGGATTGCGCCTGACGGAGAAAAACGGATGTGTGAAAGTAGCCTTAGGAATATCAAAGTGAGGTCTTGTGTGGCTTCTCTGGCTAATGCAATTTTCTGATTTGTGTAAAATGTCATTGGGCATTTTTTGATGATTCGCTAGGTCCGGAGAATTTAATAAAATTCAACCCAAATTCAATTTACATGGAATCGATTTGCTCGTCTCTAGTTGGTATGCCAATTCCTCCCTTTCAATAAAGGTGATTATGTCGGGTGATTTACAGTCTCACTACTAGTATTGTACCTGCTCTCATATGCAGATAAAAGGTCAGTCTCTGATATCATAACTGACAATATCTCTTATCTAGTCCCCGCTGCCATTTCCCAAACTCCTTCCCTCCCTGACCCCCTGCTCTTCCTCCCATGCAGCTAAAGATATCAGGGGCCATTGACAAAACTGTCTGACAGAAAATCTGTATTGCTGTCCATAGCAACCAATCATAGCACAGCTTTCATTTAGCATTCTACTCTTGGAAAATGAAAGCTGCGAGGTGATTGGTTGCTATGGGCTTAAACCTTAGCTAGATGTGCAGAACGGTTGTCATGTGCGGCCTTTGTTTGAGGCCTTTGTGTACTGCATTGTTTTGCACATGTGTAGCACTCTAGGCCTAATTAAATTGTAGTGGTGTCCGCTATTCCTCTTTTGCCATTATAATGATTATGTCACTGATTTATAATTCGTTGCTATTAGACAGGAACTAGGGAAAGAAAATCTGCCAACGGCATCATGGGAAATGTAGTCTGTGTGAGGGGAACAATATCAAAGGGAAAGAAGGAATCAAAATGGCAAACAATCCAGAAATGGCACAAAAATTGAAACAAGTATACCCAAGGCATATACAAAAACCTCTACATAAGGCTGAGTCACTCTGTCATACTAAAACACGGCCAGTCATGTCCGCAAATTGTAGATATTACAGGGTGCATAATGGGCGAGCGCTATTGACCAGACTTCCTCATGCTGTGATTTCTTTCCCTGTGATGTCCGGTGTGCACGCTGTAAGGATTCAGAAACCCGTAGTCACATAGAGTGACTTTAATGTGGAGCTGTAGGTATATGGAGTGAAATTTAAGCAGTTAGTAAGTATAATTTATTAAATAAAAACCTAAAGAGATGAACTGGAATATAAGTTGGTGTAAATGCAACGTGTAGGCGCATGTTCACACTGGCCACAAAACAGACAAAACCTAAATGAGCAAATACCCTGCAGTAAATAAATAGCAATAGTGCATGAAAATAATTTAGGGTACTTAGTTAATATAATTTTGATGAATAAAACGTAAAAGCCATCCCACCGCGTCAAGGTGACCCTATTCGGGACAGTCCTAGCCTCTAGCACTAAAACCTTATGTCAAATTATATGAAGTAAGGCCGAGTAGGACCAAGACAACGAATAGGGTCACCTTGACGCGGTGGGATGGCTTTTACTTTTTTTTACGAAAATTATGTTAACAAAGCACCCTATGTTATTTTCATGCACTATTGCCTTTTATTTATTTAAGTGCAGGATATTTGCTCATTTTGTTTTTATCTGATAGTTTAATAAATGCATAAAAAATAGTAATAGAAAATAAATGACCTTTCTGTAATAATTTAAAGGTCGCAGCGTAGCATCCGGAGTGACGGCAAAACAAATAGCACAAATACGATAGCTACTAAATCCTACATTGTTTAATCCAAGGTGACCCAGTCTATTGATTTCTTCACCTTCACCTTCTATATGTATTCAGTAATGCAAACACCTAGCTAACGGAAACACGCTGGCAGCACGAATAAATAAATTATTTTTTTTTTTTCTCCAATTTCCAGGCAGTTTCATTGCAGCTGCAGAACTGTTAGCCTGGCACAAAGTGGAGATAAACTGTACGGGCAGGTGGATAAATTAGGATCCTCAGAGGAAAAATTGATACTGAAGTTGAAAATGAATTAATGCAAGATACGACTCAGCAACTAAAATATAATCTATAGCAATAATGTTTTGCTGCAAGGTGTTTGGAAAATAATGTATTGGGGATAATTCACTGCCCAGGAGAACGGCAATCTGAATTATGTGACAAGTGAGTACAAGGAAATATGGAGCCATTGAAAGGAGCTGCAGATCCTGGAGCCGGGTTCAGGCTGGGCTGATAAATGGGCCGCGTTAGTGTATCAGAGCCATTACATCCTTGCTGAATATCGGCACCACAGGCGCTAGAATTATGTGCCGCCTTCACAAGCATCATTCAGCAGCACAGCGTCATCTGTCCATATCAGACGAATGATTCCATTACAAGCAATGCTTTATTCTTCACTTGACTAAACAAACAGAGCTCAAACTTCTGGCTGCGCTGTGAAATACAAAGCCCAATGCAGAAACGTGTGGCATAAATTCTGCAAATTTTCCATCCAGATCTGCAGGTGGAAAAACCACAGGGTATTACAGCACCAGCAACGTGGAAGAGATTTTAACAAATTTCATCCATGGGCTGTAGAGAACTAAATTGATATGTGTCGTGAATCATAAATCCGCCGCATGTCATTACTTATTGCACATTTGGTCGTAGATTTTCCCTATTGAGTTTAATAGGGAAGTAAAAAAAATCCTCAGCAAAACTTAAAGTGAGATTATTTGGAAGCAGAAAAATCCATCAAGTTTTCAAGAGGGATCCACTATAGAAAAAGCTCATTGTTTTATTTTTTTAGGCTGTGTGCACACGTTGCGGATTTTTTGCGCTTTTTTCGCATTTTTTCGCTATAAAAAGCTATAAAAACGCATAAAAATGCATACATTATGCATCCCATCATTTAGAATGCATTCTGCAATTTTTGTGCAAATGAAGCGAAAAAGACGCATCGCGGTAAAAAACACAGCATTTTTGCTAATTTTTTGCGTATTTCCCGCTATTTAATGCATTGGGAAGCTCCGGAAAAAAACATATAACATCAAAAACATGCAAAAAAAGCATCAAAAACGCATGCTGATTTCTTGCAGAAAATGTCCGGTTTTGCTCAGGAAATTTCTGCAAGAAATCCTGAACGTTTGTTTTTTTTTTATTTCTTGAAGCATTTCCTAAAGTGGTGTTCAAGATAGTATTGAAAAATTTGTTTTCTCGCTGTGCTTTATAGCCATTTGATTTCACAATTTCAGGTTTGGGGCTGAATCCAATAGAAATTCGCCACAAAAAATGACACTTTTTTTTACCTCGTTGCTAAAAAAGAAGCTCAAAAATCTTAGACAGCAAAGTGAATTTTTTTATTGAATGGAAAAGGCAAAATGTAATACTCCAAAATTTGTATAATATGCCATTTATATTACTGGTGTTTGCTTAAGCAGCAAAAGGAAATCAAGGCACAAGTTTAAAGGGTTGTCCAAGCTTAGGACAAGTCTACAGACTTGTGAATCCTTACAGTGTGGACAGAGCACACTGTCAGGATTCTCCTGAGCGGGGGGGTCGAGTGCCTGCAAGTATATGATTTGCATTCTTCTGGCCTCATTCCCACTAGACATGTCTGGCCTCGCTCAATTCACTTGTATTGAGTGAAGCCACGCATGTCTAGTTGGGATGTGGCTGGGAGTATACATATAACATACTCTCGCTTCCAGCGTTGGCATACCGCGTGCTGTGAGGATTCACAAGTCTGCAGTCACAGAGAGAGGCTGCAGACTTGGGCCCCAAGCCTAGACAACCGCTTTAGCTACAGCCCCTACACATCCTACACCTAAGCCCTTGCATTAGTTTATATTTCAATATTGAGCGTTTTTCCAGCTGTCTTTTCGAATTAGGCACTGTTCACATTACATTTGCAAACTACATTTGGTGGAGGTGTCGGGAGAGCTCCTGGCTTATATGACAGACATACCAAAAAGGCCTATTCATTTGACATATAACGAAATAGTGTTGGTATATATTTCAATATTCTAGAGAAAAAAATGTATATCATACTGTACAAATATGTTACAATTAGAGCCGACACATACCCCTGAATGTCTATAGAGTGGTGTACTCTGCAGCCTATTTAATCAGTGGTAAAAGAAAATAAATTATTCTGATTACCTTTAATGAAAATCTCAAACATAATGCGAACAGAGTCTTAAATGTGTATGGAAATGTCAGCCCAAATGGCAAAAATGTCAAGAGGTGAACAGTACACAGATGCACCACATTACTTGTGCATTAGTCTCATTATAGGGAATTTGTGACTAGATTTTGCTACTCCATCGGAGAGAAGCATGATGTAGGGGCAGAGATCCTGATTCCAGCAATGTCTCTCTTGCTGGGCTGCTTGCTGTCATTTTGATACAATCACTGTTTTATCTGCTGCAGATCTAGAAGTTCCCTGAATGCTGAGCCCTGTATAACCCCACCCACACCACTGATAGGCAGAAAACTGCCAATCAGTGGTGGAGGCGGGGTTATACAGAGCTCATGAATATGGAGGACTATATGGCACTAGGTTTACTAGTCCTCTAGCGATAATCTCCAATCAGTGATTTTATGAAAAGTACAGGAATCAGCCCAGTGTGTGACACCTCGCTGGAATCAGGGTCTCTGTCTCATCATTATGCTACTCTCAGATTAGGTGGCAAAAACCTGCCAACGGATTCCAGTTTAATCTTTCTTATTATATTTTATAGAGATAATCAAAGGTGACTTGTAAAATGTAAAATATTTCTTATAATAGAATTATTCTAAATTTGATTTGAGATTATGTTTTATAGGAATATTTCCTGCATAGTTTGTAAGCTTGCGACCACGGCCCTCATTCCTCTTGGTATCTATTTTGAACTGTGCTTTCTGTTATGCTGTAATGTCTATTGTCTGTACAAGTCCCCTCTATATGGTAATTTGTAAAGCGCTGCGGAATATGTTGGCGCTATATAAATAAAAATTATAATATATATATGTATATATATATATATATATATATATATATATACTGTATATATTACCATGGTAATGGTATATATAAATGGTAATGTGTTTTGTTTTCCAGACTTAAATGGCGTGGTGGAAAATCTCTATATCATTCCAGCTGATTATTTTGGTTCAGTTTAGTAAGTGCAACATTGATCCATGCCCAACGTCTTGCATCTGTTTTCCGTTGCAAACGAGAGGATTAATAGTTAATTGCAGCTCAAGGCATCTCAAAGATATACCAGATCTCCCAGTGGACACTGTACGGCTTTACTTGCAAAATAACTTAATAACATCTGTTTTATCTGGAGCTCTTGATCACTTGGTCAGCCTCCAGGAAGTCGATGTGTCTGGAAATCCTTGGAATTGTGATTGTCAAATACTGTATTTCAAAATCTGGCTTGACTCCATACCCGTTCAGAGAAACCCAGCAAACGTAAGATGTGCAACCCCAAATACAGTATCAACGAAACCATTCCAGAACCTCACTGGGAATGACATGACTCCATGTGGAAGAACATGGCCAATTAAGTGTAAAAAGTTCTTTATACGAGACATGTATATGATTGGCCTTGCTGTGTTGGTTCTCATTTTGATGTCCTATGTGCTCAGGATGGCAAGAAAACTGGCTTGTTGTGTTGCAGTCACTACCAGCTCTCGTCACAAAAAGGCCTCAAATGAAAGCTACAAGTCAAAGTAATTACAAGACCTGTCTCCAATGGTGGATTATCATGAGTACATCTACGATCAAAGTCATACCAAGGGGATTCTGAATACTACGCCTTTTATCAATCACATATAGTAGAATAAGCATGCATGTCGCTAAACGTATATTTCAATGCACTTATGGCGCGCACCAATAAAAAATGTTATTTTTGGACAGCAAAATAATTTGACTATGCAGTTCTCGGACAGATTATTTCCATCTTTTATTAAGCCTATTAAATGCCACAAATTAGGTTGGTTACGCAATAGCATTTCATTTTGTATTCTACGCTTAAAAAATGAAAGTTTAAAAAAAAAGAAAAGCAGTTCAATTAATCTGCCCCATCATTTGTGATTTTACACTTTAATAAGTAGTGATGTATTAGGTGAGATATAAGAAACACTGAGTCTCCACTGTATTTATGCCAAAGGATACACTGAGACTTTGTTGAATACATCTCTTAGGATAAACTGAGATTCTGCTTTATACATCACATAGGATACACTTAGACTCTGCTGTATACATTACATAGGAAACACTGAGACTCTGCTGTATACATTACATAGGATACACTGAGACTCTGCTGTATAGATCACATAGGATACACTGAGACTCAGCTGTATAGATCACATAGGAAACACTGAGACTCTGCTGTATAGATCACATAGGAAACACTGAGACTCTGCTGTATAGATCACATAGGATACACTGAGACTCTGCTGCACATATCATATAGCATACATTGAGATTTTTGTATGTATATCACATAGCACAACACCAAAAATATATCCACCAAAGAAAGACCATGAAGGAATATAATTATACCACCAAAAAACCGCCTTCACACAAGGTCAGTAAAACTGAAGTAACTTTATTGACCAATCAAAAAAATTAAAAAATATACATATAAAATACAGTGGGAATACACCAAAGCACAGGAATAGGTGGGCAACCCAGATATGAGCCCCATGAAGTAGTAACATCATATAAACATCAACCCAATCATATTTTGACGCAAAGAAGTAAATAAATGTGCAACTGACCATGTACAAAATATGCAGACAAATGATAAGGTAATAGCTGTAACACATGAATATATAACAAAAGTAATGATATATAGTTACCAAATGGGGCACTCCTGGGGGACCCACCAACACCCGACGCGCGTTTCGCACCGAAATGCTTCGTCTGGGGGTGGTTGGGTACTGGCCATTGTTAGTATATATGTATAAAGGATCCAATAGGGACAGAGTTACCAATAATTAGCTAATATGAGAGTCCTGTGTACGCCTGCGCAAATAGAGACCATCGCGGTTGAAATAGAATATCAGATGTCAACCCACCTTGATAACTAAAGAGACACATGCATCTACCGACGGCCGCCATGACCGCATAATCACCGCCTCTCCAGCCGTAGCCGGAACCACCATCGCCGCCTAGCGCTGACATCACATCCGGTGTGGCGCGGCTTGGCACCATGGCAACCATAGCCTGAAGACAAAGCGCTCCATCAGCCACATGAAATACCTCAGCCGCATGGACACTAGCGGGAGACGATACCCGCACTAGGAACGGGCATCGAGTAGCCAAGTGCTAACCACACGATTGTAGCGTACCAGTACCATAGGCAGCAAGCGCTGCCAACCACTGACGTCACATCCGGCGGCATGTATCACCATAGTTACCATCATACACATAGTAGCGACCGCACGATAGATAAGAACGTAACAGAAACCCGACGAACAAAAGGTGCAAGGTGAAAAGGTGCGCAGTGAGTGAAAAAATAAAAAACTGAAAAGAAAGAATTAAGTTAGTACAAACATATAAATTATGTCGACATATATATAATGTAGTAAAAAGGACTATTTATGGTATGTAAAAAAACATGTGGACTCAGTCCAAAAGCCACATGCGTAAAAAAGTATAATATATATATATATAATCATTAACATATTATGCAAAAGAGAGAAACACATATATACCCATACAGAAACACAAATATATATATAAATATAATGAAAGCACATAATGCACATGGACACCAGCACACGAAAGAAATAAAACGCCGATAGTAGCCATATTCCGAAACCGATATGATATCAAAGAGGCGGAAGAAGTCACATGACACCATCATATCCACTGTAACACAGGACACAAAAGATCAGCACTAGTCCTAAGGATCAAACACAAGACAGAAAAAATAGTTTAATGATTAAAACAATAAAACCAGCTAAAAACAACAAATAAAAGACAAGAGACTGCACTACATAACTGCCAAGACTAATATAATGAAATGAGAAAAGAGAAAATCAGGTAAGTATAAACAGAAGGGCTAAACCATGTCTACCCAAAACACAGAATACCCTAGCTCCAAAGATATCCTGGAACCAAATCACAAGAATATCACGGAATCAAATGGACAAAAAGGCGGAAAAACTGTTATGATCATTTAAGCCCATAGGTGTGATAGTGTCTAACTTATAAATCCACCTCGCTTCTTTCTCGGCCAACATCTTCTTCCAATTGCCCCCTCTTGGTCCAATAAACACTCGATCAATGCCTTTAACGGACAATCCCCTAGGGTCACACCCATGCCGAGCCTTAAAGTGCCGTGGAATGGGCTTAAGCTTATAGGAATCAGCTTCTGTCACTGCCCCTTCTATGTCTAGCACATGTTCGCGTACCCGCCTACGAAGTTCCCGTGTGGTCATCCCGATGTAAATAAGACCACACGGGCAGGTAGCATGATAAATAACGGCCTTTGTTGTGCACGTAATAGTGTGTGTAATGCGGTAAACACGATCGCCTTTAGCATTCAAAAACTCTGAGGCTGTCTGAATGTTCTGACATGCCACACATTTACCACAATTTGTGCAGCCCCACTTAGGGCCTCTAGCTCCAAAAATAAATTTGGAGTCCGATGCCCTGTGGTAGCTGTGCGCCAAGTGATCCCTGAGATTTTGCGAACGTCTATATGTGATGGAAGGATTAGAACCAACACATTGTGCAATAGTTTTGTCTGTCAAAAGGACAGGCCAGTATTTACTAATGGCCCTCCTAACATCCTCACTTCTGGAGTTGAAATCTAGGATGCAACGTACCTGGTCCGTACTCCCATCCTTATGACGTTTTTGTAAAAGAGAGTTCCTTTGACAATGATATGCCCTCTGGTAAGAGCGGCAAATGGTCTTCTTTCCGTAACCACGATCCTTAAACCGAGTGTATAAGTCCCGGGCTTGATTCTCAAACAGTTCATCATTAGAGCATATCCTTCTGGCACGAAGAAATTGCCCCGTTGGGATATTCCTGATAAGATGACGTGGATGCTGTGAGGACGAATGTAAGAGGGAGTTAACTGATGTAGTCTTACGAAACAAATCTGTGTGGATTGTTCCGTTGCTACCTACTGTGATAGCAATATCCAAAAAATCGATTTTTTCCGTTTCATACCTATAAGTCAGTTTGATGTTTTTAAGATTTGAATTTAATACCCCAATGAACGACTTCAACTCAACCTCTGTCCCCTGCCACACCATAATAACGTCATCAATATATCTCCACCATGAAACAACTTGATGACTCAGAGGGTTACATACCATAAATAGTCCTTTTTACTACATTATATATATGTCGACATAATTTATATGTTTGTACTAACTTAATTCTTTCTTTTCAGTTTTTTATTTTTTCACTCACTGCGCACCTTTTCACCTTGCACCTTTTGTTCGTCGGGTTTCTGTTACGTTCTTATCTATCGTGCGGTCGCTACTATGTGTATGATGGTAACTATGGTGATACATGCCGCCGGATGTGACGTCAGTGGTTGGCAGCGCTTGCTGCCTATGGTACTGGTACGCTACAATCGTGTGGTTAGCACTTGGCTACTCGATGCCCGTTCCTAGTGCGGGTATCGTCTCCCGCTAGTGTCCATGTGGCTGAGGTATTTCATGTGGCTGATGGAGCGCTTTGTCTTCAGGCTATGGTTGCCATGGTGCCAAGCCGCGCCACACCGGATGTGATGTCAGCGCTAGGCGGCGATGGTGGTTACGGCTACGGCTGGAGAGGCGGTGATTATGCGGTCATGGCGGCCGTCGGTAGATGCACGTGTCTCTTTAGTTATCAAGGTGGGTTGACATCTGATATTCTATTTCAACCGCGATGGTCTCTATTTGCGCAGGCGTACACAGGACTCTCATATTAGCTAATTATTGGTAACTCTGTCCCTATTGGATCCTTTATACATATATACTAACAATGGCCAGTACCCAACCACCCCCAGACGAAGCATTTCGGTGCGAAACGCGCGTCGGGTGTTGGTGGGTCCCCCAGGAGTGCCCCATTTGGTAACTATATATCATTACTTTTGTTATATATTCATGTGTTACAGCTATTACCTTATCATTTGTCTGCATATTTTGTACATGGTCACTTGCACATTTATTTACTTCTTTGCGTCAAAATATGATTGGGTTGATGTTTATATGATGTTACTACTTCATGGGGCTCATATCTGGGTTGCCCACCTATTCCTGTGCTTTGGTGTATTCCCACTGTATTTTATATGTATATTTTTTATTTTTTTGATTGGTTAATAAAGTTACTTCAGTTTTACTGACCTTGTGTGAAGGCAGTTTTTTGGTGGTATAATTATATTCCTTCATGGTCTTTCTTTGGTGGATATATTTTTGGTGTTGTGCTTATTGTTGTTTATTGACTTTAGGTCAATATTTATCCCGATCCGACATGGATTTTAGAAGCAGAGATGCTTCAAGGACGGCTTATGCTCAGAATGTTTTCAGTGAGGGGAATTCTCCAGCACAGGAACCAGTACAAAAGACTGCACTTAAAAAGACTTTTAAGAACTTGTTAAATCGCCGTACTCGGATATGGTGGAATAAAATGTCCCTTGAAAATTATATATCCAGGAACTTGGTCCCACGAGGTCTAAGGGTCCAGATATTTCCCTCGTTTCCAGTTCATGATGTGGTTCCAAGGACTCGCTGGGAGGCGGCATGTCATACATGTTCTATGACGTTTATGACTATCTTGATTGATATTAATACAAAGACCATCAATGATCTGGGATTAGAGATTGATGAGATCTATAATAACTTGCAGAAGGAGTGTACAACGGAGGAATTTGATGTGTTCAAAAAGGAGATTGATGGCTTTTGTGATGAACTGGAAAAGGATATCTCTGCTAGCAAAAATAAGAAATTCCAACGGGATCTCCAGGACAAAAATGACAACAAAGTGTATAGATGGAGTCATGTTAAAACACAGGATAAAGGGGACCCTTCATCGGAAGTGGCCAGTACATCTAGTACCGGGACATCTAGATCATCTGTTAATATGGATGATCAAGGTCACATGCGGTTCAATCAGAGGCGGAAAGATGACCGTTCCCGGAGATATAACACTAGGAGAAGACTTAAGGGGAATTCTGATGAAGGGGGTGACGAACCTCAGAAAAATCAGATGAAGGTAATTAATCTTTCTAATGTGGAGCTAACAGATGTTCATGTGGCGGTTTTGTGTAAGGGCCTTACCTTTTCCCCTTCTTCCGCTCCTGATCATTTTTCCATCTTAAAAGATTTGCAACTTTTTGCACGTAGATTGTTTTTTAAGCGAATGTATCATCAAAAATCTCCCTTGGATTTGTCTTCTACAGAAACAGAAACGGAAGTACTCCAGATTTTAGAGGAATTAGCTAGGGAAGCTGATACCCCTATGCTATACCCTAAGTATCTCCTTCCCAAGTCCAAAAAATTCCCACAGATTAATATGGTGCCTGCAATTGATTTATTTGTTCAGTTAGTTATGAAGGATATTGAAAGAATTCCGGAAACCATTAAAATGGATAATTTGACACATGACGAAAGATCAGCATTGAAGGAGTTGAAAGATCTTAAGGAGGTAATCATCAAACCTTCTGATAAAGGGGGCAATGTGGTTGTGTGGTCAAGGGTTGCATATGAGAAAGAAATGATGAGGCAACTGAGAAATCCATTATGTTACAAGAAGTTAACCTTTAATCCCATGTCTAAATTTAGGGGCGAACTCTCGGACTTACATGAGGAGGCGGTGTCTAATGGCATACTGACATCCAAACAGAGGGAGGGGTTGTGGAATGAGGATCCAATGGTAGCGAGCATATATCTCCTACCGAAAATTCACAAGGACCCAGTTACTCCTCCAGGTAGGCCCATAGTATCAGGGGTCAATGGCTTATGTGACTCTATAGCTAAACTAATTGATTTCTATCTAAAACCCCTGGTCGAGGCACTACCGTCTTACCTCAGAGATACGACCGATGTCTTGAGGAAGTTAGATGGGCTACAATTAGAAGAAAACATGGCTCTTGTCACCTGTGATGTCGAGTCTTTGTATACTTCAATTCGACACCAGGATGGCTTGGAAGCCACTTCGTTTTTTCTCTATAGTAGTGATTTAGATCGGGATTTTTGTGCGTTTTTGATTAGGATTTTGGATTTTGTTTTAACACACAATTTTTTTATGTTCCGGGATTCCTTTTTCCTTCAGTTACAAGGCACTGCAATGGGGGCGTCTTGTGCGCCCTCTTATGCAAATTTATTTTTGGGGTTATGGGAGCGGGATATTTTTCAAACTAATCCTCACCCTCTGAGTCATCAAGTTGTTTCATGGTGGAGATATATTGATGACGTTATTATGGTGTGGCAGGGGACAGAGGTTGAGTTGAAGTCGTTCATTGGGGTATTAAATTCAAATCTTAAAAACATCAAACTGACTTATAGGTATGAAACGGAAAAAATCGATTTTTTGGATATTGCTATCACAGTAGGTAGCAACGGAACAATCCACACAGATTTGTTTCGTAAGACTACATCAGTTAACTCCCTCTTACATTCGTCCTCACAGCATCCACGTCATCTTATCAGGAATATCCCAACGGGGCAATTTCTTCGTGCCAGAAGGATATGCTCTAATGATGAACTGTTTGAGAATCAAGCCCGGGACTTATACACTCGGTTTAAGGATCGTGGTTACGGAAAGAAGACCATTTGCCGCTCTTACCAGAGGGCATATCATTGTCAAAGGAACTCTCTTTTACAAAAACGTCATAAGGATGGGAGTACGGACCAGGTACGTTGCATCCTAGATTTCAACTCCAGAAGTGAGGATGTTAGGAGGGCCATTAGTAAATACTGGCCTGTCCTTTTGACAGACAAAACTATTGCACAATGTGTTGGTTCTAATCCTTCCATCACATATAGACGTTCGCAAAATCTCAGGGATCACTTGGCGCACAGCTACCACAGGGCATCGGACTCCAAATTTATTTTTGGAGCTAGAGGCCCTAAGTGGGGCTGCACAAATTGTGGTAAATGTGTGGCATGTCAGAACATTCAGACAGCCTCAGAGTTTTTGAATGCTAAAGGCGATCGTGTTTACCGCATTACACACACTATTACGTGCACAACAAAGGCCGTTATTTATCATGCTACCTGCCCGTGTGGTCTTATTTACATCGGGATGACCACACGCGAACTTCGTAGGCGGGTACGCGAACATGTGCTAGACATAGAAGGGGCAGTGACAGAAGCTGATAACTATAAGCTTAAGCCCATTCCACGGCACTTTAAGGCTCGGCATGGGTGTGACCCTAGGGGATTGTCCGTTAAAGGCATTGATCGAGTGTTCATTGGACCAAGAGGGGGCAATTGGAAGAAGATGTTGGCCGAGAAAGAAGCGAGGTGGATTTATAAGTTAGACACTATCACACCTATGGGCTTAAATGATCACAACAGTTTTTCCGCCTTTTTGTCCATTTGATTCCGTGATATTCTTGTGATTTGGTTCCAGGATATCTTTGGAGCTAGGGTATTCTGTGTTTTGGGTAGACATGCTTTAGCCCTTCTGTTTATACTTACCTGATTTTCTCTTTTCTCATTTCATTATATTAGTCTTGGCAGTTATGTAGTGCAGTCTCTTGTCTTTTATTTGTTGTTTTTAGCTGGTTTTATTGTTTTAATCATTAAACTATTTTTTCTGTCTTGTGTTTGATCCTTAGGACTAGTGCTGATCTTTTGTGTCCTGTGTTACAGTGGATATGATGGTGTCATGTGACTTCTTCCGCCTCTTTGATATCATATCGGTTTCGGAATATGGCTACTATCGGCGTTTTATTTCTTTCGTGTGCTGGTGTCCATGTGCATTATGTGCTTTCATTATATTTATATATATATTTGTGTTTCTGTATGGGTATATATGTGTTTCTCTCTTTTGCATAATATGTTAATGATTATATATATATATATTATACTTTTTTACGCATGTGGCTTTTGGACTGAGTCCACATGTTTTTTTACATACCATAAATAGTCCTTTTTACTACATTATATATATGTCGACATAATTTATATGTTTGTACTAACTTAATTCTTTCTTTTCAGTTTTTTATTTTTTCACTCACTGCGCACCTTTTCACCTTGCACCTTTTGTTCGTCGGGTTTCTGTTACGTTCTTATCTATCGTGCGGTCGCTACTATGTGTATGATGGTAACTATGGTGATACATGCCGCCGGATGTGACGTCAGTGGTTGGCAGCGCTTGCTGCCTATGGTACTGGTACGCTACAATCGTGTGGTTAGCACTTGGCTACTTGATGCCCGTTCCTAGTGCGGGTATCGTCTCCCGCTAGTGTCCATGCGGCTGAGGTATTTCATGTGGCTGATGGAGCGCTTTGTCTTCAGGCTATGGTTGCCATGGTGCCAAGCCGCGCCACACCGGATGTGATGTCAGCGCTAGGCGGCGATGGTGGTTCCGGCTACGGCTGGAGAGGCGGTGATTATGCGGTCATGGCGGCCGTCGGTAGATGCACGTGTCTCTTTAGTTATCAAGGTGGGTTGACATCTGATATTCTATTTCAACCGCGATGGTCTCTATTTGCGCAGACGTACACAGGACTCTCATATTAGCTAATTATTGGTAACTCTGTCCCTATTGGATCCTTTACACATATATACTAACAATGGCCAGTACCCAACCACCCCCAGACGAAGCATTTCGGTGCGAAACGCGCGTCGGGTGTTGGTGGGTCCCCCAGGAGTGCCCCATTTGGTAACTATATATCATTACTTTTGTTATATATTCATGTGTTACAGCTATTACCTTATCATTTGTCTGCATATTTTGTACATGGTCACTTGCACATTTATTTACTTCTTTGCGTCAAAATATGATTGGGTTGATGTTTATATGATGTTACTACTTCATGGGGCTCATATCTGGGTTGCCCACCTATTCCTGTGCTTTGGTGTATTCCCACTGTATTTTATATGTATATTTTTTATTTTTTTGATTGTATATCACATAGGTTAATATTGATGCTTTACTTCATACACCACATAGGACACCTTGCAGACCACCGAGACTGCTGTATATATCACATACGATACGCTGAGATTGCTGTATATACAGCAAATATGATGCACTGAGACCACTATACATCATATAAGATACACTGAGGCTGCTCTATACAACACAAGTGATAAATTAATATGACTCTGCTGCATTTACATCTCATAGATTATACTGATGCTTTGCTATATACATCCCATAGAATACATATGTACATAACATAGGTTACACTGAGACCCTTTCTAAGAACAGTATATGGGGCCTTTGCAGTCCACTGAGACTGCTGTAAAAATATCACATAGGATATGCTGAAATTGCTGTATATACATCACATAGGATGCACTGAGACTCTGCTGCATACATCACATAGGACACACTGAGATCACAGGATACATCATATAGGATACACTGAGACTGCTCTATACAACATAAATGATAAACTAATATAACTGCTACATATACATCAAATAGATTTTACTAATGCTTTGCTACATACACTGCATAGAATACATTGAGACTGCAATATAAACATCACATAGGATACACTGAGACTGCTGTGTACATGACATAGGAGATACTGATTTTGCTGTCTATATCACATAGTATACATTGAGACTGCTGTATACATCACATAGGATACATTGAGACTGCTGTATGCATCACATCAGGAGCAGACACACACAGACGAGGACCCCAGTGCAATAACAGTATATGGGAACTTTTGCAGTGCAAATAGCTCATTACAATGAAAGAGACTCCATCCCTCTGTGAAATCATGTTCAATGTAGTCAGCATTAGGGGAACCAGATCAGAGAGGAAGAAGGAATTAACTTGTCAAACAACCCACAATAATGGCAAATAAATTAAACCAAGCATACATTAGTCATAAAAAAAACCCTTACATTATTCTTTCATGGTAGTGTATGCTGTACTATGTGTTAAAACAAAAATGCTAAAGTGCTGTTTTCACCACACTGATCACCTAAATTTATATACTAAACTGCAGGATGTCTTGCAAAACCATTTTATTTTTGTCAAGAACAAATAGTACACATAAGGCAAAATTGAATAAAAAAAATAGGAGCATATTGTGTAAAAAATGTGTAAACTTAACTAACAATCTATGTTACTGTTTCTATTACAATACTTAGAGGTGGAGGCTCAAATTTATTATGAAACATTTAGCTGAAAATTGGCAATAAATAGATATAAATTGAGTCTAATTGTTTTCATTGTATAATTGGTAATTATAATTGAGATTGCATGTATCACATAGTATTCTGGCCCATAGAAGCATAATCAATTGTGAAACTGCCGTATTTGGTTTGTTACGCTGCATGCATCAGCTTTCTACCCCTGTACACATTTTTATGCCTACTATAATAAATAAGAAGGACTTTGCTGCCTGGTGATTGCCTTCTACTATTCCTGTATAAAGACTTTTTTAACCGGCGTTATAGTTATGTCTTAAGAGCTGGACCCTTATATCTGTGGGGACTCAAGGGTACTAGTATTATTAACGGTACATGGTAGGGGTTTTTTTTCAGCGCAAGAGTGGCGCTTTAAGGCTATGTGCACACGTTCAGGATTTCTTGCAGAAAATTCCTGAGAAAAACCTGAAATTTTCTGCAAGAAATCCGCAAGAAATCTGCATGCATTTTTGCCGTGTTTTTGACGCATTTTTGGTGCGTTTTTGATGCGTTTTTTTCCGGACATTCCCCAATGCATTTTGTAGTGGGAAATCTGCAAAAAAACCGCACAATTAATGAACATGCTGCGTTTTTTGTTGCGATGCGTTTTTTTTCGTGGAAAAAACGCATCATGTGCACAAAACATGCAGAATTCATTATAAATGATGGGATGCTTATTGTATGCATTTTTTTGCGGTTTTATAGCGTTTTTATCGGGAAAAACCGTGAAAAAACAGCAACGTGTGCACACAGCCTCAATGTAAGTCCACTGTCCACGGTCATAAACTCACCCTACGGCTTCTTCACCGTTTTTCGGCACCGCTTCGGTTCCATGGTGCCATTGTGAGCGCAGCTTCTGAGTGGCCGGAAGTCAAAAGTTACATCACAAGCTCTCATTACAAGTCTATGAGAGGCAGAACAAGACCAAAATGAGGCTCTCATAGACTTGTATTGAAAAGTGACCTCTGCGACGTTCCATGAAACTCTGGAGCTGACGGCAGGTCACTTTTCGCCCGAGACTGACGGGAGTGATGCTGGAAAATGATAAAGGCAGCAGGTGAGTATGATACAGGAGCAGGGGAAATTTAAAGCACCACTCCAGCAGGGCATTAGAAAACAAATGCTGGAGTGGTGCTTTAAAGAATTTGTACTATGTGTCCCTGGGATCTTCAATGGAAAAGAAAAAAGTACACCAGCAGCCCAATGAATATGTTTTCCATCTATCTCCACATTCTTCTTACTTGATTGACAGGTCTCGCTTTACAGGAAGGGCAGAGATAGATGGGAAGGTGCACTGAAATGTTTGGCCTCTCAAGGGAGAGTAAAGGAATGAAGAGATATATATTGTATATATATATATATATATATATATATATTGCCATTGCAAGGAGTGAATATATATATATATATATATATATATATCTAATATATAAAGCTGAATGTGTGTGTATGTGTGTGTGTGTGTGTGTGTGTGTATGTCCGGGATTGGCATCTGCACCGTCGCAGCTACAGCCACAAAATTTTGCACAGTCACACGTCTGGACCCCGAGAGCATCATAGGCTATGTTGTGAGGCGAAATTTTAACCCCGCGCTTTCCAATCCACCAAACAATTTTGTCCCTATCTACATAATGGGGGAAAAAAGTGAAAGGAAAAGTGTTGGAGGCGTCGCAGCTACAGCCACAAAATTTTGCACAGTCATACGTCTGGACCCCGAGAGCGTCATAGGCTATGTTGTGAGGTGAAATTTTAACCCCGCGCTTTCCAATTCACCAAACAATTTTGCCCCTATCTACATAATGGGGAAATGTGAAAGGAAAAGTGTTGGAGGCAAATTGACAGCTGCCAGATGTGAACAAGGGGGACTTAAAGAATGAGAGCGATGGCGCCAAAGAGTATATACTGTACAGTTGCTAAGGTGGGGCCCCGACATGGGATACTCACCACACACGGGGATATGAACACACACACAAAATGCACCACACACTACCACGTGCTTGAACACATACTACCCTCAGCACACATTTCACCACACATACACCAACCTCGCCACATAAAAGTCGAAACACAAAAGTCGCCGCTCAAAACTCGCCACATGCAAAAACTAGGCTCACGCAAAACTCGCCACAAGTGCAAAACTCACCTCATGGAAAACTCACCACACGCAAAACTTGCACACGTGGAAAAATTGCCACATGCACAAAAGTTGCAACACATGCAAAAGTTGCCTCACACAAAACTTGCACATACTCAAAACGCACCACACATAAAACTCGCCACGCACAAAACTTGGCATGTGCAAAACTTGCTGCACACAACTTGCTACACTAACCTGTCACATGCAACTCGACACACAAAAAGTTGCTACACGCATGTCCCCACACAAAACTCATCTCACAAAAGTCGCTACATGCATGTCTCCACATGCAACTCAATACTCACAACTTGACAAACGAAACTCACCCTAAAACACACACAAGTCTGGTATTATCCTTCAAAAATAAAAATCTGATTAATAAGCAGACAAACTACAAGAGCAACAAATGTACCATATAGGAAATATGGCAGCTGTCAGTCACATGACCTGTCTATTATGTGTATGTGTGAGCTAATATATACAGCCAGGGGGAGGGCTTCCTGTTGGCTGGGGATTTATCAGGCTGCCAATTTAGCTTACAAATACCGAGGTAAAAATACTGAGCAAATAACGTGTGAACGAGGTCTAATACAGGAGGAGATGACATACAGATATATACTATATACAGGGGAGATGACACACAGATATATACTATATACAGGAGAGATGACACACAGGTATATACTATATACAGGAGGAGATGACATACAGGTATATGTTATATATAGAAGATGACATACAGGTATATACTATATACAGGAGGAGATTACACACAGATATATACTATATACAGGGGAGATGACACACAGGTATATACTATATACAGGAGGAGATGACATACAGGTACATACTATATGTAGAAGGAGATGACATACAGGTTTATACTATATATAGGAGATGATGACATACAGGTATATACTATATACAGGGGAGATGACACACAGCAGGTATATACTATATACAGGTGAGATGACATACAGGTATATACTATATACAGGAGATGACATACAGGTGTATACTATATATAAGGGAGATGACAAACATGTATATACTGAGGTGAAAATGAGGGGTGTGAGGTGAAAATGAAAAGGTGTGAGTGCAAAATGAGAGGAGTGAGGGAAAATAGTGGAGTGATCGGAAAATGACAGATGTGAGGTCGAAATGACAAGTGTTAGGGGGGAATGAGAGGGGTGAGGGAGAAAATGAGAGGTGTGAGGGAGAAAATGAGAGCTGTGAGGGGGAAAATGAAAGATGTGATTGGGAAAATGAGAGGCGTGATGGGAAAATAAGAGAAGTGAGGTGCTATAACTAACCACAGATATTTACTATGCCCAGGCAACGCCGGGATCTTCAGCTAGTATATATATACAGTGGGGCAAAAAAGTATTTAGTCAGTCAGCAATAGTGCAAGTTCCACCACTTAAAAAGATGAGAGGCGTCTGTAATTTACATCATAGGTAGACCTCAACTATGGGAGACAAACTGAGAAAAAAAAATCCAGAAAATCACATTGTCTGTTTTTTTAACATTTTATTTGCATATTATGGTGGAAAATAAGTATTTGGTCAGAAACAAAATTTCATCTCAATACTTTGTAATATATCCTTTGTTGGCAATGACAGAGGTCAAACGTTTTCTGTAAGTCTTCACAAGGTTGCCACACACTGTTGTTGGTATGTTGGCCCATTCCACCATGCAGATCTCCTCTAGAGCAGTGATGTTTTTGGCTTTTCGCTTGGCAACACGGACTTTCAACTCCCTCCAAAGGTTTTCTATAGGGTTGAGATCTGGAGACTGGCTAGGCCACTCCAGGACCTTGAAATGCTTCTTACGAAGCCACTCCTTCGTTGCCCTGGCGGTGTGCTTTGGATCATTGTCATGTTGAAAGACCCAGCCACGTTTAATCTTCAATGCCCTTGCTGGTGGAAGGAGGTTTGCACTCAAAATCTCACGATACATGGCCCCATTCATTCTTTCATGTACCCGGATCAGTCGTCCTGGCCCCTTTGCAGAGAAACAGCCCCAAAGCATGATGTTTCCACCACCATGCTTTACAGTAGGTATGGTGTTTGATGGATGCAACTCAGTATTCTTTTTCCTCCAAACACGACAAGTTGTGTTTCTCCCAAACAGTTCCAGTTTGGTTTCATCAGACCATAGGACATTCTCCCAAAACTCCTCTGGATCATCCAAATGCTCTCTAGCAAACTTCAGACGGGCCCGGACATGTACTGGCTTAAGCAGTGGGACACGTCTGGCACTGCGGGATCTGAGTCCATGGTGGCATAGTGTGTTACTTATGGTAGGCCTTGTTACATTGGTCCCAGCTCTCTGCAGTTCATTCACTAGGTCCCTCCGCGTGGTTTTGGGATTTTTGCTCACCGTTCTTGTGATCATTCTGACCCCACGGGGTGGGATTTTGCGTGGAGCCCCAGATCGAGGGAGATTATCAGTGGTCTTGTATGTCTTCCATTTTCTAATTATTGCTCCCACAGTAGATTTCTTCACTCCAAGCTGGTTGGCTATTGCAGATTCAGTCTTCCCAGCCTGGTGCAGGGCTACAATTTTGTTTCTGGTGTCCTTTGACAGCTCTTTGGTCTTCACCATAGTGGAGTTTGGAGTCAGACTGTTTGAGGGTATGCACAGGTGTCTTTTTATACTGATAACAAGTTTAAACAGGTGCCATTACTACAGGTAATGAGTGGAGGAAAGAGGAGACTCTTAAAGAAGAAGTTACAGGTCTGTGAGAGCCAGAAATCTTGATTGTTTGTTTCTGACCAAATACTTATTTTCCACCATAAAATGCAAAAAAAAATGATAAAAAAACAGACAATGTGATTTTCTGTATTTTTTTTTCTCAGTTTGTCTCCCATAGTTGAGGTCTACCTATGATGTAAATTACAGACGCCTCTCATCTTTTTAAGTGGTGGAACTTGCACTATTGCTGACTGACTAAATACTTTTTTGCCCCACTGTATATATATATATTGCCATTGCAATTTTTTTATATGTTGTACTAATCTGCTCTTGTATGTAGATGTTTGATGCAACTGGTTAATGTATGATTAATGCCTGTCGATGAAATGTATAGGTAATGTGAAAGTAACACTAATAAATACTACTACTCACTACTACCCAATTGGATGCTACTTCTATGTGACTGCTTACTTTAAGAAATCTGGTGTCACGCCGTATGCGGCGATAAAGGGGCAGGACGGCGTACTGGAACCCGCACCTGTCCCTGTCTCTATAGAAGGGCCCTGGCTTTCCCTTATCTCGGGGGTACCCATGATGGTTAGGAGGCCCGAGCCGCCAGCGTATCCCTGTCTCCTGTGCAGGCCCTATAAGTGGCCCCCTCTCCCCCCAGGGAGGTGGACTGCACCAGTATAACAATACAACTAAACAGGGTATACAGACAAGGTAACAAAAAGTCTCAAACTCGCCAAATGCTCACACAACCACAGAGGGTACACATAGAAGGGAAGAGAAGGAATAAACTTAGGAAGGAAAACAGGTTTAACAAGCATCCAAAACAGCAGACACCAATCTCTGTAAATAAACTTCCAACTCCAACACTACGCTCCTTCAATCTCAAAGCCAGGCAGTAGAACTGATCACTGACAAATAGCTGAAGTCAGGCTGAGTCTAAATAGAGGATGAGATTACAAAATCCACTTCAGCTGAGAGACCCAGCTCTCAGCAACTCAGCAATAAGGTTAACTCCTGCACTGCTGGCACAAAGCAGCCAGGTCAGAACACAGGAGAAGAGCTTCTGTTCACTGTGTGTGAACGAGGCCCAGAGCGCTGTGGTTCTCTGGAACCTCTCTGTCGCGGTAGCCCCGTGACATCTGGGTGTCGGGTATGCATGGTTATGGCCATAGGGAGAGGCATGAGCAGTTTTCCTATATTATTGACAGTGCTTGATTCCTGGTTGAAGAAAAAATGGCTATATGAATAGTTATGAATAGTTAACGTTGCAAACCTGTATTCTTGACAGTAGATCCGAGGGGAGAGTTGGTGAACTCATACACCCTAGACTGTCATCTGTAATGTACATGTCAAGCTCAAGTTAGTCAAGCATGTAAGTCACTGCTACTGGATCAGAGACCACAACCAACCTTCATCTGGCCCTGCATATAAAGATGTTGAAATGTTTGGAAACAGAAAAATCCATCATAATAAAGCTGTTTCTGGATCTTGTGTGCTCTACCGGAACAGATCTATAATTAAAGATATTGAGGGGGCTTTATTAAGACTGACGTTTCATATTCCATCTTTAAAGAGGAACTGTTAGGTGTCCCAAAAAAATGATTTTATTTTCTGGCCAAAATCTCTTCCCTGCATTGAATCTGCTGTTGCTTTCCATTTATAATTTTATTACTCCATTGTGGAGATATGCCCTTTTTTATTTCTAGTAGGGGAGGATGATATCACGTTAAACGGCTGTGCTGCGGTAAATGAAAAGCCTTTTGTTTTAAAAAATGAGTCTTTACTTTTCCATCACGTTTTGGGACCGGACAGGCGCCGTTCTCAAGGTAAAAAAACAAGTATATCAGTATAGTTAGGCTTGTTTTTTTACCTTGAGAAAGTCACCGGTCAGGTGGCGAAACGTGTCAGGACAGTATAGAGCCACCTGGAAGAAGCATATTCTCCTCCAGCCACGGGGCCGCAGCAGTTTATACAGGTGGTGTGCGTTCACACACCACCAGGTGGGTGAATACTCCAGCCTTTTACTTTCCTTACCAGGCGATACTGCTCTTTTTGTGTGTTTTTTTGGTCCCCAGAACAGTTTTTCTATTTTTTTTATTTCGGCTCCAAGAATGCTTGCGATCCAAAAGGGCGTTTTAGAAAGTTTTCTCTTGGGATGTGAAGTCCTCCCCCTCTAAGACATAGCCCAATTGAGGCTCAGGAGCGTCGAAATTTGGTTGAACAGCATGATCTTGTGAGAACTCCATGTTCTTGAGAGACCACTCTGTAAGAAGACTAAACTGGTAAGTCACATTGAGAACAGGTTGATCTCACGCGATCACTTTGTTCAACCAGTTTCAGATGCTGCCAAGCTTCGATTAGGTAGTGTGCTAAATGGGAAGGACTACGCTTTTCTAAAATGCTGTCTTGGACCACAAGAATACTTGGAGCTAAAATAGAAAAAAAAGGGCATATCTCCTTATCCAATACTTTTTGGATGATCCAGAATGCAGGCCCAACATCAGGGTCTGATCTCACAACTTGTCTCTTGGATGATTGAAGAACAATTCTGTCACGACATAGCTATCAGGTGACCAGGGGCTCCTTCCCTGTCCCTAACAGTAGGGGGCATCCTAGCTAGCCCTGCTCCCCGGAACCAGGGACTCCTTCCCTGTCCCTAACACTAGGGGGCTCCCTAGCTCACCCTGCTCCCCAGGATACTTCAGATGGTGAAGATGCCGGGGCCTCCACACTTGCCTTATTTCCTGAGTTAGCCCTCCATCTGTTCTCCTCCACCCAGGGAAGAGGGGGCGCTACTGTGCACCATAGTACGCCAACCCGACAAACAAGGCAACACAAACAAGGGTTAACAGAAAACTCCAGGCATACAAAATATTCACTCACATATAACAGAGGAATGCATCGGGGTGTGGAGGTAGGGGAATAAACCAAAACAGAGAAGGATAAGGAATTACCACATTACCATGCATACAAACCAAGTAACACTCACTAATAACTCCTTCAACTCTCTTTCTCATACAAAATCCTCTCCCTCCGTTAGATGCAGCAAATGCTAGCTCTGACAAGGATTTGAATCTAAGCCCAGATTATGAAGGGGAAAAGAGTGGCTAACTGAGCACAGCTGTGAGCACAGGGATTTCCAACATGGCCGATTAACCCCTGTTCTGGCAGAAGGAATAAACACATATAAAATGAAGGAGAAGTGATTCTTCTCAGCGCCGGAGTTGAAGTAATCAGACGATGCGGTCTTCTGGCTCCACACTGTCGCGGTAACCCCGTGACAAATTCCCACAGATACCCTCCAAAATTGGGTAAAAATAATCCTTCCCAGAAGAGCGGAAGATGGTGGAGATGGGAGACGTATTCCATATAAATGCCTCTGGCTTTAGAATGGGATGTATAAAATCTCCTGTAGGTATACTGTGTATATGTCCAAATTCTTTTGTCTATATAGTTTATATACAAAACACATACTTATACCTACAAATAATGACCGTAGTAGAACCCTGGATTCTCAGAGTTTTATTAACCCAATTAAAACCCCATTGAGCAATAAATCCTTCTTCTGTGTTGGATCCTTGAGAGTCTGAATATTATAACTGTCTGGAACTTTATAATAAAACTAGTTAAATGACTGTCTACATAGGCCTGTGGCGTCGGGAAACCATAGGTATTGTCTAAGGACTGTACACTACTGAGTTAATTATGTGAAGCCCCAAAGAAAATCTTATGGGACTTCAATTTGGTCCTTGCTTCCATACATTCAATTACTAGCCTCGGCCCTTAAGTATGATCAGCAATGCAAGACACGTGAAAACCCAACGTTCCCCATCCTGAAGCTCGTAGAGGGCCAGTTTCTTCTGCTTCCATCGGTTAATTACCGTAAGGCACCGTTGTACCGGTATATTTGTGCCCATATTCACATGCTAATTATACAATATTTTTGTCGCTTCAGTATACAAGTATTTGTTATAATTTACAAGTTAATGGAAAGAAACAAGAGCCCCGAATCTCCGCACGGTACCTGAGCACAGACGGAGATCAGGGGAGTGTATCAGAATAAATTGACAAACCCATCACGTCTGGAGCTTAATAAATGACAGACCGCGCAGCGTGATATTACACGGCGGTCACACATAGGATATGGCACAAAAGCCATTTATACAGATACACCCACACAGCTGGGAAGAATCTCCCACTACTCACAGCCCATTCTTACTATTGTAACTGGGGAGAATGGGAAGCGGAGCTGCCGGCGTCAGTATCACTAATGTCATTTACATTCTGCCTCTGCTCCTCACGGCTCAGGCTGGAAAGAAACATTTATTATTCAGATAGAAATTCATTTCCCATCGACAAAAGTAAAATAACTTTGTGAATTGCTGTGTAACGACTGACGGTAAAATAGTGCACAATTTCAGGTCATTATTGAAAAAAAAAAAATCAACAATTCTGTTCTACAGGGAAACATTCAACTACATGCTTGTTGCCAAAAAATTCTTCGAGTGAAAAATAATATTTTTTTATATGCTGGATTTATGCCGACTCTAAGCAACAAGCTACCAGCACGACTTCCGTGTCAATTTGGAAGCTCTATTCACTTCTCTGGGTGCCCGATGCTGCTCTGCCCAATGAAAGGCATGGTAATACTATCACAATATCAATCATTAACGTTTTACAGGGAGCGTTACTACTCGATCTGAAATCAGCATGATGTAGGGGCAGAGATCCTGAATCCAGAGATGTATCACTTACTGGGCTGCTTGCTGTAGTGTTGATAAAATCAATATTTTATCTGCCGCAGATCTAGCAGTTCTCTGAATGCTGAGCCCTGTATAACCCCACCCCCACACCACTGACTGATAGCTTTCAGTGTACACCGCGCATAGGCAGAAAACTGCCAATCATTGGTGTGGGCGAGGTTATACAAAGCTCATGAATATGGAGGACTAAATGGCAGTAGATTTGCTAGTCTTCCAGTGATAATCTCCTGCTGATAAAACAGTGATTTTATCAAAACTACATCAGGGTCTCTGTCTCTACATTATGTTGTTCGCAGATTAAGTGGCTAAAATTTTGTGACAGATTCTGTTTACGGATACAGCCAATTTTCGCTGTTCATTTTTTTCCCCCTCTGTCACCATATTAATCTCATCAGTATGATTGTGGTGGTGATGCCAAACTAATACAATTTTTTAAATTATTTTAGTGGCCTAAAAATTTCAGAAATGTTTAAAAAAAATGGTTTATGTCGCCATTTTCCCGAGACCCCTAACTTTGTTTTTCTCCTCAATGGAGCTGTCTAAAGCCTTTGAAAATGGACCACATACGGACACAAAAAAGGATCTGTGAAGGAGGCCTCAATGGTGGTGTGCACATGTCACATTTTTCGCACACGGTCCTCGTGTCCGTGTGAAAAACCCGCTGACACGTCAGGTTTTTTTGCGCAGCACAGACAAAATGCTGAGATCAACGTGACCAGGAGACAATGACGAGAGCTGCCTTCAGCAGCCGTCCGGCACCTGGGACCAGCAAGAACTGTACCCCTTCTTCCCAAGCGCCGGTATGTGTCAGGCTGATGACAACTCCCATCATTTTAGTCCTCATAAGAACTGGGCCGGACTGTGTATTACACCTGCCAGAAGATAGTGAAATAGATAAGGTGCATGGCCCAAAGAGAGAGTGGACATACAAGTGTACAAGGTACAAAGAACTAAAGCAAATCCAAAAACATGGGCCGGAACACGTGATGGTATAAATGCAATGTGTACAGGTGCTAACCGTGCTATCATCAAAAAGTTAATTAATTTCAGTTCTTTAATACAAAAAGTGAAACTCATATATTATATAGAGTCATTACAAACAGAATGATCTATTTCAAGTGTTTATTTCTGCTAATCTTGATGATTATGGCTTACAGCCAACGAATACACAAAAGTAATTTTATCAGTAAATTAGAAAACTTTATAACACCAGCTTGAAAAAATGATTTTAAAATCCGAAATGTTGGCCTACAGAAATGTATGTTCATTAAATGCACTCAATACATGGTCAGGACTCCTTTGGCATCAATTACTAGATCAATGCGGCGTGGCATGGAGGCGATCAAACTGTGGCACTGCTGAGGTGTTATGGAAGCCCAGGTTGCTTTGATATCAGCATTGAAACCATGAATGTCCAATGATGGATATATCTGACATTGGGTGCCTACCCCTGTTTGCTGTGGGCTCCAGCAATGAGACCACCATGACAGTTGATCTGAACATCTGACATGTGCCTCTAACAGCCGCGGGTGGAATACGGATCCACCCCAAGCTGTTAAGATTTTAAATGCCGCTGTCAAACTCTGACAGCAGTATTTAACATGCATTCTCAGGAAGCACGTCATTATTCCAGCCCATCGACGCCCATGTCATATGACTGCGGGTTGCCAATGGGTTGGCATAACAACCTGGGGTCTGTAGGAGTCCCCTGTGGTTTTCATTGCCGGATTGCTATTCACTTACTTACTACAGGGTATATGCTAATTTTTTTTTAATCTTAGTTCTTAGTTTTTACTGTTATATGACCACAGTGTGAACGTGCACTTACATATTGCAAGTATACCAAATTATGCTCCGGCTCATTTTTTTGGTTTTGCTTTACTATATTTATGACAAGTGTTGGGTCCTGTTTGAGGAACAATGTCGGCTGTATCTTTCCAGGCAATATATGGGATTCTCATTCCACAGCTGTTTGATATTCACTGATAATTTATCTGATATGCCAACTTTATATTATATGATTTTCCACATATGAATATCTGTTGTCTGCTTCTAGATTAATCATTTTCCACGAGGCTGCGATTCATTATTGAAATTCTATATTGCGCCTTTTGCATATATCAGTATAGCTACAAGATATTTACTGCAGATGTCAGGCTTGCTGAATGCTAACGTATGATGTAATAAATCACTGGATCAATAAACCATTAGACCTGAACCTGCGGCACATATATTACCGCACGCATCCTATCACAGAACTATTCAGGTACTCAGACGTTGGTAGAGAAAATGTGCTTAAATTTATGTGCAGACATTCTACCTCTCCAGATTCATAAGTGGTGATGGAGACACAGGGGAGAGGCGCAGGGTTTAGTGCAGGCCTGTTTTATCATGAAATTGAGGATTTGTGATATGATTCAGAGGTAACCCTAGTGCAAGGTAAAAGGAACTTTCTCGGTGGGTTAGTTACCAGATTACATCTCATTTTGGATAAAAATGTAGTATTTTTTGAAAATATTCTTCGTCATGAGCGACGCTCTACGCTCTCACTATCAGATTTTAGTTTTTTTTTGTAATGCCAGGATTTTAGAAATGTTTCAAGTTTGCCATCTAGTGGTAAAAACGACCAGATTGTTAGATTTCCCATTCTCCATAGACAGATTTGGCCTTTTTTTTGGGAAATTCACGTTGCAGCCTCCGTGCATTTATGATATTGATGTACAGTAGATATATGCTGTATGCCTAAGTATATGTTCACACGGAGTAAATACAAATTAGTAAAAACCCGAAGGGTATTTGTGCTAGTATCCATGACACCTTGCGGAGAGTGACAGGCATGCCGATATGAGGAGACTTAAAGCCGCAATGCTCCTCTGGGAAATATGCAAATTGTCTCTTCAGAGAGGAAGAGGACTAGAACTCTAGTGCCACCTATAGGAAGTAGCAATCCTAACAGTCAATGTCGACCCTTTAACGAGCCTTGTCACATGACTTAGGATAAAAGCCAAGCCAGAATCTCAATTTGCAGACACTGTGTTTTGGGGTACTGCCCCTCGTCAGTGCAAAGCGGAGATCTGGCTTGGCTGAGTGAGAAGCGTCTGAGCGGGATCCAAGAAGTATTGTTTCTCCTTACGGAGATTGCCATGCTAAGCATGCCGAGATGAGGAGACTTAAAGCCGCAATGCTCCTCTGGGAAATATACAAATTGTCTCTTCAGAGAGGAAGAGAATTAGAACTCTAGTGCCACCTATTGGAAGTAGCAATCCTAAAAATCAATGTCGACCATTTAACGAGCCTTGTTACATGACTTAGGATAAAAGCCAAACCAGAATCTCAATTTACAGACACTGTGTTTCGGGGTACCGCCCCTCATCATAGACTCCATCCTATAGCAATGCGTCCTTTAATTTCTGCGTAGGAGATGATGTGTCCCAATATGGCGACTACTTGGCTTTCTTTACTATAGACGCTTAGTAGCTACGTAGCTACAATGCTATAGGCATTTTCTTCCTCTTGTTTCACTTTAGTTTTGCCTTCTGTGACTCGCCAGTTAAAACTCCACACTGCCCTGGTGGACTTCCTGGTCCAGCCCTAAGTCCCATTTCTTCCCATTCACTTCTTTTGGGCATCCTGTCTGCAATTCGACTTCCCTCTGCTTCTTTCCTCTCCTCAGAATCTTACTATCTGGGTCTTTAGTCTCCCTCTTGCCACCAGGGCCAGCACTAGGGGCAGGCAGACCAGGCAGTCGCCTAGTGGCCCCCCTCATCCAAGGGCCCCAGCCAGTGGCATGCCGTTAATAGCGGCACATCATGTGACCGCTTTGGGGCCCCTGATTAAGAGGGAGAGGGAGAGAGCATCATGTGAAGCTCCCTCTCCCATCACTCCCTCTCTGTCTCTGACTCAGCCTGTGCCAGCAGTAGAGCTGAGGAGAGGCTGAGATGCTCTGCAGAAGCTAGAGCAGCAAGGGAACAAGGAGAGGCAAGTATTGTGAAGTATTGTGTGTGTGTCTGCTGCACAATACTGTCTTGTGTATGTGTCTGCTGCACTATACTGTGTGTGTGTGTGTGTGTGTTTGTGGGGGGCTGCATTATACTGTGTGTGTGGGGCTGCATTATACTCTGAGAGGGCTGCTTCATACTCTGGGGATGCATTATACTGTCTGTGTGTGGCTGCATTATACTCTTAGGGGGCTGTATTATACTCTGAGGTTGCTACATTATGATCTTAAGGGGGCTACATTACACTGTTAGGTGGCTGCATTATACTCTGAAGGGGCTGCAGTATACTGTGTGTGGTGTGAGGAGGCTGCTTTATACTGTGTGTTGGGGCTATTTTATACTCTGGGGGACTGCATTATACTCTGGGGGGTTGCATTATACTCTGGGGGCTGCACTATACTCTGGGGGCCTACATTATGCTCTGAAGGGGCTGCATTATACTCTGAGGGGGCTGCATTACTGCGTTATACTGTGTGGGGGGCTGCATTATATTCTCATGTGTATGTCTGCACATTGGCGGACACAAACATAAGAGGTCCCCTGTGCAAGAACATTATATGGGCCCCTTGCAGTCCAAAAGCTCATAAAAATGCATAATTCTACCTGCTTTGAAGGTAGTAGTGGCCTCTTTACCTCCTGGGCCCTGTGCGGCTGCACAAGTTGCACCAATGACATGTCCACCCCTGCATGATCTGCGTGAAAACTGCTCAGTCTGACTCCCATTGTGCTCAATAGATTAAAATATATTGCAGATCAACCTTTAAAAGTCTTTTCTATTACTGACATTTCATGTCACTTATTGATCACAGCTAGTAGTCAAAAGTACAGACCTGAAGCAGTTTAGATTTTTGCCATGAATTTTGGTTGGATTTTCCCAACTTTCAAAACATTTGTTTGGTTTGTACCTTTTATTTTTGAAAGTCAATACCATCCGTGGATCTACAACACTGAAGGGGTGCAAAATTTATAGTTTTGATTCTGCTTATTTTTCACTGCTGGATCACAAATTTTCCTGCGTAATGCTGATTACAGTATTGCAGTGTGAAAGTGGCTTTACAGAAGTCTGGTGGAGAAAGAGTTAAGGTGATTATGCAAAAACTTGTTTGTTTGTTTTTCTTCCTTCCTTCAAACTTATTGGATATCAGATCATCGGGGCGGGGATATGCATTCGTGTATGCGTGTTTGCATCTGTGTTCAGCATTGATATAACTCTCACTAACATGCCAGCTTGAGAATGGCTTGCAATAAAAAAGTACATTTCCCCAGTGGACTACCTACGCTAACTTCATTGCTGTTTGGACTCATCGACTGAGGTGGGAACTTTTCTTTTCTAGACTAGACCTTAGCTTGAGGAAAGGCTTTGTCTTAAAGATTTGGTGCCAGGGCTTTCGTGCCGCCACATAAGGGAGAAACATGTATAAATAATACAAAATAATGAATATTATGAAAAAATATCTAAAAGAGCTGTTGATACAATCCAGATAACATAAGATACTGTAAAAATTAAATATACTTAATAAAGGTAGGCTGTGTGTTGATGCCTTTCTCCGGCCAGCACAGCATAAGCTGGCACGATGCAGAACCCCGTAGTCTACTTTTATGGAATACGGTTATTTCTGACATATGATCCTATGTTGTCTGGAATGTTTCAGTACCACTTTTAGATTCCCCATATTATTTTATTTTTCATAATATGTACATATTGGCTAACTGGAGATTTGGCAACCAATCCGGATTACGGGGACAGCAGAAGCTAAGACTTTAATCACTCTTCGCTTTGTATAGTGTTGTGCTTATCACTTTCATAACAAATAGAAGATTTTCTTGACGATTCTTAATTAAAGTATTTCAAAAACTATCTACTATATAATTGTCTAAGGGTCACTTCCGTCTGTCTGTCTGTCCTTCTGTCGCGGTTATTCATTCGCTGATTGGTCTCGGCATCTGCCTGTCATAGCTGCCGCGACCAATCAGCGACGGCCACACTCCGGAAAAAAATGGCCGCTCCTTCCTCCCCGCAGTCAGTGCCCGGCGTCCGCATACTCCCCTCCGGTCAGCGCTCACACAGGGTTAATGGCAGCATTGACCACGGTGTAACGCACTCGGTTAACGATGCTATTAACCCTGTGTGACCCTGGATCAGGAACCGGCCTTTTCCGCTCAGCGCGACGCCCCGGTGACCGCTGCATGCATTGCGGTCTCGCGAGATGATGACGTATGGTCTCGCGACACCGCTACGTCATCATCGCGCGAGACCGCAATGCAATCTTCGGGAACCGGCCGCTTCGATCCGGAGGCTCCAGGAGGTGAGTATGTAACTATTTTTTATTTTAATTCTTTTTTTTTTTAACAGGGATATGGTGCATACTACGTGACTGGCCAATATACTACGTGACTGTGCTGTATACTACGTGACTGGGCAGTATACTACGTGGCTCTGTGCTGTATACTACGTGGCTCTGTGCTGTATACTACGTGGCTCTGTGCTGTATACTACGTGGCTCTCTGCTGTATACTACATGGCTCTGTGCATAGCTGGGCAATATACTATGTGACTGGGCAATATACTATGTGAACTACGTGGCTGGGCAATATACTACGTGGCTGGGCAATATACTACATGGCTGGGCAATGTACTACGTGGTTGGGCAATATACTACGTGGCTGGGCAATATACTACGTGACTGGGCAATATACTACGTGGCTGGGCAATATACTACGTGGCTGGGCAATATACTACGTGGCTGGGCAATATACTATGTAGTTGGGCAATATACTACGTGACTGGGCAATATACTACATGGCTGGGCAATATACTATGTGGCTGTGCAATATACTACGTGGACATACATATTCTAGAATACCCGATGCGTTAGAATCGGGCCACCATCTAGTTATTCCATATCAAGCAAATTGACCCTCACAATAAACCCAAGTATGATGTTGTTTTCTACGTGTTTCAGACAAAAAAAGTCCTTCATCATGGACCTTTTTTTAGTCTGAATCATGGTTAAAGACTTTTTTTTTCTGAAACGCATAGGAACTACATCATGCTTAGATTTATTATGAGTACCAATTTTACAATATGGAATAAAAGTTTTTGAAATATTTTAATAAAGAATTAGCTGGAAAGTCTTCTATTTCTCATTCAGTCTTTGGCCACAAGTGACATTTCTGTGCTGAGAATCGTCGAAATCCTCAACTAAGGTGAGCTTGGCTACACCTGTTTGTACCTATCGGTTGCACATCCATACAAGGTGAGCATACTACCTTAACCTTACAACTACTACTCTCATCATCACACTCTAGTTCTCCAATCTCTGTGCTAACGAACATCCTGTTGTTTTAATATTTTTATAGAAACTTCCGTATGGTGCAGTCACCGGTCTGTGATTCGAATCTGTGTTTGGTCAAGGCCGACTGCCAAACTCCTGACCCCAACTTACGTAGTCGTATATTCCTATCAGGCTGCTCGCTAGGGTTAGGATTCCGGTTCTTGAAAAATGGACATGTGGATGCAGCCTTGTACCCATGCAAAGGAGCATTCTGCAATTTCATTATTTCTGATATTACAGAACCATTGGAGAACCCTAAGTAATTGCAGTCTGTCGGGCACTATTGTATGATGAATGAGGGATATGGCTTCCACTATGAGCAAAAGCCATGATGCAGATGAAAATGAAGCATTAGCTGTGTCATCATAGCACATAGTCCCATGTGCAACATTTTACTCACTAGTGATGACCAATTTGATTCTTGCTGGCCTCATGGAACATCATGATATATATCATGACGTTGTGTGGTCTACTAACCACCAATGGGACCAGGATGCCAAACCAAGTATGTTTGGAGCAAAAATAAAGATCAGTTGCCACGGAAGACCAGCCGGAACGCTGGGGAAGGGCAGCATGAATCAAATTGCTCATCTCTTTTACTCGTTGGGCAGTCTGGTCTGATGGGCAAATCCAGATTGTGCCGCCCTAGTCCCGTCAAACCCTTCTCTCCTGACTTGATGGAAGTGGTTGACATCTACATCATCTACACAGTGCTCAGAGACTCATGCCTGCACAGTTGAATCAGAGACCTGCACAGGCACCCTTTACTTCGGCAGAGGGAAATCATGTAATGATCAGGCGCCAGCTTTACTTCTACGTCAGCAGCTCTCTGGCAGGTCAATAGGGCAGAGTGAGGCGCGCCTGCGCAGGTCTCTGATTCCACTGTGCAGGTACAAGACTTTGAACACTAGGTGGATGATGCAGGAGACCTCATCCTCTTCCATCATGGTAGAGGAGGCAGCGTATGAAGGGACTAGGGCGACGTTGATCGCAATCTAGAGACATTCAATTTGGACCGGATCGTGCAATTTACATGCAACATGGGTCATTAATCAAAGACTTTGTCGAAGGTGTGAGGGTCAAAAGGGATTGTAGGAACTCTACTTGCATGCTTTAAAAGGTGATAGGCAGAGTTAATAAGGTATGAAATTGGTGACAGGTTCTTATTAATTTTTTATTATATGAACAGTTAAATATAGTGAATCTCTTTTGTAGAAAAATGTCAACTGTTAGAGAATAAAGATGGTGCTGAAGATGGACTTTCCAGAATGCATTTTAGCTTTACTATTGGTAATGGCATTGAAATGTATTGTTGAGAAATAATTTAATTTTAAACCCTCAGTCCTGGTTGTGTGCACATCTCCAGAATACTTTCTGCCTCACTCCTTATCAATCCTGAACACTAGTTTGTTGATGAGTTTTCTCTCGCCCTGACCACTGCCTCTTATCTATCCCTGACAACAGGACATGTCACGTCAGCGATGTCTCACACATCATGAATGCAAAGCTCCCTCTCTCCACTAATGCCGGATCTCCTCTGGAATATTATCTCTCAGTCATCCTGTACAGCTCTGACATTGGGAGGAGAATTGGATAACCACACTCATCCGCCTCCGTTGTTGGGGAATATGAAGACATATAGACATGGACCTATGTGGGATCAAACAGTGACTAAAGGTGATCTTATGGATTTTCGATAACTATAACATTTAGGTATTTGCAGAAAGAAATAATTTTCGGTTTTGAAAAAAATAATTTGTCAAATTGCAAATGGGAAAATGTTAAGTGTCTCACTGATGTAATTCTACACCTAAAAAGCTTTGAGCATTAATTCTTCTTTCGTAATGGAGGACGGAAATATTGCTAGAAAAACAAAATATTAAGCAAAATATGATTTTCAAATTAGGTCCTAAACATACGTCAACCTTTAACCTCTAGTACACATCAATACCACATCACTTTACAGATATCATCACTGTCCCCATTGGGGCTCCTAGATTCCCTACCAGTATGCCTTTTGAGTGTGAGAGAAAAGCGGAGGACACCCAAGCAAACATGAGGAGAACATACAAACTTCTTGCAGATGTTGTCCTTGGTGGGATTTGACCGAGGTCTTGCAGCCTCAAGGGGATCAAACTGTGTTTCAGCCCCAAGAATAAATTTGTATGATAAATGATGCCATAATGTGAGGCCACGTTACAAATTTTGATTTGGACCCGTACGAGTGAGACTTGACAACACAGCCAAAGGTGTAGGGAGTTCCACACCTGGGCCATTACAGATCAAAACTTCTGATAAGGTACGAAGACATGTCAAAAGTTTTCTCAAACTTGAGGTTCACTTTACAGTTTATTAGATATCATGGAAGTAGTTTTCCGGTTTCAGAAAAACTGTGTCCCCGGCTGCAGTTTGTTTAAAAAAAAAACACTTCCAGAGCAGAGTCTCCACTGCTGCTATTGTCTGCAGCGCTGACATTACGTCAACAGTGCAGCAGCTAATCACTGAGCTCAGTCGAGTACAATGTTAGTCAATAATTCTGTGTTCATCTGCAAATGTTTTTCTCAGCTCTGATCAAGCGGAGATAAAAATTTCAGCATGCTGAGAGTGGCTGCATATATCGGAAGAGACTCACCAGTCTATGTCAATGGGTGCGAGAAAAAAAATAGCACAGCACATGGATCATACATGTACCGTGCGATTTTTACACACCCATCTCAAAGGAAACCCGACATTTCATTAGCTGAGTACAATAAAATCACAGTGTGAACTGTCAGAATAGATATATAGATAGAATAGATATACAGATAGATAGATGTCATTGAGATATAGAATTAGTGTAGAGTGTGTGTGTAGCTTGCTCTACATGTATTTAGCTAATAATTAAATAAATTAAATAAAAATATTGTGTGGGGTCCTCTTTAATTATCTTAACCAGCTATTGGAAAGTGGACAGCTGGGGGCTGATGTTTATAGCATGGGAGGGGGTAATAAAAATGGAGCTTCCTAGGCTATTATCAGTTCACAGCGGTCTGCATAGCCTTTACTGATCATTAACAAGGGGTGACACCCCTAAAAAAGAGAATGAAGCTGAGTCCCCTATGTTTAATAACAGCAAAGGATAGGCAGGCATACATTTGACAATGGAGTTACTAATGGGAGTGTCTTATAGATGCCTCTCCATTGCTAACCCCTGGACGTCAAGTCATAAAACATTACAAAGCTGACATCAACTCCAATACTATTACCCCACTTGCCACCGCACCACTGCAAGTGGGAAAAGCTGAAACTAAGTGCCAGAATTATCGCATCTAATGGATGCACCATTTCGGGTGTGGCTGAGGGCTGAGGTTCTTAGTCTGGGATGGGGCCAATGTCCATGACCCCTTCCTAGGCTATTAATATTAGCCCGCAGTTGTCTGCCTAGCCTTTGCTGGTTATTAAAAATAGGGGGACCCCACATCATTTTGGGGGGAATCACCCCATGCTAATAACCATTAAAGGCTACACAGACAGCTAATAATAGCCTGGGAAGCTTCAAATTCATTACCCCCTACCAAGACTATAAACATCAACTCCCAGCTGTCCGCTTTCTCTCACCTGGTTAAGATAATTAAGAGGGACCCCAATTATTAGCTAAGTACATGTACAGTAAGCTACACATGCACTGCAATGCTGATATTTCTATCAATCTATCATCTATCTATTTACATAAAAAATCGTTTTCTTAATTAGAAAACTACAGTAGCTTGAAATGACAGAGAATTACTGTATGAAAATGTAATGACCAGAGGTCCGAATAAGATCCAGTGAGTCACAAACCAAGACCAAGGCAGAAATCTCCAACGGTATTTACTCAAAAGCAAAATAATAAAGGTAATATGGAGAATATTAAGGCAGATGCACCCCAAAGATACACTAGCTCAGCAGCAGCTGAAATCACTGTGCCACTCCAAGGTCTCCTGAGAACTGTATACTACAACAGACTAGTAAGAAATTTACCTAACAGGGCAACTAAAAACAGGAAACAAGTGTAAATTGAATGTAGTGTTATCAAGGGAGCCCCTGGAACGGCACACTGAGTATAACTTACACAACTCTAATATAAGATACACCTCTAAAGTAACAATTAAACACTCAGAGCAGAGATACCCGGGTATCTATAACTATGGTACCATATCCTGAGATGGATTTCCTCTCAGGCAGGAATCCACACAGGCTGCAGCCAGTCCATATCTTCAGCGCCAATAAGTTACAGCAAGCTCCTCTTGTCTTGTCGGCCGATGCCGAGCCCAAACGCCGGGGACTTAGTTAGTGGTCTCACGATGTTGTCTCTGCTTCTGTAGCTCCTAGGAATGCTTCCACGACAACCCGTCCGTCTCTGTATCAGCAGTCTGCCCAGACTTGTTTCTCCACTCAACGCACAGGGAATCCACAGACTTCCAAATACGTACTGGGTTTTTAGTAAAGTCTCAGTCTTTTCTTAGATAAAGGGTTAGCTCTTCTCCAGGAAACGTTAGCAACAAAAGTCTCTCAAAAGCTTCTTTTCCTCCAAACACACTCGCAGTAAATCCACACACAGTCTCTTGTTAAGATATCACAGCAGCTTCTGCCTTTTCTTCCCGCCTTTCTCTCTCAGCTCTCACTTCCTTGTTTCACTTTACATACAAGACACCAGACACCACCCCCCAGCACACATTGTCTCCGGGAGTTTTGCAGGGTCTGTCCTCTGCTGCAGCAGGCAAAAACCACAGGGTCCTAGTGCCCTCTCAGTGGGACTACAGTTCACTCTCTTACATAAAGGCTGATATTAAAAACACATATGCATGTCATACGGATTATAGGTATATTTACGCTGATGAGTGTAAGCCCTAAAGGTGTAGACCCATATACATTTGTAAAGGCATTTCCTTTCTTCGCTCCTATTTTGGAGCTAGAGATCAGCCACCAATGCCGAATTGTAACAGTCTTTATTAGAAAATGGAAGTACCGCGACTCTTTGTACAAAGCAATGGAGATTCTAGAGTTGCAGATATGAAACATATTCTGATCTCCAATGATGGGCTAAGTCGTATTTTAGGTCCTAGTCTAGTTTACCTAGACTAGAACCTAAAGTGCAGCCCACGATTCATCAAAGAATTGCGCCAGATGTAATTGTTTAGAAAAGTCGTCAAATTTTTCCACATTAGACAAGATTATGCAACGCTTGTAATTTTCATACCAGTTTCGCCCAAGCTATGCCAAATTGAGCGAAGCTGGGGTGGAACAGGGCATGAATTCACAACTTGTCTAATTCATATCGAGCTGTTTCTATCCTTACACCAGAAATCTTACTCCACTCCTTGAATGGAGTAAGATTTTTGGTGAGGCACACATCTCTCGTCAGATGCTCCTGAGTTATTAGGAGGTTTGTGTATCTTGCAGAATCAGGTGCGTCTGACTCCAGCACACCCTCTCATCAAGACCATCAACACCAGCGTGGACATCGCTAGTCTTGATGAATCAGGGCCAAAGTGTGTATTTCAGAAGTACACAAAACATGTTATGCCTAGTAAATTTTCCGTTTATGTGTCTTCATACTCAGGTGGAGCACAATCAATATGATCCCATGCAGTTAGGTATTATAATGAAAGCTGTTTTCCAACCACGGCCCAGGGCTGCATTGGGATTTTTTGAGCTCTGACCTGGGGTTTCATAACACTTTACACTTGTATGAAAAGCAAATTAATTTCACATGCTTTGCAAAGCAGTAACCTATATATCCAAGCGATTTTGGGGCAAGAATGTCATTTGGGGGTCTTCTGCAGTAATAAAAGTGGGTATCACTGTCTTACAGATTAGTATTTTGGGCTTTTTTGTATCTTATGTAATAACTGACCAGAAGAATCGGCTTTCATTTGTAGGAAAAACAGTAGATGTCAATATGAATCAATGACTGTGTACCTTAGTGACGTCAGGGGGCAGACATACCATATGCAGTGTCGGACTGGGGTGCCAAGGGCCCACCAGTACCCAACTCCAGGGCCCCACTTTTCAGCTACGTGCAAATGTGTCATTATCCTCAATCACAAATGTACTGCTTAGATTGATAAATGTACATAGTGATTAAAATATATAGTGCCAGGTACTGCTTATATGAGAGAGTGGTGTTTCACTCCTGTACAGCGGCCCACTGGAGGATTCTCCTGTTCTCCTGTGGGCCAGTCCAAGCTTGACCATATGTGCAACTTGTCAGCAGTTCTCTACTATTAAAGGGAACCTGTCACCCCGTTTTTTGAGATTGAGCTATAAATACTGTTAAATAGGGCCTGCGCTGTGTGTTCCTATAGTGTATGTAGTGTACCCCGATTCCCCACCTATGCTGAGATATAACTTACCAAAGTCGCCGTTTTCGCCTGTCAATCAGGCTGGTCAGGTCGGGAGGGCGTGGTGACATCGCTGGTCCTCCCTCAGCTTTACGTTGGTGGCGTAGTGGCGTAGTGGTGAACAAGCAGCGCGCGATCTGCGCTGTAATCCCTTGCATCGGTGGGGGCGGCCATCTTCCTGGGGCCGCGCGTGCGCAGATCGAGTGCTCTGCTGCACGGGGCTTCAGGAAAATGGCCGCGGGATGCCGCGCGTGCGCATTAGAGATCGCGGCGGCCATTTTCCCAAAGCCGAGATGCAAACTCGGCTTTGGGAAAATGGCCGCCGCGATCTCTAATGCGCACGCGCGGCATCCCGCGGCCATTTTCCTGAAGCCCCATGCAGCAGAGCACTCGATCTGCGCACGCGCGGCCCCAGGAAGATGGCCGCCCCCACCGATGCAAGGGATTACAGCGCAGATCGCGCGCTGCTTGTTCACCACTACGCCACTACGCCACCAACGTAAAGCTGAGGAAGAACCAGCGATGTCACCACGCCCTCCCGACCTGACCAGCCTGATTGACAGGCGAAAACGGCGACTTTGGTAAGTTATATCTCAGCATAGGTGGGGAATCGGGGTACACTACATACACTATAGGAACACACAGCGCAGGCCCTATTTAACAGTATTTATAGCTCAATCTCAAAAAACGGGGTGACAGGTTCCCTTTAAGGCCCCCATACATGACGTTAGATTAAAACCAGTTGAATCTGCCATTATTGGCAGGATCGGCCACCCATTTAATCTGTACGTGGGCCTCCCAATTATTCCCCAACAGAAGATTTTAGGGAGATAAGGGTCTGACACTTTAATTCAGACAAGGAGGTAAGCTGTTGCCAGAGACTCATTGGGTTTCTCCTCTCTCCCCATTGAAAACAGCTGACCATTCATGTATATAGAGAAGTTGGGACAGGCTGACCCCAAAGTTGTATGGCCAACTTTAGATTCTATGAAAGGACTGAGTTAATAAGTTTGATGGGTCATAATTATTGGGGGAGTGTTAAAGTGAGATAAGGAGATGTTCTATGTTGGGTAAGTAGCTAAGAGTATGGGGCCCTTATACTGTTTATCAGGGGCCAAAAATATCATTTATTAATCAAATATTTTTATTTTCATATTTAGAATATGTCTTTTCTTGAGGGCTAGTCTTTTTTTTTTCAAAAACAGATTGTGATCTTTGTGCGTGGTAGGTCCTTTTTAATGTTTTTGTAGCTTCACTTTAGAGAGATTGTTTCATCTTGCTTGTGAGGAACACACACTTGCTCCCCAATGTCTCTGCTTGTTGCTTGCCGGGAAGGGGGAGGGTTGTGCTTTCCTTAATGATTGACAGCTTGGACCAGAGGCAATGTGACGCAACTGGCTTGAATTCTGCCTTTTCTGATGCTGCCAACATAAGCAGCATCCAAGGATCGAACTGACACTGAAGTTGACCGAATCGGGAGCTCCCGGCATCATCCGGTTATCCCAGCCAGCTTCAGAGCAGTGCTTACAAGTTCTAGATGGACTCTGATGGACTGCAGAGGTGGCCAGTCACCTAGGCAATGAGTTCGGAGAGGATTCTGAATAAGAAGTAAAATGCAAAATTGCTAGGTTTTACAAGCACTTTGTAATTTTCACCATTATAGAACCTGAGAATAACCAAACAAATGTTAACATGCTCCCCCACAGATTACAACTGATCATTAGGGTCCCAGAGTCAGGATTCCCCATAATGAGGGCACCTCTCACAAAAAGTGTCCAAAGCAGACAACCTCTACAGGAATTCTTTGCACTGTCTATGTGGTCCTGCTTATTCAATGCTTAATTCATTTTGGTATACCGTTTACTGCAACAATATTCATATCAATAAGAAAAAAATTGCAATAAGAAAACTGACCTCTAATCTAAATATATCTAACTAGATGGCAGCCCGATTCTAAAGAATCGGGAGTCTAGAATCCATATATACTTTATTTATTCAAATGTAAAAATAATACAATTAATAAATAATAGTAAGAAAGAACAAAAAATGGCTGCACTCACCAGCTCTTGACAATTCTTGTTATTTAAGGTACAGTTACACAGGATCCATGAACATGCTTATGAGGGGAGGGATGAAAGACATCAGACGACAACTTTGCGTGTTGTGGCAAATGCCACAACAACGGTTCTTTGCTTAAGAACAATGTCAGGTAGTAGGAAAATAGCCAGTTAATAATAGGCAATAGTTCTTTGCAGGAATGCAGATATTAATAAATAGGCAGTTTATATTGCAGAGAAATTGCTGGGCAATAATGGACAATGTCCTTATGTGGCAAATAATAGAGCAATATACCCAATGTGGCAAAGAAGAGGTTAATAAACGGCAGTCTGTCAGTATAACAGTCAGTGAATAATAGGCAGTATATGGAGAAAACACCAAACAAAAGTTCAAAATTGGTGTGAAAATGTCACTGAACCACTTCACAACTAAATATATATAGTTTTGGTAAATGGTATTATCATTTTTTTGACGAAATTCGGCAGGAGCTTGAAGAGCAACGTCACTGGGCCCGCCTCCACGCAGTAGAAACTTGCTGTGAGGTAAAAATTCAAAAATCACACCAAAATGGCGGGCGGAGTGTGTCACAGTACGGCACGTTTCTGATTGGTCGCTCGCAGCAGGCGGCAACCAATCAGACACTGGACACTGTTGATGTCACTTATCTCCGGACATTAGCTCCGGACATTATCTCCGGACATTAGCTCCGGACAGGAAGTTGGCACAAATTGCAGGAAGTAGTATTCTAGGCAATTATATATTAGATATTAGATATATTAGATATTAGATATATAATTGCCTAGAATACTATTTCCTGCAATTTGTGCCAACTTCCTGTCCGGAGCTAATGTCCGGAGCTAATGTCCGGAGCTAATGTCCGGAGATAAGTGACGTCAACAGTGTCCAGTGTCTGATTGGTTGCCGCCTGCTGCGAGCGACCAATCAGAAACGTGCCGTACTGTGACACACTCCGCCCCCCATTTTGGTGTGATTTTTGAATTTTTACCTCACAGCAAGTTTCTACTGCGTGGAGGCGGGCCCAGTGACGTTGCTCTTCAAGCTCCTGCCGAATTTCGTCAAAAAAATGATAATACCATTTACCAAAACTATATATATTTAGTTGTGAAGTGGTTCAGTGACATTTTCACACCAATTTTGAACTTTTGTTTGGTGTTTTCTCCATATACTGCCTATTATTCACTGACTGTTATACTGAGAGACTGCCGTTTATTAACCTCTTCTTTGCCACATTGGGTATATTGCTCTATTATTTGCCACATAAGGACATTGTCCATTATTGCCCAGCAATTTCTTAAATAACAAGAATTGTCAAGAGCTGGTAAGTGCAGCCATTTTTTGTTATTTCTTACTATTATTTATTAATTGTATTATTCTTACATTTGAATAAATAAAGTATATATGGATTCTAGACTCCCGATTCTTTAGAATCGGGCTGCCATCTAGTTATGTTATATTTGCCTTATCAAATTTGCAGCTTTTAATTTCACGCCTCATAAATTTTACTTCCATCTTTACTTCCTATAATTTAACAGGCTTTTGGAAAAAAAGCCACGTACAAGCAAAAAATGTGACAATTAAAATGCATTGTCATTGGATTTCTCTGATAGATTCAGTAAGAGGACTACAATGAGAGCGGCAGGCAATTAATATACAGCTAAACATGTGTAAGTCAGAGAAGGTTAAATGCGCCAGAGTTTTCAAGGAGGCAGTAACTCTTCAACTTTATGTGACTTTTTAATTACAGGATCAGTCACAACCCTCACAACCTGCAGCTGATAATTATGTTCTTATCAATTTACTCTCCATTGGGAAGGATATATCAAAAGTAAATAGCAGGGCAACCTATTATCTTCAAGCAAAATGTAACACATGAACATTATTTACAGGGCTGGTGAACTTACAGTACTATTACATAATGCTCCAGATCGTTAGGCGATGTTGAAAAAGGGTAATAATATAGCAATCTTTATAGTGGTTGTATACATTATATATAATAAAATGTCCACCGTTACATAATTCAAACGGCAGCCCTTCCTAGTCATGTGTCAGGACAGGCTGCAGCCTGAAAAAATCACTGCTCCAGTGACTTTTGTCTCAACTGACAGAGGAGCTGTATTGAAAGCACATGTATGAGCCAAAGAGAATGGCTGTGAAAGGAGAAGAAATAAATGTTATCAGCTGACTAACTGCACAAGGAGGACTGAGGGTAGAGAAAGTTTTTTTGTGCTCAGTCAGCTGAGGAGAAGATTTATTTCTTCTGGTGTCACAGCCTTTCTCCTCAAATCATGGAGGTATGTGAACAGGCTGCAGTGTGAAGAAAACAGCTCCTGAGACTTCTCTCTCAACTGATAGAGGAATTGTATCATAAGCGCACATACTTCCGTGAGCCGAGGGGAAGGGCTGTGACATCAGGAGAAATAAGTCCTTTCGTCAGCTAACTGAACATAAAGGAGTCTTTTCTCCACCCTCAGTCCTCCTTGCGCAGGCCGTCAGCCAAGGAGAAGATGTATTTATTTTCCTGCCACAGACCTTCTCCTAATCTCATGGAGGTGTATGTGCTTACGATGCAGCTCCTCTGTCCGTTGAGACACAGAACTAGGACAGACTGCTACTACCAAACTTGTTTGGCCTTTTTTTTGTTATTTAATATAGTATATTAACAATACGTATGCATTTGCTGTGCTTCGTGAAAAATAATGTGATTGTGGGAATAACCTTTTCATCATCATTTCCAGGATGCTGATTGGTCCAAACCTAATACTTCTTGGAATCTGGTTCCTGACAGTTGCTGATGGAAGTGATTGCCCTGTACAATGTAAATGTATAAATTTGACTGGTAATACATTACGAGTGAACTGCAACTCCCAGAACTTGATGAAATTTCCATCACTACCTAAGGAAACAGAAGAGTTATACCTACAGGAGAACTTATTAACAGTAGTCCCGGCCGGGGCTTTTGATAATTTAATAAACTTAAAAAAGTTGAATTTATCTTCCAACCCACTGCATTGTGACTGCAAGATCTGGTACTTAATTATGTGGCTCTCTGATGGAAACATGGTTGAAGTCAGCGAGATAAAATGTGTCCATCCCTCTCCGCTGTATGGGAAACCAGTCAGCCAGTTAACAGAAAACGAAATCACTTCTTGCTCGAGGCACACAAGGCTCTGTTCAGACTTTCTATTTAATGATGCATTTCTTTACGCTCTCCTCTCCCTCTTGTTCTTTCTAATGATCTTATGCTTGAAAACTTTGAAAATGATAAAGTTTAAAATCAAAGTAACTGATAATGACATTGAGTTAAGGACATATAAGACTTCTAAAGATAGTTTTCGTAAGAGAAGGTCTGTTCCAAATGTCAAAAAACGTATTAACTCCTTGAATATCTGTGATGTGGATAGAATCCGATGATTTACTAATATTGTAATTACAGATAAATTGACAAATACACTGAAGGCCCCAATACACATTAGATAGCTGTCGGAGGAATGACCGTTTCACCGACAGCGTTCTCTCCCGATTCTCCCATACTCAGTAGTGCTGGCTCAGCCAAGTACTCCTGTTATCTCTATGAGAGAGCCGTTGCTGGACTCCTTTGACATCAACTTAATTCCTGGAGAAAATAAGGATCATTTGTGGGAATTTGCGGGAGGCCCAATACACATTATACTGTTGGCCGATCCACTGATCTCATGGTGTTTGGTTGACTTTAGTGTAATGTGCATGGAGACCCTTAGTACATGTGCCAGTGTTTGTGGATAGAAACATCCAGGTTAAAGCCAGCCAAGTATAACTCCTACAGGAGTATTCCCATCTCATATTTACAGGAAACGGCATACATTTATGATAAATGTAGGTCCCAATTCACAGGTGAGACTTATATCTATCAGACATTTCTATCGATGTATCTATATATAACCAACTACTCAAATGTGATTGTTTTACAACTTTGCTACAAGATACCTTAAGAACCTTAAAGGCTATGTAAGTCTTTCAGTCCACTTTTATTGGCCCAATAGATTTGTAATAAATAGTCATACCTCCCTGCAAATAGTCTTCATTAGCAATTTACTATTGTTTTGTGTTTACAGCTTCTATTCAAAATGACTAATATCCATGGTAACAGACTACAAAGCATTTGTAGTTTGATTCTGTAGTCATACTGCCTTTCTTTTGTCCCCTAATTCTTGATAATATACCGTATATACTCGAGTATAAGCCGACCCGAGTATAAGCCGACCCCCCTAATTTTGCCACAAAAAACTGGAAAAACTTATTAACTCGAGTATAAGCCTAGGGTGGAAAATGCAGCAGCTACCGGTGAATTTCAAAAATAAAAATAGATGCTCCATACCGTTCATTATGGCCCCATAGCTGTGCCATATAGTGCTCTGCACCATTCATTATTGCCCCATAGATGCTCCTTATAAATCTGTGCCATTGCTGCTGCTGCAATAAAAAAAAAAATGCCATACTCACCTCTCTTGCTTGCAGCTCCTCAGCGTCCCGTCCCGGCGTCTCTCCGCACTGACTGTTCAGGCAGAGGGTGCCGCGCACACTATATGCATCATCGCGCCCTCTGACCTGAACAGTCAGTGCAAGAGGACGCGAAGACAGAGCGGCGCCCGGCGTGTGGAACGGGTACAGGTGAATATGTAATACCTACCTGCTCCCGGCATCCCGCTCCTTCTCCCGGACAGCTGGTCTTTGGTGCTGCAGCCTCTTCCTCTATCAGCGGTCACAGTTACCACTCATTAGAGAAATGAATATGCGGCTCCACCCCTATGGGAGTGGAGTCCATATTCATTACTTTAATGAGCGGTCCCACGTGACCGCTGAACAGGGGAAGAGCTGCAGCACCCGGAGACCATGGGACGGGCAGGGACAGCGCCAGGAGCCCCGGAAGCAGGTAAGTATGCCTCAGCCCTCTCCCCCTCACCCGCCGTCCCTGCCGCCCACCGTGACTCGAGTATAAACCGAGAGGGGCACTTTCAGCCCAAAAATTTGGGCAGAAAATCTCGGCTTATACTCGAGTATATACGGTACATTTGCATTAACGTAGGGTTTATTTATCGTACTCGTGTCACCTAGGTTTGTACAAGAGCAGTAAACTTAAAATGATTTTTAATTAAGACTATTTCTAAAGTTACTAAAAGAAGATGTCATTCAAGTTGTATTACAATAATAAATATTGTAGCGTTTCACCTACTACGTGTCTTGGGGGACACTCGCTTGGCATAGGATTCAGGTACTCAATCACGATATCTCACACAAATCAGTCCATATGGTTTATTTATTTGTCATAAGCCGCACCGTAAGCCAGGTTACACATCACCAGCTTACACATAGTCCAATGCTTCAACACGTGTGGCTTTACAAAGCATTCAATAGGCACGCCTTGTCTCTCCAGTCACCAGGTGACTGCACAGTTCAGCAACTGTCATGTGTTAGCACACAGTTCTTTTCCCCATACCAGGGGTTACCTCTCAGGAGCTCCTGCTCCACAGGTTGACTCCACGTCAGTCCCAGGTCCTCAACACGGGCTGTCCAGGTCGACGGTCTCACAGTGCTTCCAGGCCCTTGCCCTTGGACCATTCAGATCCAAACATAGGAACCCACAGGAAAACATGTGACCCACACTCTGGTCACATTACATACCTGTAACCACTCCCCTGGGTGGGTGTGTGGGTGTGTGTGGCTAGTTTTACCCGCCCATCTCTCATAACTAGCCCTGCCAGTCTCCTATTAGAACCACACATTTACATGTGGGACTACAGGTCCCAGACCACAACATAACTTCAGACTGACAGCGCAGAGTGTCCTCCTATGCGACACACATACCGGCCATCTACAATTCTGCCGGGCTTTGTCTCATCACAATTATGCCTCCAAGTGTATCTTGAAGTGCACACGCACCGCCCCCTGGCTGTAAGATTGGTCATTGCACCACAGTAGGTAGACTTGGCCTTGAAAAAAAACTTGCAAATCCAATCTTTATAAGATTATTATATTGTTATTTTATATTGTTCATGTATATTTTATATATATATGTACAAATATACAGTGTATACTTTGATTTGTAACGTTTAACTAATATATTATCTATGTACCATATTTCCTTCCTTCCTCAAGAACCTAATTAGTGTTGCCCTTTTTTGCATTATATTTTGTAAGACTATGCAGATTTAAGAGTTTGAGCCATTATATTTCAATAGTCCAAGTAATAGTAAGGTGACCACTTTGTGTTTAGGTTTAGAGGGATTCTCCACTATTTGGACAACCCCTTTTTAAATGAAATAGTCTCCTTTGTGAATTGAATTCCACTAATTTCCCTGACGACTCTGCGTGGATTTGTGTGGCATTTTTGTGTCAAGGGAGTGCTTGCAGACAATCAAAGGCCACTATTGGGCTGCTGCATTCTTACTTCTGTAAGGGTACCGTCACACTATACGATTTACCTACGATCACGACCAGCAATATGACCTGGCCGTGATCGTAGGTAAATCGTAGTGTGGTCGCTGGGGAGCTGTCACACAGACAGCTCTCCAGCGACCAACGATGCCAAGGTCCCTGGGTAACCAGGGTAAACATCGGGTAACTAAGCGCAGGACCGCCCTTAGTTACCCGATGTTTACCCTGGTTACAAGCGTTAAACTAAAAAAAAAAACAAACAAACAGCACATACTTACATCTGGTGTCCGTCACGTCCCTTGCCGTCTCTGCTTCCCGCACTGTGACTGCCGGCCGTAAAGTGAAAGTGAAAGCACAGCCGATGTGCTCTGCTTTCACTTTACGGCCGGCAATCACAGTGCGGGAAGCAGACAGCAAGGGACCTGACGGACACCAGAATGTAAGTATGTGCTGTTTGTTTTTTTTTAGTTTAACGCTTGTAACCAGGGTAAACATCGGGTAACTAAGCGCGGTCCTGCGCTTAGTTACCCGATGTTTACCCTGGTTACAAGCGAACGCATCGCTGGATCGCATCGCTAGATCGCTAGATCGGTGTCACACACACCGATCTAGCGATGACAGCGGGAGATCCAGCGATGAAAGAATGTTCCAAACGATCTGCTACGACGTACGATTCTCAGCAGGATCCCTGATCGCTGCTGCGTGTCAGACACAGCGATATCGTAACGATATCGCTGGAACGTCACAAATCGTACCGTCGTAGCGATCGAAATGTTATAGTGTGACGGTACCCTAAGACCAATGTTGGATAAGTGGAAGAAGTTAAAGCCCAGGAGACCAATAGAGAACAATGATTAGCTGCAGGGCTCACGTGGCATAAGAATTCCACAAAAATTCCAGCCCACCCGGCACTGACAACAATGGAACAGTGCCCTTTCAGGAGGTGAAAAAAATGTGTTTTTTTTTATTTTAATTAAAAGGTGGATTACTTCATTTGAAAAGTGTTTGCCAGGTAGTGTAGTTTGAAACCACAATACTATGGGGAACAGTTCACACGTGGTCAAAATTGTTGGTACCCCTCGTTTAATGACAGAAAAACCCGCAGTGGTCACAGAAATAACTTGAATCTGACAAAAGTAATAATAAATAAAAGATCTATGAAATGAACAAATGAAAGTCAGACATTGCTTTTCAACCATGCTTCCACAGAATTTAAAAAAAAACAAAAAAAAACCTCATGAAATAGGCCTGGACAGAAATGACGGTACCCCTGAAAATAATGTGACAAAAGGGACATGTTAAATCACGGTGTGTCCACTAACTAACATCACAAGTGTCTACAATCTGGGGCTCAGTGAGTATATAGGGCTACAGATACTCTCCGTGCTGTTTGGTGACATGGTGGGTATACACTCAACATGGACCAGAGGAAGCCAAGGAAAGAGTTGTCTCAGGAGATTAGAAAGAAAGTTATAGACGAACATGTTAAAGGTAAAAGTTATAAGTTATAAAAGTTATAAGCAGCTTGATGTTCCTGTGACTACAGTTGCACATATTATTCAGAAATTTAAGATCCAAGGGTCTGTAGCCGACCTCCCTGGACGTGGCCGCAGGAGGAAAGTTGATGACAAATCAAAGAGATGGAAAATTCAAATCAAAGAGACGGATCATCGGCGATCAGACAACTGCAGCAACTAGTCTCCCATGGAAACTATTGAAGCATGCAAAAAGTTAAAAAAAAAGTTTTTTAAAATAAAAAAATATATATATAAAAGTTCAAATCACCCCCCATTAGCCCCATTCAAAATAAAACAATAAATCAAAACATACACATATTTGCTATCGCCATGATCAGAATAGCCCAGTCAATATAAAAAAAGGAAAAAGAATTAACCCGATCGCTAAATAGCGTAACTAGAAAAAAAACATCAGAATTACGCTTTCTTGTTCGCCGCTGTATTCCAATAAAATGCAAAAAATGGGCAATTAAGAGATCGTATGTACACCAAAATGGTATCAATAAAAACATCATCAAAAGAATAAGTGCTCACCCAGCCCCAGATCACGAAAAATGGAGAAGCTACAGATCTCGGAAAATGGCACCATTTTTTTTTTAACCAAACTTTGGATTTTTTTTTAACCACTTAAGAACCTAGACATGTTTGGTGTCTATGAACTCGTAATGACCTGGAGAATCATAATGGCAGGTCAGTTTTAGCATTTAGTGAACATGGTAAAAAAAAAACAACTATGGAATTGCACTTTTTTTTGCAATTTCACAGCGCATGGATTTTTTTCCCCCATTACACCGTATGTTAAAACCAATGGTGTTATTCAAAAGTACAACTTGTTCTGCAAAAAACAAGACCTCACATGGCCATACTGACGAAAAAATAAAAAAAGTTATGGCTCTGGGAAGAAGGGAAACAAAACAAAAAAGAAAACGCAAAAACGAAAATACCTGTGGTCGTGAAGGGATTTACACAATAAAGAAGATGCTAGAATTATAAATGGCACATATTTCTGGAATATATTAGCTATATATTAGATGGGGAGCCATGTTTTAGATTTTCCGTTGGGGACAAAGTTACGTCGTTGATCACACATTTGTGTAAGGTTAATAGATTTCACAATGAGCTCGAATATTAGTGAATGGCACTTGTTCATTCACGATCGTGGATTCTGTCTCTGCTGTTCGAACGATCTGCATTTCCAGTTAATAGCAGCAGATTTCCCTTGATATAAATTACTGTGTGGCTCCTCCATATTTTCTGTGTTATTCAGAATTCTGTAAACTTTCCTTGTTGGATCAAGGCTAATTTATTGTATCTGGATCCCATCTGCCTTGCAAATATTTCCCCATCTCTCTGCACTGATCCTGTCCAAGTAGTATTCACCATCTGCTAGACATGGCACTTTCTGGCATCTCAGATACAGATCTGTCTTCCTATCTGTCAAGTTCTCCACCTTCCAAATAAACATTTGCTGGCATTAATACAGTGTTTGTAAATCTCTATATTTCAATTATTAGAATGTTTATGACAAGAAGGTAAATAAATGTAATCACATCAAGGAGAACGAAGGTTAGAGAAGAAAATGAAGAACTGCCCCCGTTACTGGGCATCCACCCTTCCTATCTAGAGAAGCTACACTCCAGTTGTTTATGTCAATCGTTTATTTCTTGCTATTTCGCAGCTTCAAATATTAATATTTGAATTGACGGGAAATTTTCTGTAATATTACTTCTAATCAACCTCTTTCCTACACATTGGCAAGTAGTGGTCATAGTTATTCATTAATGTGATCCAGCACTTCAGGAAATCTTTTGAAGGTTCGAAATGCATAGGTAAATATATACCGGGTTCCTAAGTGATTATATGTCTGCCCTGATATGTTTTTAATGGTGACGGAATACAATAAGTTTTATCAAAATGCTGGATGGTTTTTATTAAAGGGGTTCGCCACTACTTGGAAAACCCCTTTTGAATGTCTATGTTTTCCCCCCAGTATAATAATAAAACTTATACTCGGCCGGCGCCTTTCCAGCGGAATCGGCACTGGCTCTCCCAGGGCTCTCGTGACATAGTTATGTCACACAATCCCTGTGGTCAATCAATGCTGGTTTCACTCTCCTCTCATAAAGATGTAATTGACATCCGAAGGAAGTGAGGACAGAAGCAGCGTTTACTTCCTCCGGATATCTTGATTTGTATGTTTGTATGAAGAAGGGGAGATTGAATTAAGCATTGATTGGCCGCAGCCAATGCCGACACCACTGTAATGGCACCAGCAATGGAGGTGAGTATAAGTGATATTATTTTATTGGGGGGAGACATAGGGATCCAGAAGGGGTTTCCCGAGTAGTGGACAACCTCTTTAATTGTTATGAACAATGTTTGTCTTCTGCAAGCCGGCAGGTGCCTTTGTATTTGGATAAATGAGGAGCAGTCATCATGAGCAGTAATAAGGTATCTGGTAAGTCTCTCTGACTTTTTCTGGCTAGTCAAGTAGATGACAACGACTGGCATTGTATTTTAAATTCCGCTACCCTTAAAGGAAGCCTGTCACCCCTAAAACATAATTATAAATAAGCACATAGTCACATGGGGTACTTAGCCCCCATAAATATCATACCTTTACTCTATAGATATGTCTCTCTGTTGTGCATAAAAATACTCTTTATTACCATATACGATTTAGAGTGCTTGGTGCACCCTTGGCATGGCTGAGCAGTTCCAGTTGCACCATTCTGCCCCCCTACATTTGTATGCCCCGGGTCCTTCTCCAGTGATTGACAGCACTGCCTTGCCGAGAGCTCTATCTCAGGAGAAGGCTGGTGCCGGCGCTCACTCACTATAATGGAGCAGCTAAAGCACAGAGGAGAGAGCTGTGTGCACCCAGACTCCAATCTAGGAACTTTGACAGTGAGTGGAGACAGCAACCTTCTCCTGAAACCGCACTGGCTCTGTGCTAGCCAACACGGTCCATCATGTGACAGTGAAGAGGGGATATCCAAATTCAAGGAGTGGAATGGTGCAGTGAAGCTTCCCAGCCTGGCCGATGGTGCTTCGAGCCACCTAATTAGCATATGGGAATAAAGAGCGTACTGTGCACGATGGAGGGACAGACATACAATAAATGATTTTCTTATAGGGGCTAAGTCCTATGACTATGCACTTAGCTTAAATTGTTTTGAGGGTGATAGACACCATTTCAGCTGGCCGTAGACATAAGATAGCTGTTGGTGAAACATGTATTTGGCAAATAGCCATCACTTCTGCTTCCCATTGATTGCCCAATTCTTCTCTTGCTCACATAATTTGTTAGGGAAGAGATGGAAGACCCACATACATATGGATGGTTGTACAATCCTGCAAAATCTGTGGGTTTAGTTAACTTTTATCAAGGAACCTTAAAGGGAACCTGTCACGTGAAAAAAAAAGCTAAACGGGGTTAATCTACAGGTTAGTAACGTTCTGAACCTGCCTGGTGCCGGTACTTGGAGCCCCGCTACCGGGAGGAATTAAACTTGATTCTTCCCGGCGGCATTCAGCGTTCAGTCATGAGAGCGGCGACGGTGAGTGTTCAGTCACCACTCAGTGTATATAGAACGGCGGCTGTAACCACGCCCCCGTGGCGGCTCAGCATTGGGGTCAGCTGTCAGTCAGTGCTGGGGATGCAGTTACAGTCGCCGCTCTCTATACACAGCACAGTGACAGAATGCGCATCGGTGCTGCCCCGGTGACTGACACCCAAACACTACCAGGACGAATAAAGTTAATTTTCTCCAGGCAGCGAGGGTCTACGTGCGGGTACTGAGCAGGTTCACAATAATTTCTCTATTTATAGTACAAGTGATCAAACAATTCCAAAAATACAGGTTCTAAGATATACGGTGAAAAATAAGCAAAAGTTTTGAAAAATAACAAAAAAAAAATAACGAAAAATTTGAATCATCCACCTTTTTCCAATTAAATAAAAAATGTAAAAAAACATCATATCGACATTATTGAATCTTTAACAGTTTGAGCTATTAAAATATTAACTTATTTAACCCAGATGCTATACACTTTAAAGAGAAATGAAACGACAAAATTGCTCTTTACAGTCCTTCTTCCAAAAATACAATAAAAAGCTATCTAAACATCATATGAACCTCAAATGTACAACTCACCACACACAAAAAAACAAGCCCTCATACAGCTCCATCGATAAAAAGAACAAAAAAAAGTTATAGGTATCAGAAAATGATATAAACCAAATATATGTTTACAAATTTCTAAAAAAAGGTTGCTTAAAGCTACATGGCTACTAGATACAATGCATCAGAAATCACATAAAAAGATAATCACATATTTAGTTTACATAATGAATTCAATGGGTAGAAGTCATTTTTCAGGAAATGTAAATTATTTTTTCAAATGGCAAAAACTACTTAAAAAAATAAAAGACGTGATATTCACCCTGCGTGAGCCTATGCAGTAATGTAGGTCATTTCCAGCTATCGCTAGTGTGTCACGGAAAGGAACAAAAAGAACAGACAAGGTAGGACAGGGTAATCGTCAAAATGGGAGCAACGGGGGTGAGAATCACATTTTTCTTTTTTTGTAAACAGTGTGTAGCATTTTAAAAATAATTTATATTCCGTATATGAGAAAGTCATTCTATGAATCCATCTGACATTTAAACACACACATCAATTTTAGAGGAGTCGACGAAACATTGTACCTTCTATTGTGAAATTCAGACCTCATCTATCCTTCTCAGCTCATTTACTTTGCATTTGATGCTGATCAGGACCATTAACCTGATGACGGACATTGAGCATTTAACATAAGGTTGATGGGTAGGTTTGAAAGAACGTGACATTATAAAATGTTATACATGTAATATCCATTATGGATCATATCACTATGTGAAGTGCATTTTTAATAAATTGACTTTTAAAGCCACTTGTGTCTTGGTATGTAAACAATATCTGCCAGATGCTATATGTCCTTTGCATGTGCAGCGCCCCAGGGTCCTGGCCGTCACAGTGGTATTGCTTTCCTCTCAGGAAGGGTAATGCTACATTTGGAGGCAAAGAAGGATAACTGCATCCAGGTATCACAAACATGCAACACATTTCACACTCCAGCCCACCAGGGGGAGCTCCTGACCCTATTTATTAGGTCACTCCCCATATATATATATATATATATAACTGGTAGTCTGTAGAGAAAGTTAGAACATTCCGGGCCAGAGTCTGAGGAGGATGGAAGGAAAAGGAGCTGTACAAGCCCTCAGAGCTGCAGCTCCCAGAAAGAGACATTGAAAGGCAGAACTGTATTGCAGCGAGCGTGAAGGAAGTCGAAGCAAAGGAGAGGATACCAGAAGGGGACCAGCCCCGCTCAAGCTGTCTCCTTCTGAGGCGCAAAATCCGGGTAGCCGGAACGCTGAGGGAGTAAGGACCTCTACGCCTTACTTCAGAGACCGGCAGGACAGCTAACTGCAGGTTACCTGTCCGCACCTACACCCAGGAGGCACGGTGACACCTACAGAGCCGGGTTGTCTAAGAGACCCTGTAAACAGGCTCAAGTCACCAGTCATACAGGTATTGTCCTATCCTATATGGGGGACAGAGAGAGCAAAACATAACATCTGTGAGACCCTTATGTGAAGCCATAGGCAGTAAGGGACTACACCACCGCAGCGCAAGGGAAGGCTACTAATTTCCACCTGGATAAGGGAACTCTGGATTTGCCTCCAAACTGGCCGGACGCTGCCTGCCCTGTGATCTGGTGCCCTGGACTGTGGATGCTGAAGTCTTAAGTAAAGGTAAAGAGACTGCAACCTTGTGTCCTCGTTCTTCACTGCGCCATTCATTATTTACCATCTACACACCGGGAAGCCCTGGGGATGCACTTCACCTGTGAAAAGGTATAACATCTAGCTGCCATAACATCACCCCAGTGGACCCCTTAAAGCAGCGTCGGTCACCATGACCGAATACCACAGGTGGCGTCACGAAAATTCCCCTTAAAGACCTTTCCCTTTTTACACGGACATCCCAGGGCCATGGACCGGGTCAACCACCGTGACATCCCCCTGTGAACCGAAGGACCCGGTATCGAGTACCCCACTGCCCTTGGGGGGGCGATCCACATGTATTGTTGAAAACCGCTTCTGTCTTCTCCTCAGTGTTCATGGACTTGATATGCTACTGCTAGACTACGGGAACAGGATCTATAGTCCTGCCCTACAGGGATAAAGGACACCACTAAGCGCAAAACAAATTATGGTGCTTGGTTATTATTAGTGTTTGAGTGAACATGCTTGGATAAGGTGTTATCTGAGCATGCTCGTGTGCTAACCGAGTGACTTCTGCATGCTTAAAAAATAGGTTTGAGTCCTCGCTGCTGCATGTCTCTCAACTGTTTGACAGATGCAACCAGGCTCGGACTGGCCCACCGGGGAACCGGAGGATCCTCCGGTGGGCCCTGGCACTGACACCTGCTGGCAGGGCCTCCCCCCGCTCCAGGGCCCCCTCCCCCGCTTCAGGGCCCCCTCCCCCGCCGCTGCCGCCCGCCTTGAATACTCACCCTGCCTGCTCCAGCGATGGTCTCGGCATCTGCACTGCAGCTCGTCCTGAACGAGCTGTCACATGACACCGCTCATTAAGATCATGAATATGCGCATATTCATGATCTTAATGAACGGTGTCACATGACCGCTCAAGCAGGAAGAAGGTGCTGCGCCGGCGCCGCCGCCTGGAGTCAGGACAGAGCGCGAGGGATGTCGGCACGGCCGTGCAGTGGGACAGGTGAGTATGAGGGACAGTGGAACGGGGGGATGAAGGAGGACATAAGCCGGCGCGCCGAGCAGGAGCAGGTGCGGGAGCGGGTGCGGAGAGATAAGCCTGCATGCAGGGGGGAATATGAGCCATGCAGGGGGGAATATAAGCCATGCAGGGGGGAATATGAGCCATGCAGGGGGGACTATGAGCCATGCATACAGGGGGGAATATGAGCCATACAGGGGGGACTATGAGCCATGCATACAGGGGGGACTATGAGCCATGCAGGGGGGAATATAAGCCATGCAGGGGGGAATATAAGCCATGCAGGGGGGAATATGAGCCATGCAGGGGGGACTATGAGCCATGCATACAGGGGGGAATATAAGCCATGCATACAGGGGGGGGGGATATGAGCCATTCATACAGGGGCGGACTATGAGCCATGCATACAGGGGGGAATATAAGCCATGCATACAGGGGGGGGGGATATGAGCTATGTATATGGGATAGGAGGGAGATGAGCCATGCATACAGGAGGGGGGTCATTATACAGTATGGAGCATCATGTGTGGCCGTTATACAGTATGGAGCATCATGTGCGGTCATTATACAGTATGCAGCATCATGTGTGGCCATTATACAGTATGGAGCATCATGTGTGGTGGCCGTTATACAGTATTGAGCATCATGTGTGGCCATTATACAGTATGCAGCATCATGTGTGGCCATTATACAGTATTGAGCACTGTGTGGCCATATTTTTGTTTGCTTATAATTATTGTATATAAAACAGTGTGATCAGCAGTGCTAAATGGCTGCGGTTGGGACGTGGATATGGGTGTGACTAGTTGTGAAATGGGTCTGGTCAGAGGCGTGGCCTAAATTTTGCCGCGGCGCACTACGCGCCGCAAACTTGATACCTCCTTCCCTTCAAAAGTTGGGAGGTATGGTACCACATTTGCCAGATCACGGCAAGTGCCGCAAATCCCATAGGGAATGAATGAGGCCGAACGCAGTGTTGCCATAAGTGATCCGTTACACGGCAGATGCAGAAAAAACTGCCCGATCTGCTGCAAAAGGCGACTTTCACATCAGCGATTCTTGCCAAAGTCACTGCCGATAGTGTCATACTCACCAATGGGGGAGGCAGCGTTAAAAGTGCCTAGGGCAGCAGAAACTCTAAATACGGCCCTGGGGGCTACATTATATTCTGTGGGGGGACTGCATTATACTCAAGGTACTATATTATATTATGGGGGCTACATCATACTATATGAGGGGTTACAGTATACTCTATGGGGGGCTGCATTATATTCTGTGGTGGGGCTGCATTATTCTCTCAGGGGACTACATAATATTATGGGGGCCACATCATACTATATGAGGGGGCTACAGTATACTCTATGGGGGGGGCTGCATTATATTCTGTGGTGGAACTGCATTCTCTCAGGGGACTACATTATATTCTGTGGTGGGTGGCATTACACTATATGAGGGGGCTGCATTATACCCTATGGGGTGCTACATTATATTCTATGGTGGGGACTGCGTCATACCTGAGAGGGTTGCATTATATTTTGTGGGGTGCTGCATTATATTCTATGAGAAGGGACTGCATTATATTTTATGAGGGGGCTACATTATATTCTGGGAGGGGGCTACCCCAACCCTTGCTACATTATTAAGGCGTGAACTACCTTATATTATACCCTGATATTAGCGCTTTTTACCGCACAATTGGTGGTCTTGTATCTATTTCTATGTAGCTACATAGTGGGCCCCAAGAATGATTTTCTCTGGTGGGCCCAAGGTGCTCCAGTCCGACGCTGGATGCAACAGAGGCATGGATAGCCTAACAAACAGGCAATTCCTGCATATGCGGCTGTCAATCAGCCGAGAGACATGCAGCCGCCGGGACTCAAACATATTTTTTGAGCATGCCGAAATCACCGGGTTGGGGCACGAGCATCTTATAATGGAATGGGATCCCCATAATTTTCATAAACAGCTAAGGGAAAGCCGACAGCTGGGGTTTGATATTAATATTTTGGGAAAGAGACAATATTCATAAAGGTTCCCAGGCTATTAATATAATCTTACAGCTGTATACTTAACCTTTCTTGGTTATTAAAATTGGGCACCCCCCAAAAAAATCAGTTAGGGTTCCCCTGTATTTTTGATAACCAGCCAGGCAAAACTGACAGCTGTAGGCTGCAACCCTCACCTGTCAGCTTCAACAAGGTTGGTTATCAAGAATAGAGGGGTCCCAACTGCGTATTTTTTAATTATTTAAATACATAATATTTAAAAAAATGTCATGGAGTGCCTCCTTTTTGACAACCGGTCAAGCTAGAGCAGACAGCTGGGGCTGCTATTCTCAAGCTGGTAAGGGGACCATGGATATTGCCCCATCCTAAAAATAGTAGCCCACAGCTGCCCCAAAAAAGGCACATCTATTAGAATGAATAGGTGTCTGATGAACGCCTCTCCATTACTAAGCCGTGGGCTTGATGTCACCTGACAATACAAAGGTGAAATCAACCTCACAAATATGAACCCCACTTGCCACCGCTACAAGACAACTGGGAAAAGCCGGGCAAAGTGCCAGATTTGGCGCACCTAATAGATGCACCTTTTCTGGGGTGATTGAGGGCTGCTATTTTTAGGCTGGGGGGATCAATATCCATGGTCTCATACCAGCCTGGGAATACCAGTCCCAACTTTCAGCTTTAAATTGGCTGGTTGACAAAAATGTGGGGGCTGGTGGGGCGATTGTCTCTGGAGTCATGGGGACTCAGTCTTGCAGCATGGGCATTGTGAGGCACCAGGCCTTCCGCCCTGGTGGTGCATTGTCACTGCGACAGTGTTTATCGCATGACACCGCTTCTTTAAGGTGATAGGATCCCACTGAGAGGTTCACCGTGATGTCACAGCAGCTTCATACAGTCTGATCAGAATGTTAAACTAAGAACCTCTTGTTCAGTAATATATATTTTTGTCTAGCGGCAACAATCAACGTATGACTTCCATGCTTTTTGTGTATTGCATGTTATTTACCCTTTCTTGGATCAGCACTACTCCCATTTAACAAAGGTGACTTTAAATTACCAAGAGACTGCAAAGAAAGGGGTCCAACCTATTTTTGCTCTTTTGCTTACTATGATTTTTTGGAGGTGCGGTCCATGCTCTTTGTTTTGGTGTATTGCTTGATTCTTGATTGATTCATTCACAGCTACTATTAGAATATCATTCTACCTATTTGTAATCCATCCATCTTGATAATAATCCTTCTCTTCATCTTCCATTTTACTGATTCAGTGATTTCTTTGCCAATGAATTAGGACACTGTACTCTGGGACGTGTGATATAAAAGTGAGCTGAAAAGGAATCTTTGAGCAGATTTTTTGCTGTGCAATAAAAAGTCAGCATCAGGTAGGGGTTAAAACAGATTTCAGAGATGCCTCTCTTATCTTATCTGTTGTTTACTTGTAATGATTGTTTTAGCACCAGGAGATTATCATTGCTGGACTGCCTGGTAGTCTGACTCCGCCCCCTCCTGTGATAAGCAGCTTAGTGTCAATAGTAAATACAGAGCCTGGTGTGGGTGGAGTTAGCTGTGTTGTGGGCCGGGTTAGCTTTCTCAGCTCTGCTCTATGCTACATCTAAGAGCTCTGATTGTGTCAGAACGGCTGTACCCAGTAATATAAGTGATACATTGTTCGATTCAGGCTCTCATTGCCTACATCAGGCTACTCTCAGATGAGGTAGCAAAGACCTGATGACAAATTCCCCTTGATTGTATCAAGATTAATTATATTTAAATGTGTATATAATGAAAAAAAAATCTTAAAAGATTGACCTCCAAAAAGTATACAGTGGGGCAAAAAAGTATTTAGTCAGTCAGCAATAGTGCAAGTTCCACCACTTAAAAAGATGAGAGGCGTCTGTAATTTACATCATAGTTAGACCTCATCTATGGGAGACAAACTGAGAAAAAAAAATCCAGAAAATCACATTGTCTGTTTTTTTAACATTTTATTTGCATATTATGGTGGAAAATAAGTATTTGGTCAGAAACAAAATTTCATCTCAATACTTTGTAATATATCCTTTGTTGGCAATGACAGAGGTCAAACGTTTTCTGTAAGTCTTCACAAGGTTGCCACACACTGTTGTTGGTATGTTGGCCCATTCCTCCATGCAGATCTCCTCTAGAGCAGTGATGTTTTTGGCTTTTCGCTTGGCAACACGGACTTTCAACTCCCTCCAAAGGTTTTCTATAGGGTTGAGATCTGGAGGCTGGCTAGGCCACTCCAGGACCTTGAAATGCTTCTTACGAAGCCACTCCTTCGTTGCCCTGGCGGTGTGCTTTGGATCATTGTCATGTTGAAAGACCCAGCCACGTTTCATCTTCAATGCCCTTGCTGATGGAAGGAGGTTTGCACTCAAAATCTCACGATACATGGCCCCATTCATTCTTTCATGTACCCGGATCAGTCGTCCTGGCCCCTTTGCAGAGAAACAGCCCCAAAGCATGATGTTTCCACCACCATGCTTTACAGTAAGTATGGTGTTTGATGGATGCAACTCAGTATTCTTTTTCCTCCAAACACGACAAGTTGTATTTCTACCAAACAGTTCCAGTTTGGTTTCATCAGACCATAGGACATTCTCCCAAAACTCCTCTGGATCATCCAAATGCTCTCTAGCAAACTTCAGATGGGCCCGGACATGTACTGGCTTAAGCAGTGGGACACGTCTGGCACTGCAGGATCTGAGTCCATGGTGGCGTAGTGTGTTACTTATGGTAGGCCTTGTTACATTGGTCCCAGCTCTCTGCAGTTCATTCACTAGGTCCCCCCGCGTGGTTCTGGGATTTTTGCTCACCGTTCTTGTGATCATTCTGACCCCACAAGGTGGGATTTTGCGTGGAGCCCCAGATCGAGGGAGATTATCAGTGGTCTTGTATGTCTTCCATTTTCTAATTATTGCTCCCACTGTTGATTTCTTCACTCCAAGCTGGTTGGCTATTGCAGATTCAGTCTTCCCAGCCTGGTGCAGGGCTACAATTTTGTTTCTGGTGTCCTTTGACAGCTCTTTGGTCTTCACCATAGTGGAGTTTGGAGTCAGACTGTTTGAGGGTGTCCACAGGTGTCTTTTTATACTGATAACAAGTTTAAACAGGTGCCATTACTACAGGTAATGAGTGGAGGAAAGAGGAGACTCTTAAAGAAGAAGTTACAGGTCTGTGAGAGCCAGAAATCTTGATTGTTTGTTTCTGACCAAATACTTATTTTCCACCATAATATGCAAAAAAATGATAAAAAAAACAGACAATGTGATTTTCTGGATTTTTTTTTCTCAGTTTGTCTCCCATAGTTGAGGTCTACCCATGATGTAAATTACAGACGCCTCTCATCTTTTTAAGTGGTGGAACTTGCACTATTGCTGACTGACTAAATACTTTTTTGCCCCACTGTATGTGTGACTTTAGTCCTCAGTCTTTCGGATAAACCTTCCTTCGGGGGGTCGTCATCTCTTGCACATTTTTTATAACACTAGAGTGAAGAAATGCAAACGTGATTTGGGTATGATGAATAAGTGTAATCAACAGAATATTCAAGCCTGAACTTGTTGCTCCCAGCAATGAGATTCTGGCAGGTAACATTATAATGTATTTGCAGTCTTCACAACAGCAGAAGAATTGTAATCTGAATAAAAAGAATGAAATGTGAGTGTGAGTTAATTAACATTTACAGCTAAAAGCTGTCTGTATACATCCATCCCTGTAACCTTTCCAATAGACTTGAGTGCACCTTTAAAGTGACCCTGTCACCAGGTTTTTCCGATACAAAGTACAGCCACCACCATTAGGGTCTTTATTCACAGCATACTAGAATGCTGCATATACTGTATGTACCAATCCTGTCTGCAGATCCCAAAAAATAGCTTTTGTTATTCTTACAGATGGGGCGGTCCAGTCCGATGGGCATCTCTGGTCTTGATCCGGTGTCTCCTTTCTTCTTGTAGTAGCCGTCTACCTTCCCTGCTTCATGTGGATTACATGTCCTATGTCATCCACACAGTGTCCCCATCGTGCTCCATAGCAGGCGCACTTCTTTCTGTCCTGCAGAAGGCAGAGTAAAGTGCTCTAGTGCGCATGCACTTCCGGGTCATCAGTACCCTTTGGCCTTTCTGGCGCATGCGCACTAGAACACTTTGCTCTGCCTTCGGCAGAACAAGGAGAACTGTGAAAACCAGACATGTGTCCATGTTTCGTGCCAACCACTTGGTCCGCAAAAATGCAAGAACATGTGAACATCAGATAGTACTAGCTTCCCACGGCCGAATCTGTCTCTTTGTTTTGGCTATAGCGGCTTAAAAGTCTCCTCATCCCAGCATGTCAGGCTTGACATGTCACTCTCTGCAAGGAGGAATGTTACTCCTTGGATCCTGGTCAGATGCCTCTAACCAGAGGTGTAGCTAGAGCTTTTGCCGCCCGGGGCTGTTCCTGAGTTTGGCGCCCCCCCCCCCCCGGCTCAATACACACAAAGGTTACCAAAAATGGTTTTCCTGTTTTGTAGAACTTAAACTGGGCCTAATGGTGTCACCCCCACATGCCACACCTGTGACTTAATACCACCACACCATGACCAGGCCACATAGTGACCGAATAATACTACATACAAGGGACAAATACCACCGCACCATTTCCAGACCACATATTACCACCACATAGTGACTGAATACTACAATACTGATCAGTAATAAAAAAAGACCACAATACTATCACCATAAGTGCCAGTATTCACAGGAGATCTGTACTTAGTATGCAGTGTCTGTGTAGAGGTAATACAGAGATCACTGGTGACATTATACACAGGACCTCTATATAGTATACAGTGTATAGTGTCAGTGTATAGGTAACACTGACTCACCAGTGACGTCTCTAGGTGAAGTCCTTCATCTTTCATCCAGCACAGACCGCCATCATTCCTTCCAGCCAGGACTCGTTTCTGCAGGAAATAACACAGTTATCTCGAGCTCCGCTTGCAGAACACATTACTTAATTTTTCACAACTTCTACATTACATCACATGAAGAAAAAAAGGTGATATAGTGTCACTCTGCACAGTAACAGGCCTGCCCCCCATTTAAAACAGTATACTCAAAAAATAAAATAAACACATCACTGCAGTAATAATATCCCTTAATTATCCCCTATGGTAACACTATTCCCCACCCTGGCCCCGTTTATCTCATTCCTGGCTCCAGCCATATGTTCTCGCATCCTGCCCTCATGAGTATCCATTCTACCCCATATAATCTCCCCATCCTGCCCCACCAGCCTCCATCGTATCCGTCCTGCCCCATGATCCAATCCTGCCCTGTATCTACATTCTGCCCATGCCTCAAGTAGTGCCACCAGTGTGTCCAGCATATTACCCCCATGTTGTCCAGCAATCTGCCCCAGTGTGTCCAGCATATTACCCCCATGTTGTCCAGCAATCTGCCCCAGTGTGTCCAGCATATTACCCCCAGTGTGTCCAGCAATCTGCCCCAGTATGTCCAGCACTGCCCCCAGTGTGTCCAGCAATCTGCCCCAGTGTCCAGCCTTTCCCCAGTGTGTCCAGCAGTCTGCCCCAGTGTGTCCAGCATATTACCCCCAGTGTCCAGCATTGCCCCAGTGTGTCCAGCATATTACCCCCAGTGTGTCCAGCAATCTGCCCCAGTGTCCAGCATTGCCCCAGTGTGTCCAGAAGTCTGCCCCAGGGTCTCCAGCATTGCCTCAATGTGTCTAGAAATCTGCCCCAGGGTCTCCAGTATTGCCCCAGTGTGTCCAGCAATCTGCCCCATGGTCTCCTGTATTGGCCCACTGTGTCCAGCATTCTGCCCCATGGTCTCCAGTATTGCCCCGGTGTGTCCAGCAATCTGCCCCATGGTCTCCAGTATTGCCCCGGTGTGTCCAGCAATCTGCCCCATGGTCTCCAGTATTGCCCCAGTATGTCCAGAAGTCTGCCCCAGGGTCTCCAGCATTGCCTCAATGTGTCCTGAAATCTGCCCCATGGTCTCCAGTATTCAGTGTGTCCAGCAATCTGCCCCATAGTCTCCTGTATTGCCCCAGTGTGTCCAGCATTCTGCCCCATGGTCTCCAGTATTGCCCCAGTGTGTCCAGCATTCTGCCCCATGGTCTCCAGTATTGCCCCAGTGTGTCCAGCAATCTGCCCCATGGTCTCCAGTATTGCCCCAGTATGTCCAGAAGTCTGCCCCAGGGTCTCCAGCATTGCCTCAATGTGTCCTGAAATCTGCCCCAGGGTCTCCAGTATTCAGTGTGTCCAGCAATCTGCCCCATAGTCTCCTGTACTGCCCCAGTGTGTCCAGCATTCTGCCCCATGGTCTCCAGTATTGCCCCAGTGTGTCCAGCAATCTGCCCCATAGTCTCCTGTATTGCCCCAGTGTGTCCAGCAATCTGCCCCATGGTCTCCTGTATTGCCCCAGTGTGTCCAGCAATCTGCCCCATGGTCTCCTGTATTGCCCCAGTGTGTCCAGCATTCTGCCACATGGTCTCCTGTATTGCCCCAGTGTGTCCAGCATTCTGCCCCATGGTCTCCAGTATTGCCCCAGTGTGTCCAGCAATCTGCCCCATAGTCTCCTGTATTGCCCCAGTGTGTCCAGCATTCTGCCCCATGGTCTCCAGTATTGCCCCAGTGTGTCCAGCAATCTGCCCCATAGTCTCCTGTATTGCCCCAGTGTGTCCAGCAATCTGCCCCATGGTCTCCTGTATTGCCCCAGTGTGTCCAGCAATCTGCCCCATAGTCTCCTGTACTGCCCCAGTGTGTCCAGCATTCTGCCCCATGGTCTCCAGTACTGCCCCAGTGTGTCCAGCAATCTGCCCCATGGTCTCCAGTATTGCCCCAGTGTGTCCAGCATTCTGCCCCAGCCCCAGACAGTCAGACATAAAGAAAAAAAAAAAAGTAAAATCCTCACCTCTCCCGTTCCTAGCGCAGGTCCGGTGCGGTGCAGCCAGTCAGCGTCTCTCCGGCTCTGCGACGCTCAGGACAGAGAGGCAGAGCGGCGCGCACAGTAGTGACGTCATCGCGCCCTCTGCCCTGAGACGTCGCAGAGTCAGAGGACGCTGAAGCCGCAGGAACCAGGAGAGGTGAGTATTAGAGCGGGGGGCGGAGGCGGGGGCGGGGCCCGGTGGTGGGGGGAGCTGGCCGAAGATTTAAAGGGGCGTCTTTTTTTTTTTCTTCTTCTTCTCCTGCAGCGCCGGCCGCCCCCCGCATTGTGCCGCCCGGTGCGGACCGCCCCCCCCGCACCCCCCTTCCTACGCCACTGCCTCTAACCCAGCCAAACCCGATCTCACACTTTGCACTGACAAGGGGCAGTACCACGAAACACAGTGCCTGCAAATTGAGATTTTGGTTTTGGCTTTTCTCCTAAGTCATGTGACAAGGCTCGTTAGAGAGTCGATATTGATTTTTGCCACTTTTTATAGGTGGTGCTAGAGTTCTAGTCCTCTTCCTCTCTGAAGAAACAATTTGGCAATAGCTGTAACGTTACGTTGACAGCTCAATCGCTGAGCACAGTGGCTCTGTTGATGTAGCTGCTGAGCTCCGCGATTGGCTGCAGCGGTGATGTGAGCTGTCTATATTTAGCAGAAGAAAAGAAACAGGAGCAGCAGCAAAGAGCGAGAGCGCAACCTGGAAAGGGTTAGTACTTTCTCATGTTGCTATTTTGCCTTACTTTACCTTATGGGGGTCACTTTTTCAAAGACCCCTTTAACTTCATAACATAAGCATTACTTGTGTAAGGAAAATGTAATATCAGAGAGTATAACCAAGTCCCACAGATCCTCATCTCAGAAATAAACCATGTGACACTGCCAACAAGCAGGACTTGATATATAATGCATTTTCATGTTTTATTTGTAGGCTTTTTCCCTGCACATTGCTTGCACTGTGCACCATTCCTCATAGTATTAGTGTACTTCTATCTCAGCCCTTGACATGTAATAACAGTGTGCTATCCAGTGGCCTATTATTGCTTTTTTCGGCTGTCACAGATACTCAAGAGCGCTAGATTTAAAAAAAAGATTATAAAATAATCACTGATACAGTATTTGGCCCTGCTCCGTTAACCCCGGCAGTGTCACTCATTACATACTCAAGCCTTTCTGGGAGACATTGGTGAATAAAGTAATGTCTTAGAAATGAAAATAAATCTTACTGAAAGCATAACATGAAATGTTAACTCTTATTCCAAAGTCAAGATGAATTACCTCTCCATAGAAAATATAGAAAAAATTATTTGCCTTTTATATGTAGTGAAAACAAACCTCTAACCGGGCAGATTGATTTATCCGATGCCAGAGAACGGCAAGATGAATCGCAAAATGGCAAAATTGGAATGAAAGAAAGTTTACTTATGTCTATTGTGAGATAGCGCTTACTGCATGTGTTGGGGGACACTCGCTTAGCAACGGGACTCAGTCACACAGGCACGTTTTTCTCACAAAAACATTCCATGCGGTTTATTATGGCATCATAAACCGTGTCATGCACAGTTCATTACATTTCATGGAACACAATAGGCACCAACAGATGACATTAAGTTGCGGCTTTAACTTCTATACTTCGTATACGGCTTTTAACTCACAGTTCAGACACTACACCCGCCAGCCCTCCTTGACTAGTTCCTGAGGGTGTCCGTACGCCGTATCAATGTCTCTAGTCATATAGCGCACACGACATTGATTTGTAGTCTAAAGAAGATATATCATTTATTGATTCCCCAATGTTTTCTGATGGTTGTGGCAAAATACTCTTGCTGTGTTAGAACCTGGGTCAGCTGTAGGATTTTCTTGCCTGCCAGACTGTTGAAGCCATACAGGCAGCTTCAATGATGGCCATTATGGGTCTGGAGCTCAGACCAGGTTATCTCCATCTTATCTTCTTCATTGGAGAAGGGAATATGAACATAATTTTCTATTTCTTTGCCCAAGGCAATGGATAAGAGGCCCTGGGTCAAGCCAAAATGTGGCTGTTGTAAAGGAGAAAAAGGAGTGTTGTGTGAATCAGCACCAAAAAAGTGTCTAAGTGTCATTGGTGTCTCAGATGCCACAGTCGCTCTCCATCTAGCTGCAGAAGGTCTCTGCGTTTGGCATTGAAGACGCCTTCTTAATCCTTCTGACATTTGGACCCAGTGACAACCTCCCTCCAGCTCCAATTAACACACCTGGAACTGGGTGTTTATAGACTCCCAGTCTGCTTCAGGGAGTTGCTGGCGATATTCACATTTTCCCTTGTGAAGGCTTGGAGCTATAGCAGTTGGCTTACTTTCTCTCTGGGGCTGTTGGAGGACGCTTGGTGTTATCTCTCTGAGTCTGCTCCAGCTAAGTTGCTACACCCTTCTTTGTCTCCCTTCTTGTCTTTAGTGTACAGTGGGGACTGACCAGTGCTTATTCCACTCATCCTTATCCAGCGCCTGTATATCTAGGGATATAGATGGCTTAGGTTCCTGCTCGGCGATTAGTCTGAAACCAATATAGGGACGATAGGAGAGGCAGGGTGCTATTAGATCTGCCTAGGGGTTTCCACTCCCCCTTCCCTAGCGTTTCGACTTCCTTCCCCTCGTGTTGCATTTAGTCTTCCCACATTGTGCGTGACAACAAGGAATGAAATTCTGTGCTTTTTATTAACTTCATACATATGCTGATACAACACCATAAGGTTGTGTTCAAAGCCTCTGGCAGCAAGCACTGCAGAAATGACTAAAATCACTACAGACCCATAAAAAGTAATTGGGGTCCACCTGGCGCTTAATTACATCATAATAAGAAAAAAACGATTCTAGCATTACTGGTTCAATTCTTATACTTGGATTCTAGAGTCAAGACAGCTGGCAAGAGCTATGTCAATATTACCACCTGGTTATTAGAGCGCTAATTAAACAATGAATAATTATGCTTTCAGTTTGAATTATTAAATAGATAATTACATTGACAGAAAGATTTTTGTTATGTTTGTGTTGTAATATAGCGTCTATTAATCATATTTCAGGTTTTCGTGGCAAATATTTTATCCATTGGAACCAAAGCCATACAACTGTGGAATAAATATAAAGTAAGGCAGTACACCTTTTTTCCTAAAGAGCCTGATTTATCTATTCTCTCTTCATATTGTATAAAACCTAATATCCAAATGATTTAGTTAACCTGTAACTGAGCGCTTAGAAAACTTTTGACATGTTATGTAGACATTTCAGAGGCATTAATTGGTGAGGGCTTGGGTGCTGAAAATAAAAGATTCAAGTTTTTGCTTTTTTCCCTATGAGACTGAAGATTCGCTCATACACTTTCCTCTAAGTCTGTCTTCTGTCTTGGAGGAGATCAACTCTTAGCTAAATGCTTCTTTCACCTCCTTTTTAGACATCAGTAGGTTTCTTAACTTGGACCCTCGCGAATCAATTGTCCACAATGTTTCTAAGACAAGTCAAAACTTTTCTCAATCTGCAGTTATTCTTTAAAAATAGTTCAGATTCAATAATGAATACATTTTGATGCAACTCATCATCAAGACCCTTTACTAGAAATCTCCATATTTCTGGGGATATCTTGTGTGTCGCCTGTATTTTTAATGACTTGGTAATGGTTATCTTCTAAGGTTGTCACAAACTCACCTAAGGACAGGTAATGAACTGTCTGTGTCATTTCTATCTGAATTCTACACCAGGAGGTAGAGTCTAAGAACACATGCATCTGGAATACCCAGGAGTTGGGGATTACATTAAAGGGGTAGTCTGAAACTAACATTTATTTTAATCCTAAATGTCTATTTAATGTAATAATCTAATCTCTTTTCGAATATACTTTAACTAAAAAATTTCTATTGTTTCCTCACTACGGTATCTGATTTTTTTTTACCTACTTTCTGTTTGAAGACGCTTCATTTGAGAACCTCCAACATGTGCTGAGATACTCAAACGAGATGTCATCAGGAGGCAGAAGTGGCAGTCACTGGCATAGCCTCTAGCCGTACCATGAAATGAAGCATCATCAGTGATCTCCTTTTCAGGGGTTGGGATAGTCCCTGCTCTACTGAGCCTGCATTGGATGTCAATTCCGACATATAATTAGTAGGATCTTGTTTCTGTGCAATATTCTTTTCAACGCACAGTGACAGTGCGCTCCCTGGTGAGAAGTGGCAAGCCGGCAAAAGAGCGCACTGTCAGTGTGCATTGTAAGGAGAGAACCCGGCAAGCAAAGACCAGTGCCGCCCCCTCATGTGAAGTCAGTTTCGGGGACAGCGTTGGTCTCTGCATTACCTGAGTGCCAGTGAGGAAATCTTTGAACAAGACTGTATCAAAAATTGCCATATTTTGCATTTGTAAAGCATATAAACAATAAAAGAAAAGTTGATTCAAAGACGGACATAGCCTTTAATTCCATCAAGCGCATGTTGGCCACAGATTTTGGAATAAGCATTGTAGGACATTTGATTTTATTTTGGATGGGGAGGGGAAATATTTTATATTTAGCCTTTTTTTAATACACTGCAACCAACCAGTGATTGACAGTTTGCTTCTGTGACCAGCAAGCATATTTGAGGCAGTGATTCATCCTTTTTTCTTCGCTCTGGCTATTTTTAGTCTTCTTTTTGCATACATTTCTGCAAATTTGCAAGAATTTTGCTGCTTTGTTGGAATAGCTTGCCAAGCTAACAAGCTAATTGCTATAAGACTTTATTTAGCCGGGCAATGAAAACGCAAACACGACAAACCTATTCAGTAATATTACAGTTTATTGCTGAAGACCTAAAAGGAAACTAAAAAGAATAAGATAAAAGGGAAGAAAACAATATATGACCTTCACATTTAGTTTTTTTTGTGTGTGTTAAAAGGCAAGCATAAAAATACCCGTAAAACAAAAGTGGCATTAAAACACTCCAGATTATGATGTGTTCTATGGTAAAAAAAACAAAACACATAGCCGAATCTATAGCATGTTACAGTTTAGGGGAAAAAATGGCACTGGTTCAAAATCAAATAAAAAAAGCATTATAAATAAAACTGCCTTTATACAAAAAGGAAATGTGTTTTTTTTCATTAATTAGTTCTCCATGGTCTTCTTGGCTTAATGGTGGAGAATGCTGTGAATAGTCCATATACTTAGCAGCAAATAAGACTGTTCTACGCAGAGTTCTAACAGAGTTTTGCCATCTACCGTAATTTAATGTAGAGGCGGAGACCCTGATTCCAGTTATGTGTCACTTATGGGGCTGCTTACTTTAATTTTGCTAAAATTACTGTTTTATCAGCAGGAAATTATCTCTAGAGGCCTGGTAAACCAACTGACTTGTAGTCCTCCACATTCATAAGCTCTGAATAACCCCGGCCCCACCACTGATTGGCAGCTTTCGGCCTATGCACAGAGTATACAGGAAATTGTCAATCAAAGGTGTGGGTGGAGTTACACAGGGCTCAGCATTCAGAGAACTGGTAAATCTGCAGCAGAAAGAACTGTGATTTTTTAACCTCTTTCTGACCTCGGACGGGATAGTACATCCGAGGTCAGAAGCCCCTCTTTGATGCGGGCTCCGGCGGTGAGCCGGCATCAAAGCGAACAGCAGATCGCTGCTATGTAGCAGAGCCGATCGTGCTGTGCCAGCTTCTAGCCTCCCATGGAGGCTATTGAAGCATGGCAAAAGTTTTTAAAAAAAGTAAAAAAAATGTGAAAAAAATAAAAAAAATATAAAAGTTTAAATCACCCCCCTTTCGCCCCAATCAAAATAAATCAATAAAAAAAAAAATCAAATCTACACATATTTGGTATCGCCGCGTTCAGAATCGCCCGATCTATCAATTAAAAAAAGCATTAACCTGATCGCTAAACGGCGTAGCGAGAAAAAAATTTGAAATGCCAGAATTACGTTTTTTTGGTCGCCGCGACATTGCATTAAAATGCAATAACGGCTGATCAAAAGAACGATAGCTATCATTAAAAACGTTATCTTGGCACGCAAAAAATAAGCCCTCAACCGACCCCAGATCATGAATAATGGAGACGCTATGAGTATCGGAAAATGGCGCAATTTTTTTTTTTTTTAGCAAAGTTTGGAATTTTTTTTCACCACTTAGATAAAAAACAACCTAGTCATGTTAGGTGTCTATGAACTCGTACTGACCTGGAGAATCATAATGTCAGGTCAGTTTTAGCATTTAGTGAACCTAGCAAAAAAGCCAAACAAAAAACAAGTGTGGGATTCCACTTTTTTTGCAATTTTACCGCACTTGGAATTTTTTTCCTGTTTTCTAGTTCACGACATGCTAAAACCAATAATGTTGTTCAAAAGTACAACTCGTCCCGCAAAACAAAAGCCCTCACATGGCCAAATTGATGGAAAAATAAAAAAGTTATGGCTCTGGGAAGGAGGGGAGTGAAAAACGAACACGGAAAAATGAAAAATTCCAAGGTCATGAAGGGGTTAAAAACTACAGCAAGCAGCCCACAACAATTGGAATTGGGGTCTCTGCACCTATATCATTCTTTTCTCAGATGGTGTAGCAAAACTCTGGTGACTTTAAAGCCCACTAGAGACATGAAACAGTATAGTACAACATTACAAAACTAGAAATTTAAAAAGAAAAATATGCAGCACCTGATTTTCTAAATTGTCATAAAGAATCTCAATACCGGACTAGTGGTCTCCTGCAGTAACTTGAAGAGTTTGTCCGAAAGCAAAGTAATTTTGCCCCTAACTCTCTATTTGGTGCTATAATCTGAGTTATTTTCTAATATACTTTATTTTCAAATGTCCTACCACTCCCTAACTACACTGTCTAACAGCTCCCTGTGTGATGTGCGCTGTCTCTCCTATGTGATGGGAGGAGTGCGGGGTCTGCAGTGCGCGCAGTGCGCTGTCTCCCCTGTGTGATGTGTGCAGTGCGCTGTTTCCCCTGTGTGATGTGCGCTGTCTCTCCTATGTGATGGGAGGAGTGCGCGGTCTGCAGTGCGCGCAGTGCGCTGTCTCCCCTGTGTGATGTGTGCAGTGCGCTGTTTCCCCTGTGTGATGTGCGCTGTCTCTCCTATGTGATGGGAGGAGTGCGCGGTCTGCAGTGCGCGCAGTGCGCTGTCTCCCCTGTGTGATGTGTGCAGTGCGCTGTTTCCCCTGTGTGATGTGCACTGTCTCTCCCATGTGATGGGAGGAGTGCGCGGTCTGCAGTGCGCGCAGTGCGCTGTCTCCCCTGTGTGATGTGTGCAGTGCGCTGTTTCCCCTGTGTGATGTGCGCTGTCTCTCCTATGTGATGGGAGGAGTGCGTGGTCTGCAGTGCGTGCAGTGCGCTGTCTCCCCTGTGTGATGTGTGCAGTGCGCTGTTTCCCCTGTGTGATGTGCGCTGTCTCTCCTATGTGATGGGAGGAGTGCGCGGTCTGCAGTGTGCTGTCTCCCCTGCATGCGCTCTGATGTGTGCTTAGAAGAGTGGCAATAAGCTGTGAACAGAGCGGTGACAGAATACCCAGAGGAGACCAGTGATGTCACTTGCGGGGGTGGCACTGATCTCTTGCACCACCAGGTATAGTGACACCGCTCTGTTCCCTGCTTATTACCATTTATCTAATCAGACATCAGAGCGCACACAGGGTAGACAGTGAGCTTCGTACATCGCATAGGGAAACAGCACCTGGGGTAGACGACAGGGACAGCACTGTCCATGAAACCAACGTCACTGATGATGCTAAGTTTCAGGGAGGGGACAGGGGCTGAGACAGTGACCACAGCCTATACCCCCTGAAGACTCTTTTTTCAGGGAGGAGGCAGGGGCTATGACAGTGACCACAGCTTCTGCCCCCTGATGAATCTTTGCTTTAGGAAGGAGGCTTGTGGCGCCCCTGAGGTCCGGTCGCCACAGAGGTACTGCACCTCATCCAAAGGTGTGGGACTCCGTTCTCGGGTAAAGAGGGGGCACTACCCAGGACCCACACACTTGCAACTTGCATCCAATATCACATCACTTTAGCCTGGCAGATGGGCAGTCCCCAGAGAAAGGGGAGGGATGTCACTCAGACAAGAAGAGTAGTGACAGTTGGAAGGAAAGTGAGAGTCTGTGAGACGAAGTAGATGGAGTGAGACATGGAGAAAGGAGCTCCCAGAGAGAGGGAGCTAGAGAAAGGTGAAGCTACAGAGAGAAGACAAAGAAGGGGTCCTAGGGGCACAGGTAGTGAGGAATCCACCCGTGGGGCTCGCATCCACACCGACCATAGTTGGGTGGAGGGACCAGGGGGAACCGGCCCCCAAGACTAGTGGAGAATTACAAGGCTCAGCTAGCCAGACAGAGGCTGTGGTATCTATATGTGCCACAGCCACATCCACACACATTCACTAAAAAGTTGGCCACATAGGACCAAGGGTGTTGTGAATTCTGTGGTCGAGCTCCCTCCTGTGGTCACAAGTGGTACTTCGGCTGATTCTGTCTATGGGCTTCCGTTGGTGGATGTGAGTGGTACTGCGGCTTCTGAGTTTCCTTCCTCAGGTGATGAGGTTAAGTCGTTAGGTGCTGCTCTATTTAACTCCACCTAGTGCTTTGATCCTGGCCTCCAGTCAATGTTCTAGTATTGGTCTTGCTTCCTCCTGGATCGTTTCTGTGGCCTGTCTGCTCAGCATAAGCTAAGTTCTGCTTGTGTTACTTTTGTTTGCTATATTTTCTGTCCAGCTTGCTATATTGGTTTTTCTTGCTTGCTGGAAGCTCTGAGACGCAGAGGGAGCACCTCCGTACCGTTAGTCGGTGCGGAGGGTCTTTTTGCCCCTCTGCGTGGTTGTTTGTAGGTTTTTGTGTTGACCGCAAAGCTATCTTTCCTATCATCGGTCTATTCAGTAAGTCGGGCCTCACTTTGCTAAATCTGTTTCATCTCTGTGTTTGTATTTTCATCTTAACTCACAGTCATTATATGTGGGGGGCTGCCTTTTCCTTTGGGGAATTTCTCTGAGGCAAGGTAGGCTTATTTTTCTGTCTTCAGGCCTAGCTAGTTTCTCAGGCTGTGCCGAGTTGCATAGGGAGCGTTAGGCGCAATCCACGGCTACCTCTAGTGTGGTGTGATAGGATTAGGAATTGCGGTCAGCAGAGTTCCCACGTCTCAGAGCTCGTTCTATGTTTTTTGGTTATTGTCAGGTCACTTTGTGTGCTCAGAACTTCAAGGTCCATTGTGGTTCTAAATTACCTATTCATAACAGTACTGGAGGCCCAAAGTACTATGCTTCTCAATAGAGGGAAAAAAGAAGTTCTGAGACAATTTTTTTTTTTTTTGCACTGTGTTTTGCCTTTTTTTTCCCCTAGACATTTGGGTGGTTCAGGACACAGGTGTAGTGATGGACATTAAAGGTCTGTCTTCATGTGTGGATCATCTCACTGCAAGAGTACAAAACATTCAAGACTTTGTGGCTCAGAATTCTATGTTAGAACCAAGAATTTCTATTCCTGATTTGTTTTCTGGAGATAGAGCTAAATTTCTGAGTTTCAAAAATAATTGCAATCTGTTTCTGGCGTTGAAACCTCGCTCCTCTGGTGACCCAGCTCAACAAGTTAAGATCATTATTTCTTTATTACGTGGCGACCCTCAAGACTGGGCATTTTCCCTTGCGCCAGGAGATCCTGCATTATGTAATATTGATGCATTTTTTCTGGCGCTCGGATTACTGTAAGTAGTGTATAATAGCCATGATCCGTCAAACTCAATCTGACAGGTGCCCCGCCCCTATCAAAGTGTATCAAAATGTGTAACCCCTCCCCTCCCCTTGTCTGACGGCTGGTATCCAGCTGTCCCTCCTTGTTTGATTTCCCCTTTTGATATAGTTTAATATAGTTTAATTTGTTGTAGTTTTGATATTATTCCCGTATTTTGTGGAATAACACATGTTTATAATTATAGCCTAGTCGTGTATTTATTTTACACGTGGTTTATAACACCTTTCTCATTTGTTTTATAATAGATTTTATACGTAGCCCCGAGTTTGATTCTGTAAGCTTTTGTTTTATTCACAGTGTATCCATATAGTGAATAGGGCTGATGTTTCTGTATGCAATCCTACATCCTGTTATGTGAAAAGTATTCTCAAACACTAACTAAATGGTAAACATTACCTAAATTAGGTTAACTGTGGGTCAGAGGTTTATAGCACCTAGGTCAAGCAATTGTTGTTGTATTTGCGTACCCCATAAATGTTTATTCTCACAAACAGAAAAGTTATTGTGTCCTGAAGATGGCATCTGAGGTTATTTGTTTTTTGTATTAGCTTTCTCAGAAAACAGCTGTGTTATCTGAGGGTCAGATATTTTTGTACAAACTCATGCTGTTTGGTGATCTTTGTGAAGCACTGTTGGTAATTTTTAATTCATCTAAAAGCTTCCTAGTAGCGGTGTTACCCACAACTGTAGACGGCATATTTAGTTCGGCCATAGCCTGCATAAATGAATCCCAACCCGGTGGTAAATTTCTACTGTTCAGAGCATGGCTCTGCGTTGTACTACGTACCAAATCCAGTAAGTTAGACCCTGGTATTACGGATCCTTTGAAAATAAATTCAGCATTATTATTTCATGCTGTGACATTTTTATTCTGCAGCAGCCTGTTTAGTAAAAATTCAGCATTCTTTTTATATCTCTGGTTTATATGGCTGACAATTTCAGCGATCTCATGATTTTTATCAGAGTCGGTATGATTTTTATCAGAGTCGGTATTTGGCAATTGATATATATATATATATATATATATATATATATATAATATGACCCAATGTTACAACACAAGCAAGTAAGAAGCGGTATGTTTTATACGAATAAAAAAACCAAAGACACGATATTGTAAAAATAGAAAAAGATTTATTTCTCACAATAAAACAACAGCTCAAATTTTAACATGAAATAGACATTTAGGACTTATTTATGTTATTATCTTTATGCACGTTGCCTGTGCTGTCTATAATTTGACTCTATCCTTGTTTTGTTGAAAATAACTGGACATACATAAGAAACCGGGCAATATATCTTTATAGAAATAACACTTCTGCACTCTTTGTGCATTTCTATCAGTTTTATTCATGCATTTATAACACACCATGTTTGATATTGGTAATTTGATTCTGGGAACACATTTTAAGTTACTTCTACACATGTATTACTGTTTTTTAGGCCATATAAATAGAAAATTATGTAGAAACCCAAAGTTTTGATAAGTGTATGAAAATACACCAATATTAACTATTTGTGCTATTTTAGGCGTAAATTTGTCCTATATGTATAGCAGTCAGGAGTTGGGGCGATGAAATATGTGTTACAAGCGTAGTGAATTGCAGATATATTCTACAGTGTATGTCATTTTGAGAAATGTGTGGCATAACTAATTACCTATTACGGCCACATTTCTATGCAGTGTATTTTAGAACCAGTGTAAGAAACCGGGCAATATATCTTTATAGAAATAACACTTCTGCACTCTTTGTGCATTTCTATCAGTTTTATTCATGCATTTATAACACACCATGTTTGATATTGGTAATTTGATTCTGGGAACACATTTTAAGTTACTTCTGCACATGTATTACTGTTTTTTAGGCCATATAAATAGAAAATTATGTAGAAACCCAAAGTTTTGATAAGTGTATGAAAATACACCAATATTAACTATTTGTGCTATTTTAGGCGTAAATTTGTCCTATATGTATAGCAGTCAGGAGTTGGGGCGATGAAATATGTGTTACAAGCGTAGTGAATTGCAGATATATTCTACAGTGTATGTCATTTTGAGAAATGTGTGGCATAACCAATGTATACAGTAACAGGCGGAATGACTGAGTGTAATATTGCACTCAATACTGTGCAAAGGGTCTGAATACTTATGACCGTGTGATATTTCAGTTTTCTTTTTAATAAATTCGCAAAAAATCTACATTTCTGTTTTGTTCAGGCATGATGGCGTGCAGAGTGTACATTAATATATATATATATCTCAGAATGCAACTGAATAGTATTGCTAATTAGGCCATATAAATAGAAAATTATGTAGAAACCCAAAGTTTTGATAAGTGTATGAAAATACACCAATATTAACTATTTGTGCTATTTTAGGCGTAAATTTGTCCTATATGTATAGCAGTCAGGAGTTGGGGCGATGAAATATGTGTTACAAGTGTAGTGAATTGCAGATATATTCTACAGTGTATGTCATTTTGAGAAATGTGTGGCATAACTAATTACCTATTACGGCCACATTTCTATGCAGTGTATTTTAGAACCAGTGTTTCTGGCTGCAGACTGTAATGTGTAAGGTATTCTCATTTTTATATATTGTATTTTATAACACACCATGCCGTTTATATAATAATCACAGTTGTGTCTCTACAGGACAACGTGGCTTACAAAGACATTTCATTAATATAAGTGTGAAACTGACAGACAAGCACAGCTGTGTCTCTACAGGACATGCTGGTCACTAGACAGCCAGAGTTTCTGTGGGGGAGATATACTAACAGAGGTTCTGTTGACCCAATAAACCGGTGTAGAACGTACACAGAGAGCAACTTACAATATTTACTAAGGTAGCGGAAATGAGTTTACTGCAGTTATCAGAGCATTGTATTTTATTTGACAGCCACAAGTCACACAGGTCATGATGATAGTGTATCTGCAGCATGTTATTTGGAAATAAAGAAGCCTTTTTTGTATTCGCCCGCATTTTATATAAAATCTGCATAAAAAAATCTTCTTGGCTACACCAAAACACGTAAGAAACAAATGTATAACTTTTAGATCTACCGCATCCACAGATATTATTCCAGCGTTCTTTAATTCTACATTATTTTAGCACATATTAATTTCACAACTTTTATATGATATTTATAACACTCATTTTATATGAGTTTTCTAACACATTCTCACGGGAATATTATATATATATATTTTGTGTTTTGCGCAATTATTTGACACTGTAATTCGCATTTTATATAAAATATGCATAAAAAATCTTCACATTCTCACGGGAATATTATATATATATTTTGTGCTCTGCATCATTATTTGACACTGTAATTCGCATTTTATATAAAATCTGCATAAAAAATCTTCTTGGCTGCACCAAAACACGTAAGAAACAAATGTATAACTTTTAGCGCTGTCGCATCCGCAGATATTATTCCAGCGTTCTTTAATTCTATATTATTTTATCACATATTAATTTCACAACTTTTATATGATATTTATAACACATTCTCATTTATAAGGGATTTATAACACAATATTGTAAAATCATTTATTGGTTCGCGGCCTTACTAATATCCTTTGAAAATAAATTCAGCATTATTATTCCATGCTGTAACATTTCTATTCTGCAGCCTCCTGTTTAGTAAAAATTCAGCATTCTTTTTATATCTTTGGTTTATATTATATTAGCTTTTTGATAATCCCGGGAGTGCCATCTATCTAGCCCTAGTATTTTTGTTATCTCAAAAGGGTGTGACACAGTCCCATATATTATTCCAGCATTCTTTAATTCTACATTATTTTAGCACATATTAATTTCACAACTTTTATATGATATTTATAACACTCATTTTATATGAGTTTTCTAACACATTCTCACGGGGATATTATATATATATATATATATATATATATATATACTGTATATATTTTGTGTTATGCACCATTATTTGACACTGTAATTCGCATTTTATATGCCGCTGCTTTTTCTTGTTTTTGTGTAAAAATCTCTGGCAGACAGGCACAGCTGTATCTCTACAAGACATGCGGGACACACCAGAGACATTGGAAATTGGGGGTTATAATGTCGAATTCAGAAAATAACCATTTTATATTGAATGACTAATGATTTCTATAGGCCTACTTTACTATGAAATTATGCATAAAAAATCTTCTTGGTTAACCCAAAACCGTAAGAAACAAACGCATAACTTTTAGCTCGAACACATCAGCATATATTATTACAGTTTTTTGCTGAATTAAAAATTATACAGTTATTTCATATTTTTGGGGCTTCATGACAGGAGAAATTATTGATAGAAACCCAGAGTTTTGATACGTGTATGAAAATACACCAATATTAACTATTTGTGCTATTTTAGGCACAAATTTGGTCTATATGCATAACAGGCAGGAGTTGGGGCGAAGAAATATGTGTTACATGCGTAGTGAATTGCAAATATATTCTGAAGTGTATGGCATTTTGAGAAATGTGTAGCATAACCAATTACCTATCACGGTCACTAGATGGCAGAATATCATATTAATTATACATTGGGGTTTACTTTTGGAAGCTTATAAAGGCGGTGTGTATGTGCACAGGATGACTTATTTTGTTTTTATAGTCACTAATATCCATATTAAATGACTCTTTAGCTTTATGAGTAAGAGACAACATACAAATAGAATCCTTTTCCCTAGTAGTTTTATATTCTATGTCTGATATATTTCTACACAAAGCTACAAAACTATTTTGTAGTTTATAATGTATCACAGTAGTTTCATGTGAAGTTACATCTTAGGTTCTGTTCAGACTATTGTAATATCTATAGCTTAAAATAGAGCCAAATAGCTACTTTCAAACACGGACATACACCATTGATTTTCGTCACAAATGGATCCAATATATCTCGTGCCACGGTTTATTTTTACCGCGTTGCGGTTTAAAGTTATAAGCATTTAAATAATAATTTTCTCATTAGATATGTGACTCGCGATATTTATTTGCTTAGGTTAGATCATTTTCAGTTTAACAATACATTTTATCACAAAAATGACCTTATCTGGGGCCCTAGAAACAACATAGCAGCATTAGTAAGCCCCTTTCTTTTTACATTATCAAGAATCCTTGGGTTAAGATAACGTAAGTTTATATGCATAAAGCATTTAATATAGTGCACCAAACATGTCATATAAGGTTAAAAATATGAATATTATTGAATATAATGTTTTACTATTGTTTACAGTATTTTATTTTCCGGGTATTACTTTTGTTCATGTACTACTGGTTTCTTCCTCAGTTGTGATTTTTACCTTTTCTATATAAATATGGGTAAATGAATTGGCCATTATAGATTTATGGCGCTGTAAAGAAAGAGGAGAATTACAGAAAGGAGATGGCTGCAGGCAAACACACACACACAACAAACACACATAACATACAGAAAACACACAACACATACAACAAACATACATACACAACATACAGAACACACACACACACACACAACACAGAACCCACACACCACAAACACACATAACATACAAAACACACACACACAACACATACAACAAACATACATACACAACATACAGAACACACACACACACACAACAAACACACATAACATACAAAACACAACATAACATACAGAAAACACACAACACATACAACAAACATACATACACAACATACAGAACACACACACACACACAACACAGAACCCATACACCACAAGCACACATAACATACAAAACACACACACACACAACACATACAACAAACATACATACACAACATACAGAACACACACACACACAACAAACACACATAACATACAAAACACACACAACACATACAACACACACGACAAACATACACACACACACACAACACACAGAACACATACAACACATGCATCACACACAACACACATAGTGTATAGTGCGATTACATTTTAGACCGCGACAGTTCATAGAAATCAAAAACCATATCATGTTTGGTGCACTATATTAAATGCTTTATGCATATAAACTTACGTTATCTTAACCCAAGGATTCTTGATAATGTAAAAAGAAAGGGGCTTACTAATGCTGCTATGTTGTTTCTAGGGCCCCAGATAAGGTCATTTTTGTGATAAAATGTATTGTTAAACTGAAAATGATCTAACCTAAGCAAATAAATATCGCGAGTCACATATCTAATGAGAAAATTATTATTTAAATGCTTATAACTTTAAACCGCAACGCGGTAAAAATAAACCGTGGCACGAGATATATTGGATCCATTTGTGACGAAAATCAATGGTGTATGTCCGTGTTTGAAAGTAGCTATTTGGCTCTATTTTAAGCTATAGATATTACAATAGTCTGAACAGAACCTAAGATGTAACTTCACATGAAACTACTGTGATACATTATAAACTACAAAATAGTTTTGTAGCTTTGTGTAGAAATATATCAGACATAGAATATAAAACTACTAGGGAAAAGGATTCTATTTGTATGTTGTCTCTTACTCATAAAGCTAAAGAGTCATTTAATATGGATATTAGTGACTATAAAAACAAAATAAGTCATCCTGTGCACATACACACCGCCTTTATAAGCTTCCAAAAGTAAACCCCAATGTATAATTAATATGATATTCTGCCATCTAGTGACCGTGATAGGTAATTGGTTATGCTACACATTTCTCAAAATGCCATACACTTCAGAATATATTTGCAATTCACTACGCATGTAACACATATTTCTTCGCCCCAACTCCTGCCTGTTATGCATATAGACCAAATTTGTGCCTAAAATAGCACAAATAGTTAATATTGGTGTATTTTCATACACGTATCAAAACTCTGGGTTTCTATCAATAATTTCTCCTGTCATGAAGCCCCAAAAATATGAAATAACTGTATAATTTTTAATTCAGCAAAAAACTGTAATAATATATGCTGATGTGTTCGAGCTAAAAGTTATGCGTTTGTTTCTTACGGTTTTGGGTTAACCAAGAAGATTTTTTATGCATAATTTCATAGTAAAGTAGGCCTATAGAAATCATTAGTCATTCAATATAAAATGGTTATTTTCTGAATTCGACATTATAACCCCCAATTTCCAATGTCTCTGGTGTGTCCCGCATGTCTTGTAGAGATACAGCTGTGCCTGTCTGCCAGAGATTTTTACACAAAAACAAGAAAAAGCAGCGGCATATAAAATGCGAATTACAGTGTCAAATAATGGTGCATAACACAAAATATATACAGTATATATATATATATATATAATATCCCCGTGAGAATGTGTTAGAAAACTAATATAAAATGAGTGTTATAAATATCATATAAAAGTTGTGAAATTAATATGTGCTAAAATAATGTAGAATTAAAGAATGCTGGAATAATATATGGGACTGTGTCACACCCTTTTGAGATAACAAAAATACTAGGGCTAGATAGATGGCACTCCCGGGATTATCAAAAAGCTAATATAATATAAACCAAAGATATAAAAAGAATGCTGAATTTTTACTAAACAGGAGGCTGCAGAATAGAAATGTTACAGCATGGAATAATAATGCTGAATTTATTTTCAAAGGATATTAGTAAGGCCGCGAACCAATAAATGATTTTACAATATTGTGTTATAAATCCCTTATAAATGAGAATGTGTTATAAATATCATATAAAAGTTGTGAAATTAATATGTGATAAAATAATATAGAATTAAAGAACGCTGGAATAATATCTGCGGATGCGACAGCGCTAAAAGTTATACATTTGTTTCTTACGTGTTTTGGTGCAGCCAAGAAGATTTTTTATGCAGATTTTATATAAAATGCGAATTACAGTGTCAAATAATGATGCAGAGCACAAAATATATATATAATATTCCCGTGAGAATGTGAAGATTTTTTATGCATATTTTATATAAAATGCGAATTACAGTGTCAAATAATTGCGCAAAACACAAAATATATATATATAATATTCCCGTGAGAATGTGTTAGAAAACTCATATAAAATGAGTGTTATAAATATCATATAAAAGTTGTGAAATTAATATGTGCTAAAATAATGTAGAATTAAAGAACGCTGGAATAATATCTGTGGATGCGGTAGATCTAAAAGTTATACATTTGTTTCTTACGTGTTTTGGTGTAGCCAAGAAGATTTTTTTATGCAGATTTTATATAAAATGCGGGCGAATACAAAAAAGGCTTCTTTATTTCCAAATAACATGCTGCAGATACACTATCATCATGACCTGTGTGACTTGTGGCTGTCAAATAAAATACAATGCTCTGATAACTGCAGTAAACTCATTTCCGCTACCTTAGTAAATATTGTAAGTTGCTCTCTGTGTACGTTCTACACCGGTTTATTGGGTCAACAGAACCTCTGTTAGTATATCTCCCCCACAGAAACTCTGGCTGTCTAGTGACCAGCATGTCCTGTAGAGACACAGCTGTGCTTGTCTGTCAGTTTCACACTTATATTAATGAAATGTCTTTGTAAGCCACGTTGTCCTGTAGAGACACAACTGTGATTATTATATAAACGGCATGGTGTGTTATAAAATACAATATATAAAAATGAGAATACCTTACACATTACAGTCTGCAGCCAGAAACACTGGTTCTAAAATACACTGCATAGAAATGTGGCCGTAATAGGTAATTAGTTATGCCACACATTTCTCAAAATGACATACACTGTAGAATATATCTGCAATTCACTACACTTGTAACACATATTTCATCGCCCCAACTCCTGACTGCTATACATATAGGACAAATTTACGCCTAAAATAGCACAAATAGTTAATATTGGTGTATTTTCATACACTTATCAAAACTTTGGGTTTCTACATAATTTTCTATTTATATGGCCTAATTAGCAATACTATTCAGTTGCATTCTGAGATATATATATATATATTAATGTACACTCTGCACGCCATCATGCCTGAACAAAACAGAAATGTAGATTTTTTGCGAATTTATTAAAAAGAAAACTGAAATATCACACGGTCATAAGTATTCAGACCCTTTGCACAGTATTGAGTGCAATATTACACTCAGTCATTCCGCCTGTTACTGTATACATTGGTTATGCCACACATTTCTCAAAATGACATACACTGTAGAATATATCTGCAATTCACTACGCTTGTAACACATATTTCATCGCCCCAACTCCTGACTGCTATACATATAGGACAAATTTACGCCTAAAATAGCACAAATAGTTAATATTGGTGTATTTTCATACACTTATCAAAACTTTGGGTTTCTACATAATTTTCTATTTATATGGCCTAAAAAACAGTAATACATGTGCAGAAGTAACTTAAAATGTGTTCCCAGAATCAAATTACCAATATCAAACATGGTGTGTTATAAATGCATGAATAAAACTGATAGAAATGCACAAAGAGTGCAGAAGTGTTATTTCTATAAAGATATATTGCCCGGTTTCTTACACTGGTTCTAAAATACACTGCATAGAAATGTGGCCGTAATAGGTAATTAGTTATGCCACACATTTCTCAAAATGACATACACTGTAGAATATATCTGCAATTCACTACGCTTGTAACACATATTTCATCGCCCCAACTCCTGACTGCTATACATATAGGACAAATTTACGCCTAAAATAGCACAAATAGTTAATATTGGTGTATTTTCATACACTTATCAAAACTTTGGGTTTCTACATAATTTTCTATTTATATGGCCTAAAAAACAGTAATACATGTGTAGAAGTAACTTAAAATGTGTTCCCAGAATCAAATTACCAATATCAAACATGGTGTGTTATAAATGCATGAATAAAACTGATAGAAATGCACAAAGAGTGCAGAAGTGTTATTTCTATAAAGATATATTGCCCGGTTTCTTATGTATGTCCAGTTATTTTCAACAAAACAAGGATAGAGTCAAATTATAGACAGCACAGGCAACGTGCATAAAGATAATAACATAAATAAGTCCTAAATGTCTATTTCATGTTAAAATTTGAGCTGTTGTTTTATTGTGAGAAATAAATCTTTTTCTATTTTTACAATATCGTGTCTTTGGTTTTTTTATTCGTATAAAACATACCGCTTCTTACTTGCTTGTGTTGTAACATTGGGTCATATTATATATATATATATATATATATATATATATCAATTGCCAAATACCGACTCTGATAAAAATCATACCGACTCTGATAAAAATCATGAGATCGCTGAAATTGTCAGCCATATAAACCAGAGATATAAAAAGAATGCTGAATTTTTACTAAACAGGCTGCTGCAGAATAAAAATGTCACAGCATGGAATAATAATGCTGAATTTATTTTCAAAGGATCCGTAATACCAGGGTCTAACTTACTGGATTTGGTACGTAGTACAACGCAGAGCCATGCTCTGAACAGTAGAAATTTACCACCGGGTTGGGATTCATTTATGCAGGCTATGGCCGAACTAAATATGCCGTCTACAGTTGTGGGTAACACCGCTACTAGGAAGCTTTTAGATGAATTAAAAATTACCAACAGTGCTTCACAAAGATCACCAAACAGCATGAGTTTGTACAAAAATATCTGACCCTCAGATAACACAGCTGTTTTCTGAGAAAGCTAATACAAAAAACAAATAACCTCAGATGCCATCTTCAGGACACAATAACTTTTCTGTTTGTGAGAATAAACATTTATGGGGTACGCAAATACAACAACAATTGCTTGACCTAGGTGCTATAAACCTCTGACCCACAGTTAACCTAATTTAGGTAATGTTTACCATTTAGTTAGTGTTTGAGAATACTTTTCACATAACAGGATGTAGGATTGCATACAGAAACATCAGCCCTATTCACTATATGGATACACTGTGAATAAAACAAAAGCTTACAGAATCAAACTCGGGGCTACGTATAAAATCTATTATAAAACAAATGAGAAAGGTGTTATAAACCACGTGTAAAATAAATACACGACTAGGCTATAATTATAAACATGTGTTATTCCACAAAATACGGGAATAATATCAAAACTACAACAAATTAAACTATATTAAACTATATCAAAAGGGGAAATCAAACAAGGAGGGACAGCTGGATACCAGCCGTCAGACAAGGGGAGGGGAGGGGTTACACATTTTGATACACTTTGATAGGGGCGGGGCACCTGTCAGATTGAGTTTGACGGATCATGGCTATTATACACTACTACTGTACGATGAACCTAATTCAGTAGATCAGGCAGAGAAAAATTTGCTGGCTCTGTGTCAGGGTCAGAATGAGATAGAGATTTATTGTCAGAAGTTTAGAAAGTGGTCCGTGCTCACTCAATGGAATGAATGTGCGCTGGCAGCTATTTTCAGAAAGGGTCTCTCTGAAGTCTTTAAGGATGTCATGGTGGGATTTCCTATGCCTGCTGGTCTGAATGAGTCTATGTCTTTGGCCATTCAGATAGGTCGACGCTTGCGTGAGCGTAAATCTGTGCACCATTTGGCGGTATTATCTGAGCATAAACCTGAGCCTATGCAGTGCGATAGGACTTTGACCAGAACTGAAAGGCAAGGACACAGACGTCAGAATGGGCTGTGTTTCTACTGTGGTGATTCCACTCATGCTATCTCCGATTGTCCTAAGCGCACTAAGCGGTTCGCTAAGTCTGCCACCATTGGTACGGTACAGTCGAAATTTCTTTTGTCCGTTACTTTGATCTGCTCTTTGTCTTCCTATTCTGTCATGGCATTTGTGGATTCAGGCGCTGCCCTGAATTTGATGGACTTGCAGTTTGCTAGGTGCTGTGGGTTTGTCTTGGAGCCCTTGCAGTGTCTTATTCCATTGAGAGGAATTGATGCTACGCCTTTGGCCAAGAATAAGCCTCAGTATTGGACCCAGCTGACCATGTGCATGGCTCCTGCGCACCAGGAGGATATTCGCTTTCTGGTGTTGCATAATCTGCATGATGTGGTCGTGTTGGGGTTGCCATGGCTACAAGTCCATAACCCAGTATTAGATTGGAAATCAATGTCTGTGTCCAGCTGGGGTTGTCAGGGGGTACATGGTGATGTTCCATTTCTGTCTATCTCATCATCCACCCCTTCTGAGGTCCCAGAGTTCTTGTCTGATTACCGGGATGTATTCGATGAGCCCAAGTCCAATGCCCTACCTCCGCATAGGGATTGTGATTGTGCTATCGAGTTGATTCCTGGTAGTAAGTTTCCTAAGGGTCGACTGTTTAATTTATCTGTACTTGAGCACGCCGCTATGCGGAGTTACGTAAAAGAATCCTTGGAGAAGGGTCATATTCGCCCGTCGTCATCGCCATTGGGAGCAGGGTTCTTTTTTGTGGCCAAGAAGGATGGTTCGCTGAGACCTTGTATTCATTACCGCCTTCTAAATAAAATCACGGTCAAATTTCAGTACCCCTTGCCGCTGCTATCTGATTTGTTTGCTCGGATTAAGGGGGCTAGTTGGTTCACCAAGATAGATCTTCGTGGTGCATATGATCTTGTGCGTATTAAACGGGGCGATGAATGGAAAACTGCATTTAATACGCCGAAGGCCATTTTGAGTACCTAGTTATGCCATTCGGACTTGCCAATGCTCCATCAGTATTTCAGTCCTTTATGCATGACATCTTCCGAGAGTACCTGGATAAATTCCTGATTGTATACTTGGATGATATTTTGGTCTTCTCGGATGATTGGGAGTCTCATGTGAAGCAGGTCAGAATGATGTTTCAGGTCCTGCGTGCTAATTCTTTGTTTGTGAAGGGATCAAAGTGTCTCTTTGGTGTTCAGAAGGTTTCATTTTTGGGGTTAATTTTTTCCCCTTCTACTATCGAGATGGACCCTTTTAAGGTCCAGTCCATTTATGATTGGACTCAGCTGACATCTCTGAAGAGTCTGCAAAAGTTCCTTGGCTTTGCTAATTTTTATCGTCGCTTCATCTGTAATTTTTCTAGTATTGCTAAACCATTGACCGATTTGACCAAGAAGGGTGCTGATGTGGTCAATTGGTCTTCTGCTGCTGTGGAGGCTTTTCAGGAGTTGAAGCGTCGTTTTTCTTCTGCCCCTGTGTTGTGTCAGCCAGATGTTTCGCTTCCGTTCCAGGTCGAGGTTGATGCTTCTGAAATTGGAGCGGGGGCTGTTTTGTCGCAAAGAGGTTCTGATTGCTCGGTGATGAAGCCATGCGCCTTCTTTTCCAGGAAGTTTTCGCCTGCTGAGCGAAATTATGATGTTGGCAATCGAGAGTTGCTGGCCATGAAGTGGGCATTCGAGGAGTGGCGTCATTGGCTTGAAGGAGCTAAGCATCGCGTGGTGGTCTTGACTGATCACAAGAACTTGACTTATCTCGAGTCTGCCAAACGGTTGAATCCTAGACAGGCTCGTTGGTCGCTGTTTTTCTCCCGTTTTGACTTTGTGGTTTCGTACCTTCCGGGCTCTAAAAATGTGAAGGCGGATGCCCTGTCTAGGAGTTTTGTGCCCGACTCTCCGGGTTTGCCTGAGCCGGCGGGTATTCTCAAAGAGGGAGTAATTGTGTCTGTCATCTCCCCTGATTTGCGGCGGGTGCTGCAAAAATTTCAGGCTAATAAACCTGATTGTTGCCCAGCGGAGAAACTGTTTGTCCCTGATAGGTGGACGAATAAAGTTATCTCTGAGGTTCATTGTTCGGTGTTGGCTGGTCATCCTGGAATCTTTGGTACCAGAGATTTAGTGGCTAGATCCTTTTGGTGGCCGTCTCTGTCGCGGGATGTGCATTCTTTTGTGCAGTCCTGTGGGATTTGTGCTCGGGCTAAGCCCTGCTGTTCTCGTGCCAGTGGGTTGCTTTTGCCCTTGCCGGTCCCGAAGAGGCCTTGGACACATATCTCTATGGATTTTATTTCGGATCTCCCCGTCTCTCAAAAAATGACGGTCATTTGGGTGGTTTGTGATCGCTTCTCTAAGATGATACATTTGGTACCCTTGCTAAAATTACCTTCCTCCTCTGATTTGGTGCCATTGTTCTTCCAGCATGTGGTTCGTTTACATGGCATTCCAGAGAACATCGTTTCTGACAGAGGTTCCCAGTTTGTTTCGAGGTTTTGGCGAGCCTTTTGTGCTAGGATGGGCATTGACTTGTCTTTTTCCTCGGCTTTCCATCCTCAGACAAATGGCCAGACTGAACGAACCAATCAGACCTTGGAAACATATCTGAGATGTTTTGTTTCTGCTGATCAGGATGATTGGGTGTCCTTTTTGCCGTTGGCTGAGTTCGCCCTTAATAATCGGGCCAGCTCGGCTACCTTGGTTTCGCCGTTTTTCTGCAATTCTGGGTTCCATCCTTGTTTCTCTTCAGGGCAGGTTGAGTCTTCGGACTGTCCTGGTGTGGATACTGTGGTGGACAGGTTGCAGCGGATTTGGACTCATGTGGTGGACAATTTGACCTTGTCCCAGGAGAAGGCTCAACGTTTCGCTAATCGCAGACGCTGTGTGGGTCCCCGACTTCGTGTTGGGGATTTGGTTTGGTTGTCATCTCGTTATATTCCTATGAAGGTTTCCTCTCCTAAGTTTAAGCCTCGTTTCATTGGTCCGTATAGGATTTCTGAGGTTCTTAATCCTGTGTCTTTTCGTTTGACCCTTCCAGATTCTTTTTCCATCCATAACGTATTCCATAGGTCATTGTTGCGGAGATAAGGGCCCCTATGGTTCCATCTGTTGATCCTCCTGCCCCGGTTTTGGTGGAGGGGGAGTTGGAGTATATAGTGGAGAAGATTTTGGATTCTTGTGTTTCGAGACGGAAACTCCAGTATCTGGTTAAGTGGAAGGGTTATGGTCAGGAAGATAATTCCTGGGTCTTTGCCTCTGATGTCCATGCTGCCGATCTTGTTCGTGCCTTTCATATGGCTCATCCTGGTCGGCCTGGGGGCTCTGGTGAGGGTTCGGTGACCCCTCCTCAAGGGGGGGTACTGTTGTGAATTCTGTGGTCGAGCTCCCTCCTGTGGTCACAAATGGTACTTCGGCTGATTCTGTCTATGGGCTTCCGTTGGTGGATGTGAGTGGTACTGCGGCTTCTGAGTTTCCTTCCTCAGGTGATGAGGTTAAGTCGTTAGGTGCTGCTCTATTTAACTCCACCTAGTGCTTTGATCCTGGCCTCCAGTCAATGTTCTAGTATTGGTCTTGCTTCCTCCTGGATCGTTCCTGTGGCCTGTCTGCTCAGCATAAGCTAAGTTCTGCTTGTGTTACTTTTGTTTGCTATATTTTCTGTCCAGCTTGCTATATTGGTTTTTCTTGCTTGCTGGAAGCTCTGAGACGCAGAGGGAGCACCTCCGTACCGTTAGTCGGTGCGGAGGGTCTTTTTGCCCCTCTGCGTGGTTGTTTGTAGGTTTTTGTGTTGACCGCAAAGCTATCTTTCCTATCCTCGGTCTATTCAGTAAGTCGGGCCTCACTTTGCTAAATCTGTTTCATCTCTGTGTTTGTATTTTCATCTTAACTCACAGTCATTATATGTGGGGGGCTGCCTTTTCCTTTGGGGAATTTCTCTGAGGCAAGGTAGGCTTATTTTTCTGTCTTCAGGCCTAGCTAGTTTCTCAGGCTGTGCCGAGTTGCATAGGGAGCGTTAGGCACAATCCACGGCTACCTCTAGTGTGGTGTGATAGGATTAGGAATTGCGGTCAGCAGAGTTCCCACGTCTCAGAGCTCGTTCTATGTTTTTTGGTTATTGTCAGGTCACTTTGTGTGCTCAGAACTTCAAGGTCTATTGTGGTTCTGAATTACCTATTCATAACACAAGGGGACTAGAAAGACGTCGCCCGACAAGATCCGGGGCTGCTGGCCTGGGACACTGTGTGCGAAGGTGCAGGGCAGGAGAGGTGGGAGCCAGCGCAGCGAGACGGCCAGGAAAGGAACCTAAGAAGGGGGTCCTGGAAAAGTGCACCCAAACTACCTGAGAGCTGGCTGGACCAAAGAGTCGGAGCACACAGCACCCCAGATGGGAAATGCATCAAGAACTGTGAGTAAAGCTGTGGAAACTGCACCTTTCTGTATCACCTGCCCTGCACCACAACACCCACCATCACATTTTACACCATAAGTGCCCTGGGGCCTTGCTCAACCCATGGAGAGCTGTACCAACTCTGATGCATCACCATCTGCCCCAGAGGACTTGAACTGCAGCATCAGCCACCGTCTCATTGCCGAATACCACGGGTGGCGTCACTAACACTTCCCCTTTTTCCATAAACTATTTCCCCTTTAATTTCATTGAGTTTTACTGGATACCCAGGGCCATGGACCAGGTCACTGCTGCCATGACACATCCCCCTTAAGAACCAACGGACCCGGCCCGAGTACCCCATGGTCCTAGCGGGTGCTCCAGGAAGGTGCTCTGACAGTGACCACAGCCTCTACCCCCGATGATGCTTTGTTTCAGGGTGGAGGAGGCAGGGGCTCTGACAGTGACCACAGCGTCAAGCCCTGATGATGCTTTGCTTCAAGGAGGGAGCAGGGGCTCTAACAGTGACCACAGCCTCTGCCCCAATGATGCTTTATTTCAGGGAGAGCGGAGGGACTGTGACAGTGACCACAGCCTCAGCCCCAATGATGCTTCATTTCAGGGAGAGCGGAGGGACTGTGACAGTGACCACAGCCTCTGCTCCAATGATGCTTCATTTCAGGGAGAGGGAAGGGACTGTGACAGTGACCACAGCCTCGGCCCCAATGATGCTTCATTTCAGGGAGAGCGGAAGGACTGTGACAGTGACCACAGCCTCGGCCCCAATGATGCTTCATTTCAGGGAGAGGGAAGGGACTGTGACAGTGACCACAGCCTCTGCTCCAATGATGCTTCATTTCAGGGAGAGCGGAAGGACTGTGACAGTGACCACAGCCTCGGCCCCAATGATGCTTCATTTCAGGGAGAGGGAAGGGACTGTGACAGTGACCACAGCCTCTGCTCCAATGATGCTTCATTTCAGGGAGAGCGGAAGGACTGTGACAGTGACCACAGCCTCGGCCCCAATGATGCTTCATTTCAGGGAGAGGGAAGGGACTGTGACAGTGACCACAGCCTCTGCCCCAATGATGCTTCATTTCAGGGAGAGGGAAGGGACTGTGACAGTGACCACAGCCTCGGCCCCAATGATGCTTCATTTCAGGGAGAGCGGAGGGACTGTGACAGTGACCACAGCCTCTGCTTCAATGATGCTTCATTTCAGGGAGAGGGAAGGGACTGTGACAGTGACCACAGCCTCTGCTCCAATGATGCTTCATTTCAGGGAGAGGGAAGGGACTGTGACAGTGACCACAGCCTCTGCCCCAATAATGCTTCATTTCAGGGAGAGGGAAGGGACTGTGACACTGACCACAGCCTCTGTCCCAATGATGCTTCATTTCAGGGAGAGCGGAAGGACTGTGACAGTGACCACAGCCTCGGCCCCAATGATGCTTCATTTCAGGGAGAGGGAAGGGACTGTGACAGTGACCACAGCCTCGGCCCCAATGATGCTTCATTTCAGGGAGAGGGAAGGGACTGTGACAGTGACCACAGCCTCTGCTTCAATGATGCTTCATTTCAGGGAGAGGGAAGGGACTGTGACAGTGACCACAGCCTCTGCCCCAATAATGCTTCATTTCAGGGAGAGGGAAGGGACTGTGACAGTGACCACAGCCTCGGCCCCAATGATGCTTCATTTCAGGGAGAGGGAAGGGACTATGACAGTGACCACAGCCTCTGCCCCAATGATGCTTAATTTCAGGGAGAGCGGAGGGACTGTGACAGTGACCACAGCCTCTGCCCCAATGATACTTCATTTCAGGGAGAACGGAGGGACTGTGACAGTGACCACAGCCTCTGCCCCAATGATGCTTCATTTCAGGGAGAGGGAAGGGACTGTGACAGTGACCACAGCCTCGGCCCCAATGATGCTTCATTTCAGGGAGAGCGGAGGGACTGTGACAGTGACCACAGCCTCTGCTTCAATGATGCTTCATTTCAGGGAGAGGGAAGGGACTGTGACAGTGACCACAGCCTCTGCTCCAATGATGCTTCATTTCAGGGAGAGGGAAGGGACTGTGACAGTGACCACAGCCTCTGCCCCAATAATGCTTCATTTCAGGGAGAGGGAAGGGACTGTGACACTGACCACAGCCTCTGTCCCAATGATGCTTCATTTCAGGGAGAGCGGAAGGACTGTGACAGTGACCACAGCCTCGGCCCCAATGATGCTTCATTTCAGGGAGAGGGAAGGGACTGTGACAGTGACCACAGCCTCGGCCCCAATGATGCTTCATTTCAGGGAGAGGGAAGGGACTGTGACAGTGACCACAGCCTCTGCTTCAATGATGCTTCATTTCAGGGAGAGGGAAGGGACTGTGACAGTGACCACAGCCTCTGCCCCAATAATGCTTCATTTCAGGGAGAGGGAAGGGACTGTGACAGTGACCACAGCCTCGGCCCCAATGATGCTTCATTTCAGGGAGAGCGGAGGGACTGTGACAGTGACCACAGCCTCTGCTTCAATGATGCTTCATTTCAGGGAGAGGGAAGGGACTGTGACAGTGACCACAGCCTCTGCTCCAATGATGCTTCATTTCAGGGAGAGGGAAGGGACTGTGACAGTGACCACAGCCTCTGCCCCAATAATGCTTCATTTCAGGGAGAGGGAAGGGACTGTGACACTGACCACAGCCTCTGTCCCAATGATGCTTCATTTCAGGGAGAGCGGAAGGACTGTGACAGTGACCACAGCCTCGGCCCCAATGATGCTTCATTTCAGGGAGAGGGAAGGGACTGTGACAGTGACCACAGCCTCGGCCCCAATGATGCTTCATTTCAGGGAGAGGGAAGGGACTGTGACAGTGACCACAGCCTCTGCTTCAATGATGCTTCATTTCAGGGAGAGGGAAGGGACTGTGACAGTGACCACAGCCTCTGCCCCAATAATGCTTCATTTCAGGGAGAGGGAAGGGACTGTGACAGTGACCACAGCCTCGGCCCCAATGATGCTTCATTTCAGGGAGAGGGAAGGGACTATGACAGTGACCACAGCCTCTGCCCCAATGATGCTTAATTTCAGGGAGAGCGGAGGGACTGTGACAGTGACCACAGCCTCTGCCCCAATGATACTTCATTTCAGGGAGAACGGAGGGACTGTGACAGTGACCACAGCCTCTGCCCCAATGATGCTTCATTTCAGGGAGAGGGAAGGGACTGTGACAGTGACCACAGCCTCTGCCCCAATGATGCTTCATTTCAGGGAGAGGGAAGGGACTGTGACAGTGACCACAGCCTCTGCCCCAATGATGCTTCATTTCAGGGAGAGGGAAGGGACTGTGACAGTGACCACAGCCTCTGCCTCCTGGTCTGATGATTCTTCGTTTGAGTATCCCAGCATGCACTTCGATACTCAAATGAATCATTATCACACAGAAAGTAGGGCAAAAATGAAATAGCTGTTAAACAGTGTAGTTATGAAATTATAGGGAATTTGTAAAGCAAGTATATTAGAAAATAGCTTAGAGTAAAGCATCAAATAGATAAAGAGTTAGGAGCAAATTGACTGCCATCGGACACCCCTTTAATGTTGACTTGAGCAGTGTAGTCACTGCGTTTTTTCTATACAGACATATGCAAATTGTCTATTCAGAGAGGAAGAGGACTAGAATTCTAGGGCCACCGATTGGAAGTAGCAGTCCTAACAGTCAATATCAACCCTTTAACAAGCCTTGCAATAACATCACTTTAACATGACTTACCATAAAAACCAAATCAGAATCTCAATTTGCAGACAAAAGCTTGTTAAAGGGTCAATATTGACTTTTAGGATTTCTACTTCCTATATGTAGCACTAGAGTTCAAGTCACCTTCCTCTCTGAAGAGACAACTTGCATATCAACTAATTTCTCAGAGGAACATTGCATGGCCTATAAGTCTCCTTACGCCAGCTTGGTGTGGTGCTCTCCATAAGGAGAAGTGTTATTCCTTAGACCACTACACAGATGAAAACAGTAAAAATCAAATACCAAGGCTAAAGCTCCACCACCTAAGAGGTTTAATAAAACATGACATTTAAACTTTACATAGTTACATAATTAGTACAGTTGAAAAAGACATATGTCCATCAAGTTCAACCTGGGAATGGGAAGGGTAAAGAGAAGGGATATGGTAAACATTTTAGAAATTTGTTCCCCTCTATTGACCTAGAGAAAAGCGAATGCACTCAAGACAAGGAAAAAAGTGGCAGATGACTGGTAATGATTGAAAAAATTCTAAATTTGCAGTGGATGTTAAAGGGAGGTTTATCTGCCTATAGAGAAACATAAGTCATGCTAAAGGTTCTGACAAGTGCTCATCTTCATACATAAGGTTCTCCTCATAGTGCCTTAACCCCTTGAGGCAAAATAATGTTCATGTATATCAGTGCTGGGGTCACCGTGTGTGGAGGAGCTGGGTTTTCTCCGCACACAGTAGATGATATAGATATGTTACATAGACGGCATCTATCTCTATCAGCAGCGAGCAGAGTAGCTAGTCTCTGTTTGCTGCTGTTAACCATTTTTATGCAGCTGTTAATCTCTGACAGCGACATATAAATTTAGCTTCCATTTTCCCCGGCGGCATCAGAGGCAGACATATAATTGATGCAACCTGTGCAGCTCCACAGTGGCCCAGGATGTAATGGGGCCCATATATACCACCAAAGCAGGTGGAATTGTGCATTATGATAAATTATTGGACTGCAAGGGCCCGTATATTGTTCTTGCACAGGGGCCTTCTTCTGTCTGTGTCTGCTCGTACATGGGGTAATATGGGAACATAATGTAGTATGTTCTATTTGAATATAATAAGGTAGGACACATGGAAAGTATCAGTAGTGGAGAAGAGGTGAGATGACAGCTGGCTGGGCAAGGGAAAATATTAGGAAAAGATTAGAAAGTAATGAAATTGCAAGGAGGAGGAAAAAAATTGGCACATCCATCTGTGGCACCCCAGGGTCCTGGTCGTCACAGTAACATTGCTTTCCCCATGGGGAGAGTGATGTTACGCTTGGAGGCAAGGAACGATAACTGTCACCAGGTAAACACAAGCATGCAACATGTTCACACTCCAGGCCACCAGGGGGAGCTTTTGATCCTATTCCTAGGTGACTCCCCATATATATGGTAGTTTTGGAGGGAAAGTTAGTTAGTTAGTGCCAGACAGCAGACTGGAGCAGTCTGAGGCAGGAAGAACGCAGGAGGAGCCGTGCAGCTACGACAGTGTGCTGCAGCTCCTGGACAGAGACACATCGAAAGCCAAATATATTGCAGTGAGCATGAAGGAGAGAGAAGCACAGGAGAGTAACATCAGGGGAGACCAGCTAAGAGCAGACTGCCTCCCTCTGAGGTGCAGATAACCGGTAGCCGGACCACCGAGGTTGTAAGGGACTCTACGACTTATAGCAGAGACCGGCAGGACAGCTGAACTGCAAGTTATCTGTCCGCCACACACACCTGAGACACAGTAACACATAGAGCCCGGGGCGTGCTAGAGTCCCTGTAAAAAGGCTCGAGTTACCTGTCATGCAGGTATTGTCCTATCCTATATGGGGGACCGAGAGAAGAACTGTGAGGACTTTATGTGAAGCCATAGGCAGTAAGGGACTACAACACCACCGCGCTAGAGGAAGGCTTTTAACTCCACCTGGTAAAGGGGACTCTGGATTCGCTTCCAAGCTGGCCAGACCCTTCCTGCCCTGTGATCTGGTACCCTGGACTGTGGCTGCCTGAAGTCTTCAGTAAACCAGGTAAAGAGACTGCAAACCTGTGTCCTCGTTCTTCACTGCGCCATTCACCATTTTTCATCTACACACCGGGAGCCCTGGAGATACAATTCACCTGTGGGAAGTTATACCACCTAGCTGCCATAACATCACCCCAGAGGACCCCTTAAAGCAGCGTCGGTCCCCACTGACCGAATACCACAGGTGGCGTCACGAACATAAACTCTATTCACTAAACCCCTTTAAAGACTTTCCCCTTTGACATGGGCTCCCTGATCCCGGTACCGGGTACCCCACGGCCCTGGGGTATCTAAAAAATGTATTGGAAATGTTTAAAAACATGGATTGCAAAGATATAAAAACCTGACACATTTCTGGCATCCAAGTCACATAGAAAGTAATGTGGAGGCAGGTGGAGCAGATGGATAAACAGCCTGGCAGGGGCTCAGCGGAGGAGTAAGGGGAGAAGGAGGTGTGCAGAGGTTTTGTTGTGGAGAAAGGAGAAGACATTAGGCAGGGAGAAGGGATTCAGCAAGTGGTGACAACCAGGTCCCTTTTTCATTATGTGGCTAATACTCTGACATCAGTACCAGGTGTACTGCCATGAAGGTGGCACTGACAATCAGATAACTGATCAATGATACTAGAGCAATATTCATAGCCTAGATACGTAATTTCTTCGGTATCACATCGATATTGCAGCTCCATATTATGGACACTTAATGAAACAAGCCTCAGTTGTATAATTATATTTTATAGGTCAATCCACTTTGTGTACATCACTGCTTAACACGGTGACTTGTTATAAAATAAGAAAAAAATTGCCATAAGCTCATTGTTAGCACAACAGCCTCTAAAGCATTTGTTATCCCCCTTAAGCCGTTCTGCTCTATGATATGGATCACAGAAACCTTTATTAACATAACTGTCTTGTTAAAATAAATTCAATTTTCCAATTTAAGAGCTAAACTAATTAAATAGGTTGATCAATAAATCTATCTATAACATGCTGGCTCAGAATACACAACTTCCGATTATTACTAGACGAGGAAGGCTGTGTATATGGCCTGGGGATATGAGTGAGGATACATCAAAGGAAAAAGCAATTATGAACAAAATAGTCTTGTGTCTGATTAATGAACAGAGCTACGTTGCTTCCATGCTTCTTCAAGTACTAGACAAAAGTGCTGCAATGCAGCCCGGAAAGTTCTTGATAACAGTTCAAATTTTGAACAAAAGTAAAGTTCAGACAGGGACAAGCTAGGATGGGGGCCAAGGAACAGGAGCCAAAGGAAGGGGTACAAATACCCAAGAGAGCTAGCAAAAAAAAGTGCTGTAATACCAGTTTTTGGTGTAAAGAGTTCTAAAAAATAAATAGAATGGCAAATTTGTGCTAAAATTTGCATGTTTCCCATTGTTCATTAACTTTGAAAAGTATCCAAGAAGATGTAGCTTTAGTTAAATTTATTAAGAAATCCTAAAAGTAGTATGGCGCTCCTGAGGGTCCAGTCGCCACAGAGGTACTGCACCTCAGCCAGAGGTGTGGTATCCCACTCTTGGGTAAGGAGGGGGCACTACTCGGTACCCTCACACTAGTATCCAACACCTCACCACTCCAGGCCAGGGGATCTGGGTGGACCCTATTTAGAGAGGGCCCAATCTCAGGCTGGAGGGAGAACTAGGTAGAGGGTGTGGGTGGAGGAAGAGTTGTCATGGAAACGGGATTGAGGCGGAGTTAGTTAGTGAGAGGAGAGCACAGAGGAGCACGGAGCGGAGAGGAGCTCCTGAGAGAGAAGGGGTCCTAGGGGCCAGGGAAGTGAAGAATCCACTCGTGGCACCCAAATCCATGCTGAACGTAGTTGGGTGGTGGGACCAGGTCGCAGTGGGGGACCGGCCCCAGACAAGTGGAGAGACTGAAGAACTCAGCTAGCAACCCGGAGGCTGTGGTATCTGTATGTGAGAGCCAGTGCAGAGAGATGACCTGGGAATGGTACGCAAGAAGGGGGTCCCAGAAAAGTGCACCCCAAATTACCCGAGAGCTGACTGGATCATTGACCTCGGGGACACACCACCTGGTTGGTGATTGTAACCAACAGACTGTGAGTAAAAGTGTGAAGACTGCACCATGCTGTGTTCTCAAAGTTATTTACTGTGTAACCTGCCCAGTAGCACAACAGATTCCATCATGTAATTTACCCTATAACTACCCTGGGACCCCGCTCTACCCGTGGGGAGCTGTACTATCTTTGCTGCATCACCATCGGCCCCAGTGGACCTGATCCACAGTGTTGGCCATCCCTTGCTAAAAATCACAGGTGGCGTCACGAAACACTCCCTTATAAACTTTCCCCTTTGCATCATTTTTTTTTTTATTGCATGCCCAGGGCCACGGAGTCGAGTCACAGCCCCGTGACTTCCCCAAAGAACTGTCCGACCCGGTTCCGAGTACCCCACGGCCCTGGTGGGTGTTACAATAGCCTAAATATATTCCTCCTTATAGAAGCCATACTAGATGGTGGCCCGATTCTAACGCAGCGGGTATTCTAGAATATGCATGTCCATGTAGTATATTCCACAGCCCACATAGTATATTGCCCAGCCACGTAGTATATTGCCCAGCCACGTAGTATATTGCCCAGCCACGTAGTAAAGCCATATATGTGGATACCTTCTGAAACTTACGCACTAGTCTCCTTGCTGTCTCTGGGGTGGCATGCCTCTTCATTCACAGACATGAGCAGACAGACTCCCTCTTGTATGGATAAACCTGATTTTTTTTTACAACTATTTTTTAACCTCTCTCAGTTTGTCAGTAGACTCATTTCTGCTTACCCATAGTAGGACAAACCTTCGATAAAGCAGATATGCGAAACGCGCGTCAGGGGCCGCAAGGAGGGCTATAGCGGCCCAGACCTACTATGAGTAAGCAGAAATGTTCCCTTATGACAGTTCACCTTGTTGGTAATTATTATGCATCCTACAACTAGCTGTATTAACTATTACCTGGTGCTGCCTTTACACATATTCTAGTGATCTTGTGGTTCTGCTTTCCTAGGTTCCACTATGACTTCTACAATTTCCTTGCCTACCTCCATGTCTCCTCCACATTTCTTTCATTTTTGTTATGTACTCATTGTCTAATATATTTTTAATGTTATGACTTAATAAAATGTATTCGGTTTATATTACTTTTTGGTGGTTTAGTTTTACTCCGTTCTGTTCTTAGTTTTCCTATACTATTGGGAGTACTCCACTATTGTGACCTTACTTTTCTCATATGTCGGGAGAGTTGTACTCTAATATGCTCTCAGCCCCAATACAGAAATTGTGCTTGTTGATTACTGTTCCAGTGGATAGATGTTGTAGCCAGTCCATACATTGTGTTTGATTGATGGAAAGAAGTAGCATCTTAGGTGCAAACTGGAGAGGACAGACCTGTGAGAAGAGCAGCGAATGATGCAGAATTCTCCGACTGGTCAGCATTGCTGCAAGAGTGATCCGTGGAGTCCTTGGACCTGCCTACACTCACAGAATTAGTATATATTCTGGCTGACCATTTCTGAACATCCAGTGTGGTGAGGATGCCTATCCTTTTCAGGACAGTTTTTGCACCCTGGACACATGGTTACAAACCACCTTGAATGATATTACTGACTGCAAGTGCAATTCTCATCATCACCCAAGACAGTGAGTCTAATCTGACCCTGAAAAAAGTGTCTCTGATGTACTCATCAGTGGTGGACACAGACAGAAAAGGGCCCATGTGCAAGAACAGTATCTGGGCCCTTTGCAGTCCAATAGTTGTAATATGACCGAAGCTCCTTACAGTTACAGAGGTAACAATGGCCCCCTTCCCTCTTGGGTCCCACAGGCTGCACCAATGTTATGCCCTCCCCGGGTACCATTTACACTTTCTGGAAAGAACCGGATCCAGCATTCGATGAAATTGGCAAAGCTGAGGACCAATGAGCATTTAGCTTTGCCTCTGAAACCTGCAAAAATGTCACGTCCTCCATGTTTTTGGAACAATTTCCTCCTGAAACCAGATGCATTTAGCTTATAAAAACTAAAGTATCTTCTTCTTCTCTCGTTGGAATTAATGGCATGTCCTGCAGCCATTTTAAAATCTTAGCATTGATTTTCTAAAAAAAAAAAAATATATCAAGATGATACATGATACAGTACTTAGGAAATATTAAAAAAAATGTGGGAAATGCTCCATATAAAATGTGCTACGGTGATGTATTGTGAAAGTAATGATATTATAATACGGTTTTAATTGCTTGGCATATTTTAGCTTTTGTTTGTAATTAGCTTATCAATATTTTAGAAAGAATATGTGATTATTAACACGTGGCGCCGGATGTCAGCAATACCCAACGGCAAAAGACATTTGTAGTCACAGCTGGATCTGAATTACTACTGTAGGAACCTTAGTACTCACCAATGTACCATAGAGAAATCCTCGCCATTCCCTGGCACTTAGGTGGTCAACCCTTCGACCCAACAACTAATACGCAAGAAATGTATAAAGGTAATGGCAGAGCCTTGTTTTCATAAATGCCAATTAATTTTTTATTCCCTCTATGAACTCCCCTAAGCAGCTACCTCATTTTACTCTGTTCGGTCTCTTCCGCATAAAAGAGAGTAAGGCATACATTCGTCATAGGCCCCGGCCCACCCAGGTATCTCCGCAAGGATGCTGATGTGTCCTCATGCTGTCTGGAAACTCTGTACTGGAAGTGCCCACTCCAGCTTGCACCCGAACTTCAATTGCACCTTCAGCTCCTACCGTCTAAGACTCACATCTAGGAAGTGCTTCCCCTTTTTGTTTGTTCTAACCCTTCCCAGTATGTACAGTAGGCTGTTCCCAAACATTTAACTGTATCTTAAACAGCGTAATAATTATATCCCTACAGCCTTCCGCTGGCTCCTTTATTGGACAGCCCTCCTCACTCCCTGGGGATGGCCTTGTGGTTAAACCTCCAGAAAATCAAAATACACCCCGGCCATATGGATAAAATACACTTTTGTATATACACTCTTACATATATTGTATATATTAATTGTTTTCAGCAGTGAGCTATTTTTCCATGACTTACATAGTTTCTCACTCCATTGTCTCCATGTAACAGGTTTATGGGCAAGCAGCAGTCAGGACCATGTCACAACCACATATAACAAGCCCCTAAAGCTGCTGTTTTGCAAACCAGTGTATCGCCCCCTTGGCTGTGACAAAAGCACTGCCTCCTTTCATATTTCGTTCATTGCACTTTTCTACCATTGAACCCAAGGATGCCATTGTCCTTGCTCGCCTACCATGAAATGCAGAGAACTGGCAGAAGATTGTTGATTATCCAGATAGAACAAGATACTGGTTAAAGCTAAAGTTATTTAAGTTTATTTCAGTTCTTCAATACAAAAAGTGAAACTCCTATGTTATATAGAGTCATCACAGAGTGATCTATTTCAAGTGTTTATTTCTGTTAATGTTGATGATTACGGCTTACAGCCAATGAAAACCCAAAAGTCATTATCTCAGTAAATTAGAATACTTTATAACACCAGCTTGAAAATGATTTTAAAATCCGAAATGTTGGCCTACTGAAATGTATGTTCAGTAAATGCACTCAATACTTGGTCAGGGCTCCTTCTGCATCAATAACTGCATCAATGCGGCGTGGCATGGAGGCGATCAGCCTGTGGCACTGCTGAGGTGCTATGGAAGCCCAGGTTGCTTGGATAGCAGCCTTCAGCTCGTCTGCATTGTTGGGTCTTGTGTCTCATCTTCCTCTTGACAATACCCCATAGATTCTCTATGGGGTTAAGGTCAGGCGAGTTTGCTGCCAATCAAGCACAGTGATACTGTTGTTTGTAAACCAGATATTGGCACTTTTGGCAGTGTGGACAGGGGCCAAGTACTGATGGAGAATGAAACTTCTGTCTTCAAAAATCTTGTCGGCAGAGGGATGCATGAAGTGCTCTAAAATGTCCTGGTAGACAGCTGCGCTGACCTTGGTCTTGATAAAACACAGTGGACCTACACCAGCAGATGACATGGCTCCTCAAACCATCACTGATTGTGGAAACTTCACACTAGACCTTAAGCAGCTTGGATTGTGGCCTCTCCACTCTTCCTCCAGATTCTGGGACCTTGATTTCCAAATGAAATGTAAAATTTACTTTCATCTGAAAGCAACACCTTGGACCACTGAGCAACAGTCCAGTTCTTTTTCTCCTTGGCCCAGGTAAGACACTTCTGGCATTGTCTATTGGTCACGAGTGGCTTGACACAAGGAATGCGACACTTGACTTTTGGGTCTTCATTGGGTCATCAACATTAACAGAAATAATCGCGTGAAATAGATCACTCTGTTTGTAAGGACTCTATATAATATAGGAGTTTCACTTTTTGTATTGAAGAACTGAAATAAAATAACTTTTTGATGATATTCTAATTTTGTGATAAGCACTTGTATAGACAGTAGTTTCAATTGACACAATTCTGAAATGTTTTATAAAGAATTTGGGTTTTTTTTGCCAATATTAACAAAAAAAAGTGAAGAAATTTGTGAACAGAGCTTAAAGGAAAAATATTGTCACCATTTTTTTCGGATTCATCATTATATGACATTATTATACTCAATATTCAAAAAACAAGTAGAGATCCAGATGGAGCCAATAATCCATTTAATCACACAAAATGTTTGCATCTGCTAAAAATGAAAAAATCTACCGTAATCGTGATTCTACAAGATTTGAGAATGTTTACAAAAAACTAATCCCTGTGCTTTTACCATTTTAATCTGTTTTTGCTAGTCATATTGAGATGGGCACACTTACCTCCGTTGCTGTTGACAGAATTGGATGTGTAGGTTCTACTTTCTCTCTTCTTGGGAATGTCCCAACCTCACCGCGGAATTCCCCCAAACTAAGCCTTAAGCAAGACCGCCTACGTTTGGGTTAGGTTTCCATAAATCCATCCCCTTTCTGCATGAAAAATCCCTGCATTGGTCAGGATTGCATCCAATAAATGTGGACATTCTCTGGCAAATTCAGAACTGTTGCCAACTATGTCTTGGTCAGGGATCTGTGATCATTAACAAAGCCTTGAACAACGAGGTGATAACTCCTATAAATGCAAAGTTCCATTTGGTCTGGATGACTTTTGAACCAGACATTTTTTTGCCTCAGATGAACAAAACAAGAGGTGTAGATCGAAATTCCTGAGCCCCAATGCATAATCTGCAACAGGTCCTTCACATACCAGGAGCAGTTTGTAATACCGGAGTCTTCTTAGGCTGGTTTCACATTTGAGTTTTTTGCCGCTGCGTTTTCGCGCAAAAATAGCATGCGTTTTTTCTATACTTAACATTAAAAACGCATGCCTTTTTTTGCATGCGTTTTGCAACGTTTTGACGACGCATGCGTTGTTTCTATGCTTGCGTTTTGTTGCGGAAATTGTTGTGAATTCTGTGGCAGAGCTCCCTCCTGTGGTCACGAGTGGTACTTCGGCTGATTCTCTCTGTGAGCTTCCGTTGGTGGAGGAGAGTGGTACTGCGGCTTCTGAGTTTCCTTCCTCAGGTGATGTGGTGAAGTCGTTGGGTGCTGCTCTATTTGACTCCACCTGGTGCTTTGATCCTGGCCTCCAGTCAATGTTCTAGTATTGGACCTGTTTCCTCCTGGATTGTTCCTGTGGCCTGCTGCTCTGCATAGCTAAGTTCCGCTTTGCTATTTTGTTTGCTGTTTTTTTTTCTGTCCAGCTTGTCTATTTGTTTTCTCTTGCTTGCTGGAAGCTCTGGGACGCAGAGGGTGTACCTCCTGTCATGATCTGGTAATTCAGTACCACAATGGACATAGGAGTCAGAGCACATACAGTGACCTGACAATAACCCAAAAACAAAGAACGAGCTCTGAGACGTGGAAACTCTGCTGACCGCAATCCCTAATCCTCTCCAACCACACACTAGAGGCAGCCGTGGATTGCGCCTAACGCTCCCTATGCAACTCGGCACAGCCTGAGAAACTAGCTAGCCTGAAGATAGAAAATAAGCCTACCTTGCCTCAGAGAAATACCCCAAAGGAAAAGGCAGCCCCCACATATAATGACTGTGAGTTAAGATGAAAAGACAATCGTAGAGATGAAATAGATTTAGCAAAGTGAGGCCCGACTTTCTGAACAGAGCGAGGATAGGAAAGGTAACTTTGCGGTCAACACAAAACCCTACAAACAACCACGCAAAGGGGGCAAAAAGACCCTCCGTACCGAACTAACGGCACGGAGGTACACCCTCTGCGTCCCAGAGCTTCCAGCAAGCACGAGAAAACAAATAAGCAAGCTGGACAGAAAAAAACAGCAAACAAAAAGCAAAAGCGGAACTTGGCTATGCAGAGCAGCAGGCCACAGGAACGATCCAGGAGGAAACAGGTCCAATACTAGAACATTGACAGGAGGCCAGGATCAAAGCACTAGGTGGAGTTAAATAGAGCAGCACCTAACGACTTCACCACTTCACCTGAGGAAGGAAACTCAGAAGCCGCAGTACCACTTTCCTCCACCAACGGAAGCTCACAGAGAGAATCAGCCGAAGAACCACTTGTGACCACAGGAGGGAGCTCTGCCACAGAATTCACAACAACCTCCGTGCCGTTAGTTCGGTACGGAGGGTCTTTTTGCCCCTTTTGCGTGGTTGTTTGTAGGGTTTTGTGTTGACCGCAAAGTTATCTTTCCTATCCTCGCTCTGTTTAGTAAGTCGGGCCTCACTTTGCTAAATCTATTTCATCTCTACGTTTGTCTTTTCATCTTAACTCACAGTCATTATATGTGGGGGCTGCCTTTTCCTTTGGGGTATTTCTCTGAGGCAAGGTTGGCTTATTTTCTATCTTCAGGCTAGCTAGTTTCTCAGGCTGTGCCGAGTTGCATAGGGAGCGTTAGGCGCAATCGACGGCTGCCTCTAGTGTGGTTGGAGAGGATTAGGGATTGCGGTCAACAGAGTTCCCACGTCTCAGAGCTCGTTCTATGTTTTTGGGTTATGTCAGATCACTGTATGTGCTCTGACCTCTATGTCCATTGTGGTACTGAATTACCTTATCATAACAGTACTGGAGGCCCAAAGTACTAATGATTCTCAATAGAGGGATAAAAGAAGTTTTTTTTCTCTGCACTGTGTTTTGCCTTTTTTTTCCCCTAGACATTTGGGTGGTTCAGTACACAGGTGTAGCGATGGACATTAAAGGTCTGTCTTCATGTGTGGATCAGCTCTCGGCAAGAGTTCAAAAGATTCAAGACACTATTGATCAGAAATCTATGTTAGAACCAAGAATTCCTATTCCTGATTTGTTTTTTGGAGATAGAACTAAATTTCTGAGTTTCAAGAATAATTGTAAACTATTTCTGGCCTTGAAACCTCGCTCCTCTGGTGACCCAGTTCAACAAGTTTTGATCATTATTTCTTTTTTACGTGGCGACCCTCAGGACTGGGCATTTTCTCTTGCGCCAGGAGATCCTGCATTAAGTAATATCGATGCGTTTTTCCTGGCGCTCGGATTGCTGTACGATGAACCTAATTCAGTGGATCAGGCAGAGAAGAATTTGCTGGCTCTGTGTCAGGCTCAGGATGATATAGAGGTATATTGTCAGAAATTTAGAAAGTGGTCCGTACTCACTCAATGGAATGAAGGTGCGCTCGCAGCTATTTTCAGAAAGGGTCTCTCTGAAGCCCTTAAGGATGTCATGGTGGGATTTCCTATGCCTGCTGGTTTGAATGAGTCTATGTCTTTGGCTATTCAGATCGGTCGACGCTTGCGTGAGCGTAAATCTGTGCACCATTTGGCGGTATTACCTGAGCTTAAACCTGAGCCTATGCAGTGCGATAGGACTTTGACCAGAGTTGAACGGCAAGAACACAGACGTCTGAATGGGCTGTGTTTCTACTGTGGTGATTCCACTCATGCTATCTCTGATTGTCCTAAGCGCACTAAGCGGTTCGCTAGGTCTGCCACCATTGGTACGGTACAGTCAAAATTTCTTTTGTCCGTTACCTTGATCTGCTCTTTGTCATCGTATTCTGTCATGGCATTTGTGGATTCAGGCGCTGCCCTGAATTTGATGGACTTGGAGTATGCTAGGCGTTGTGGGTTTTTCTTGGAGCCCTTGCAGTGTCCTATTCCATTGAGAGGAATTGATGCTACGCCTTTGGCCAAGAATAAGCCTCAGTACTGTACCCAGCTGACCATGTGCATGGCTCCTGCACATCAGGAGGTTATTCGCTTTCTGGTGTTGCATAATCTGCATGATGTGGTCGTGTTGGGGTTGCCATGGCTACAAGTCCACAATCCAGTATTAGATTGGAAATCCATGTCTGTGTCCAGCTGGGGTTGTCAGGGGGTACATGGTGATGTCCCATTTCTGACTATTTCGTCATCCACCCCTTCTGAGGTTCCAGAGTTCCTGTCTGATTACCGGGATGTATTTGATGAGCCCAAGTCCGATACCCTACCTCCGCATAGGGATTGTGATTGTGCTATCGATTTGATTCCTGGTAGTAAATTCCCAAAAGGTCGACTGTTTAATTTGTCTGTGCCTGAGCACGCCGCTATGCGGAGTTATGTGAAGGAGTCCTTGGAGAAGGGGCATATTCGCCCATCATCGTCGCCATTAGGAGCAGGGTTCTTTTTTGTAGCCAAGAAGGATGGTTCGCTGAGACCTTGTATAGATTACCGCCTTCTAAATAAGATCACCGTTAAATTTCAGTACCCCTTGCCATTGTTATCTGGTTTGTTTGCTCGGATTAAGGGGGCCAGTTGGTTCACCAAGATAGATCTTCGTGGTGCGTATAATCTTGTGCGTATTAAGCGAGGCGATGAATGGAAAACTGCATTTAATACGCCCGAGGGCCATTTTGAGTATCTAGTAATGCCATTCGGACTTGCCAATGCTCCATCAGTGTTTCAGTCCTTTATGCATGACATCTTCCGAGAGTACCTGGATAAATTCCTGATTGTGTACTTGGATGACATTTTGATCTTCTCGGATGATTGGGAGTCTCATGTGAAGCAGGTCAGAACGGTGTTTCAGGTCCTGCATGCTAATTCTTTGTTTGTGAAGGGATCAAAGTGTCTCTTTGGTGTTCAGAAGGTTTCATTTTTGGGGTTCATCTTTTCCCCTTCTACTATCGAGATGGACCCTGTTAAGGTCCAAACCATCCATGATTGGACTCAGCCGACATCTCTGAAAAGTCTGCAAAAGTTCCTGGGCTTTGCTAATTTTTATCGTCGCTTCATCTGCAATTTTTCTAGTATTGCTAAACCATTGACCGATTTGACCAAGAAGGGTGCTGATGTGGTCAATTGGTCTTCTGCTGCTGTGGAAGCTTTTCAAGAGTTGAAGCGTCGTTTTTCTTCTGCCCCTGTGTTGTGTCAACCAGATGTTTCGCTTCCATTCCAGGTCGAGGTTGATGCTTCTGAGATTGGAGCAGGGGCTGTTTTGTCGCAGAGAAGTTCTGATTGCTCGTTGATGAAACCATGCGCCTTCTTTTCCAGGAAGTTTTCGCCTGCTGAGCGAAATTATGATGTGGGCAATCGAGAGTTGCTGGCCATGAAGTAGGCATTCGAGGAGTGGCGTCATTGGCTTGAAGGAGCTAAGCATCGCGTGGTGGTCTTGACTGATCATAAGAACTTGACTTATCTCGAGTCTGCCAAGCGGTTAAATCCCAGACAGGCTCGTTGGTCGCTGTTTTTTGCCCGTTTTGACTTTGTGATTTCGTACCTTCCGGGCTCTAAAAATGTGAAGGCGGATGCTCTGTCTAGGAGTTTTGTGCCCGACTCTCCGGGTTTATCTGAGCCGGCGGGTATCCTCAAAGAGGGAGTAATTGTGTCTGCCATCTCCCCTGATTTGCGGCGGGTGCTGCAAAAATTTCAGGCTAATAAACCTGATCGTTGCCCAGCGGAGAAACTGTTTGTCCCTGATAGGTGGACGAATAAAGTTATCTCTGAGGTTCATTGTTCGGTGTTGGCTGGTCATCCTGGAATCTTTGGTACCAGAGAGTTGGTGGCTAGATCCTTTTGGTGGCCATCTCTGTCGCGGGATGTGCGTTCTTTTGTGCAGTCCTGTGGGATTTGTGCTCGGGCTAAGCCCTGCTGTTCTCGTGCCAGTGGGTTGCTTTTGCCCTTGCCGGTCCCGAAGAGGCCTTGGACACATATCTCTATGGATTTTATTTCAGATCTTCCCGTCTCTCAAAAGATGTCAGTCATTTGGGTGGTCTGTGATCGCTTCTCTAAGATGGTCCATTTGGTACCCTTGTCTAAATTGCCTTCCTCCTCTGATTTGGTGCCATTGTTCTTCCAGCATGTGGTTCGTTTACATGGCATTCCAGAGATTATCGTTTCTGACAGAGGTTCCCAGTTTGTTTCGAGGTTTTGGCGAGCCTTTTGTGGTAGGATGGGCATTGACTTGTCTTTTTCCTCGGCTTTCCATCCTCAGACTAATGGCCAGACCGAACGAACCAATCAGACCTTGGAAACATATCTGAGATGCTTTGTTTCTGCTGACAAGGATGACTGGGTGTCCTTTTTGCCTTTGGCTGAGTTCGCCTTTAATAATCGGGCCAGCTCGGCTATCTTGGTTTCGCCGTTTTTCTGCAACTCTGGGTTCCATCCTCGTTTCTCTTCAGGGCAGGTTGAGTCTTCGGACTGTCCTGGTGTGGATACTGTGGTGGACAGGTTGCAGCAGATTTGGACTCATGTAGTGGACAATTTGACCTTGTCCCAGGAGAAGGCTCAACGTTTCGCTAATCGCAGACGCTGTGTGGGTCCTCGACTTCGTGTTGGGGATTTGGTTTGGTTATCTTCTCGTCATATTCCTATGAAGGTTTCCTCTCCTAAGTTTAAACCTCGTTTCATTGGTCCGTATAGGATTTCTGAGGTTCTTAATCCTGTGTCTTTTCATCTGACCCTTCCAGATTCTTTTTCCATACATAACGTATTCCATAGGTCATTGTTGCGGAGATACGTGGCACCTATGGTTCCATCTGTTGATCCTCCTGCCCCGGTTTTGGTGGAGGGGGAGTTGGAGTATATTGTGGAGAAGATTTTGGATTCTCGTCTTTCAAGACGGAAACTCCAGTATCTGGTTAAGTGGAAGGGTTATGCTCAGGAAGATAATTCCTGGGTCTTTGCCTCTGATGTCCATGCTCCCGATCTTGTTCGTGCCTTTCATATGGCTCATCCTGGTCGTCCTGGGGGCTCTGGTGAGGGTTCGGTGACCCCTCCTCAAGGGCGGGTACTGTTGTGAATTCTGTGGCAGAGCTCCCTCCTGTGGTCACGAGTGGTACTTCGGCTGATTCTCTCTGTGAGCTTCCGTTGGAGGAGGAGAGTGGTACTGCGGCTTCTGAGTTTCCTTCCTCAGGTGATGTGGTGAAGTCGTTGGGTGCTGCTCTATTTGACTCCACCTGGTGCTTTGATCCTGGCCTCCAGTCAATGTTCTAGTATTGGACCTGTTTCCTCCTGGATCGTTCCTGTGGCCTGCTGCTCTGCATAGCTAAGTTCCGCTTTGCTATTTTGTTTGCTGTTTTTTTTTCTGTCCAGCTTGTTTATTTGTTTTCTCTTGCTTGCTGGAAGCTCTGGGACGCAGAGGGTGTACCTCCATGCCGTTAGTTAGGTGCGGAGGGTCTTTTTGCCCCCTTTGCGTGGTTGTTTGTAGGGTTTTGTGTTGACCGCAAAGTTATCTTTCCTATCCTCGCTCTGTTTAGTAAGTCGGGCCTCACTTTGCTAAATCTATTTCATCTCTACGTTTGTCTTTTCATCTTAACTCACAGTCATTATATGTGGGGGCTGCCTTTTCCTTTGGGGTATTTCTCTGAGGCAAGGTAGGCTTATTATCTATCTTCAGGCTAGCTAGTTTCTCAGGCTGTGCCGAGTTGCATAGGGAGCGTTAGGCGCAATCCACGGCTGCCTCTAGTGTGGTTGGAGAGGATTAGGGATTGCGGTCAACAGAGTTCCCACGTTTCAGAGCTCGTTCTATGTTTTTGGGTTATTGTCAGATCACTGTATGTGCTCTGACTTCTATGTCCATTGTGGTACTGAATTACCTCAACATAACAGGAAATGCAACATGTAGTAATTTCTAGAGGCGTTTTTTTGCGGCAAAAAAACTTATTGCTGTCTATGTAAACGCATGCGTTTTTAAGCACATGCGTTTGCTTGCGTTTTTAAACGCATGCGTTTCAATAGAAAAACACAAGAATACACACTGATAAGCCACTCCCCAACCCTAACCCTAAAGGGATCCTAACCCTAACCGTAACCCTAAAGGGATCCTAACCCTAACCCTAACCCTAGGGATCCTAACCCTAATATGTATACCAAAACAAGAAACAGAGATCCCTAAAAAATAACTTTTAATAATATCATTTAAAAAGACTATATTTACCCAAAATATTGAAAAACAGTATTAAATGTACCTAATGGACCCTAGATCGAACTACAATGAGTCCTATCTGGCAGTGGAGGTTGGCACCCTACTTTTCTGCGGTTGGCGCCCCCACTCCTCGACGGCTTACCCTTTCAGGCCCTATAAGGACCTATAATAAAGGAAAGGCTCAATAAGCCCTACTCTAAGCACCTAGACTAATCACCTACCTAAAACAGCTAGCATAGAAAAAACTCAGAAAAAATACATACCATGAGATACGGCCTTCCCAAAACCCTGTCTGATGACAAATGCACACTAAGCAGGATGCAGCAGGCCTCCACTGATAAAGGCTAGGGGCGGCACAGGTGCAAACTACTTGATAAAAACAGCCACCCCAACCAAACATTGCAGGGGTTGGCTGCCTAGCAGAAAAAATGCACATTGATATGACTCACATAGGACGCCAGTCACACTGATAAGTGTAGTGCACAGTGTCTGTATGAAACCTATTGATGACGCCCCTTGTATTAACAGGCGGGCTGCCCAGCACTAAAAAAATGCAGCACACAGTGACAGACGCCCCAGAAAAACCTAGCCAACATAAAGAGGCCTGGCCACATCCTGCAAAAAAGGATATGATAAAGTGCAAAAAAATGCATGCATATGATAAATGCATACACTATATGGGGTATTGGTTTAATATTTTGGCCAAAATAAAGTAAGCCCGCAACCCAACGGCAAGGGTCCCCATAATATTGCGGGTCCTACCACTAATATCAAAAACAGCTAACATAGAAAAAACTCAGAAAAAATACATACCATGAGATACGGCCTTCCCAAAACCCTGTCTGATGACAAATGCACACTAAGCAGGATGCAGCAGGCCTCCACTGATAAAGGTTAGGGGCGGCACAGGTGCAAACTACTTGATAAAAACAGCCACCCCAACCAAACATTGCAGGGGTTGACTGCCTAGCAGAAAAAATGCACATTGATATGACTCACATAGGACGCCAGTCACACTGATAAGTGTAGTGCACAGTGTCTGTATGCAACCTATTGATGACGCCCCTTGTATTAACAGGCGGGCTGCCCAGCACTGTGTGCTGCATTTTTTTAGTGCTGGGCAGCCCGCCTGTTAATGCAAGGGGCGTCATCAATAGGTTGCATACAGACACTGTGCACTACACTTATCAGTGTGACTGGCGTCCTATGTGAGTCATATCAATGTGCATTTTTTCTGCTAGGCAGCCAACCCCTGCAATGTTTGGTTGGGGTGGCTGTTTTTATCAAGTAGTTTGCACCTGTGCCGCCCCTAGCCTTTATCAGTGGAGGCCTGCTGCATCCTGCTAAGTGTGCATTTGTCATCAGACAGGGTTTTGGGAAGGCCGTATCTCATAATCACCTACCTACCAGTGGAGGTTGGCACCCTAATTTACTGCGGTAGGCGCCCCCACTCAACGGCGGCTAGCCCTAGAGTCCCTAATAATCTCTATAGTTCGGGATAGACAAAAAGATTTTGTCCCACAAACACCACCGATACCCGTAGAAGAAAAAAAAACAGAACAAGAAAATAAGATCCAAAAAAACTGAAAATAACGAAGAAAAAATGATGAAAAAATGACACTGTACTCTGCTGATATACCATAGAGAGCAAGCAAACTATGCTATGATGGAGACAATGTATTCCCCTCCAGGTAATATAATGTAGTCCAAATACGGGTATGCTGGGTGCAGTAATATTAATGTCCACAAACAGAGACCCAGCACTTAAATGAAATCCACTCTTGTGATACTATATAATATGCCAATGCTTGATGTGAAATAGCAAATAGTGTGTGTCCATAAATATGGCACAACGACCATGACAAAGAGTGGACAAAAAAAAAAAACCTTCAAGGCAGCCACTGGGACCACTACCACCACTAGGTAATAGAGTGGTGAAAACTCATCAGAGTATAAAACATGAGGCTTTTAAGGACACAATCGTCCTAATAGTGCAAAATAGACAGTCAGGATTAAATATCACCAGTGTACTCATCTATTTGCTGTATTCTCATGGTTTGGATCTGGCTGCTGCCAAAACTACAGAGCGGTTACATGTAGATGGACATCACCAGCATCTGTCAGATGGTCCCCAAGCAATGCCCGACGCGTTTCCCCCCCATAGGGAATGGCGGGGGTTCATCAGGGGTTATGCAGTCACGCACATGATGAAGGTGCTGTTGCTATTTCACATCAAGCATTGGCATATTATATAGTGTCACAAGAGTGGATTTCATTTAAGTGCTGGGTCTCTGTTTGTGGACATTAATATTACTGCACCCAGCATACCCGTATTTGGACTACATTATATTACCTGGAGGGGAATACATTGTCTCCATCATAGCATCATTTGCTTGCTCTCTATGGTATATCAGCAGAGTACAGTGTCATTTTTTCATCATTTTTTCTTCGTTATTTTCAGTTTTTTTGGATCTTATTTTCTTGTTCTGTTTTTTTTTTCTTCTACGGGTATCGGTAGTGTTTGTGGGACAAAATCTTTTTGTCTATCCCGAACTATAGGGATTATTAGGGACTCTAGGGCTAGCCGCCGTTGAGTGGGGGCGCCTACCGCAGTAAATTAGGGTGCCAACCTCCACTGGTAGGTAGGTGATTAGTCTAGGTGCTTAGAGTAGGGCTTATTGAGCCTTTCCTTTATTATAGGTCCTTATAGGGCCTGAAAGGGTAAGCCGTCGAGGAGTGGGGGCGCCAACCGCAGAAAAGTAGGGTGCCAACCTCCACTGCCAGGTAGGACTCATTGTAGTTCGATCTAGGGTCCATTAGGTACATTTAATACTGTTTTATCAATATTTTGGGTAAATATAGTCTTTTTAAATGATATTATTAAAAGTTATTTTTTAGGGATCTCTGTTTCTTGTTTTTGGTATACATATTTTTCTGAGATTCCGTATTATTGTGATTGGGTTTTTCAGGATCCTAACCCTAACCCTAACCCTAGGGATCCTAACCCTAACCCTAAAGGGATCCTAACCCTAACCCTAACCCTAGGGATCCTAACCCTAGGGATCCTAACCCTAACCCTAACCCTAGGGATCCTAACCCTAACCTTAGGGATCCTAACCCTAACCCTAACCCTAGGGATCCTAACCCTAACCCTAACCCTAGCTATTTCTGTTTATAGTGGGTTTTCTAGTTGATTTTGATGATTGGCAGCTGTCACACACTTCTCATCATGCGTTTCAAAAACGCAAACGCAGGAAAAAACGCATGTAAACGTGTCAAAACGCCGCGTTTTTTTACCACATGCAAAAACGCATGCGTCTAAAAAACGCAGCGTTTGCACGCGTTTTTAAACGCAAATGTGAAACCAGCCTTACATCGAAGAGCAAACTTTGGGCTCCATCAGACACCAGCATCCAGGTGAGGCTGTTTGACCCCTAACTATAAGCTACTAATTTCAATTTACCCATGAGTGCGCTATATATCATGCTCCAGGCAATTGCTGGACCCCGCATTAATAATTTTCTGTAATTGTCTTATAGTGATTGTGTCATCAGAAAATAACATATTATTAAAATCAGGTTTTTGTATCATATGTATTTTAATTTTTTATTCATATCGCGATCTTTATAAAAAAAAAAAAAACCGATTTTTTTTTTTCATCCTGTCCTTTCAGGAACTGGTTTTCAGCAGACTCCTTATCAGCAGAGACAGGATTACAATAACACCGTACACAACTGATAACAGGATCCACCAATCACAAGAGGCGATGTCACAGCCCCGCCTTGACTTTTGCACAGGCTCATCAGATGCTTCAATACAAAGTATAGGGTCGGGATCTGTTCCTGGCTAGGGTTGAACGAAACGGGTTGGCCAGATTCAGAAGTCGCCGACTTTTGGCAAAGTCGGGTTTCATGAAACCCGACCCGACCCCTGTGTGGGGTCGGCCATGAGGTCGGCGATCTTCTGATCTGGAATCGGAATTCCGATACCGAGTTCCGATATGTTTAAGATATCGGGAATCGGTATCGGAATTCATATTTAAGTGTAAAATAAAGAATAAAAATAAAAAAATATTGATATACTCACCCTTGGACGCGCCCTGGTTCTCACCGGCAGCCTTCCTTCCTAAGAATGAGCGCCTGAAGGGCCTTCAATGACGTCGCGGCTTGTGATTGGTCGCGTGAGCGGTCACATTGGCGGTCACGTGACCAATCACAAGCCGCGACGTCATCTAAGGTCCTTCAGGCGCTAATTCTTAGGAAGGAAGCGTCCGAGGGCGCGTCCGAGGGTGAGTATATTCCTAATAGGTATATACTCACCCTCGGACGCGCCCTGGTCCTAACCCGCAGCCTTCCTTCCTAAGAATCAGCGCCTGAAGGACCTTAGATGACGTCGCGGCTTGTGATTGGTCGCGTGACGCCCATGTGACCGCTCACGCGACCAATCACAAGCCGCGACGTCATCGAAGGTCCTTCAGGCGCTCATTCTTAGGAAGGAAGGCTGCCGGTGAGAACCAGGGCGCGTCCGAGGGTAAGTATATCAATATTTTTTATTTTGATTCTTTATTTTACACTTAAATATGGATCCCAGGGCCTGAAGGAGAGTTTCCTCTCCTTCAGACCCTGGGAACCATTAGAAACCCAATGCACTGCATTGGGTTTCGTGTTTCGGCCGACCCCGACTTTTCTATAGGATCGGCCGATTTCACTCGACCCGACTTTTGAAAAAGTCGGGTTTCGTGAAACCCGACCCGATCCTATAAAAAGAAAAGTCGCTCAACCCTATTCCTGGCAGCTAATTTACATGTTGATTTAATGAAACAACAGGTAGTTAGAACTTAAAATTGCCCTAGTATTAAAATTGCAACATTTCCCTTTTTTTATTTTCAATATGGATTGTGATATAAAAAAAAAATTGCTAAAAAAAATAACACAAAAACTTGATTTGAACATAGATCATTTTGTGATGACGCATTTTCTTTAATAATGTGTCAGGACTCAGGAAATCATAATATAAAATAACCAATCTCAGACATTTTAATATTTTAGAGGAAAAATACACTGTGCACAAAATAGGTCTTGAAGTACCAAAAATGTATTCCTGGAGCACAATAGGATTACCTGATTTTGCTGACATATCTTGGAGGAAATTTTCTAACCCTATCTAATATCTCCCATTGAGACTCTCTGGCGGACGCCACTGGGGGCTGAGATATTTCTCCTTCCCTGCTGGGAGATTGACAATATCTCCAAGTGCTTCTAAGCATTTTCTCAGTGTCTGAGCCGACCAAGTGTCCTTTTCATTGAAATCAATCCACACAACATATTTTGGGATTAGTGTATTGATTTTTGTGTATGTGTTGTAGCGAGAGCTCTGCCAGCCCCATGATTCAGATATATAAATAGGGTCTCCAGCTGTTACAAGTGGTCATGTTTTATGCATGGTGCTGCCCATCAGGAGGATTTCTTAGGCCATCTCACATCAGGTAGGAAAAAACTAAAGCAGTTTGTTTTAAAGGAACAGTGATATTTTCCCATAAACCTTTAAAATACATGCAAAAAAATTAACTTTTCTAGTAATTTACAAATTAAACTTGACAGTCCATCAACATGTCCTGCTGTGTCAGAAAGGATAATTCCCGGATCAGCATCCTCCTATTAGTCACAGTGTAGCACTGCGGCAAAAACCTGTTCCTACCCTGGTGGACTCAGCAGGACAATTCAAATATATCTGACATATAGTCGAGAGGAAACATTTGAGCCTCACTGGGTATTTTCTTCTTAACATGGAGTGGGTCAGGGCCAGCGTCAGTACACCGTGAATCTGGGAAAGTGCCAGGGACCACTGCATCTGGGGGGCACCATCAGCCAACATAACCATTGACCACATCCAACATATATATCAGTGGATCAGTGAATTACGTAGGGTCAGGGGCTGAGCCCTCTCCACATTGCAGGAGCCGGCTGTGTTATACAGCAGCAATACAAGTCTAACTGCTGTGATCAAAGCTATCTCAGATCTCAGCAGTTTAACTTCTTAGAGGTATAAAAAATGTGGTGTAAGTGTCCAGATGTCTCTTTTGATGCCCATCGGTCCTGGGAAATGCAACTGCAGGGTTACTGCCACAGGTTTACGATGAAGAGAGGAGCCAGAAGACCATATTTCTCCTACACCTGCACTGTTTAGAAGAACTTCACCTTTATATTAAACAGTGCAGGTTTATTTTAGAAGAGCAGGTGTTAATCTGCTTAGTTGAGGGCTCTTGGAAGCTTTCCTGCATGAAGGTTCTCAGCTTTTCACTATTAGCCGCCCCCATCTCCTATATAATCTGGGCCCTGTCAAGCACTCATTGCCAGAGATAGCTAATGCTACATGATTAGGAGACAGTGTTTGTGGTTGTTGTTTGCGAAGGGGTTTGGTGGATTTATTTGAGACTGTTGCTAGTGTAAGGAGGTGGCGGGTCCCCTCAGTTGCACCCTCTCTTTCTGCTGTGTGACCTCTGTGCACTTCCTATGTATATATGTGTATATGTTTTATGCCTTATTATTTTGAGCTGTGTTTGTCTGTTCTTAATGTAATGTAATGTATTGTGATATGTATGTTGCCCCTTAAGACTGTCTAGTTAGAGGCAGCATCAGTTAACAGGGGGCTGGGCCAGCAGCAGTAAAGCCACAGGAAACTGCTGTTTCCCTCCAGAACTGCCAGAGACGTTGGACAGGGCAGACATACATGGACACAGGGCAGTGCCAGGCCTCCAGGACCGGAGGGAACTGTTGCCCTGGATTCCCAAGGACTACGGAATAAGGAAGGTTAAGGACTGCAATACGGGCTTCAGGACTCCCGAAGGGCTCCCGCTTCTGAAGGGTTAATCCCGGCGCGCATGGAATTCCCCAGAAGTTTGGCTGCTTCAGCTGCTGTGGGTGCGGCTGGAGAGTGTGACAGGGACAGAGCAGGAAAACCAGTATTGTACTTGTGTTTTCTTCCTTTTTTACCACCATCTAATAAAAGTTATTTTTCCCCGTTGGAACGCTGCTGTTTTCCTGGATCCTTTATTTCCTGGACTGCTGCAGTTGGAGCAAGAACAAGGTACATCGTAAGGAAGATTGTGTTGGTCCCAACTATCTATGTGCAAGGGACCAAGGGAATGCTTGCTGACAGTTGGCTCAGTGGACTCTATTCCTGTACTTTGCCCCCGACTCTGACTTCCCTTCCCTGGTTGCCCTTGTTGCACTAGGTTTTGGGTGTATGCTAATTCCCCTCCTTCTCTTACTTTGATTTTACCCCATCCTCCTGCAGCGCCCAGAGTCCTGGTCGTTGCAGTAATGTCGCTCTGCTGCTAAGGGGAGTGATGTTATGTCTGATTGCACAAAAGGAGTTCACCTGACCAGGTATCACAGTCACACATTACACTTCACAATCCAGCCACTAGGGGGAGCAAAAGGCACTATGTATTAGGCCACTCCTCACACTGGTAAAACTAGGGGTCGGATAGGAAGTTAGGAGAGAACGCAGCCTGGGAGAGCTCCAGGGAGGACCTGTCAGGGGTGGGTTCCTGGAAGGTACCTAGCAGAAAGGACAGAAGGTACGGAGCCGCACCTGCACTACCTTGCGGCGGCATCCTAAGGAAGGACACGAAGCGAAGGATATTGTGGAGAAGTGAGAAACGAAATCGCAGCACAAGGAGATATCCAGTAGGAGTCGTGCCCCGAGATCGGCAACATCCTACTGAGGCGCGTAGCCGGTGGCCAGAACGCCGAGGAAGTGACAGACTCCAAGCATTACTTCGAACAGCGGCAGGACAGTTGATTTTAGGTTGGCTGTCTACCTTACATCACCTAAGCAGACATAGGGGGCAAAGTTGGAGAGGGGCGTCTCTAGGGTCCCAGAATAGCTCCGAGCCTTCCCGTCAAACGGGTGCGTCCTATCCACACAATAACCTAGGGGACGGAGAGCAAGAGAAAGAACAGATACGAAAGTTGCGAGGGCTATCCCGAATGCTCAGCAGGGAAGAACTACAACACACAGGCGCTAGTTGGTAGGCACTGATTTCCACCTGCAAAGGGAACTCAGGATGTGCCTTCGGACCGGCCGGACTCAGCCAGCCCTGTTAGCAGTGCTCTGGATTGCGGATCCCAAAGTCTTCAGTAAAAGGTAAAAAGACTGCAACCCTGTGTCCTCGTTATTAACTGTGCCTCACATCATCGCCACCTACACTACTGGGAAGCCCTGGGGATATACTTCACCTATGGGAAGGTATACCATCTAGCTGCCATTCCATCACCCCAGCGGAACCCCTAGCAGCGTCGGTCATCCTGACTGAATACCACAGGTGGCATCACGAACCCTTGACAAACTTCATCACCCTTTTATTGGACGCCCCTTAACAGGGTCACGGACCGGGTCCAGCCACCGTGACAGCCCCAGCACCGAGACAGAGAGGACCGGTACCGAGTACCCCGCGGCCCTGTGTCTGGGGGCGCTCCACTCCATTCCCTGGTGTTTACCTATGTTATTTGTGTGAGTATATTTGTATGATTGGTATTTTTATTTATCCCTGTTTGTATTACCATGTTAGTCTGGTTGGTGTATTAAGGTACACTACTACTCCCCTCCTCCCTGGGTGGGGGAAGGGTACAGACTGAAGGTAGATTCAGGAGCTAAGGGAAGGTACGTGGCCCCAGCGTCTTCACCATCAGAAGTAATCCGGGGAACAGGGCGAGCTAGGGCGCCCTTAGCGTTAGGGACAGGGAAGGAGCCATGGTCCCGGAACACCCGACAACAGAGTCATGACAGTGACAATTACATTGGCCAAAAGGCCCCCCGTGTATTGCAAGTTTATACACCAACAATCTATTGAACCTGTTCTACGCTCGGGTAGCGAGCATTTATATTGGTACAATTTTCACTCTCTCTTTCTCCTTATCCTCTCTCTGTCCTCAACCACTATCTCCTCACCCTCTTGCTTCCCCCTCACTGCCAGTGAAGCTGCTACAACCGACATCCTGGAGAACATGACGCCGTTGTGCGGCATGAATTGACTCCTGTGCATGCGCCAGAGGCTTCTGACAGAAGGACACATCTCCAGTTATATTATAGATGAAGCTCATGTAGGAGACTGGAAATGTTACAATATGCCGTACTTTTAATTCCAATATGGAGAATAATAAAAAATGTAAAAATGTATGGAAAATATTTCAAAGAAATATATGAAAACTTTAATTAATCTCTTGTAGGGAAAAAAATCTAAAAATAACTGAATAAAATCTAATAAAATATCATTAGATTTATTCCGTATAAATAATAAATAGTAAAACATTAAGAAAAACTATATTAATTTGGCATTTTCATAAATATAGTGACCCCTTGGACAAAGTTGTCTAGTCATTTTTACCGTAAAGTAAACTTTGTAAGGTAAAAACCTGATGAATAATGGTGGATGTTTTTTCTCACTCTTCAGTACAATTTATAGTCAAATAAATGGTGTCCTTCAAGACTACAACTTGTCCCGCACAAAACAAGCCCTCATATGGCTACATCAACAAAAAATTAATAAAAGTTATAGCTCTTGGAAAGCGAGGAGAAAAAATTGAAAGCGAAGATGGGCCCACTGGGACTCTGTCACCAGAGTCTCTTAAGCGGGTGATACAATTATTCTCAGAGATGAGGATGTGATCTTTTTCAATGATACTGTTGTTTCCATAGTTTAAAGGGATTGTCCCACGAAAAGTGGATTTTAGTGAATAGATTTTGGAATGTTAATAAGTTCCACCAATGGATGTGTTTGAAAAAATGATCCTGTGCGAAGATAATCTTATAATGCTCCTGCTATGTAGTGCTATTTATTGTCTCTGAACATCTAGAACTGCTGAAGTTCGTGGTTGCAGATACATAGCTCCTGGCCATGAGAGAAAAAAATAAGTAAATATACTGTCATGACTCTGCTATCATATTACCCTGGGCAAGGGGCTCCTCCTAACCCTGCTCCCCGGATTACTTCTGATGGTGAAGATGTCAGGGCTACGTACCTTGCTGAACTGCTGAATCAGCCCTATATCTGTCCACCCCTCTCACCTAGGGAAATGGGGGGTAATAGTGTATGAATATTATTATTATTATTTATTGTTATAGCGCCATTTATTCCATGGCGCTTTACATGTAAGGAGGGGTATACATAATAAAAACAAGTACAATAATCTTAAACAATACAAGTTATAACTGGTACAGGAGGAGAGAGGACCCTGCCCGCGAAGGCTCACAATCTACAAGGATATACACAAACCAGACAAACAAGGAAGGACGTACAGGGATAAAGGAAAATACCAACCATACAAATATGCACTTACAGACAACAGAAGGGAACACCTGGTAGAAAAGGAATGTAAATCAAATAGGAGAGGAAGAAGATTTGCAAACAGCCAAGAAGTCCAAGGAACAGTCACAGAACAATATTACAAACGCCTCTACCAATAACCGACTCCTCCACTCCACATCAGGCAGTGCAAGACTATCATTGGCAATCTAGATTGCCAGATGCGAGTATATATAGGCAAGGGGAATGGCCAATGCTGAACAGCTGAGATCATTCAAGCAGGCAGGCTTCAGAAACTGTAAGCTGAACCCCTACACTGCTAAGGCTGGGCTGGGTTCACATTGCGTTGAACCCGCCTGTTAGATGGACTACGTTACACCGCAGGCAAAACGCAGTGTAATGTAGTCCGTTAATGCCGTCATTGAATCCAATGCCGGACGCATCGCTAGCGCACGCCCACAATGGGCTGTCATTGAGTGACGGACCCCGAGACGCGGGCTGCAGCGTTTCCGGGTCCATCACTGCTAGCGCAGATAGAGCTAGCAGATGCTCTATCTGCGCTAGCGTGCTGCCATACCGGCACTTGCGTTTACAGCAGCCTATTACCGTATGTGTTGAACGGGCTGCTGTAAACGCAATGTGAACCCAGCATAACAGAAACTTGCACCATTTAATGTGAAGGAGAGGTGCTTCTAATCAGTGCAGGAGTATGTGAAATCAGGTGCTGTAGTCTTCTGGCCTTTCTCTTTTGATGACATTGCAGGGACTCTCGGCTGCTCATTTGTGCGAGCGAACACATTTCTGTGACTATTTGCTTTATCATAGGTCAAATGTCTCTGCCATGTCACCAGCCACGTGACCTCATCATAAATCAAGTTAGTGACAAAAAGAGCCGCTGAGCCTGTATGACACTGACTTTATTTGAGATGAGCCCAGAGGACTGGTGATGTGATGCCCCAGGGTCCTGGTTGTCACAGTGGCATTGCTTTCCTCACGGGGAGAGTGATGTCACACTTGGAAGTGATGGAGGATTCCTTTTTGACAGGTAAGTAGCACATATAACACCGTTCTGACTCCAGGCCAGAAGGGGGAGCTCTACACCCGACTTCAGGGGAGCTGCTCTCTCTGGTCGGGAGGAGGAGATAGTTGCTAGGCAGTTGGGAAGATTTAGACAGTTGGTGCCAGACAGCAGACTGGAGCAGTCTGAGGCAGAAGGATGGGTGAGGGGCCATACAGCCTGAGGTGCTGTAGCAAGATACAGAAGGAGGAACAGCCTTTAGCTAATGTGCCGGGGAGCGAAGCACAGGAGTGTGACAACAGGGGAGAATAGCTGGGACTGGGCTACATCTCTAATTGAGAGCAGTCACAGGTAGCCGGAAGACCAAGGCTTTTGTGAGACTCTAAGACACATAGCAGAAACTGGCAGGACAGCTGGATTATACATCACCTGTTTGCCCTAACACCCAGGAGACACAGTGACACATAGAGCCCGGGTCGTGATAGAGACCCCGTAAAAAGGCTCGCGTCACCTATCATACGGGTTTGTGTCCCAGTTCAACAAAGGACAGAGATAATTGAGAGGACCTTGCTACAAAGCCATAGGCAATAAGGGACTATAACAACACAGCGCTAGAAGGAAGGCTTTTAATTCCACCTGATAAAGCTGAACTCTGAACTCGCTTCCGAGCCGGCCGGACCTTGCCTGTACCTGTGATCTGGTGCCCTGGACTGTGGCTACCTGCTACCATCAGTAAACCAGGTAAAAAGACTGCACAACTGTGTCCTTCATTCTATACTGCACCACTCACCATCCTCCATCTATTCACCTGGAGCCCTGGGGACCTACTTCACCTGTGGGAAGTTATACCATCTGGCTGCCATAACATCACCCCAGAGGACCCCTTTAAGCAGCGCTGGTCATCCCTGACCGAATACCACAGGTGGCGTCACGAACTTTATTTAAAAAACCCCTTTAAAGACTTTCCCTTTAACATGGGCGCCCAGGGCCATGGACCGAGTCGCTGCCGCCGCGACACATCACCTCAAAGTAACGGACCCGGTACCGAGTACCCCACTGCCCTGTCGGGCGACTCATTGACATGGCAGAAACACTTCCTCCTGTGATAAAACAAACGGTCAAAGAAATGTTTTAGATCACAAAAATGTGCAGCTAAAAAAGTCCTGCTGTGTCACCAGTATATATAGCAAATATTACAGTATATAAAAAAAGAGTTTTTGACAAAGCCATCTTACCGCTTTGAAGAAACAGGAATACATCCAACCTGTGGTTACAACTTGCACGGAAAACAGATTGGGACAAATCCACACATGTAAAGAAAAAAACGTTTTGTTTCTCCAGCGATCAGTCCAATCTTAGAGTAAAATATACCTTTTATTTATCCATTTAAAAGTTCCAGATTTCTTCAGTAACAATATTGCATACATTCAATCCCTTATGGACGACATGTTTTGACACCACATGTGACTTCCTCTAGGCCCAAATGAGCAAATATTACAGTATATACATTTTTTTAAAACATATCTAATTGTGAAACTTATTAATATTCCAAAATCTGTTGATTAAAATCTACTTTATTCATGGGGCAACCTCTTTAAAACTTGAGCCATAATGTTCTCATCAAGAGGAGGAGGTAATGAATATATCTGAGACAGATTTTGTATAAAGAGGAAACCCAGTCATTATGGACCACTGACATGTTATTGATACATGTGCAAATATAACAAAGGTGAATTTTTCAATCTCAGACCACCAAAGTTTTTCAAATTAAAATTGCTGTAGATCACTGGATTAAAAATGTCCTATTACTTCATCTATATATCATTTGTATGGTCATTATGGACCATCATAACTTCATAAGCAATATGTCCATGTCCTTTAATTATGGATCAATGGGCTTCTTCTTGGCTACTTCCTAATGAAATCTTAAGTCTATGGATGAGAACATTGCAGAGCCAGGTACAGAATTAAAGGTGCCCAGGGGATTGGACCACTATAAATCCTACATCAGCCGCAACACATGCACAGATTGCCTGTTTGTTAGGCCATCCTTTCATGTGTTGCACCGTCAGTTGAGCAATTATAAACTTTGGCTTCCCTTTATGGGAGGTATTGATGCTTAAACGTTGCAAAGACAAGTTTATAAAAGTGCATCTGGTCTTATACCAGGGTGTCCTTGTTTATAAATGAAACTGCCGATGCGAGGGACCCGTCATAACCCCCAACGTAGTCCTTGTGTGGGCTACAAGGCATATACAGACGCATGGTTCGCCTGACGGTTTTGCTTCGGGTCTGTGAAGAAACAAGCAAACAAGGCCCTACCCACGCTGGCAATGTGGGCAGAACCAGGGTGCACCTTGAGGGTGCCAACTATGTACAAAGACAGTTTTTGGGTAATTCAGTGTCCATTACCCTATTGTCCATTTTAAACCTGTAACAAATGTAAGCAAGCAATTCAAATAGGTAACAGCAATTATTGACATTTTTAGTCCCTGTACCTGGCTGGGATTTGACTTTCGGTACTACATACTAGGGCATCAAACTGTGTGGTGTGCATACTGGGGTCATCATTCTGTGTGGTGTGCATACTGGGGGCATCATACTGTGTGATGTACATACTGTGGGCCTCATATTGTGTGGTGTGCATACTGGGGGCATCATACTGTGTGGTGTGCATACTGGGGGCCTCATACTGTATGATGTGCATACTGGGGGCATCATACTGCGTGGTGTGCATACTGGGGTCATCATTCTGTGTGGTGTGCATACTGGGGGCATCATACTGTGTGATGTACATACTGTGGGCCTCATATTGTGTGGTGTGCATACTGGGGGCATCATACTGTGTGGTGTGCATACTGGGGGCCTCATACTGTATGATGTGCATACTGGGGGCATCATACTGCGTGGTGTGCATACTGGGGTCATCATTCTGTGTGGTGTGCATACTGGGGGCATCATACTGTGTGATGTACATACTGTGGGCCTCATATTGTGTGGTGTGCATACTGGGGGCATCATACTGTGTGGTGTGCATACTGGGGGCCTCATACTGTATGATGTGCATACTGGGGGCATCATACTGCGTGGTGTGCATACTGGGGTCATCATTCTGTGTGGTGTGCATACTGGGGGCATCATACTGTGTGATGTACATACTGTGGGCCTCATATTGTGTGGTGTGCATACTGGGGGCATCATACTGTGTGGTGTGCATACTGGGGGCCTCATACTGTATGATGTGCATACTGGGGGCATCATACTGCGTGGTGTGCATACTGGGGGCATCATACTGTATGATGTGCATACTGGGGGCATCATACTGTATGATGTGCATACTGGGGTCATCATACTGTGTGGTGTGCATACTGGGGGCATCATACTGTATGATGTGCATACTGGGGGCATCATACTGTGTGGTGTGCATACTGGGGGCATCATACTGTATGATGTGCATACTGGGGTCATCATACTGTTTGGTGTGCATACTGGGGGCATCATACTGTTTGGTGTGCATACTGGGGGCATCATACTGTATGATGTGCATACTGGGGGCATCATACTGTGTGGTGTGGATACTGGGGGCATTATACTGTGTGGTGTGGATACTGGGGGCATCATACTGTGTGGTGTGCATACTGGGGGCATCATACTGTGTGGTGTTTATACTGGGGGCATTATACTGTGTGGTGTACATACTGGGGATATCATACTGTGTGGTGTGGATACTAGGGGCCTTATACCGTGTGGTGTGCATACCGGAGGTATCATACTGTGTGGTGTGGATACTAGGGGCCTTATACCGTGTGGTGTGCATACCGGAGGTATCATACTGTGTGGTGTGGATACTAGGGGCCTTATACCGTGTGGTGTGCAAAGTGGGGGCATGATACTCTGTGGTGTACATACTGGGGATATCATACTGTGTGGTGTGCATACTAGGGGCCTTATACCATGTGGTGTGCATACCGGAGGTATCATACTGTGTGGTGTGCATAACAGAGGTATCATACTGTGTGGTGTTCTTACTGCAGGTATTATACTGTGTGGTGTGCATACCGGAGGTATCATACTGTGTGGTGTGCAAAGTGGGGGCATGATACTATGTGGAGGGACAGTGAGGGGATGTACTGTTGGAGGCATCATACTGTGTGTTTGATAATGTACTTTGAGGGTCATTAGTCTGTAGGGGGAATCAACTAGGAGCAGAAATACAGAAGCATGTTACTATGCTTGGGGCATTATGAGGGCATCATACTATGTTTGGGAGGAACTGAGAGGGTATCACAATGTGTTTGGGGGCACTCTGGGGGTCCATACTGTGTACAGTGGGCACTGTGGGGCATAACACTGTATGAGGGGCACTTTAAGGGCAAAGGAAATGGTACCATACTTCACTGGAAGCAATATTTCTGTGTGAGGGCATATAAAAGACACAGCACACATAGTAGTAAGTGTCCTCCTTAATTATCTTTCAATGTTGGGAGGTATGCATGGTATAAGGACACAGACATGGTGGAGGGGTCCCACACTTAGGACCCTCCACCCAGAGCCACCACACTAGACACATTGTCCATTTTAATTACTTTTTTTTTTACATTTCCAGGAGAAATGTCTGGGTGGCTGCAAAGTGAGGCTCAGCCGAAATCTTCAAGACAACCTCTTTTACGTTGACTTGAAATAGTTAAATTATTTTGCATGAAATTGTTTTATAATAACTGTAATCATTGCTGTGATAGGAATATGATATTTCGGTTGATCAGCATCAAATAAAGTAAAAAAAAAAAAAACATTTGTGCTTTGCTTTGCAGTCTCCGTGAATCAGCAACAAACACATCATTTACATTTTGTCTATTAAAAACACAAAAACGTTTCACCTAAACATCTAGAGGAATTCAGTTCACGTAATTGGTAAATTTAATTTTTTACAAACTTGACAGTTTGTTAAATAAGGGAATGAAATAAGTCTCTGCTGAAAATATACTGACATAATTATACAGAGGTGGAGAAACATTCAGGGGGAAAAAGAGCAATTTTCTCTTATTTATGGAACTTTGCAGTGTAACGCTATTGCCATCTAGTGGTCATTTATGAGAAGTGCGTTTAACTATTGTTCAATGAGGTATAAATTGGATTAGGAATGGATCAATTTGCTTTAAAGAGGATGTGTCGCTTGCCATAAGGTGGGGTACGGATGAGCTTATGGAAAATCATACGATTTTCATGCAGAAAAAAGCGGACGATTGATTTTTTGGGGGCACCCATAGACGTCAATAGATGAGTCTCACCTGAAACATGGAAGACTCCAGTGCATCTTGCAATTTTTTTGCACAAGGATACTGGGTCTGTGTGAAAAAAACAATCTTCTAGCCAGCTCAATTGACTAACATCGGTCATTTTGCTGTCCGTCTGATATCCTATTTTAGCATGGACACCTCACATCGTGTACGCACAACACAATTGGTGTAAAAGCCCCTGTTCTCCTGAATCCGACATTGTTTTTCTTTTGTTCCTGAGCCTCTCCGTTCCTGAAATATGGCCTCCTGTTCCTGTACATTAAACCCTAAACAGGAAAATAAAACAAAATGGTGTAACACGGTCTATTCTTGTGCGGGGAAAAAGGCCCACTCAGCAGAGTCAGCATCCAAAGGTTCAGCTTTCCTTCACAGGACACACCGCACTGGAGCTCCACACTCCAGGCCTACTGAACACTGCTGCCTTTGGAAGCCAGTTATTTAAGCCCCAGACCACACCCTGGAGCGGAGATAAGGTGGACATCCTCCCACCTGCTCTATGGATGTCCGCATAAAATCCATCCCGTTATAACAAATGAGCTTAACCCCTCGGGCACTTAGGAAAAACTCTGGGTTTGATATCACTGATGCGAAACACAGAGATATTTTTTGGGGCCCATAGAATTCTATAGGCACCTGGTGTAAATGCTGTTGTGCTCCTGAATCCAGGGCTGTTTCTTTTTGTTCCTGCACCTCTCCAGTCCTGTGATATGAACTCCTCTTCAACGTATATAAATCTTCCAACTGGGTGTGGTCCTCAAGGTGACTCCCACAGAGAAGAGGACCACCCCACTTGGTAAATTATTTATATACATATACAGGGAATTGGATGTCATATCTCAGGAACATAGAGACACAAGAACAAATGGAAAACAACGTCAGACTCAGAAGAACAGCGACATTTTACATCAGATAAAAGAATTACATATTTGTGGCAAGTGACAGTTCCTCTTTAAAAAGTGTCTGTGTCGTGGGAGCGCGGGGAAAGTGAGAAGATTGTTGTTGTTTTTTTTAAATGTGCTAGAGAACAGTGAGAACAGGAGCATTATTACAGGATGGGCCCAGGAGATGGAACATTATACCAGGAAGGCGCCTAGGATGGGAAACATATATTACTGGAAGGGGCCTAGGATGGGGGATATTATACCAGGAAGGGGCCTATGATGGGGGACATATATTACTGGAAGGGGCCTAGGATGGGGGATATTATACCAGGAAAGGGCCTAGGATGGGGGATATTATACCAGGAATGGGCCTAGGATGGGAACATTATACCAGGAAGGGGCCTAAGATGTGGGATATTATACCAGGAAGGGGCCTAGGATGGGGGACATATATTACAGGAAGGGGCATAGGATGGGGGACAAAATATTACTGGATGGGGCCTAGGAAGGGGAACATTACAGCAGGAAGGGGCCTAGGATGGGGACATATATTACTGGAAGGGGCCTAGGATGTGGGATATTATACCGGGAAGGAGCCTAGGATGGGGGACATATATTACTAGAAGGGGCCTAGGATGGGGAACATTACAGCAGGAAGGGGCCTAGGATGGGGACATATATTACTGGAAAGGGCATAGGATGTGGGATATTATACCGGGAAGGGGCCTAGGATGGGAGACATTATACCAGGAAGGGGCCTAGGATGGGGACATATATTACAGGAAGGGGCATAGGATGGGGACATATATTACAGGATGGGGCCTAGGATGGGGACATTATACCAGGAATGGGCCTAGGATGGGGGACATATATTACTAGAAGGGGCCTAGGATGGGGAATATTACAGCAGGAAAGGGCCTAGGATGGAAGACATTGCACCAGGATGGAGGACATTATTACTGGAAAGGGCCCACAATGGATGACATTATACAAGGAAGAGGCACCGGATGGATACATTATTACTGGAAGGAGCCCAGGATGGGGGACATTATACCAGGAAGGGGCCTAGGATAGGGGACATTACACCAGGATGCAGGACATTATTACTGGAAAGAGACCACAATGGACATTATTATTATTATACATTTTTATAGCGCCATTTATTTCATGGCGCTTTACATGTGAACGAGGCAAATATAGACAAGTACAATAAACATGAGTAAAACAAGGCACACACAAGTACAGGAGGAGAGAGGACCCTGCCCGCGAGAGCTCACAGTCTACAGGGGATGGGTGAGGATACAATAGGAGAGGGTAGAGCTGATCATGTGGCGTTTCAGTATACTGGGAATCACTGCAGATTGTAGGCTTGTCGGAAGAGGTGGGTCTTCAGGTTCCTTTTGAAGGTTTCCGTGGTAGGCGAGAGCATGATGTGTTGGGGTAGAGTTCCAGAGTATAGGGGAAGCACGGGAGAAGTCTTGGATGCAGTTGTGGGAGGAAGAGATGAGAGAGGAGTAGAGAAGGAGATCATGAGACGATCGAAGGTTGCGTGTAGGTAGGTAACGGGAGACCATATCACAGATGTATGGAAGAGTCAGGTTGTGGATGGCTTTGTATGTCATTGTTAGTGTTTTGAACTGTAGCCTCTGGACAATAGGAAGCCAGTGAAGGGCCTGGCAGAGAGGAGAGGCTGGGGAGTAACGGGGAGACAGGTAGATTAGTCGGGCAGCAGAGTGTAGGATGGATTGGAGTGGTGCTAGAGTGCTAGAGGGGAGGCCAGAGAGTAGGAGGTTGCAGTAGTCGAGGCGGGAGATAATTAGGGCATGTACTAGTGTTTTTGTGGTTTCATGGTCAAGGAATGCACGGATCCGGGAATTGTTTTTGAGTTGGAATCGGCAGGAGGAGGCAAGGGCTTGAATATGTGGATTGAAAGAGAGGGTAGAGTCAAGGACCACCCCGAGGCACCGAGCGTGCAGGACCGGGGAAAGTGAGCAGCCATTGACATTGATGGATAGGTCGGGTGGAGGGGTAGAGTGAGGTGGGGGAAAGATGATGAATTTTGTTTTGTCCATGTTCAGTTTTAGAAAACGAGCAGAAAAGAAGGATGAAATAGCAGACAGACATTACATAGTAACATAGTAACATAGTTACAATAGACGCTATGGCGCTATGTATATAGTGTAGAATTCACACTATATACACTGCCACATCTCTACACTGTATAATATTTACACCACTCTATATTCCTTAACACGGTATATAATATGCAGCTGTGTATATAATAGAATGTAGTATACCGTATATACTCGTGTATAAAGCCGAGTTTTTCAGCATTTTTTTTTTGTGCTAAAAACGCCCCCCTCGACTTATACACGAGTCATTGTCTCAGAAAGATGGAGGGGGAGCAGTGGGTCACAGAGGCAGGAGCCGGTGGCTGTGGCTAAAGCCTGTGCCGCTGCTAAAGAGAAATAAATATTCACTGCGCTGGCAATGAATATTCATTTCTCTTATAGCGTGCACAGCTGCCTGCTTCCAGCACACAACCTACTTACCTTCCTTGCGCGCCCTCGCTGCATCTCGTTCCTGCGCCAGCAGCTCTTCAGGCCGAGCGATCATGTGCCCTCCGCTCATTAAGGCAATGAGTATTCACCCCTCTCCACTCCCATAGGCGTGAAGTAAATATTCATTACCTTAATGAGCGGGGGACACGTGATCACCCGGCCACAGGAGCTGTTGGCACCGGAACGAGATGCTGCGAAGGCATGCAGTGAAGGTAAGTAGGATGTTTTTTTGTTTTTTTTTAATAGGAACCATGCATACAAAAACAGGGATAAGGAGCCATGCAGACAAGAACGGGGATAAGGAGCCATGCAGGCAAGGACGGGGATAAGGAGCCATGCAGGCAAGGACGGGGATAAGGAGCCATGCAGGCAAGGACGGGGATAAGGAGCCATGCAGGCAAGGACGGGGATTAGGAGCCATGCATACAAGGATGGGGATAAGGAGCCATGCAGACAAGGATGGGGATAAGGAGCCATGCAGACAAGGACAGGGATAAGGAGCCATGCAGACAAGGACGGGGATAAGGAGCCATGCAGACAAGGACAGGGATAAGAAGCCATGCAGGCAAGGACGGGGATAAGAAGCCATGCAGACGAGGACGGGGATAAGGAGTCATGCAGACAAGGACCGGGATGAGGAGCCATACAGACAAGGACAGGGATAAGGAGCCATGCAGACAAGGACGGGGATAAGGAGCCATACAGACAAGGACAGGGATAAGGAGCCATGCAGACAAGGACGGGGGTAAGGAGCCATACAGACAAGGACAGGGATAAGGAGCCATGCAGACGAGGACGGGGATAAGGGGTCATGCAGACAAGGACCGGGATGAGGAGCCATACAGACAAGGACGGGGATAAGGAGCCATGCAGACAAGGACGGGGATAAGGAACCATGCAGACAAGGATGGGGATAAGAAGCCATGCAGACAAGGATGGGGATGAGGAGCCATGCAGACAAAAATGGGGATAAGGAACCAAGCAGACAAGGACGGGGATAAGAAGCCATGCAGACAAGGACCGGGATGAGGAGCCATGCAGACAAGGACCGGGATAAGGAGCCATGCAGACAAGGATGGGGATAAGGAGCCATGCATACAAAAATGGGGATAAGGAACCATGCATTCAAGGATGAGGATAAGGAGCCATGGATACAGGAACGAGGGAGCCTGATTAAGTTCAGACTCTTTATTGGCCCATGTGGCAATGTTTAGGATCCATAACTGAACATTTCTCTGATATGGAAGTGAAATGTTGCCACATGGGCTAAGAAAGAGTATTAAAAAAATTGGTTCCATTTTCTTCCACAAAAGTGGTACAATTTTCTTCCCACTTGCTGTCAGTGTGCAGTCTTTTTTTTCTCAGCAGATGTTGCAGTCCGATACATGGCGAGTCAGACCATTGAGGAGATGGAGAAATTAATTTCTCCTTCTCCTCCACATCTATGCTGCAAGAGCATTGGAGCACTGACACTTGGCTTACGCTCGCAGCAGAGCAAGAGCCGGGTATCGTTGGCATATCACATCCGATTCCATATTCTACTGTGATTCCACCCTAATGAGTACCTGTATTAAGCCCACATTCACACATTCAGTATTTGTTCAGTATTTTAATCAGTATTTGTAAGCCAAAGCCAGGAGTGGGACAATCCAGAGGAAAAGTATAATCGAAACATATGCACCACTTCTGCATTTATCACCCACTCCTGGTTTTGGCTACAAATACTGAGGTGAAATACTGACCAAATACTGCTAGTGTGAATGTGGCTTTTTCTGTATTGTACTGTATATCTACACAGTACCACTCCTCCTGTCCTGTATATATACACTGCACAGTACCGCCCCTCCTGTCCTGTATATATACACTGCACAGTACCGCCCCTCCTGTCCTGTATATATACACTGCACAGTACCGCTCCTCCTGTCCTGTATATACACACTGCACAGTATCACTCCTCCTGTCCTGTATATATACACTGCACAGTACCACTCCTCCTGTCCTGTGTATATACACTGCACAGTACCACTCCTCCTGTCCTGTATATATACACTGCACAGTACCGCTCCTCCTGTCCTGTATATATACACTGCACAGTATCACTCCTCCTGTCCTGTATATATACACTGCACAGTACCACTCCTCCTGTCCTGTGTATATACACTGCACAGTACCACTCCTCCTGTCCTGTATATATACACTGCACAGTACCGCTCCTCCTGTCCTGTATATATACACTGCACAGTACCACTTCTCCTGTCCTGTATATATACACTGCACAGTACCACTCCTCCTGTCCTGTGTATATACACTGCACAGTACCACTCCTCCTGTCCTGTATATATACACTGCACAGTACCACTCCTCCTGTGTATATACACACTGCACAGTACCACTCCTCCTGTCCTGTATATATACACTGCACAGTACCACTCCTCCTGTCCTGTATATATACACTGCACAGTACCAATTATCCTGTCCTGTATATATACACTGCACAGTACCGCTCCTCCTGTCCTGTATATATACACTGCACAGTACCAATTATCCTGTCCTGTATATATACACTGCACAGTACCGCTCCTCCTGTCCTGTATATATACACTGCACAGTACCACTCCTCCTGTCCTGTATATATACACTGCACATACTACTCCTCCTGTCCTGTATATATACACTGCACAGTACCACTCCTCCTGTCCTGTATATATACACTGCACAGTACCGCTCCTCCTGTCCTGTATATATACACTGCACAGTACCGCTCCTCCTGTCCTGTACATATACACTGCACATACTACTCCTCCTGTCCTGTATATATACACTGCACAGTACCACTCCTCCTGTCCTGTATATACACACTGCACAGTACCACTTCTCCTGTCCTGTAAATACACTGCACAGTACCGCTCCTCCTGTCCTGTATATATACACTGCACAGTACCACTCCTCCTGTCCTGTATATATACACTGCACAGTACCGCTCCTCCTGTCCTGTATATATACACTGCACAGTACCACTCCTCCTGTCCTGTATATATACACTGCACAGTACCACTCCTCCTGTCCTGTATATATACACTGCACAGTACCACTCCTCCTGTCCTGTATATATACAATGCACAGTACCACTCCTCCTGTCCTGTATATATTCACTGCACAGTACCACTCCTCCTGTCCTGTATATATACACTGCACAGTACCACTCCCCCTGTCCTGTATATATACACTGCACAGTACCGCTCCTCCTGTCCTGTATATATACACTGCACAGTACCACTCCTCCTGTCCTGTATATATACACTGCACAGTACCAATTATCCTGTCCTGTATATATACACTGCACAGTACCGCTCCTCCTGTCCTGTATATATACACTGCACAGTACCACTCCTCCTGTCCTGTATATATACACTGCACATACTACTCCTCCTGTCCTGTATATATACACTGCACAGTACCGCTCCTCCTGTCCTGTATATATACACTGCACAGTACCAATTATCCTGTCCTGTATATATACACTGCACAGTACCGCTCCTCCTGTCCTGTATATATACACTGCACAGTACCACTCCTCCTGTCCTGTATATATACACTGCACATACTACTCCTCCTGTCCTGTATATATACACTGCACAGTACCACTCCTCCTGTCCTGTATATATACACTGCACAGTTCTGCTCCTCCTGTCCTGTATATATACACTGCACAGCACCACTCCTCCTGTCCTGTGTATACACTGCACATACTACTCCTCCTGTCCTGTATATATACACTGCACAGTACCACTCCTCCTGTATATATACACTGCACAGCACCACTCCTCCTGTCCTGTATATATACACTGCACAGTACCACTCCTCCTGTCCTGTATATATACACTGCACAGTACCGCTCCTCCTGTCCTGTATATACACACTGCACAGTACCACTTCTCCTGTCCTGTAAATACACTGCACAGTACCACTCCTCCTGTCCTGTATATATACACTGCACAGTACCGCTCCTCCTGTCCTGTATATATACACTGCACAGTACCACTCCTCCTGTCCTGTATATATACACTGCACAGTACCAATTATCCTGTCCTGTATATATACACTGTACAGTACCGCTCCTCCTGTCCTGTATATATACACTGCACAGTACCAATTATCCTGTCCTATATATATACACTGCACAGTACCGCTCCTCCTGTCCTGTATATATACACTGCACAGTACCACTTCTCCTGTCCTGTATATATACACTGCACATACTACTCCTCCTGTCCTGTATATATACACTGCACAGTACCGCTCCTCCTGTCCTGTATATATACACTGCACAGTACCAATTATCCTGTCCTGTATATATACACTGCACAGTACCACTCCTCCTGTCCTGTATATATACACTGCACAGTACCTCTCCTCCTGTCCTGTATATATACACTGCACAGTACCGCTCCTCCTGTCCTGTATATATACACTGCACAGTACCAATTATCCTGTCCTGTATATATACACTGCACAGTACCGCTCCTCCTGTCCTGTATATATACACTGCACAGTACCACTCCTCCTGTCCTGTATATATACACTGCACAGTACCACTCCTCCTGTCCTGTATATATACACTGCACATACTACTCCTCCTGTCCTGTATATATACACTGCACAGTACCGCTCCTCCTGTCCTGTATATATACACTGCACAGTACCAATTATCCTGTCCTGTATATATACACTGCACAGTACCGCTCCTCCTGTCCTTTATATATACACTGCACAGTACCAATTATCCTGTCCTGTATATACACACTGCACAGTACCGCTCCTCCTGTCCTGTATATATACACTGCACAGTACCACTCCTCCTGTCCTGTATATATACACCGCACAGTACCGCTCCTCCTGTCCTGTATATATACACTGCACAGTACCACTCCTCCTGTGTATATACACACTGCACAGTACCACTCCTCCTGTCCTGTATATATACACTGCACAGTACCACTCCTCCTGTGTATATACACACTGCACAGTACCACTCCTCCTGTCCTGTATATATACACTGCACAGTACCACTCCTCCTGTCCTGTATATACACACTGCACAGTACCACTCCTCCTGTCCTGTATATATACACTGCACAGTACCACTCCTCCTGTCCTGTATATATACACTGCACAGTACCACTCCTCCTGTCCTGTATATATACACTGCACAGTACCACTCCTCCTGTCCTGTATATATACACTGCACAGTACCACTCCTCCTGTTCTATTGTCCGAGAGGTGACTTTGGACTTTGGGAAGGTCAATACTGGTTTATTATTTTCAGGTTTTTTTTAATGGGAAAGTAAAAAAAAAAATATTGGAAAACCCATTTAAATGGATATGGGTTTGTGTGGCAGGCAGGGCTGCTTTTTTGTCCCAGTCCGGCCTTGTGTTTGTCTCATTATACAGTGGGACTGTGCGTGTGTGTGTCAAAATATATATATTATATATTCACATGCTTGCAGTAACAAGACCACCTGTTCCCGGCGCCGGCACCAGAGAATCATCACAGTGCTCACGATATGAGGATTTACACATAGTGTCTGTAGACATGTAGCTTAAGATCCGAAAACCCCTTTAACCCCTTCCCGACCCATGACGCCACGTAGGCGTCATGAAAGTCGGTGCCAATCCGACCCATGACGCCTATGTGGCGTCATGGAAAGATCGCGTCCCTGCAGGCCGGGTGAAAGGGTTAACTCCCATTTCACCCGATCTGCAGGGACAGGGGGAGTGGTAGTTTAGCCCAGGGGGGGTGGCTTCACCCCCTCGTGGCTACGATCGCTCTGATTGGCTGTTGAAAGTGAAACTGCCAATCAGAGCGATTTGTAGTATTTCACCTATTATAACGGGTGAAATATTACAATCCAGCCATGGCCGATGCTGAAATATCATCGGCCATGGCTGGAAATACTAATGTCCGTCTTCTCCCTGGGCGCCGCCATCTTCCAAAATGGCGGGCGCATGCGCAGTGCGCCCGCCGAATCTGCCGGCCGGCAGATTCGTTCCAAAGTGCATTTTGATCACTGAGATAGATTATATCTCAGTGATCAAAATAAAAAAAATAATAAATGACCCCCCCCCTTTGTCACCCCCATAGGTAGGGACAATAAAAAAATAAAGAAATTTTTTTTTTCCACTAATGTTAGAATAGGGTTAGGGTTAGGGGTAGGGTTAGGGTTAGGGGTAGGGTTAGGGGTAGGGGTAGGGTTAGGGGTAGGGTTAGGGTTAGGGGTAGGGTTAGGGGTAGGGTTAGGGGTAGGGGTAGGGTTAGGGGTAGGGTTAGGGGTAGGGTTAGGGTTAGGGGTAGGGGTAGGGTTAGGGGTAGGGTTAGGGGTAGGGTTAGGGGTAGGGTTAGGGTTAGGGTTAGGGGTAGGGGTAGGGGTAGGGTTAGGGGTAGGGTTAGGGGTAGGGTTAGGGGTAGGGGTAGGGTTAGGGGTAGGGTTAGGGTTAGGGGTAGGGTTAGGGTTAGGGGTAGGGTTAGGGGTAGGGTTAGGGCTAGGGTTAGGGTTAGGGTTTCGGTATGTGCACACGTATTCTGGTCCTCTGCGGATTTTTCCGCTGCGGATTTGATAAATCCGCAGTGCTAAACCGCTGCGGATTTATGGCGGATTTACCGCGGTTTTTCTGCGCATTTCACTGCGGTTTTACAACTGTGATTTTCTATTTGAGCAGTTGTAAAACCGCTGCGGAATCCGCACAAAGAAGTGACATGCTGCGGAATGTAAACCGCTGCGTTTCCGTGCAGTGTTTCCGCAGCATGGGCACAGCGATTTTTGTTTCCCGTAGGTTTACATTGAACTGTAAACTCATGGGAAACTGCTGCGGATCCGCAGCGTTTTCCGCAGCGTGTGCACATACCTTTAGAATTAGGCTATGTGCACACTGTGCGGATTTGGCTGCGGATTGGCCGCTGCGGATTCGCAGCAGAGTTCCATCAGGTTTACAGTACCAAGTAAACATATGAAAAACCAAATCCGCTGTGCCCATGGTGCGGAAAATACCGCGCGGAAACGCTGCGTTGTATTTTCCGCAGCATGTCAATTCTTTGTGCGGATTCCGCAGCGTTTTACACCTGTTCCTCAATAGGAATCCGCAGGTGAAATCCGCACAAAAAACACTGGAAATCCGCGGAAAATCCGCAGGTAAAACGCAGTGCCTTTTACCCGCCGATTTTTCAAAAATGGTGCGGAAATATCTCACACGAATCCGCAACGTGGGCACATAGCCTTAGGGTTAGGGTTGGAATTAGGGTTGTGGTTAGGGTTGTGATTAGGGTTATGGCTACAGTTGGGATTAGGGTTAGGGGTGTGTTGGGGTTAGTGTTGGAGTTAGAATTGAGGGGTTACCACTGTTTAGGCACATCAGGGGTCTCCAAACGCAACATGGCGCCACCATTGATTCCAGCCAATCTCGTATTCAAAAAGTCAAATGGTGCTCCCTCACTTCCGAGCCCTGACGTGTGCCCAAACAGTGGTTTACCCCCACATATGGGGTACCAGCATACTCAGGACAAACTGCGCAACAATTACTGGGGTCCAATTTCTCCTGTTACCCTTGTGAATAAAAAAAAATGCTTGCTAAAACATAATTTTTGAGGAAAGAAAAATGATTTTTTATTTTCACGGCTCTGCGTTGTAAACGTCTGTGAAGCACTTGGGGGTTCAAAGTGCTCACCACATATCTAGATAAGTTCCTTGGGGGGTCTAGTTTCTAAAATTGGGTCACTTGTGGGGGTTTCTACTGTTTAGGCACACCAGGGGCTCTGCAAACGCAACGTGACACCCGCAGACCATTCCATCAAAGTCTGCATTTCAAAAGTCACTACTTCCCTTCTGAGCCCCGACGTGTGCCCAAACAGTGGTTTACCCCCACTCATGGGGTATCAGCGTACTCAGGAGAAACTGGACAACAACTTTTGGGGTCCAATTTCTCCTGTAACCCTTGGGAAAATAAAAAATTCTGGGCTAAATAATTATTTTTGAGGAAAGAAAACGTATTTATTATTTTCACGGCTCTGCATTATAAACTTCTATGAAGCACTTGGGGGTTCAAAGTGCTCACCACACATCTAGATAAGTTCCTTTCGGGGTCTAGTTTCCAAAATGGGGTCACTTGTGGGGGGTTTCTACTGTTTAGGCACATCAGGGGCTCTGCAAACGCAACGTGACGCCCGCAGAGCATTCCATCAAAGTCTGCATTTCAAAACGTCACTACTTCAATTCCAAGCCCCGGCATGTGCCCAAACAGTAGTTTACCCCCACATATGGGGTATCACCGTACTCAGGAGAAACTGGACAACAAATATTGGGGTCAAATTTCTCCTGTTACCCTTGGAAAAATTAAAAAATTCTGGGCTAAATAATTATTTTTGAGGAAAGAAAACGTATTTATTATTTTCACGGCTCTGCATTATAAACTTCTATGAAGCGCTTGGGGGTTCAAAGTGCTCACCACACATCTAGATAAGTTCCTTTCGGGGTCTAGTTTCCAAAATGGGGTCACTTGTGGGGGGTTTCTACTGTTTAGCCACATCAGGGGCTCTGCAAACGCAACGTGACGCCCACAGAGCATTCCATCAAAGTCTGCATTTCAAAACGTCACTACTTCACTTCAGAGCCTCGGCATGTGCCCAAACAGTGGTTTACCCCCACATATGGGGTATCAGCGTACTCAGGAGAAACTGGACAACAACTTTTGGAGTCCAATTTCTTCTGTAACCCTTGGGAAAATAAAAAATTCTGGGCTAAATAATTATTTTTGAGGAAAGAAAATGTATTTATTATTTTCACGGCTCTGCATTATAAACTTCTATGAAGCACTTGGGGGTTCAAAGTGCTCCCCACACATCTAGATAAGTTCCTTTGGGGGTCTAGTTTCCAAAATGGGGTCACTTGTGGGGGGTTTCTACTGTTAAGCCACATCAGGGGCTCTGCAAACGCAACGTGACGCCCACAGAGCATTCCATCAAAGTCTGCATTTCAAAACGTCACTACTTCACTTCCGAGCCCCGGCATGTGCCCAAACAGTGATTTACCCCCACATATGGGGTATCAGCGTACTCAGGAGAAACTGGACAACAACTTTTGGGGTCAAATTTCTCCTGTTACCCTTGGGAAAATAAAAAATTGCAGGCTAAAAGATCATTTTTGAGAAAATAATTTTTTTTTTTTATTTTCATGGCTCTGCGTTATAAACTTCTGTGAAGCACTTGGGGGTTCAAAGTCCTCACCACACATCTAGATTAGTTCCTTTGGGGGTCTAGTTTCCAAAATGGTGTCATTTCTGGGGGATCTCCAATGTTTAGGCACACAGGGGCTCTCCAAACGTGACATGGTGTCCGCTAATGATTGGAGATAATTTTCCATTTAAAAAGCCAAATGGCGTGCCATCCCTTCCGAGCCCTGCCGTGCGCCCAAACAGTGGTTTACCCCCACATATGGGGTATCAGCGTACTCAGGACAAACTGGACAACAATATTTGGGGTCCAATTTCTCCTATTATTCTTGGCAAAATAGGAAATTCCAGGCTAAAAAATCATTTTTGAGGAAAGAAAAATTATTTTTTATTTTCATGGCTCTGCGTTATAAACTTCTGTGAAGCACCTGGGGGTTTAAAGTGCTCAATATGCATCTAGATAAGTTCCTTGGGGGGTCTAGTTTCCAAAATGGGGTCACTTGTGGGGGAGCTCCAATGTTTAGGCACACAGGGGCTCTCCAAACGCGACATGGTGTCCGCTAACAATTGGAGCTAATTTTCCATTCAAAAAGTCAAATGGCGCGCCTTCCCTTCCGAGCCCTGCCGAGTGCCCAAACAGTGGCTTACCCCCACATATGAGGTATCGACGTACTCGGGAGAAATTGCCCAACAAATTTTATGATCCATTTTATCCTACTGCCCATGTGAAAATGAAAAAATTGAGGCGAAAAGAATTTTTTTGTGAAAAAAAAGTACTTTTTCATTTTTACAGATCAATTTGTGAAGCACCTGAGGGTTTAAAGTGCTCACTAGGCATCTAAATAAGTACCTTGGGGGGTCTAGTTTCCAAAATGAGGTCACTTGTGGGGGAGCGCCAATGTTTAGGCACACAGGAGCTATCCAAACACGACATGGTGTCCGCTAACGATGGAAATAATTTTTCATTCAAAAAGTCAAATGGCGCTCCTTCCCTTCCGAGCCTTACCATGTGCCCAAACAGTGGTTTACCCCCACATGTGAGGTATTGGTGTACTCAGGAGAAATTGCCCAACACATTTTAGGATCCATTTTATCCTGTTGCCTATGTGAAAATGAAAAAATTGAGGCTAAAAGAATTTTTTTGTGAAAAAAAAGTACTTTTTCATTTTTACGGATCAATTTGTGAAGCACCTGGGGGTTCAAAGTGCTCACTATGCATCTAGATAAGTTCCTTGGGGCGTCTAGTTTCCAAAATGGGGTCACTTGTGGGGGAGCTCCAATTTTTAGGCACACGGGGGCTCTCCAAACGTGACATGGTGTCCGCTAAAGAGTGGAGCCAATTTTTGATTCAAAAAGTCAAATGGTGCTCCTTCCCTTCCAAGCCCTGCCGTGCGCCCAAACAGTGGTTTACCCCCACATATGAGGTATCAGCATACTCAGGACAAATTGGACAACAACTTTTGTGGTTCAGTTTCTCCTTTTACCATTGGGAAAATAAAAAAATTGTTGCTAAAAGATAATTTTTGTGACTAAAAAGTTAAATGTTCATTTTTTCCTTCCATGTTGCTTCTGCTGCTGTGAAGCACCTGAAGGGTTAATAAACTTCTTGAATGTGGTTTTGAGTACCTTGAGGGGTGCAGTTTTTAGAATGGTGTCACTTTTGGGTATTTTCAGCCATATAGACCCCTCAAACTGACTTCAAATGTGAGGTGGTCCCTAAAAAAAATGGTTTTGTAAATTTCGTTGTAAAAATGACAAATCGCTGGTCAAATTTTAACCCTTATAACTTCCTAACAAAAAAAAATTTTGTTTCCAAAATTGTGCTGATGTAAAGTAAACATGTGGGAAATGTTATTTATTAACTATTTTGTGTCACATATCTCTCTGGTTTAACAGAATAAAAATTCAAAATGTGAAAATTGCGAAATTTTCAAAATTTTCGCCAAATTTCCGTTTTTATCACAAATAAACGCAGAATTTATTGACCTAAATTTACCACTAACATGAAGCCCAATATGTCACGAAAAAACAATCTCAGAACCGCTAGGATCCGTTGAAGCGTTCCTGAGTTATTACCTCATAAAGGGACACTGGTCAGAATTGCAAAAAACGGCAAGGTCTTTAAGGTCAAAATAGGCTGGGTCATGAAGGGGTTAAGGATGGGTCGCTGCTGTGCGCTTGCCCCCCAGGCTAAAATTTGCCAGCCAGCCCCTGTTAAAGGAGGCTGCACATGATGGAATTTGGGGGTTGTGGAGACTGCACATGATGAAGGGGAGTGGGGCCGCACATGATGGAATTTGGGGGTTAAGGAGACTGCACATGATGAAGGGGAGTGGGGCCACACATGATGGAATTTGGGGATTAAGGAGAATGCACATGATGAAGGGGAGTGGGGCCGCACATGATGAAGGGGAGTGGGGCCGCACATGATGGAGTTTGGGGGTTAAGGAGACTGCACATGATGAGGTGAGTGGGGCCGCACATGATGGAATTTGGGGGTTAAGGAGGACTGCACATGATGAAGGAGGAGTTGGGCTGCACATGATGAAGTGGGGGAGTTGGGCTGCACATGATGAAGTGGGGTAAGGGTGACTGCACATGAAGTGGGAGGTAAGGGGGACTGCACATGATGGGGGACTCGTAAGCTTGCAATCTATGAGGTTGCATAATAACCAATTATATATTGATTGTGGGTGGACCTCTGTATTCAGATGTGTAGTGTAGAAGAAAGGTAAAAAGTGGGGAATGTGCTCTGGAAGCAGTGCTCTAGGTAACTGTGTTATTTTATGCAGAGGCGAGTCCTGGCTGGAAGAAGCGACGGCGGTCTGTGCTGCATGAATGAGAAAAGCAAAGATGAAGGACTTCAGCTGCAGACATCACTGGTGAGTCAGTGTTTTACCTGTGCACTGACACTATACACTGTATACCATATACAGAGCTCCTGTGTATAATGTCACTGGCAGTGGTGATCACTGTATTACCTGTACACTGGCACTTTTTACAGAGCTCCTGTGTATAATGTCACTGGTGATCCCTGTATTACCTGTACACTGACACTATATACAGAGCTCCTGTGTATAATGTCACCAGTGATCACTGTATTACCTGTACACTGACAGTAAATACAGAGTTCCTGTATACAATAGCACTTAGTATTGTGTTGTATTTTTAAAAATTAATGGTCACTATGTGGTGGTAATATGTGGTCTGGTCATGGTGTGGCGATATTTGTTCCTTGTATGTGGTATTATTGGTCATCATGTGGTGGTAATATGTGGTCTGGACATGGTGCGTTGGTATTTGTTTAGTGGTGAGCGAGCATACTCGTTACTCGAGATTTCCCAAGCACATGTATTACACATGGAGGATTTTAGAATCCTCCCACTGAAAGCTGCTCTATAGAATTACCCTGTGAGCAACGTCTTCTTGGTAAAGACTAGTGATGAGCGAATATACTCGTTACTCGAGATTTCTCAGCATGCTCGGGTGTCCTCCGAGTATTTTTTAGTGCTCGAAGATTTAGTTTTCAGAGCCGCAGCTGAATGATTTACATCTCTTAGCCAGCTTTATTACATGTGGGGATTCCCTAGCAACCAGGTAACCCCCACATGTACTTATGCTGGCTAACAAATGTAAATCATTCAGCTGCGGCGCTGAAAACGAAATCTCCGAGCACTAAAAAATACTCGGAGGACACCCGAGCGTGCTCAGGAAATCTTGAGTATACTCGCTCATCACTATATTTGTTCCTTGTAAGTGGTATTATTCAGTCACTATGTGGTGGTAATATGTGGTCTGGTCATGGTGTGACGGTATTTGTTCCTTGTATGTGATATTATTCGGTCACTGTGGTGGTAATGTGTGGTCTGGTCATGGTGTGACGATATTTGTCCCTTGTACTGTATGTGGTATTTATGGTTGTTTAAAACAAAATGTAAATGTATGTCACTCATTCCCTTAAAGAAAAACCCATAAAAATATATTTATTTTTAATAGTATATAGTAGAGTAGGGCCCAGCCGAAAGAGTCTACCGTGTCGTGGTGTCAACTAAAAAATTCTTTTGGCCAGAACAAAAGCTGCTGGTTATTAATGTGATCTGGTGTTTGATGGGAACTGTTAATATCCGATCGGTGAGGATGTGGTGGAGAAGTTGAGTTTTTCCAAGAATGAGCAGTGGCACAGTGGAGGTGGAGGTGGAGCCTGGGCGGAGTCTCAAGGGAACCCGAAAATGTTGCCAGTATTCCTAGTGGAAACCCTGGTCTGTCTAATAAGCTGCAGACCACAGCTTCCTGAGACTTCAGTGTGCTCACTCAGGCGGCGCGATTACATTATTGCCTCATGCCGCTCAGCTTACCGGAAGAGAAAAATATGGGGGAGAACTGGGGCCATCCTACTATATATATGGGGAGAACTGGGGTCATCATTCTACATATTTGGGGAGAATTGGGGCCATCATATTATATATATATACTGTATATATATATATTTATACTGTATATATATATATATTTATACAGTCTGTATATATATATATAAGTAACTTGTGCCATCGTCCTATATTTTTGTGGGAACTGGGGCCATCGCACTACATATACTATATATGTGGGGCAGTGGGATACCTTCATACTATATATATCATCATACATCATATGGGGCTGTGGGGCCACCATATTCCATATAGGGGGCTGTAGTGACATGATACTATATATAGGGGGGATACGGGATCATCCTACTATATATAGGAAGCTGTGAGGTGCATAATATCGCAATTAGGCTAGGTTCACATTGCGTTAGTGCAGTCCATTCAACACATACGTTAAACGGACTGCGCTAACACAAGTGCCGACTTTGGCACAGCGCTAGTGCAGATAGAGCATCTGCTAGCTCCATCTGCGCTAGCAGTGACAGACCCGGAAACGCTGCAGCCCGCGTCTCGGGTCCGTCACTCAATGACGGCACATCGCTAGCGCACGCCCATTGTGCCTTGACGGGTGCACAGCTCCTGCTCCCGCCATGATCTCTCTATGCTAGCAGTGACGGACCCAGAAACGCTGCAGCCCGCGTCTCGGCTCCGTCGCTCAATGATGGCACATCGCTAGCGCACGCCCATTGTGGGTGTGCGCTAGCGATGCGTCCGACATTGCATTAAATGGCGGCACTAACGGACTACGTTACACCGCGTTATGCCACAGTGTAACATAGTCCGTTTAACGGAGACACTGAACGCAGTGTGAACCAAGCTTTAGAGAGCTGTAGGGGACCATCATACTATATATAGGGGGTTTTGGAGACATACTATTTGAAGGGAGCTATAGTATATATATAGGAAACTTTAAAGTCTCATACTATATATAGGAGGCAGTTGGGACATCATTTTGTATATAGGGGCTATGTAGCCATTTTACTATACATAGGGAGTTTTGGGGTCCTCAATGTATAATAAAGGGGTATTGGGGGCTGTAGGACCATCATTCTGTATATACAGAGCTGTGTGGGTGCTCAGAGGACATTATTTGTTATGAATGGGCACATTATTAGTTTTGATAGGGGCACTCAGGATCCTTTTTTTGGGGGGACAGTGTTACTTTAAGTGAGCACTCAAGGGTATTTGTTGCTGGAAGGGGGGACTTGGGATACTATATCCTTCAAAGGCCCATACATGTCGTTGCACAGTAGGGACATTACTACTTTTTGTGGGATACTTTAATTTTTTTTTTTTTTTGGGGGGGGGTGGGAGTAATCCTAGTAGTGACACAATTGATTAAATATTGGGGTCAGTGGTCCACACTGCAGGTGCACACAAAGTGGGGAGTTTTTTTTAGGTTGGGAATAGATGGGGACGGCGCTGGAAATGTGAGAAGTCAAATGTACCTTTGTTGTAATCTGTGCAGATGAGCCCTGGCTGGAGAAGTTGTCATGTCGGTCTGGGCCAGATAGAAATGTGAACGATCCGAATCAGAAAGAACGTCATGTGTAAGTTACTATATATAACTGTGCTGTAATCACATGTTCTGCAGAGCTGGTATCTACCAATATACGGTTACTGTTAGGTTGTAATATTGCTCTTTTTAGGTAACATTTTTTTTTAAATTTAGTAGCAGCTAAATGTAATTCAGTCATAGTAAAGGGTGTATGGTGATATCATTGGTCTTTGTATAGAATGTAGTTTCATATAGAGGTAATGGTGATATTATAATATTATGTATTCGCTGTGTAGTGGTGACAGTAGTAGGCACTGTGTAGCCGTATTGTATGTATGTTTGTAAGTAAGCTCCGTTATGGCACCATACAGTATCTAAGCAGTTGCAGCGCCCCAGAGTCCTGGTCGTTGAAGTAATTTCGCTCTGCCACTAAGGGGAGTGACGTTACGTCTGATTGCACTAAAGGAGTTCACCTGACCAGGTATTACAAGCACACATTACACTTCCCACTATGGCCACTAGGGGGAGCAAAAAGCACTATGTATTAGGCCACTCCTCACACTGGTAAAACTAGGGGTCGGATAGGAAGTTAGAACAGAACGCAGCCTGGGAGAGCTCCAGGGAGGACCTGTCAGGGGTGGGTTCCTGACAGGGGCCTAGCAGAAAGAATAGAGAGTGACGGAACCGCGCCTGCACTACCTTGCGGCGGTATCCTAAGAAAGGACATGAAGAGAAGGATATTGTGGAAAAGTGAGAAACGAGATCAAAGCACAAAGGAGAGCCAGTAGGAGTCGTGCCCCGAGAACGGCAACATCCTACTGAGGCGCGTAGCCGGTGACCGGAACACCGAGGAAGTAACTGACTCCAAGCACTACTTCAAATACCGCAGGACAGTTGATTATAGGTTGGCTGTCTACCTTACATCACCTAAAAAGACATAGAGGGCAAGCGTGGAGAGGGGCGTCTCTAGGGTCCCAGAATAGCTCCGAGCCTTCCCGTCAAACGGGTGTGTCCTATCCAGATAAACTTGGGGGACGGAGAGAGAGAGAGAGAGAAAGAACGAACACGAGAGTTGTGAGGACTATCCAGAATGCTCAGCAGGGAAGAACTACAACACACAGGCGCTAGTGGTAGGCATTGATTTCCACCTGCAAAGGGAACTCTGGATGTGCCTTCGGACCGGCCGGTTTCAGACAGCCCAGTTAGCAGTGCTCTGGATTGAGGATCCTGAAGTCTTCAGTAAAAGGTAAAGAGACTGCAACCCTGTGTCCTCGTTATTAACTGTTCCTCACACCATCACCACCTACCGTACTGGGAAGCCCTGGGGATATACTTCACCTGCGGGAAGGTATACCATCTAGCTGCCATCACATCACCCCAGTGGACCCCAAGCAGCGTCGGTCACCCTGACCGAATACCACAGGTGGCGTCACGAAACCTTAGCCGACTTTCATCACCCCTTTTATTGGACGCCCCTTAGCAGGGTCACGGACCGGGTCCAGCCACCGTGACAATCCAAGAACTGAGACAGAAAGGACCGGTACCGAATAACCTGCGGCCCTGTGTCTGGGGGCGCTCCACAGTAAACTTGGTTCTAGTACTGTATCAATGTAGTAATCTAGATTATGGTACCGTATGTATGCCGTAATCTCGGTTCTGCTCCAGTTTCTATGTAGCAGGCTTGGTTCCATGTAGTAGACTTATTAAGCTCGGTTCTGTTCCCTTATCTCTGTAGTAAGCTCGGTTCTGTTCCCTTATCTCTGTAGTAAGCTCGGTTCTGCTCCCATATCTCTGTAGTAAGCTCCGTTCTGCTTCCATATCTCTGTACTAAGCTCGGTTCTGCTCCCATATCTCTGCAGTAAGCTCGGTTCTGCTCCCATATCTCTGCAGTAAGCTCGGTTCTGCTCCCATATCTCTGTAGTAAGCTCGGTTCTGCTCCCATATCTCTGCAGTAAGCTCGGTTCTGCTCCCATATCTCTGCAGTAAGCTCCGTTCTGCTCCCATATCTCTGCAGTAAGCTCCGTTCTGCTCCCATATCTCGGTAGTAAGCTCTGTTCTGCTCCCATATCTCTGTAGTAAGCTCCGTTCTGCTCCCTTATCTCTGTAGTAAGATCTGTTCTGCTCCCATATCTCTGTAGTAAGCTCGGTTCTGCTCCCATATCTCTGTAGTAAGCTCGGTTCTGCTCCCATATCTCTGTAGTAAGCTCGGTTCTGCTTCCTTATTTCTGTAGTAAGCTCGGTTCTGCTCCCCTATCTCTGTAGGGCCACTGCCTTGTGATTGCCCCCCAGGCTGAAAAATGCCAGCCAGCCCCTGGGAACATTATTACTGGAAGAAGCCCAGGATGGGGGACATTATACCAGGAAGCGGCCTAGTATGGGCAACATTACACCAGGATGGAGGACATTATTACCGGAAAGAGCCCACAATGGAGGAAATTATTCAAGGAAGAGGCACAGGATGGTCATATTATTACTTGAAGGGGCCCAGGATGGAGGACATTATTACTGGAAATAGCCCAGGAAAGGGGACATTATACCAGAAAGGGGCCAGAATATTGTCATTATTGCAGAAAGGGGCTCATTATGGGATAGGAGGAAGGGGTACAAGATGGGTGACATTAGTACAGGATGCGTATGTCTTTTTAGGATTTAGAACAAGGGCTAATGCATCTGACCTACATGTAGATGGGGGTCCAGGTCCAAATTTTGCAGCGGGGCCCATCGAACGCTAGTTACGCTAGTGGTGCTCAGTAAATTTAAAGTGTGAATAATGACTATGAATACAGTACATTCTTGTAATAAAATTGTCCTGCTACGGCTGGGATGGCACTTTACCTTTCAGGGTTCAGTTCAGAGACTCCATCGGAGGTCCACCATTTTTGTCAGCAGGTGTAGCACAGCATGCAGCATTATTCTTGTCGGCAAATCAATGAAAACAGACTTCAATATAAGTAATTAGGGTCTTATAATGTCATATTTTAATGTGACTGAGTAGAAGGTTTGGGCTCTTGGTGGGTTTCCATAGACAATGTATCTTTACAACTGGAAACACTGGGTCAGAACTCTCCTTATGGGTCTCTGAGTCTCTCCCTGTACATTGATGAGTGGGGGATGGGTGTCCCCCCACAATCAAAATAATGTAAACCAAAAGCTTCATCTAAGGAAAAATTAAACAAAAATTGTGTTTCTGAAAATACTGATGCAAATCAATTTATTATTATTTTAAAAAAAACAAAAAAAAAACATTTCATTTGTAACTTTGGGATCAATGTGAATGTAATGTTCTCGAGTATCATGTTCTAAGCTTATTTTTACCCATAAAGTGAATGCTGGGGGAAAAAAAATAGTGGTTGAATTGCATTTTATTCACCACTTCACCCCACTTGGGATTGTTTTCCCATTATTTTAGTACATTGTATGGTAAAGTGAATTGCGTTATTCAAAAATACAACTCACCCTGCAAAAAAAATAAAGTTATATCCAGGTCAAGGCTTTCTTTTCTTTATTTATCGTAAGAACCTTAACCCGGGTGTGTTAAAATACCACATGTGGATGTTTGTGATACAGACCCTTGAGGAAGCCTAATAAGGCGAAACCACTTGAGTTATGTGCAATTGATGTTTTAACTGTTTATTCGGTAAATATAACAGATAGAGAAGTTTCTTGGATGAGAGGATCGTAGCACAGGTGTAGAAGATGGAGAACAAGATTTCTCCATTTTGTTAGAACGCGGAAGTCGGACTGCACTCAGATGTCATCCGAGTGCAGTCCGATGACTTCTACACACCCATAAACTTGAATGAGTGCATGCCATGTTATCTGCTCTGCAAATTACAGCATGCTGTGATATGTTCTCATCGGTATGAGAAAAACAATTCAGATCTGCACTGCCCTATAGAGTAACATCAGAAAGGAAAGTCCTCCAGCAATGGAGCAAGGTAAGTTTTAAAACTTCACATTTAGTAGTACGTTAAAAATACTACGGCTACCTCATATCACATGCTAAATTCAGCCAAGAAGCCTTACGGTACCGTCACACAGTGGCATTTTGATCGCTACGACGGCACGATTCGTGATGTTCCAGCGATATAGTTACAATCTCGCTGTGTCTGACACGCTCCTGCGATCAGGGACCCCGCTGAGAATCGTACGTCGTAGCAGATCGTTTGAAACTTTCTTTCGTCGTCTAGTGTCCCGCTGTGGCGGCATGATCGCATGGTGTAACAAAGGTGTGCACGATATTGTATACGATGTGCGCATAGTAACCAACGGCTTCTACATCGCACATACGTCATGAAATTATCGCTCCAGCATCGTACATTGCAAAGTGTGACAGCAGTCTACGACGCTGGAGCGATAATGGTGCGATGCTGGAGCGTCACGGATCGTGCCGTCGTAGCGACCAAAGTGCCACTGTGTGACGGCACCCTTACTCCTGGTCGGCTCCGTGCGATGTCTCCATTGTGATTCTCCTAACAGCAGATGAGCTAACTCTCTCCTTCCTTCTTACATAGAGTAACATTGGTCCCAGTACTGTCCAATGAAACATCAGATAGCAGTCGTCCGATGTACGCCTTGTGTGAACGAGCCCTTTGAAGAAGGATCATAGCTTAACCCCTTAGTGACCGAGCCAAATTATTGAAATCTGACCAGTGTCACTTTATGTGGTAATAACTCTGCAACGCTTCAACAAATCCCAGTGATTTTGAGACTGTTTTTTCGTGACACATTATACTTTATGATAATGGTAAATTTAGTTCAACATTTTTTGTGTTTCTTTATAAAAAATATAAAAAATTTGAGAAAAATGTTAAAAAATTAGCAATTTTCTAAATTTGAATGATTATCCCTTTAATCCAAATAGTCATACAACAGCAAACCATTAATAAATAACATTTCCCACATGTCAGCTTTACATCAGCACCATTTGTAAAATGTTATTTTATTTTGTTAGCATTTTAGGAGGTTTAAAAATGTAGCAGCAATTTTTCAATTTTTCAAAGAAATTTACCACATTTATTTTTTTAGGGACTTATCCATGTTTGAAGTGACTTTAGGGGTCCCATATATTGGGAAACCCCCAAACGTGATACCATTTTAAAAACAGCACCCCTAAACATATTGAAAACTGCTGTCAGGTAGTTTATTAACCCTTCAGGTGCTTTACAGTTATTAATGCAAAGTGGCATGACAGAAATGAAAATGTGTATTTTTACCACCTAAATGTTGCTAACTTCTAAACAGATTACTACAGCCGGCAGACTCTAAGGCCACTATTTGGTCATGAATTGCCATCGCAAACATCAGGACCACAAAATCATGATCTGAGGGCACCAATTGGGATAAAGAAGAAGCCCCCACACTCTGTTAACCATTTATAATGATGTAGTCACTATTGACAGCAGCATCTAAGGGGTTAAACAGATTTGGACGGTGCAAATACTGATCGTGGCTGATACAGCAAGTTGTCAGCTATAGTGTACAACCAACAGATGCTGGATTGTTACCTGTATGGGGAGGCTATTCTCTTATATCTCAGGTCAGTTAAAAGACGTATTGGCGGTCATTAAGGGGTTAAAAGTACCGTCACATTTAGCGACGCTGCAGCGATCTAGACAACGATCCCGATCGCTGCAGCGTCGCTGTGTGGTCGCTGGAGAGCTGTCACACAGACAGCTCTCCAGCGACTAACTATGCGAAGTCCCCTGGTAACCAGGGTAAACATCGGGTTACTAAGCGCAGGGTCGCGCTTAGTAACCCGATGTTTACCCTGGTTACCAGTGTAAATGTAAAAAAACAAAAACACTACATACTTACAATCCGGTGTCTGTCCCCCGGCGCTCTGCTTTCCTGCACTGACTGTGAGCGCCGGCCAGCCGTAAAGCACAGCGGTGACGTCACCGCTGTAATCTGCTTTACGGCTGGCAGGCGCTGACAGTGCAGGGAAGCAGAATGCCGAGGGACGCGACAGACACCGGAATGTAAGTATGTAGTGTTTTTTTTTTTTTACATTTACACTGGTAACCAGGGTAAATATCGGGTTACTAAGTGCGGCCTTGCGCTTAGTAACCCGATGTTCACCCTGGTTACCAGTGAAGACATCGCTGAATCGGCGTCACACACGCCGATTCAGCGATGTCTGCAGGGATTCCAGCGACAAGCGACAAGTCGCTCAGTGTGAAGGTACCTTAAGAGCCATGTGAGAGATTCAAAGGAGCCTCCATAGAAGTGGATTGAAGATAATGGTATATCTATTTCATGGTGCAGGGCTCTGGAATAGGAGGGAAATAAGATTCATTTGCAATTTAAAACAGTGTGGAGGGGTAAAGATACCCAGGTAAAGTTAAAGAAGCACTCCACCTCTTAAAATATTGCGTTCATCATATAGCGCTGTGTGCTTACAATTGCTCATTTTGCCCTTCTACTTAGATAATTGTTCTCTTCACAAGTCTTCGAAATAGGAAATCAGCACATTTTCCTGTGAACACATTGTTAGGTGTCGAGTTCCCACCACTCCCACAATCATGTTTCTTGGTCAGTCATTCTACATTATGCATTGATCATATCAATCTGCTTCTTATTTGTTTTAACTTCTGCTTTCTCACAGCTCGCCTGCCCTTTATCACATTCTGGGCACTCTCTCTATATCCACCCCTCCCTTCTCGCCTCTCCCATGTATAATTCTGAGGCTGCCCCAACGGAAGAAACATTTGCGAAACGGCACTCGTCGGGCTTGGGATAACAGCACAGGCACTCACACTCTGAGGCACGGTCCCTCCTGATTTATACCCCTACTACAGGTAATTTACCCCCACCATGTGATCCCCTCTTCTTCTGGCATCCTTTGACATGTGTAGCTCTCACTTTCCAGCATATTAACAACCTGGTGTTGTATTTTCTGGACATGTGCCTTTTTTATTGCCTCCTCTTTAAGAGACCACTAACTTTTAGGGACATACTCACATACATATGGTGTAACTCCTGTAAAGGTTTACTTAGAATTCGCCGTGCCCTTACTGCCCAGTCACAGATATAACCACCAGCTCTGCCTTGCATATTTGGTATCGGTTATTTAATACTCTCTTTGGTTTTTGTGCCTTTATAACTTATTTATTAATACATAGCCGCCATCTCTGCATTGCATATATGGGTACTGGTTAATCCATTGATATTTCTTGTTGGTTTTGTGCCTTGCTATATTCCCCTTTAGTACTGGTGGTATTTTCTCCCCTTCTTATTCCAATTTATTTGTTCTTTTTGTCAAAACTTGTTTTAATATTTATTAATAAATTGACTATTTTATACGTATCCAGAAAAAAAGAGAAGAAAGCAGATGCACTCACCAGATGCAGTTACAAAGCGTCCTTTATTTCAGTGCCAGTCGGCACATAATTCACGGCACGGGGGAGAGGGAAGTGGACAGGGAGAGTGCGACAGGTAAGACGACGGCCGTTTCGCGCTGCCTGAGAGCGCTTCTACGGGTCCATAGTCAGACGGGAAATGACGCTAGGCTAAGTAGGCAAACACATGCGAACTACACCTGCCTCATTAACCCGCCTGACACCAGAAAAAGTGCACAGGTACATTAAAAGCAATTACAATTAAAAACAAATGCATAGTACTGCCAAAGAGAAGAGAAGCATATAATCTAGACTTCCAATCAATATGAAATGTTGACATATAACATCGTAATTATATCACGAATTTCCACGATATGTATAACAGGGGGAGCAACATCAATACACCTTTTAGTGTTAATTATCCAAACAGTATGATAGAAACATATAACTCTATTACATCCACAAGGGATCAGATGGAACAAAACGAAAAAATGAAAAGGAGGAGACAGAACGAAAAAAGGTATATATGTATATATATCCGAGCTACAGAAATACCGCCATATCAACTCTATCATTAAGGCCGGCGGGGCCAGTCGCTCTTGTTCGCAAAATCCATTTCGCCTCCTGTCTTAGGAGAATCTTATGGAGATCGCCCCCCTTTGGGGTTTATGGCTAATGCCCAAGGGGGATCTTTGGCAGATTTGCAGGATGATGCAGCACGTCTACTTAGCCTTACTAGTGAGAGACCCGTTGAAGTGACTGTGAGTTCGGAGGAATATGGTCCCTTTTTGGGAGGAGTTCCCTCTACTTTTGTACCACCTGTCTCCCCTGGCAACATGATTGATTTATTTGAAACTTTGGTCCTTAAAGATATGGAGGCGCTTTTGTATAAAAGGGCTGCCCCCAATCTGACTGGCAATGAAACTAAAGCTCTGAAGGAGATAGCCAAATGGACCGATGTCATTATACGCCCCGCTGACAAAGGGGGTCGTACGGTCTTGTTGCCAAGGGAATCATATATAGCGGAGGCTAATCGACAATTGTCAGACACTTCGGTTTATGTAAAGTTGCAGGGTGATCCCACCCACAAATTTAAGGGAGAACTATGCTCTTTTCTCAGGAAGGCTGTAGAGAATGGGGTAATTCCACAGAGAAAGGCAGAGAGACTACTTCCCAGCTTTCCAATACGACCACACTGGTATTATCTGCCAAAGATTCACAAGTCTATTATCGCTCCCCCCGGGAGACCTATTGTTTCGGGGGTGGGCTCCCTCACTGAGCCTCTTTCACAATATATTGATTGGCTGTTGCGACCGTTGCTTGTTAAAGTGCCGTCCTATATCAGGGACACAAATTCCTTCCTCCATCATATTCAGGATTTTGTTTGGCAGCCGGGGTTCTCCATGGCTTCTATCGATGTGGTCAGTCTGTACACAAATATACCTCAAAATTTAGGCGTAGAGACTATCAGACGTATTTTGAATACTACCGATAAAAGCCAGGAGTATATTAATTTTGTGTGCGGGGGATTGGATTTCATCCTAACCCATAACGCTTTTACCTTTTTGGACACCTGGTACAGGCAGACCACCGGGACTGCCATGGGGACCCCGGCTGCATGTACTTTCGCCAATTTATTTATGGCGGTATTTGAGGAGGATTATATCTATTCCACTTCTAATGTTTTTTTGAAACATATCAAGTTGCTTTTGAGGTTTGTGGATGACCTGTTCCTGATATGGGACGGCACTGAGACGGACTTCCAACTCTTTGTAAATTACCTCAATGACAGTAATGTGATGGGGATGTCCTTCACATATAAATTTGGGGGCCTGACGTTGGAATTTTTGGACGTATGGGTGGAGGTGATTGAAGGGAAGGTGTGTACCTCCATATTTCGTAAGCCCACTGCGGTAAATTCCATCTTACATTTTGACAGTTTCCACCCTCACCACACAAAAAAATCCTTACCGTATAGCCAGTTATTAAGGACACGTCGGGTAAATAATACTCAAGAGGGCTTCAGGCGACAGTCGGGGGAGCTGTGTGAGAGGCTCCGCAAAAGAGGATACCCGGAGGACCTGTTAAATCTGACATTAGATCGAGTTGAAGTAACAGGTTCAGGATCAGTAAAAAATTCTGCTAGTGCAGTATCACAGCGTTTTTCTTTCTGCTTTCAATATGGTCCCTTAGATAGGGAAATTAGAGCTACTCTCCGTAGGCACTGGCATGTCTTGGAGAGGGACAGAGAATTGACGAGTAGAACGGCAGGAGGACCTTTAGTGTCAAATAGGCGGGGAGCCCGTATTAGGGACGTCCTCGTACGTAATCGAGTCACAAAAGATAGATCTAATTGGTTAGAGCGAGCGATTCCAACAGGTAATCACCGGTGCGGACAGTGTCAGTACTGCCGGTATCATGTATTGGGTCAGACCCTGCATATTGGACCAGTGATACATCAGGTCCGACAATTCATCTCCTGTAAAACAGAGTTCGTAGTATACGTTGTCTTTTGTCCTTGTGGACGATTCTATATAGGTAAAACCATCCGTAGATTATATGTGCGGTTTAGAGAGCACTTTAAATCTGTTACCACCGGCAAAGGTGTTCCTAGACTAATTGACCATATAAAAGAAAATCATGATGGCAATCCGGAGGTTTTAACCTTTGCAGGCATTGAAAAAATTGTTTTACCAGCACAGGGGGGCGATCTCCATAAGATTCTCCTAAGACAGGAGGCGAAATGGATTTTGCGAACAAGAGCGACTGGCCCCGCCGGCCTTAATGATAGAGTTGATATGGCGGTATTTCTGTAGCTCGGATATATATACATATATACCTTTTTTCGTTCTGTCTCCTCCTTTTCATTTTTTCGTTTTGTTCCATCTGATCCCTTGTGGATGTAATAGAGTTATATGTTTCTATCATACTGTTTGGATAATTAACACTAAAAGGTGTATTGATGTTGCTCCCCCTGTTATACATATCGTGGAAATTCGTGATATAATTACGATGTTATATGTCAACATTTCATATTGATTGGAAGTCTAGATTATATGCTTCTCTTCTCTTTGGCAGTACTATGCATTTGTTTTTAATTGTAATTGCTTTTAATGTACCTGTGCACTTTTTCTGGTGTCAGGCGGGTTAATGAGGCAGGTGTAGTTCGCATGTGTTTGCCTACTTAGCCTAGCGTCATTTCCCGTCTGACTATGGACCCGTAGAAGCGCTCTCAGGCAGCGCGAAACGGCCGTCGTCTTACCTGTCGCACTCTCCCTGTCCACTTCCCTCTCCCCCGTGCCGTGAATTATGTGCCGACTGGCACTGAAATAAAGGACGCTTTGTAACTGCATCTGGTGAGTGCATCTGCTTTCTTCTCTTTTTTTCTGGATTGTCATGGACTATTTTTCTGCAGATTGCACCTCCTGGTTCATTTCTTAGACTGCTACACACCTCGTTGGTTTGTCACCGGTTTTCTCTATTTTTTAGAGCTGTGCCGCTCTCTCTTTCTCTTTTTGGTCGTTATATTCATATATGTTTTAGAGCAGGCACGCTCTTTTTTGAGAATCGGTGTGGAATTTTTTGAAGGTGGAATTGCTGTGTAGCTTTACCTAATCATGCAGTCAGATATGGCACCTGTGCGTGGCAGTTTGCAAGCCGGCCGGGAGGACGCTGGAAACTATTTCAAAGAGTGTGAACAGACAGATGAAGTGCATATGCTGAGCACTAGGGCTTTAGAATACAAACTGACCAATCTTTCCGAAAGGGAAGTAAGACTTTTTTGGACGAACAATTCGTTACAATCATATGTTGATAATCAGAGAGTCCCGAGAGGCTTGCGGGTATGGAAAGACATCTCACATCACAGTAATGATGCGTCTTTCAAAAATGAGTGGGAGAAGATAATGCTTAAATGCTCCCAAGACCTGTTGGAATTGGTACTAAAATCCAATATAAACAGTTATGATTTGTTGAACGCAGATATATTGAAAACCCAAACTGAGCTACAAAGTAGGTTGACGGACAGCCAGTGGGCTGCCTTAAATAAAAAACTGGATTCAAGATTAATCATCATACAAGCAGAAACGAAACAACGTAAAAGAGACAAATTTTTGCGTGATAAAGGTGACTATGAGACTGGTAATATTTTTTCCTGGAACAGAATGTCAAAAGACAATCAGTCTGCGTTTTTTCAGAATAAAAGATCAAAACAAAGGAAACGCTACTCCCATCAGAAAAGAAAATTTAATCAGCAAGGTGGGAGAGAATATCTAACGACTGAGTCGGATTCCAGTTTGAGCGAGGGTCCTTCTACTAATGCGGGTTCATCAGAGGAGACGCACTTGGATACCCAACGCTCCGCTACTGTCCCTTTAGGAGAAAGACACGGAGGGGCAAGCGCAGACACAAGCTCGATGTGGCAGCGCAAAAGGAAATTTGTTTCATGGAGACAAGAACGACTGTAACTGTTCCCCAAGAGGATTGCGTCGTGAATTTGACACAGCGCAGCCTCAATTCTGATCAATTAACTTTGTTGGCTAAAGGCTTGAATTTTTGTGTCCCAGATTCTTTTGATTTTGTTTCCTTTCAGGTGGACTTGTTCAAAGCGACTAGAAAGATGCATTTATATAAGTTTTTTCATTGTAACCCGACTGTCCCTAGAGTTTTGGAAGGAGAACGCCCCTGCAGTGTGGGGCCTTTGGGGTTTATGGCTAATGCCCAAGGGGGATCTTTGGCAGATTTGCAGGATGATGCAGCACGTCTACTTAGCCTTACTAGTGAGAGACCCGTTGAAGTGACTGTGAGTTCGGAGGAATATGGTCCCTTTTTGGGAGGAGTTCCCTCTACTTTTGTACCACCTGTCTCCCCTGGCAACATGATTGATTTATTTGAAACTTTGGTCCTTAAAGATATGGAGGCGCTTTTGTATAAAAGGGCTGCCCCCAATCTGACTGGCAATGAAACTAAAGCTCTGAAGGAGATAGCCAAATGGACCGATGTCATTATACGCCCCGCTGACAAAGGGGGTCGTACGGTCTTGTTGCCAAGGGAATCATATATAGCGGAGGCTAATCGACAATTGTCAGACACTTCGGTTTATGTAAAGTTGCAGGGTGATCCCACCCACAAATTTAAGGGAGAACTATGCTCTTTTCTCAGGAAGGCTGTAGAGAATGGGGTAATTCCACAGAGAAAGGCAGAGAGACTACTTCCCAGCTTTCCAATACGACCACACTGGTATTATCTGCCAAAGATTCACAAGTCTATTATCGCTCCCCCCGGGAGACCTATTGTTTCGGGGGTGGGCTCCCTCACTGAGCCTCTTTCACAATATATTGATTGGCTGTTGCGACCGTTGCTTGTTAAAGTGCCGTCCTATATCAGGGACACAAATTCCTTCCTCCATCATATTCAGGATTTTGTTTGGCAGCCGGGGTTCTCCATGGCTTCTATCGATGTGGTCAGTCTGTACACAAATATACCTCAAAATTTAGGCGTAGAGACTATCAGACGTATTTTGAATACTACCGATAAAAGCCAGGAGTATATTAATTTTGTGTGCGGGGGATTGGATTTCATCCTAACCCATAACGCTTTTACCTTTTTGGACACCTGGTACAGGCAGACCACCGGGACTGCCATGGGGACCCCGGCTGCATGTACTTTCGCCAATTTATTTATGGCGGTATTTGAGGAGGATTATATCTATTCCACTTCTAATGTTTTTTTGAAACATATCAAGTTGCTTTTGAGGTTTGTGGATGACCTGTTCCTGATATGGGACGGCACTGAGACGGACTTCCAACTCTTTGTAAATTACCTCAATGACAGTAATGTGATGGGGATGTCCTTCACATATAAATTTGGGGGCCTGACGTTGGAATTTTTGGACGTATGGGTGGAGGTGATTGAAGGGAAGGTGTGTACCTCCATATTTCGTAAGCCCACTGCGGTAAATTCCATCTTACATTTTGACAGTTTCCACCCTCACCACACAAAAAAATCCTTACCGTATAGCCAGTTATTAAGGACACGTCGGGTAAATAATACTCAAGAGGGCTTCAGGCGACAGTCGGGGGAGCTGTGTGAGAGGCTCCGCAAAAGAGGATACCCGGAGGACCTGTTAAATCTGACATTAGATCGAGTTGAAGTAACAGGTTCAGGATCAGTAAAAAATTCTGCTAGTGCAGTATCACAGCGTTTTTCTTTCTGCTTTCAATATGGTCCCTTAGATAGGGAAATTAGAGCTACTCTCCGTAGGCACTGGCATGTCTTGGAGAGGGACAGAGAATTGACGAGTAGAACGGCAGGAGGACCTTTAGTGTCAAATAGGCGGGGAGCCCGTATTAGGGACGTCCTCGTACGTAATCGAGTCACAAAAGATAGATCTAATTGGTTAGAGCGAGCGATTCCAACAGGTAATCACCGGTGCGGACAGTGTCAGTACTGCCGGTATCATGTATTGGGTCAGACCCTGCATATTGGACCAGTGATACATCAGGTCCGACAATTCATCTCCTGTAAAACAGAGTTCGTAGTATACGTTGTCTTTTGTCCTTGTGGACGATTCTATATAGGTAAAACCATCCGTAGATTATATGTGCGGTTTAGAGAGCACTTTAAATCTGTTACCACCGGCAAAGGTGTTCCTAGACTAATTGACCATATAAAAGAAAATCATGATGGCAATCCGGAGGTTTTAACCTTTGCAGGCATTGAAAAAATTGTTTTACCAGCACAGGGGGGCGATCTCCATAAGATTCTCCTAAGACAGGAGGCGAAATGGATTTTGCGAACAAGAGCGACTGGCCCCGCCGGCCTTAATGATAGAGTTGATATGGCGGTATTTCTGTAGCTCGGATATATATACATATATACCTTTTTTCGTTCTGTCTCCTCCTTTTCATTTTTTCGTTTTGTTCCATCTGATCCCTTGTGGATGTAATAGAGTTATATGTTTCTATCATACTGTTTGGATAATTAACACTAAAAGGTGTATTGATGTTGCTCCCCCTGTTATACATATCGTGGAAATTCGTGATATAATTACGATGTTATATGTCAACATTTCATATTGATTGGAAGTCTAGATTATATGCTTCTCTTCTCTTTGGCAGTACTATGCATTTGTTTTTAATTGTAATTGCTTTTAATGTACCTGTGCACTTTTTCTGGTGTCAGGCGGGTTAATGAGGCAGGTGTAGTTCGCATGTGTTTGCCTACTTAGCCTAGCGTCATTTCCCGTCTGACTATGGACCCGTAGAAGCGCTCTCAGGCAGCGCGAAACGGCCGTCGTCTTACCTGTCGCACTCTCCCTGTCCACTTCCCTCTCTCCCGTGCCGTGAATTATGTGCCGACTGGCACTGAAATAAAGGACGCTTTGTAACTGCATCTGGTGAGTGCATCTGCTTTCTTCTCTTTTTTTCTGGATTGTCATGGACTATTTTTCTGCAGATTGCACCTCCTGGTTCATTTCTTAGACTGCTACACACCTCGTTGGTTTGTCACCGGTTTTCTCTATTTTTTAGAGCTGTGCCGCTCTCTCTTTCTCTTTTTGGTCGTTATATTTTATACGTATGATCCTCCTTCACTTCTCTTCTTCTATGGCATTCCATATTAGAATATGTTCTTTAGGCGTTATTATAGGCAGCAATGTGCAAGTGGTGTATGAGCTACGTTCTATTTCAGTCAGGCTTCAATTCAGACAGCTATGTGCAAGTGGTGTATCTATCCCATGATAATCAGGACAGGCATATTAAGGGTCACCAATCTAACCCAAGAAGAGGTGCGAAACCGGCTAAATAAGATTAAAATAGATAAATCTCCGGGTCCGGATGGCATACACCCACGAGTACTAAGAGAACTAAGTAATGTAATAGATAAACCATTATTTCTTATTTTTAGGGACTCTATAGCGACAGGGTCTGTTCCGCAGGACTGGCGCATAGCAAATGTGGTGCCAATATTCAAAAAGGGCTCTAAAAGTGAACCTGGAAATTATAGGCCAGTAAGTCTAACCTCTATTGTTGGTAAAATATTTGAAGGGTTTCTGAGGGATGTTATTCTGGATTATCTCAATGAGAATAACTGTTTAACTCCATATCAGCATGGGTTTATGAGAAATCGCTCCTGTCAAACCAATCTAATCAGTTTTTATGAAGAGGTAAGCTATAGGCTGGACCACGGTGAGTCATTGGACGTGGTATATCTCGATTTTTCCAAAGCGTTTGATACCGTGCCGCACAAGAGGTTGGTACACAAAATGAGAATGCTTGGTCTGGGGGAAAATGTGTGTAAATGGGTTAGTAACTGGCTTAGTGATAGAAAGCAGAGGGTGGTTATAAATGGTATAGTCTCTAACTGGGTCGCTGTGACCAGTGGGGTACCGCAGGGGTCAGTATTGGGACCTGTTCTCTTCAACATATTCATTAATGATCTGGTAGAAGGTTTACACAGTAAAATATCGATATTTGCAGATGATACAAAACTATGTAAATCAGTTAATACAAGAGAAGATAGTATTCTGCTACAGATGGATCTGGATAAGTTGGAAACTTGGGCTGGAAGGTGGCAGATGAGGTTTAACAATGATAAATGTAAGGTTATACACATGGGAAGAGGGAATCAATATCACCATTACACACTGAATGGGAAACCACTGGGTAAATCTGACAGGGAGAAGGACTTGGGGATCCTAGTTAATGATAAACTTACCTGGAGCAGCCAGTGCCAGGCAGCAGCTGCCAAGGCAAACAGGATCATGGGGTGCATTAAAAGAGGTCTGGATACACATGATGAGAGCATTATACTGCCTCTGTACAAATCCCTAGTTAGACCGCACATGGAGTACTGTGTCCAGTTTTGGGCACCGGTGCTCAGGAAGGATATAATGGAACTAGAGAAAGTACAAAGGAGGGCAACAAAATTAATAAAGGGGATGGGAGAACTACAATACCCAGATAGATTAGCGAAATTAGGATTATTTAGTCTAGAAAAAAGACGACTGAGGGGCGATCTAATAACCATGTATAAGTATATAAGGGGACAATACAAATATCTCGCTGAGGATCTGTTTATACCAAGGAAGGTGACGGGCACAAGGGGGCATTCTTTGCGTCTGGAGGAGAGAAGGTTTTTCCACCAACATAGAAGAGGATTATTTACTGTTAGGGCAGTGAGAATCTGGAATTGCTTGCCTGAGGAGGTGGTGATGGCGAACTCAGTCGAGGGGTTCAAGAGAGGCCTGGATGTCTTCCTGGAGCAGAACAATATTGTATCATACAATTAGGTTCTGTAGAAGGACGTAGATCTGGGGATTTATTATGATGGAATATAGGCTGAACTGGATGGACAAATGTCTTTTTTCGGCCTTACTAACTATGTTACTATGTTACTATGTATATCTGCGGGCAGCTATGTAGAGGGTATATCTATCACATGATGATCCGAACAGGCATCACTGCGGGCAGCTATGTGCAAGTGGTGTATCTATCCCATGATAATCCGGACAGGCATCACTGCGGGCAGCTATGTGCAAGTGGTGTATCTATCACATGATAATCCGGACAGGCATAACTACGGGCAGCTATGTGCAAGTGGTGTATCTATCCCATGATAATCCGGACAGGCATCACAGCGGGCAGCTATGTGCAAGTGGTGTATTACTTGCAGTGTACCTGGACTATGGCGCAACCAATGGGCAGCCCCGGGGTCCTTCTGATTCTCTAGAAAGCTGTTGCAGTTCCGCGTTGTCAGATTCTCGGCTTGTTCGCACCACGTCACGGGCTGCACACGCAGGACTCGGTTCCCGGGACCCCGGCATGTCCGCTCCAATAGACTCGGACGATGCCTATGATTTCCTGTTCAAGATCGTACTGATCGGAGATGCCGGGGTGGGGAAGACGTGCGTGGTGCAGCGGTTCAAGAGCGGGGTGTTCGTGGAGCGGCAGGGGAACACGATCGGCGTGGACTTCACTATGAAGACTCTGGACATTCAAGGGAAACGGGTTAAGGTAAAGCCGATGTCGCCGCTCCGGGGGCTGACGTGGGTGTGCGCTGCGGTAGAACTACAAGTCCCAGTTGTTTACTCTGCTCATTGTTCCCATGCAATCGGCTGTGTGTGACGGTTTCCTCTGCAGTCAGTTATCGGCCGATCAGATTGAGCGAACCATTACTGATGAATTGTGACTTTTGGGGGATGTGAGATCTTCTATTTATCATGATTCATGTTGGTCTGTATCGGGGGCTGCTGGAGGGGTCTTCACTTGGTGGAAATCCGTGCTAAAGAGCAATGTCTGACCGTGAATCCTGGGGGTCCCAATGCACAATGTCAGTCAGGGACCCCCAACCATTATAGTATGGTTTTCTGTATTGTCCATAGGGGCCTTTTGGGGCCAGATAGGATCGCAGCCCCTGCACCTCCCATAGGCTGTGTCCCTTTACTTTGGGGATAAGCAGCAGATCCCCTCCCCCTCCAAGGTGTCAGTGATGCAATCAGCTGGAGTTCCCCTCCATTACAGTATGGCTGACCCTAGGGCTGTGGGGGGAGGTCATCTGAATCTGTGGCCAATAATACAATGGGAATGCACAATCTACATATAAATGGAGCAAACAGCAGAGGTGGGACCCCCTCCTCCCATCCTGCGTTTACCACCTGCCCGGAGGATGGGGGGGATTACTTGCCTTTATCTAGGGAAGCTGCTAGAGACCCCTGTTGGGGTTATCCCACAAATCTACATTTATCCCTTCTCCACAGATGAGACCAGTGGGGGTCTATTTGCTGGGACCCCCCATGATTGTGGTGTGGCTGTTATCTCCTTCCATTGATGGGCACTCGCTCCATTCATGTGGTGATCAGGTAAAGACCCCCACGATGACCCATCTATGATCTATCCTGTGGATACATGATGAATGTGATTGGTGGGAAAGTCTCATACCACCGTGAAGCGCCCCCATAAACATTAGATGGTTGCTCATCGTTCAGCCCCCAATTGTCCCATTCTATGGGTCGCTGCCAGACTCCTGTGGCAGTGGATTTTTATTTTTTTTTTCTGCGCCAATGAAAATGATCAACCATTGGGGTGAGACTAGGATCTGACTTGTTGGGTTTAACATTGTGCTGGACACAGTCGGGAGACCCCCATACACATTAGATCTGAGCACGGCTGACCCTTCCCTAAGGTGTATGAGGCCCTTTAATCCTTGGTGATGGGTTCAGTCCGAACTTCTGGAGCCAGTCCTGCGTTCTGATGCAAACCCAATATTGACTCTGGAGTTCTACCAGAACTTTTTCTCTGAAGGATCTTGACTACTTGGTCAGGTTTTTGGGGTAAATGCCCCTTGTGAAGCTCAGATCCTCCATTGCAGGTGTATGTGCCCCTCTCCATGTGTCCTGTAGCTTCTGATTGTTTTTGCTCGGCAGCGTGTAATCCGCAGCACACTTCCTGCTGTGACTCTGCACATTTCCCCAGGACCGGGCCTTCAGGACAGGTGTTCTAGGGTTAGCGGCTCGGAATTCTTCTTATTGTTTTACTTGGCAAAGAAAAGATCACATGATCTCTTATTAGTTACCCTTTAAAGAGATTTCCCGCTACATTTAAAATTGGTTCCATTTAAAGGGATTTTCCAACTTCGCCCCATAGGATATGCGTCTGATTACTGGAGTTCCAAATGATGGGACCGTCACATTAATTAGCACCCCATTTCCAGAGGACTGGGGACCAGTTGTGATTGGTGGAGGTCCTAGTTCTTTTAAACCCCCCAGTTATCCGCTTGTCTCTTGTCCTGAGGACAGGTGATACATTTAATCATCTGTCATAAGGGGGAGTATAGTATTAGGTTTACATTTTGGGTGAAGACCCTTCATCAGATGTATAGGGTATGTTCAATGCACATACGGTAGGTCTGTGATGTTTAGCGGACCACGCAAAATCGCGTTGAGTGTCTGATCAAAATCTTCAATGCAAGTCTATGGGTCTGATTTAAAAAAAAAAAATAAAAAAAAAACAAAAAAAAACTGCACTCAGATGCCATCCAAGTGTGGCCCAATGTTAATGGACTTAGAAGTGGGCAAACTTTTTTTTTTTTTTTTTTAATAAATGTACAAGGGGGAAAAACTGATGCAACTTGGTGGTTCGTTTTTTTTTGTTTTTTTTTTCTTTCCTCATGACGTGTGAATGAGGCTGAACGCTTGAGTTCTTATTGACATAACAATAGTAACAATAGATTCTATAAATATTGCTGCAATAAATTCCACAAACGTATCATAATAATGGACACGGAATTGCAAAATTTTGCGCAACGTACTAGGCATCGTGAAGTTTTCCTTACACCAACGCCGTCTGTGCTTTACACCATTGTTTTTGTCAAATAAAGGAATGGAGTTAATAAAGTTAGTACACCGTACAGCTCTTGGCATTGTACTAAGCAGACACTTCAGAAGTGGGTACAAGGGTCTAAAACGCACACTTGGCCCGCGCCACTTGGCCACCTTGATTACATGTGGGGATTCCCTGGCAACCCCCACATGTGCTTATGCTGGCTAACAGATGTAAATCATTCAGCTGCGGCAATAAAAACTAAATCTCCGAGCACTAAAAAAATACTCTGAAGACACTCAAGCGTGCTCAAGAAATCTCGAGTAACGAGTATATTCACTCATCACTGGTAAAGACCCTAAAAACGCTCATGAAATGAAAAGGCCCAGATCTCTGAAGCTCTATCAGATAAAATAAATAAAAAAAAAAACTAAAAACTCAAATATGCAGCGGGAATAAACGAAGCAAAAACTGATCACTGTTCACTTGGTGACCGCTGCTCTTTAAATGGGGGCATAGAGCACTTAGGAAATGAAATTGCTGAACGTTTCATTCACCTCCTGATAAAGATTGGCGAAACACACATTGGGGAATGGGTCCTTTTTTTTTTTTTTAATTTTTTTTTTATATTTTTTTTTTTTATTCTAATTTCTCTTTTGTGTTGCAATTGGGGGGATTAATGTTTGTGTCATTGCTATTTAGGTGGGACTTTTAGCATTGTATTGAAAGTTACTGCTTTCCCCCCCTCGCAGTGATATACATGGAACACATCAGTAATTTGCACGCGTACCTATTTAAATCACTTGTCAGTGTTATGGTTTGAGATTTCTCACTTTTATTTTTTTTTACTTCTGGATTCCTGATATTAAGTTTTTGCTATGGGTTGCTGGCAACCCTCTAAATATTTGTGGTTTTTATATACGGACTTGTCGCTCCTTTTTCTCTCTTTAAACAGACCTCACATAATCTCGCCGATACATCTTGGCGTCTTGCTGAACAGTGAAGTTGCACGACTCTTGTGTAACATTTGCGTTGTTCTCGCCACCATTTCCTGCTGTGTAATCCTGTGTCTGGATTTAGATCTCCACATCGCGGTTTGAAGCCAAAACCCATTATTTTTATATTGAGAAATCGAGAAGGACATCTATTATCAGCACTTACTATACTTTTTTTTTTATTTTATTTTTTTTAAATATCACACTTTGTGCAAATGTTCTCCACTGCCCCATCATATAATTTTTATTTATATTTTTTTTTGTGTATTAAAAGGTTTTTTATTTTCTATTTTTTGTTTCCCCCGATCCCCCACCCCAAGGTTTAAAATGTCACCAAATTGCCAAGAAAACACATGGATTTTTGGCCACTTTGATGGATTTGCATAAACTATGCAAGTGTAAAAAAAATAAATAAATAAATTAAATAAAAAAAAATGACCCTGGACCTTTGACCTTTTGTGATACCATGCAGACTGAGGCCATTGTTTGCTGTCTCACCCTGTTAGGGCTTGATTTAGCGGGATCCTTTGTGCTATGGGACTATGTGCACACTTTCAGGTTTTTTTGCATTTTTTCATGGTAAAAACGCTACAAAAACTCATGAAAAACGCACACATTATGCATCCTATCATTTAGAATGCATTCTGCATGTTTTGTGCACATGATGCGTTTTTTTCCGTGAAAAAAAACGCATTGGGGTAAAAAAAGCAGCATGTTCATTAATTTTGCGGATTTTCTGCGTTTTTCCCGCTATTCTATGCATTTGGGAAATAACGCGTCAAATGCACGAAAAAAACGCATCCGGATTTCTGGCAGAAATGTCCAGTTTTTGTCAGGGAAATTTCTGCAAGAAATCCTGACGTGTGCACATACCCTAACAGATCACTTTTTAGGGGTACCTTCAGTCTCTAGAGCTACATTCCCACAATTAGGTTTTTTTGTGTTTGTTTTTTTTTTTTACACTGTCATTTTGAAAAATCAAGTAACCAATTTTACTTAATGGGGATGGAAAATCTGCAACCTCAAAAGCTCATTGTGGGTATATGTGTCTTAAGGGGGCATTATGGCTGTCGGGTCCTGTAGCATGTTCTCCAAATCCTTTTCCACTCAGATGTCTGTTTCCTTTACGCATTTTTTATTTTTTTATTTTATTTTTTTAATCCATGTTTATGGATTATCCAATTCAAGTGAATGGGTCTTTCAAAAAAGGAATGAACTGCAATTTTCCTCATTACTTTTTCCATATTGTCGCAGACATTTGTATTTCTGGATGATTTTTATTTTTAATTTTTTTATAATTTATTTTTTATTTTTTAATTTAGACCCATCTGGACCACTGGTTCCTTACCTGTAGTTTTATGGGAATCCGTGCATGGGACTCGCTTTTTAACATGATTTCTTCTTCTCCTCCAGCTGCAGATTTGGGACACCGCTGGACAGGAACGCTTTCGGACCATAACGCAGAGTTATTATAGAAGCGCCAATGGAGCCATCATCGCTTACGACATCTCCAAGAAGAAGTCATTCGAATCTGTTCCTCGCTGGATAGAGGATGTGCGGAAATACGCCGGCTCCAACATCGTGCAGCTGCTGATCGGTGCGTTCTTCGTCTTTACTAAGAGCAGTCACGGTATATAGGGAACCGTACGGCGCCAGATGGGTTCTTTAGAAAGTGGACTGCAAAATGTAAAATAAAAAAAAAATAAAATAACGTATTCGCCCTCCCCAGGTCCAGCAACACCTTTCTGCTGCTGCGGTGGTGATGACGAGTGAGCAGCTCACATCACTGCTGCAGCTAATCAAGGCGCTCCGCTCCTAGTGCCATATATAACAGCAGAGCTCAGTGATTGGCTGCAGCGGTGATGTGAGCTGCTGAAATATCATCACCACTGCAAACAAAACTCAACGACCAGAGCTACAGCCGAGAGCTGGTGCTGGACCCGGGGAAGGAGGGCGAGTACTTTGTGACTTTATAACTTTTAGAAAAGAGTGGACCCAGAAGTTTCAAAGTCTAGTGATAAGTGAACACGCTCTGACTTGCACTTGTGCGTTAAGTGACCGTACCTATGGATACACCGCAGTGGTGGTCTGTAACCTAGGCAATGAGGAGTACATAATAGCATTTAAAAAAAAAAAAAAAAAATCCCTCCATTCTTGAGTTTTTGCTTGTTTTTACAAGTACTTGGCATTTTTACCCATTTAGGACTTTAATTGTAATATTCAGAGCTGAAATCCTTCCTACCCCTTCACTATTAAAGCTTTCCATCCCCCGCTTTCCCTCCCATATGGGATTCCTGCAGACATCATTGTGTTACCCCGGCACTCGCTGAGAACGGAGGACAGAATGGGGGATCGGACGGGGACAGAATATCTTGGCCTTTAGCTCCGGGACGTCTTCAGCTCCAAAGTGGGAGGATGTTTGTAAACTGGCCAACAAATGGTTAACATGAGGATAATTGGTATGGACCCCCAGTCCTGTAGTGTCAGCTTCTGGTCTTTGTGGCCTGTTGTGATGGAAATGATGGGGGGTGTTAAGCTGAAGTAATTACAGGTCGCCTGCAGAGGCCGGGTCCCTTATGGATTCTACATCCCATTTCTGCTGACTGACATTAAAGGACACCAGGATATGGCCAAATATCTGCTGTATTAAAAGAAGGGTCTAGGGTAAAGGTAATCGGCCAAATACTAGTTTAGAAATTTTTTTTTTTTTTCTCTCCCCTCCCCCTCTTCAAACAGCGCCACTCTTGTCCATGGAGGCGTCTGGTATTGCCACTAGGCCCTATTCATTTCAGAGGGCCCAAGCTGCAATACCAGATCTAGAACACGGACGGCCCAAGACTTGGCGTTTCTGGAAGACGAGAAGCGGCCATTCTCTACGACGTCTCCCAATTTACTCTTGTAATCGATCAGCTGCTCGGCTACACGGGTTTTTATCAAGTCTTTCCTCCCCGTAGCAACCAGGATACTGGGCAAATAAGTTGGAAAATTTATGCATGCCCAACAGCCACGACAAGGTGACCTTTGCTGGGGACCTATCCTAATGTGATTGTGAATTTCAGTAGCCAATTCATACATTGCTGGGCATGGAATATGTCTATCTCACGAACTGCTGTCTCTACAGGAAACAAGTCGGACATGCATGAATTTCGAGAAGTCCAGCTTGGAGAAGCTGAAAACCTGGCCAAACATTATGACCTCACCACATTTGAAACCTCTGCCAAGGATTCCAGTAACGTGGAAGAAGCCTTTGTGAAGATGGCGACTGAGCTGATGATGAGGCATGGCGGTCCAGTCTTCAGTGAAAAAGCCACAGACGGCATAAAACTTGACAGCAAAGACATGGCGGCCGGAGACTCCTGGAATTGTGCTTGTTGATAATTGTGTTTTTTTGTTTTTTTTTTTGTTTGTTTTTTTCTTCTAATGTCTGTTAGGTAGCTAGTTTGAAATTACCTGCAATTAATCTGATCATAGATTACATGAGCATAACGCGGACATGCCAGTTAAGGAGCTACACCTCTTGTTGCGTCACATCGGCAGAGCTCTGTCATGTGTGTTCAATTTTTCTATAAAAAAAGTACCTGAAATTTTCTTAAATTGAGCTGATGACCATGTGGGGGACAACGGCAAAATAAGTTGTGGAACTGGTTTCCACACGAGTCAGTGATGTAGATTGTGTTTAGGAGACGTGTGCACTGTAAGTTTGTATATTAACCACACCAAATGCCTTGTAACCTATGGGCTGTTCTGAAAGTTCAGAACCCCAGATGTTCCTCTAACGTGAAACTTGTTTTTGTTCTTTCTTTTAATACTATTAAGTAATTCTAAATCGTGGCAAACGGCCACAAAATATTGCACGTAAGAGCGCTTGCAGTTTTTTTGCAAATTTGTTTTTTCTAAAGTGTTATAAAACTTGAAGAGGGAAAAGTCTATTTTATTCTCGTCGGACAGACCTCTCTTGCCTATTATCACATGAAGTCATTCCTTTAATTTTTATGAACTTTGATTAAAACCACAGAACATTTCAAGACTGGGAATAATGTGCAATGTTTCAATCCTGTAAAGATGCAATTTAACATTTCAGGAAAAAAAATATTTTGTAACCGATTTTCTTAGGAATTTGTATTTCTTTTCTTAAATAGATATATTTATCGGCAAAGAAATTTGAAATAAAAAAAAAAAATGATACACTTAAAGTCTGTTTTATTAGTATTCATGCATCTTAATTACAAAATTATTTAAATTAAAAAAAATATTCCACTGTTTGTAAAGTAAAAGCTATCAGAAAATGACCCGCATGTTTAACCCAAGCTCTTCATGTTGAAGCATTGGTCCCATAATAATAATAATAATCTTTATTTTTATATAGCGCTAACATATTCCGCAGCGCTTTACAGTTTGCACACATTATCATCACTGTCCCCGATTGGGCTCACAATCTAGAATTCCTATCAGTATGTCTTTGGAATGTGGGAGGAAACCGGAGTGCCCGGAGGAAACCCACGCAAACACGGAGAGAACATACAAACTCTTTGCAGATGTTGTCCTGGGTGGGATTAGAACCCAGGACCCCAGCGCTGCAAGGCTGTAGTGCTAACCACTGCGCCACCGTGCTGCCCCCATGTTCATAAATGGGTTTTACTCTTCGCCACGACAGCACCCCACATGAGAGAGAGGGATCCGCCCATAGGAACAGGAAACCTACAGAATAAAAGGAGGCGGTCCCCTCTCCTCCTCAGTTTAGGTTTCCTGTTCCTACAGGGACCCGGCTTACCTACAGATGAAGAGGATCCCTGGGCCATGCACCCGCCTGCGTCAGTCTCTGGAGGAACGGCAGGGGCTGCGGTTCCAGAAGCAGCGTCGGGGGAGCCACTGTTTGCAGCCTCCCCCCTCGTCTGATGGATGGCCATGGTCCGGGGTCGGTGCCGCTGGTCCGCCCGGCTCCATGAGGACGCGCGCGCTCAGCGGCCGGCTTTTTATCAGCAGCCGCCGCATGGTGAGAAGGAGCGGCGTGTCTAACCCGGAAGTCGCCGGAGCACTTGCGGGTTGGGTCCGGGGAGGCAGGAGATTCGGCGCCACTTTCAAAAGTGCAGCGCTAGCGTCGGCCGGTGTGTGGATGTGAGTATGGCTTCACCGGCCGACGAAACGCACCTTGCTGTGACAGAGCGCTCTCCTAGTAAGGAGGAAAGCGCCAGAAGCAGCACTAAAAGTGGGGAGAAGCGATCCCAGGAGAAAAGATCTGCCACCAAACAAAAGGATCCTTTATTAAAGAATCCGCCTCCAGAACCGGTACCTGACAGCTTCACTGGGTGAGTGGTTTTAAAAAAGTCTCTTCCCATATGCTGATATATGCTCCTCCTATATCCCCTCTAGATTAAGAAAAGGACACATAAGACCAAACACAGAGAATGTGCTTTGTTTGCAACCCCTCCCGGACTCCTATACAAAAAGGCTATGCTCAGAATGCATTATACTGACCTTACGTCAAGAAAATGTAATGACTCCATCTGACGTTAGAGCCATTATCCGCGAAGAGATGCAGGGTTTGGCGCATGCAGGTAGCACCAGTACCCGCCAGCCAAGCAGGTCCCAATCTCCAGCAAGCTCGGAGTCAGAACATAGATCCTCAGAGGGAGATGAAACTCAGCCGAGTTCATCCGAAAATGAAGGGGGACTGTGTCTGCCCAATAGCAGCGTTGACAACTTAGTAAAAGCTGTTAGAAATACGATGGGGTGTCCAGACGAGAAAGGGAAGAAGTCGGCTCAGGACATTATGTTTGCGGGGTTAGGACAAAAAAAAGCGTAGATCCTTCCCTGTCATACCCACAATTAAAGAACTTGTTAAAAGAGTGGGAAAAACAACATACAAGGGGTTTCTTGCCATCGTCAGCTAAAAGACGCTATCCCTTTAGCGATGAAGAGCTAAATTCCTGGTCAAAAATACCAAAAGTTGACGCCGCAGTAGCCTCAACTTCCAAGCAATCGGTCTTGCCTGTGGAAGACTCGGGTTCTCTAACTGACCCATTAGATCGTAAAGCAGAGGCCTTACTTAAGAGATCCTGGGAGACTAACACGGGGGCGTTCAGGCCAGCTATTTCTGGTACCTGCACGGCAAGATCACTGCTAGTATGGACGGAGCAGCTGGAGGAGCAGATTAGAGGTGGATCTTCAAGAAGTACAATCTTATCGAAAATCCCTCTAATGAAAGAGGCAGTAGCATTCTTAGCCGATGCCTCGGTGGATTCACTACGCCTAGCAGCCAGGTCAGCCGGCCTAGTAAACACAGCCCGGTGAGCACTCTGGTTAAAGAACTGGAAAGGGGACGCACAGGCCAAAGCAAAACTTTGTGCGATCCCCTGCCAGGGTGAGTTCCTGTTCGGGAAGACACTAGATGAACTCCTAAATAAAGCGGGAGAGCGGAAGAAGGGTTTCCCTAACCAGTATCTTCCGTCTTACAGGAGAGCCTTCAGAAGACGACCCTTTACCAGGAACAGACCTACTGAGCAAAGGGATCGTTGGGAGACAAAGGATCCTAAACAAAGAGGTGCTCTGTTTAGCGGATCCTATAATTCAAAACGTGGCAGATACCGCTAGTTATAAAGTAGGCGGTAGATTGAAATTCTTCCTTTCCAGATGGGAACAAATAACAACTAGCCGTTGGATTCTAGATATTATTAAATACGGATTAAAATTAGAGTTTAATAGAATCCCTTAGGATTCTTTTATTGTAACATCGCCAAAAAGTCGGGAACAACAAGAAGCTCTAGAAACAGAAATCCTATCTCTTCTATCTAAAAAAGTCTTGATAGAGGTTCCCCAAGATCAAGAAGGAAAGGGGTTCTATTCCCCTTTGTTTTTGATCAGTAAGCCAGATGGTTCATTCAGAACCATCATAAATTTAAAGAAATTAAATTCCTTCTTGCGTAACCATACTTTCAAAATGGAATCCATTAGTTCTGCCATCAAGCTTTTGTTCCCTAGGTGTGTCATGGCCGGAATAGACCTAAAAGATGCCTACTATCATCTTCCCATACATGCCGAACACCAGCAGTACCTAAGGGTAGCAGTCATCCTGGCAGGACAGGTTCGTCACTTCCAGTATGTAGCAATGCCCTTTGGGCTTTCTATGGCTCCCCGCATCTTTACAAAGGTGATCCTAGAAGTGATGGCTCACTTACGCCAGCAGAACACTCTCATAATACCCTACCTGGATGATTTTCTGGTTATAGGAAATTCCATAACCCAATGTGAAATGCGGTTATCTAATGCGATCTCATCCCTGCAGGAATTAGGTTGGATCGTGAATTACGAAAAATCCAGGCTGAATCCAGACACCATCCAGATATTTCTAGGAATTCAACTAGATTCAGTAAGTCAGAAAAGTTTCCTCCCGCATTCAAAGAGAATAATTATACAATCAAAGGTGTCAGAGGCAATATCAAAACCCTACATGACCCTGAGGAAGGCTATGTCCTTGCTAGGATCGTTATCCTCATGTATACCAGCTGTGCCGTGGGCTCAATATCATACCCGTCAATTGCAGTATGAAATATTGTCAATCCAGGGGAAGGTGCAACATCTAGAGAGTAAAATTAATCTTTCCAGAGACGTGATTGAATCCCTAAACTGGTGGTTAGACATGGATCACCTTTCAAGAGGGGTACCATGGATGATAAATCCCTCTAAAACAATTATTACTGACGCCAGCCCTATGGGTTGGGGTGCACATATGGAGGATAGTCTGGTCCAAAACACCTGGAATCAGGCAGAATTAATGTGTTCTTCAAATTGGAAAGAATTAAAAGCAGTAGAATATGCCCCAAGTCATTTTCTTCCACAGGTTCAGGGAACGAACGCATGTGAGAGTTCTTTCGGACAATTCCACCACAGTGGCGTACATAAACCGTCAGGGAGGTACGCGATCAGGAACCCTGATGAACGTAGCAGCAAACATCCTCCAGTTGGCAGAATTTCATCTTCCATCCTTAACAGCCCTGCACATCAAGGGGGCAGAAAACACCAAGGCAGACTACCTCAGTCGAAACAAGCTACGCCAAGGAGAATGGTCTTTAAACAGGGACATATTCAGGATGATAACAAAAGCATGGGGCGTACCCCAAATAGATCTGTTCGCCACAAGAGACAACAGACAGGTAAAAAGGTTTGCTTCCCTGAACCTCATGGATCACCCAGACATGTTGGACTCTCTTCACCATCCTTGGAGCTTCAAGCTAGCGTACGCCTTTCCTCCAATGTCTCTGATACCTCTAGTGATCAGGAAGATCATGAGGGACCAAGCCAGAGTAATCTTGATTGCGCCCTTCTGGCCAAAAAGACCTTGGTTCTCGTGTCTCCAGAGCATGTCTCTATGCGATCCATGGATCCTTCCTTTACACAAGGAACTGCTGTCTCAGGGCCCATTTTTCCACCCGCAAGTGAAAGGTCTTCACTTGACGGCGTGGAATTTGAAAGGCAGTTATTAAAGTCAAGAGGGTTCTCAGAACAACTAGTTAACACCTTGTTGTTAAGTAGGAAAAGATCTACCACCCTATTATACAGTAGGGTATGGAAAAAATTCTTAAATTTTCATACAACACCATTTACTAAATAAATTCCGGTAGTTCCTATTCTAGAGTTCCTACAAAAAGGTAGAGAATTAGGTCTATCAGTAAACACCTTGATGGTTCAAGTCTCAGCTTTAGGAGCCCTGTATGGAGACAACATAGCAGCTAACAAATGGGGCTCCAGATTTATTAAATCCTGTGAACGTTCCAATCCGGTCCATATTCCCCGTCTACCTCCGTGGGACTTGAATTTAGTCTTGGAAGCCTTAACTGACTCCCCATTTGAGCCACTAGATGCCATACCTCTAAAGGTCCTAACATACAAAGTCGCCTTATTAGTAGCCCTAACCTCAGCTAGAAGGGTTAGTGACATCCAGGCCCTGTCGGTGGACCCACCTTTCTTAATGGTATTTCAGGATAGAATTGTCCTAAAACCTGATCCCTCATACCTCCCTAAGGTAGCATCCATCTATCACAGATCTCAGGAAATAATTCTGCCTTCCTTTTTTAATACACCTGTAACCCCAGAACAACATAAGTTGCACACCTTAGATGTCAGAAGAGCCATCCTGACGTATATAGAGAGATCTCAGACATGGAGGCAGAGTAGGGCTCTGCTTGTCTCCTTTCAGGGCCGCAAGAAAGGACATGGGGTCACAAAGGCTACCATTTCTCGATGGATCAGAGAAGCTATCTATCTGGCCTACACATCGAAGGGCGAAATCCCGCCAGTGGGGATAAAGGCGCATTCCACGCGGGCCATGGCTTCCTCTTGGGCGGAGCATGCGGATGTACCGATCCATCTGATATGTAAGGCCGCAACCTGGTCCACACCTTCTACCTTTTACAACCATTACAGACTTGACCTTTCTGCTTCCTCTGATTTAACCTTTGGTAGAGCTGTTCTTAGTGCAGTAATCCCACCCAAATAATGAATCTCTGAAAATCTCTCATGTGGGGTGCTGTCGTGGCGAAGAGTAAAAAGCCGGATTACGTACCGGTAATGCTCTTTTAATGAGTCCACGACAGCACCCATGTATTACCCTCCCTAAATTCTGTGCAGTTCTTTCCTTTAAGTTCAAAAAGTAATGGTTGTATAGGGTTAAGAATTTTATGTTACTGAATAAGAATGAATACTAACACTTTTGCGGTTCCCTTTTTATACTCTGTAAACTAAACTGAGGAGGAGAGGGGACCGCCTCCTTTTATTCTGTAGGTTTCCTGTTCCTATGGGCAGATCCCTCTCTCTCATGTGGGGTGCTGTCGTGGACTCATTAAAAGAGCATTACCGGTACGTAATCCGGCTTATTTCCAGGATGTCCCTCCTGACAGCACCACCAAGTGTTAGTCCTTCTTATCCTTGATAGGGACAGGAACAGAGGCTCAATAGCCCCTCACCACCAACCTCCAGTGTTTATTCCTGTCCCAACAAGGACATACATGAGTTGTGGAGGATTTCTTACTAAGATAACACTCTGCAGGTTCCGTACCTTTGCTCCAAGAGGCGGGATGACGCCTCTCTGAAAAGGGTCCCTCAGCTTTCCGGTCGAGCTTTGTGCTCCTAGAAATGGCTGCATCCCTCTCTGGAGGGCTCCTGCTGCCATGTCTGATGTGCACCTGTACAGGAAGCACGAGGCGGTGCAAGCTCACAGACGTACTTCCGGTCAGAGCAGGCACACCGGTACGAGTCACTTGTGCGTCCTCCTGTGATGTGACGTCTGGGACTGTGTACCCAGGCCGGATGTCACGTGACTGGCACGCACCCTTGGATATCTGGGCTGGGTACCGGCGTCTCCAGTGTGGAGCACCCGCATTACAAATGGGAGACATACAAGCGGGACCAAACCCAATCATCGGAATTGGTGGATTAAGTCAACATTCTGCTCAGCGTATGTCACCATAGGAAAATCTCCAAAGGAAAACATCAGAGCTCACTCATTGAGAGCAATATCGACAGAGCAGGAGTGTTAGTGGATCATATCGGTCAAGTTTAAATACTTTTTGCAGATATTATAAATTTGGACGTTCTATCAAACCAACAGATGACTTTTGGGAGGAAAGTCCAACAAGTTAGTAAACCTGCCCTAAAAAGTTATTTGGTATTTCTCCTGGTGGTGCTGTTGGGAAAATATAAATTAGTCCTACCGGTAATGGTGTTTCCAGTGGCCCATCATGACAGCACCTCTTATGTAACCTCCCTTGGATTTTCTGACAAACTTATGTAGAAAGGAAATTCAATGAAAATATTGTTGCATCCATCCTGGTGTGCTTGACAAATCACTGGAGTGTGTAGTGGTGAGGGGCTCTACAAATTGACAACTTTACAATCAATGGTAGAGGTAGGGTTATACAGATCAGTTGACTAGGAGGCACAAGACACCTTGTCTTGTAATGAATCTCCTGCTGATAAAACACTGATTTTATTGAAACTGAAATGAAAAACCGACGTGAAACATCGCTAGAACTGGTATCTCAGCACCTACATGAAGCTACTCTTTTGTACAGGACATGTGAACAGCCTCAAAGATTTCAATGGCTATGTGACTCATGGATGTCGGAAGTCATATGGTCTTAGACATCCATAAAGTCCATACGGGTTCTGTTGTTTTCATGGACAGAACACGTACCCAGTAAAACCTATGGAGCTGTTCACAAAAATAAATCAGATGTCTTATTAATCGGAATCAGACAAAGAAAAAACATACAAGTCTATGGGTCCGTGAAAGTCATGAATCGCCAGTGTGTACGGTCCTTTTTTTTTTTTTTAAGGTAGTGCATCGAAGCCTTGCAATTTTTTTTTGCAAATAAAGTCCAAACGCTAATGAAAATCTTTTCCGACACACTGATTGTTGGAAGCCATCATGGACTATTATTATATTACTATTGCCTATGTGTAATGAACTCACAATTAGATCCACGAAATCTGGAGATCGTTAAGGCCATGTGCAACCGTTCAGTATTTTTCGCGTTTTTTTCACTATAAAAACATGAAAAAAAAAAACGCTTACATATGCCTACTATTAATTACAGTGTATTCTGCATTTCTAGTGCAAATGTTGCTTTTTTTTTCCGCGAAGAAATCGCATTGCGGAAAAAAAAGCAACATGTTCATTAAAAATGCAGAATTGCGGTGATTCCGCACACCTAGGAGTGCATTGATCCGCTTACTTTCCGCATCGGGCTGTGCACACCATGCGGGAAGTAAGCAGATTATGTGCGGTTGGTACCCAGGGTGGAGGAGAGGAGACTCTCCTCCACGGACTGGGCACCATATAATTAGTAAAAAAAAGAATTAAAATAAAAAATAGTCATATACTCACCCTCTGATGGCCCCGGTGTCTTCCCGCCTCTCAGCGGTGCATGCTACCGCTTCTGTTCCTATAGATGGTCTGTGTGAAGGACCTGCGATGACGTCGCGGTCCTGTGATTGGTCGCATGACCGCGATGTCATGGAAGGTCCTGCACACACACACACCATCTATAGGAATGGACGCCGCTGAGGAGATCGGCTGTCTGCAGGGTGAGTATAACCATTTTTTTAATTATTTTTTAAACATTCTATCTTTTACTATAGATGCGGCTTAGGCTGCATCTATAGTAAAAAGTTGGTCACACTTATCAAACACTATGTTTGACAAGTGTGACTAACCTGTCAGTCAGTTTTCCAAGCGATGCTACAGATCGCTTGGAAAACTTTAGCATTCTGCAAGCTAATTACGCTTGCAAAATGCTAAAAAAAAAAACGCAAAAAAAAAAAAAATGCGGATTTCTTCAGGAAATTTCTGCAAGAAATCCTGACGTGTGCACATACCCTTAGGTCATCAAAAGGCCTACATCCACGACATAGGCCATGGGGTTGTAAAACCTGTGAGGCAGAGAGATAATTGGTTCCCCTCTGCTGTATTGCCTTTTGTTCTGATGATAAAGAGTGCAATTCCACCTGAGATAGACATCTTGTCTCTGGTCCATCTGCACACAATCCCTGTGGCTTTGGAATATAATCCATTGTTCAGGAGATTTACATCTTGTCTCCAGGCCAAATGGAGTTTGTATGAAAAGGCCTGGGGACAGGCACAAAGACGTTGCTTAAATGTAAGGACTCCATTCATAGGAAGTGAAGACCACTGCAACCACTTTTGTAAGAATCCTGGAACCCATTCGAAACCTGAGAACACCACCTTCATCCTTGTGCATGTTCCTGGAGAACTTGAAAGACTCTGAGCTGACCGTATGATACTGTTGTGAGAAATCGGGATCGATTTTGTCTTCAGTCCCCATTTTATGGTCTAAATCTATCACGTAGCACCTTCACACATTCCAGGTGCCCGAGAAACTGAATCAAACCAGACACCTAGACGCATCTCTCGAAATCCCAAAAAACAGTGGTTGCTTCGTGGCATAAAGCCTTTTCTGTTTGTGGTATAAACCCTGCCTGCATTTCATTTAATGTGGAATCCCTTGCTGGACACTGTATCGGTTCTCCGATCTCGTTCATCACATCTCTAATCCGGCCTTGCACATCAACTCTGGTGGGCTGTTGTGCCCACACTATTATGGAGAAATGTCTTAGGCTACGTTCACATTTGCGTTGTTGGGCGCAGCGTCGTCGACGCATGCGCCCCTATCTTTAACATGGGGGGGGGGGGGCGCATGGACATGCGCCGGTATGCGTTGTATTGCGTTTTACGACGCATACGTCAATTTGACGTACCAGACAGGGCGCGGACGACGCTACTTGTAGCGGTTTCCCTGTGCCAAAATTCATGAACATTACTATTTTATGTCAACGCATGCATAAAAAAAAACGCAGTGTTGTGTATATGCGTTGTGGGTTGCGTCGACGACGCTGCGCCCAAGAACGTAAATGTGAACGTAGCCTAACAGGGATGTACCATGTGTGGCTAATACAAAAGGAAATGTTTCTTCTAAATGCAGAGTGACAAGCCAGGGTAAGGAGGCTTCTCAGAGGCCCCTCGTTGAGCCAAATCAGACTCCTTCCCTGACGAGGGGCAATAGCCTGAAACACGCATCTTCAAATTGAGATTTTAGTTTGGCTTTTATCCTTAGTCACATGACAAGGCTCAATAGTGACTTTTAACATTGCCACATCCAATAGGTGGCACTAGACTTCAAGTCCTCTATGGCTGGAGACAATTTGCATATGTGATATAAAGTTAGGCACTTCCCAACATCCACCACTTTCTATTACATTTCCCTCTTCCCTGCACCTTAGAAAAGGTTCCCCCTATGTATGCCATTGTAAATACCTCATTTGTAATAAATCCCCTTTAAAGATCTAATAACTTTTGTTTATTATTATTAACTGGCACCCCAAAACTCAGCAGATTGTACTCTGATGAATACAATAGTGGAAAAAAATATATATGAATAATGCCTTATAGGAAATAAGTTGATCATCTTTCTTGTAGCCAGAACAACCAGACATCCTTCACTCCCAACAGAACTGGACTTTGGCCAACGTGGAACCATGTACTGATGCAAGTCCTGTTCCGTAGAGGTGTAATGCAGATGATAAATTGTAATATTGTGGTTTACTTTGTCAGATGACATTTGTAACAATTCATTCCAAGAAAAGCATTTATCTTGACTGTCGGATGAATAGGCATACTGCCAACAACAATCCCTTCCGATCTGCCCCACCCGATACAAATGGACAATCAGCTCAGTCAAGAAGGACAGGAGGACAGGCTCTCTTTACACATTTCTGACCACACTAATCTCCTCTCGGAGAAAATGGATTGAATTCAAGGTGCCCAAAAGTTCTCTACGCCAGATCTTCTGTCGGGGGAGAGCGAGGAGGCCCGACCATGCACATTAGATAATCCAACTTTAGTCTAATGTGTATGATGGAGTTTAGAGGCATCGTTTCCGAAGGGATGAGACAGAAGGTGGTGGAAAAGAAGAAAAAACTAAAAATCACAGTATTTGTATAAGACACATTTATTACAACAACCGTATGGAGAGAATATTCTGTAACAGACTGAAAAAGAATAATACACATCATGGATTTTGCTTGTTAACATAAACATGCACAAAACAAAAAGGCAGGCAACACGAATAATTCAAGTCACAACCCGGGCATGTGTTGCCCATTATGTCAGAAATACAGTAAAAAAAAAGGCAATATTTCAGTATAATTTAAAATGCCCTTTAAAAATAGTGAAAAACGTTGCATAAAATATTCGTGTGAAATATTGCACTGAAACATTTGTCTCAGTATCTTACAACGTGGTCATAAAATCCCGCTGTGGAGCAGAAGCAGCTCTGTTTCTACACAGTAAAGTATCCAGCACCACCTTGGTATACTGTACACCGGCGACTATGGACTAGAGTTTCCATAGGCCACCAGCGCGATTGTGCATAAAATAACCTTAGGGCTCGGGTACGTTGGCCGACTGTCTACCTGGAAGATTGGCCATGCAGTATAGCTACGTCGTATCCATACCCAACATTTGGCACATCCACTATTGCACCCATCATTGGGCAAGGTCATCATTGTGACCATGTCTGCTAGGGTGCCAATGCACCTAAAAAGATACAGTAACTAGAAGAATCTTTATGCCCAACTCTGCAGCAAACACAAACTTTCTAGGATATTTGTAATTAACATATACTGGGCCCTGGTCATGTTGGCCCAAAGCTCTGCCAATCTCCTCCTACCTGCTGGTATCAGCAGCTTGGTCATCATGGTGGCACCATGCCGCGTGTTATTGCACCGCTCCTAATTATCAGAAGAGCTATCGAAGAGGCCTACAGGTAGGACGGAGTTCGCAGGCCTCTGGCCACAGACTCTCCATGTTTTCCTGTGTGTCTCATTTGCACGAGATTGATGTAGTCCACCATGCAGTAATGTTATTTCCTTCCATCTGCCCCTTTTCGACCATCATAGGACAGATAGAAGGGAGTAAAACTTTGCAGGATGAGACTATACAAAGCTTACAGTCTACAGCCCGGGAGACACCGGTACACAAAGTAGAGTATTTTAAAGGGAATCCATCAGCAGTTTTTCCTATTTGAGAGCAGTATGATATAAGGGCTGAGAGCCCGATTCCAGGGATGTGTCACTTATTACGCTGCGTGCTGTAATTTCAATACAATCAGGTGTCTTATAGCCGGAGATTATCACTGCAGGACTAGGTGTCACGTGCCAGACAGTCCAGGCAATTGTGTAACCACGCCCCCATCTGTGATTGGCAGCTGGCTGAAAATGTACACAGGAAGCAGCCAATCAGTGGTATGGGCGGGGTTATACACAGCTTAGTATTCCGAGCTCTGCAGCAGAGAAAACTGTGATTGTATCAAAACTGCACCAAGCACCCAAGTGACACCGCTGGAATTAGGGACTTTGCCCCTACATCATGCAGCTCTCAGATAAGATAGCAAAAATCTGCTGACAGATTCCTGTTAATGCATTGGAGCAAAAGAAAGAAAAAAAACAAAAACCTTTATATTTATATAAAATATTTAAGAGTTCTTCTGAAATGCCCCAATTCCTTCTCAAAGAGTGCAATTTACAGCTGCAGCAGGAAAGATGCAAGGAAATCAATTATTGTCGCCCGTTAGCTTGTCAACAGGTTAGAGACCCTAATCTAGGATTTATCCAATATGGCAAAAGTAGGGAATTAATAAAAAAAGAATGCAACTGCTCAATATTTGATCCCGAGTCCCGACTTCTAGCAAATAAAAAAAAAAAAAAAAAACAGTGTGTGGTGAATACAGGTCTGGAGAGTACACAGTCAATAGACCAAGTGGACAATGTATTCTGTAAGCCGCCCTTAGTATATCATCTATATACTAACCGAATAAAGTATATAATCCTATGCATAGACCCTCACCCTTGTGTGCAGTGTTCTGGTAACTTATATTGTACAGTCTTCCTATTGCGGGTAACAATATAAATAAAAGTAAAAAAAAAAAAAGTCTTAAAAACTTGCCCAAATATGGTTATTAAAAAGGAGTAGAAATAAAAGGATTTCAAAAAGGCAAAAAAAAAAAAAAAGATAGGAGTTGGGAGCTGGTAAAGTGCAGAAAAATAAAAACAAAACTGAGGTTTGCTGAGTTATATCCTGATATATAGAAGTATAAAGAAATCTCTATCATGTCCTCTTATTACTGGTTGGCACAAAGATTTCTAACTCGAAGATCAGGTCAACGGCAGCATTGACATCAGGGACGAGGTGATCCGGCTCCACCAAGGCTGGATCAATCCGGAAATCCCGATGACCGTGAAACACTGTTTCGGTAACGGATTGTGACGGATCGGCAGGCACTTCGGCATGAGGATTGTAGATCCCGGTGCAGACAAGGACGGACTTACACCGAGTAGCGCTGGGAAAGTCCAGCTCGCTCTCCCAAGCTGCCTCCGTCTCCTGAGGCACTGTGGCCACTCGGCCTCCGGAACCGGCTTGTACCAACGTCTTGGAGCCTTGTCTAGAGTTCCTGCTCTGAAGGTAGCGGTTGTAGAGGTTAGCACCATAGATATCAGTCATTAAATTGTCCCTGCAGGATAGAAACGAGGAAAGAAAGTTTATAACCTAACATTCATACCCCCGTAACAATATGCGCACAACATGGGCTACCAAAAAAGCATGTTGGCGGGCAAAGGGTCTCCCCATCGTAACCGCCACTGGGCTCCCAAAAAAGCTGGATGGCCACTACAGGGGGCAACCTAAAGCTGCAAACCAGCCAACCGCTGGGGGAAGGGGGCAACAAAGAACTGCAAGCCAGCCAACCACTGGGGGAAAGGGGGGCAACAAAAAGCTGCACGCCAGCCAACCACTGGGGGAAGGGGCAACAAAAAGCTGCAAGCCAGTCAACCACTGGGGGAAAGGGGCAACCAAACACTGCAAGCCAGCCAGCCAACCACTGGGGGAAAGGGGCAACAAAAAGCTGCAAGCCAGCCAACCACTAGGGGAAAAGGGGCAATAAAAAGCTGCAAGCCAGCCAACCACTGGGGGAAAGGAGCAACAAAAACCTGCAAGCCAGCCAACCCACTGGGGGAAAGGGGCAACAAAAAGCTGCAAGCCAGCCAACCACTGGGGGAAAGGGGCAACAAAAAGCTGCAAGCCAGCCAACCACTGGGGGAAAGGGGCAACAAAAAGCTGCAAGCCAGCCAACCACTGGGAGAAAGGGGCAACAAAAAGCTGCAAGCCAGCCAACCACTGGGGGAAAGGGGCAACAAAAAGCTGCAAGCCAGCCAACCAACCACTAGGGGAAAGGGGCAATAAAAAGCTGCATGCCTGACAACCACTGAGATAGGAGGGGGGCAACCAAAACCTGCAAGCCAGCCAACCACAAAGTGTCTGAAGCACTACTAAATGGTGTCACCAGGCAGCCAGGCGCTATTTGGTTTCTTTCAGTAGCAGTTCCATTCACTTCAAGAAATTAAAAAGCCTCATGACTTGGCCACTGCTTTGTCTTGGGCCTGTAAATGATAAATGAGCCCCTGGATCTAGATGGAATAGTGACATTGTGAAGCAGATTAGCATTTACATAGCTAATTACCCTATAGCATAAAGGGTCTGGACAGGCTTATCCCACTGCATCTCCGCGGCTTTGGTCCGGATGAGGTATTCTGCATACTGATAAGTCACCTCGCTGGGTTTTCCCATCAAGGCCTCATATTTCAGCTCCTTCCCGGTTATCTTCTTATAGATGTTCTCTAAACAAACCATGAAGATCCCATGGCCAAACCTGCAAGAAAAATTAGCAGCTTGAGACTTTCTTCAAATGTTGTTCGCTAAGATTTGATACGAAGTATATTGGAAACTTAAAATATTTTAACCCCTTTCCACTGAACCAATTTTAATTTTTGCCCATTCACCTCCCCCCCCCCCCCCCTTCTTCCAAGAGACTTTTTTTTACCTGTCTGCATAGCCATAAGAGAAATAGCATATTTGGTACTCGCTATAAATGCTGTTTCATGGCCTTCTTTGGGGCCTACAAGAGCCATGGGTAAGGGTTGCTACCACCAGAAGGCTAACACTAAGCATATACATAAAAAAAAAAAAAGTCAGCTACCGCACAGCTACATCTGGCCTACTGGCTACTACATTAGAAAGAAAGTAGTAGAAGAAGAAAGAGAACGAAAGAAGACAACCACCCAGAGGAGAAAAAGTCGTAGTTACTCACCGATAACTGTGTTTCTCGGAGCCCATGACAGCACTACGGAAAGAGGGGATCCGCCCTTCAGGGACAGGAAACCTACAGATGTTTCCTGGCGGTACCTCTCCCTCGCATCAGTTGGTTTACAGAGCATCGGAGGACCTCCAGGTTAGTTTACAACAGAGAAAAAATCATATTACAACATTTCTTAAAAGAGGAACCCCGTGCCTATACTCAAACTATATACAGTATATAAATTATATGTAATTAAAGGTGCTCACCGCACACGTGATGGGAGGGAATAAGCGAGTGCTGTCATGGGCTCCGAGAAACACCGTTATCGGTGAGTAACTACGACTTTCTCGGTCTCCCATGACAGCACTACGGAGAGAATTGCAGAGACTAAGCTTAGGGAGGGACCACCGCCTCAAGAACCCTTCGTCCGAAGGTTAAGTCAGACACAGAGGCTAGATTTAATCTATAGTGTCTAAAAAAGGTCGATGGTGATGACCAGGTGGCCGCTTTACAGATTTGCTCTATTGATACCTCTGACCTTTCAGCCCATGAGGTAGCTACTGCTCTTGTGGAATGTGCTCTTATACCATCTGGGATCTCATTCCCCGAGGATGAATATGCCAAGACTATCGCCTCCTTTATCCACCTCGCCAAAGTACCCTTGGATGCCCGAAAACCTTTTCTGGGACCCTGGAAACAGACAAACAGAGAGCCTTCCTTCCTATACTCTCTGGTGGAATCTAAGTATTGGATTAGGCACCTTCTGACGTCTAGATTATGGAAGTTTTGCTCTTTCTCATTTTTTGGGTTTGGACAAAAGGATGGCAGGGAGACTTCTTGTGACCTATGGAATTTTGATGCCACTTTTGGCAAATAGGCCGGGTCAGGTCTAAGAGTGACTCTATCATCTAATATTTTAGTGAAGGGTGGATTAGAGGATAAGGCTTGAATGTCACTTATTCTGCGTGCGGATGTTAACGCTACCAAGAGAATGGTTTTAAGTGATAGAGTTTTAATGGAAATCGTCTCTATGGGTTCGAATGGAGGACCCGTTAACGCCGAGAGGACTAAATTTAAGTCCCATGAGGGCACTTTCTGAGCGACTAGTGGCTTTGATCTTGTCACCGCCTTAACAAATCTAATTATCCATGGGTTGGCCGCAATATTATGGTTATAGAGTGCTCCTAGAGCTGCTATTTGTACTTTAAGAGTACTAACCGACAACCCCTGTTCCAGACCTTTTTGTAGGAACTCCAGTATTTTAGGAATTGAGGGCCCATCTTGGACTTTTACTTTGGAGACGGACAGAAATTTTTTCCAAGTTTTCCCATATATTTTAGTAGTGATGGGTTTTCTACTTTTTAACAACGTGGAGACTAAGTTATCTGAGAAACCCCTTTCTTTTAATAGTCCCCGTTCAAAAACCAGGCTGTCAAATGTAAGTTCGATTCCTGTGGGTGGAAGATCGGCCCTTGATGTAGAAGGTCTGGAATATTCGGCAGGACCCATGGGTCCGAGATCGAAAGCATCCTCAGCCAGGAGAACCATGTCCTTTTTGGCCAGAACGGGGCTATGAGAATCATTTTCGCTTTGTCCTCTCTGACTTTCCGAATGACTGCCGGGATCAGAATAGTTGGAGGAAAGGCATAAGTTAATTTTTGAGTCCACGGAATCATAAAGGCATCTAGAGCCTGTGGATTCCCTACCCGGTTCAGAGAGCAGAATTTGTTCACCTTTTTGTTTTTGTGATTTGCGAATAGATCTATTGTCGGTGTTCCCCACATTTTTGTGATCTGATCGTAGATGGATTGGTTTAGGGACCACTCGCCTTGTTTTAACAGTGATCGACTCAGGTAATCTGCTCTCTCGTTGTTTGAACCCTGAATGTGTAGCGCAGAGAGGGATAATAGATTTTCTTCCGCAGGTTGAAAATTTTGGCCGAAGAACTCATGAGTGCCTGAGACCTTGTTCCTCCCTGGTGGTTTATATACGCTAGTCACTTTGTTGTCCGAAAAGATTCGGACGTGATGTCCCTGAATATGGGTCAGAAAAGAAAGAAGAGCCTGAAGCACTGCCCAAAGTTCTTTTTGGTTTGAGGATGCTGATAGCTCCTGGACTGACCAGGTTCCCTGAGCCACTCTGTCTCCCATGTGAGCCCCCCACCCTGTGGGACTCGCATCGGTTGTTATCACCCGGGATATTTGTGTCACCCAAGGAACTCCCTTTGATAAGTTTTGGGTCTCCCCCCACCAACGAAGGGAATGAATAACTGAGGAATTCAGGGTGATTCGACCTTCCAAGTTGTCCTTTAGTATTGACTGCCATTCGAGCACGTGCCACTGAAGTTCTCTTGTGTGGAACTGTGCGAAGGGTATCGCTGGTAGGCATGAGGACAGAGAGCCTAGTAGCGACATTGCTCTCCTTAGAGTCATGGAAGGATGGTGAAAAGTTTGCGTTATCATGGCTAATATGTTGTCTTTTTTGGGGTTTGGAAGTCGACATTCTTGGACTCGGGAGTCTAATGTCAGACCTAGGAACTCCTGTGCCTGACAGGGTTCCAACTTTGATTTTTTTAAGTTTATGAGCCACCCCAAGTCCGTCAAAATAGTCATCACCCGGTCCCTCTGTTCTTTGCAACTTTGGACCGAGTTGCTTACGATGAGAAAATCGTCTAGGTAAGGGACTATTAATATATTTTGTTCCCTTATGTGGGCCATCATTTCCGCTATTACCTTCGTGAATATTCGAGGGGCTATAGAGATTCCGAACGGAAGAGCTCTGTACTGAAAAAACCTTAATTGTCCTTTTATGGGAACTGCCAATCTCAGGAATTTTTGAGACTGATTGTGGATGGGCACATGATAATATGCATCGGTTAGGTCTATCACGACCATGTAGCAATTTGGAAACAGGATTTTTATGGTGGACTTTATTGTTTCCATTTTGAATTTGTAATTTTTTACGTATTTGTTCAGGTTTTTTAGATTTATAATGGTCCGAAAGGACCCGTCGGGTTTTGGTACCAAAAAAAGAGGGGAGAAAAACCCTTCTCCTACTTCCTGAGGAGGGATTTCTTGAACTACAGACTTTTGCAGTAGGGAAATGATTTCTTTCTCTAAAGCTGCTTGTTCTGCCACTGAAGATCTTATTTTTGTTTCTATGTACTTCCGGGGAGGAAAAAGAAATAAAATCTATTTTTAGACCGTACTGTATGATGTTTAGAATCCAGGTGTTGTTGGATATTTTCTCCCAGGCGGGAAGGAAAGATGTGAGTCTTCCCCCTACCGTAGGCACAATGTCATTTGGCGGGTTTTTTGTCACGAGAGGTGTTGCCAAAGAGGTAACCTCTATCCCTTCTCCTGCCTTCTTCCCATTTATTCTGCTCCCTGGGTGGTCTGCGGCGGAAAAATCTCCGATTCCGAAAGGACTGCCTGAATGGGGCTGGGCCCAGATTTGGAAACCCTTTCTTTTTGTCTCCTGCTTTTTGGAGAATGTCATCCAGGGTCTCTCCAAACAGAAAATTTCCTTCACACGGAATAGAACATAGCTTCAGCTTTGTCTGGAGATCCCCAGGCCAGCTTTTGAGCCATAAGGTTCTTCTGGCTGCGTTGGAGAGAGCAGCGGCCTTAGATGTTAACCGTACGGAGTCTGCCGAGGAGTCCGCCAGGAATGCTGCTGCTGCTCTGATTGCAGGGATAGAATCTAGTAATTTATTCCTGGGTAGCCCGTCTCTAATTTGACTCTCTAATTGATCGATCCATACCATCAGAGATCTGGAGGTGCAAGTAGCCGCAACAGTAGGCCTCAAGCTACCCCCAGCCGATTCCCATGCCCCTTTAAGAAATGTGTCTGCTTTTTTATCTAAAGGGTCTCTGAGGGTACCCATGTCCTCGAACGGGAGCGCAAATTTTTTTCGAGGCTTTTGCCACCGCTACATCCAACTTTGGTGCCTTATCCCAGGAAGTGGATGCGTCATCATCGAAGGGATACTTTCTTTTAAGCGAGGGCACTGAAGAGTTTCTCCCATCAGGTTTTTCCCATTCTTTTTTAATTAGGGATTGGACATTGGGATTTAAAGGGAAGGTTTTCCGTTTTTTTTGTCCCAAGCCACCAAACATAACGTCTTGGGCTGTTTTGTCAGGTTTAGGCTCCTCCACCCCCATAGTAGCCCTAACAGCTCTCACTAAGGCATCCACTTCCTCGAGAGGAAAACAATGTCGGCCTGAATCTTCCTCGGAGGAGGATAGGGAGGAGTCAGAATCGTCCGAATCTGCGTCATCAGATGAGGATCGGACAGAGTGGGATTGTACTGTTTCCTTTACTTTATCTTTTCCTTTTTTGGAGGAAGATACAGCATTCTGAACCTCAGATCTAATAATATTTTTTAGCTCTGATGCAAAGTCGGGAGTCTCCTCACATAGCACACGCTGGATACAGGATTTACAAAGCTTTTTGTCCCAGGCTACTGGTAAAGCTTTGTCACAGATGGGGCAGGATTTGTTTTTCCTTTTCTCCAGCTTCTTCTTTCCCTATTAAGGGAGAAGAGGGAGCCCTGTTATAATACATTCACGAAGATCAACTCACCATTCGGACGTGCAGGCAGGTACTGGTTCTGGAGGGGGCCCTGGGTCTGGAATGGAAGGTTCCCGAGGAGGTGAACTAGTCTTCGCAGCAGACCTGCTGCGCTGTGTAGAACGGCTGCTAGACCCACTCCTGGCGCTCTTAGGGTCTGTCTTCTTGTGGTGCTGCTGCCTAGGCTGCAGCTCCTGTGGATCGCTGTCCTCCATGATTTACAGGGAGATGGTGCGACAACTGTGTGTGCACCATCTCCCTATTTGTATTTGGCGCCACCTCCGGCGTTCCCCCGCACTTCCGGTCCTGCGTCACGTCCAGGGAGAAAAGAAGCTACCGCGCAGGCGCGCGGCGATGACCCGGAAGTCCAGCCGCATTTCCGGAGCGGCGGCCATCTTAGTACACCCGGAGCGTGCGCTTACCGGCACAGGAGCTCCGGGTGATCCAGCGCCCCTTCATCCCTCGGAATCGGCGGCGTTCTCCCTCCGCTCACCCTGGAGAACCCCTCGGTTCCAGCGGTGGCGGCTTCGGGAGCCGGACAAGCCGCGGCAGGAGCCTCCTCGCTGCCGGTACTCGACCGCCTGGTCCCGGTCCATCGGTCTTCATACAGGTACCACCGGAAAGAGGTTCCCTGTTCAGGGACAGGAAACCAACTGATGCGAGGGAGAGGTACCGCCCTTTTATCTGTAGGTTTCCTGTCCCTGAAGGGCGGATCCCCTCTCTCCGTAGTGCTGTCATGGGAGACCGAGAAATGCTAATGCACGCAAAGAAAACGGGCAAACAAAGGAGAGTGCTTAGTCCCCCAATGAATGCTACAAGGAAGATTTTTATGGGAGAGTACCAAAACATGTATATTACTTACCGGTAATGTGTTTTTACGGAACCCATGACAGCACCAACAAATATAAGGGTGCTGTCATGGGTGACAGGAAAACACGTATATTACTTACCGGTGATGTGTTTTTACGGAACCCATGACAGCACCAATGAATATAAGGGTGCTGTCATGGATGACAGGAAAACACGTATATTACTTACTGGTAATGTGTTTTTACAGAACCCATGACAGCACCCTTATATTCATTGGTGCTGTCATGGGTGACAGGAAAAATTCTCTTTTCCTGGAAACCTCATTGGGGGACTTAGAAATCATGGGATGTCCTACAAGAGTGCCTGGGGTGAGAAACAAGTTGTAGAACAGATGCATTGTGATGGACGGCCCAGGTGGTTTTCACTGCTTGAGTATAGCGAGACAACTCCTTTTAAAAAGAAGAGTTTGATAAAATAGTCACAGAAAGTAACTAACTATAATTGGTAAAACTCTTGCCTGGGTGAACGGGCCTCAGCCATCCACATCAGATCCATATTACAAGCCAGTAGAGGGATGTGTGGATTATTATCAGGTTGATGGGGGTTGGCGGGGTGACCACCAGTCAGTAAAACATCAATGATTATCTGAAGGTTGGTTTCCCATCTAATAGGCTCTCCAAAAAGAATCACCGCTGAAAGAAGAGAACAGAACATGACCAGAATTAATAACTAGGCACGATTGTATGGTAAAAAAATAAAAGATTATATATGCCTAAAAATTGAAAACCGTAACACAAGGAACTGAATAGGAAAGATCCACTGCTGGCAGCTGCCTTTGCAATCGCAGACGAATGGGAAACAAGTCTGGAATCGCTGCAGGGGATGGTAGCATGTTTAGGCCATGCAGGTTGCTCGCAGTAGCACCAGCGATATGCGACCAGAAGTTGTCGTGTTGAAAAAATAAGGAAATAAAAAAGGCTCCTGGGACACTTTGGAGAAGAAGCCGTACTACTGGTTCTACGACTGATCCATTCTGCACTGCAATTGGACGTCACATACCAATCATGGGGTATCAGTGTTCACACAAACCATCAGAAGCAGTTTACATGACATTAGGCTACGAGCCAGACGTCCATCTACAGGTTCTCCATTGACTTCCCACCACCGATCTCAGATGCCTTCAGGGTGGAGAGCAAGACGGCAATGGAGGCTGAAGTGGGAGGTCTGTACTCTTCAACAAGTAGTCCTGCTATTGTCTTGGATGTGATGATAGCAGATCACGTGAACAAGGCCATAAACAGGCCTCCACGAGGTAACATGAAAGTGTCCAAGGAGCCATTGTTCAACATTACCGCCACAGGCTGCATGTTGCTCGTGCTGCTATGAGCATCCTGTGCCCACTGATCATGCTACCATGGCCTGCAGAGTCTCCGGGACTTGTCTCCCATCAAATACATCTGGGTCGTCCTTGGTCAGCAATTGCAAAAGGAGCTGCCAGCAGCAGATCTTGATGATTCAGTGTGGCAGAACCTTCCATTAATATCCTCACTGAAAGCAGCCAAGGCTGTAAGTGCGGTGATTTCTACATGTGACCCTCATACTCCATACATTTTTTTTTTTTATTATTTTGTTTCCATGGTTTCATTTGACCATCATTACCATATCTATCCATCCTATGATTTACACAATTCCACATATTTTCCGTCTTGCTGAGGACAACAGAAGTAATGATACTGGTAATAGACCAAACTCAGAGAATAATAAGGTTTTAAAAGCCTAAAATAACACAGCTCCTTGTGTAGCTCTGTCATTGCCACCAGATATTAGCATGATTATAATCATCCCTATGGTTAATATGTTCCTGGTATCAGGAGCTTGTGGATAAGTTTTGGGCTAACATTAAGCTTTTTGTAATTGGGTTCAAGTGCAAATTTTGCCCCGTTTGCCTTTTATGGCCTCTGTGTTGCATTGTATATTGCTGGCTGCAGAATGAATTAACTGAGAATCCCTCAGTAAGCGCACTCTGACTTTCCAATGAGAGAAATACCCTTTTATATCTGTCTTTTCCAGATGTTCTCTCAGCTCATTTATAACCACAGCAAAGCGAAACAAAAAGCCTAGAAAAGCTAAACAGTGCAAAAGTTAACAAAACCCAATTACAAAAAAATTACCCCCCCCAGAAAAACAAAAAGGAGTCCCCATAGGTGGACAACACACTTTAGTACTATGGGGCCCATTCTTCATTGCATGTACAACTTTATTTTGTGGAGTAAAATTGGTTCCAATATTGACTTTGTGCTTTATTTTTATTTTTTTATTCACTCTTTTTTTTTTTTTAAGTTAACTTTGTTTTTTTTTTACTTTTGTTGCTTGTTCTGCATTCTGCAGTTGCTGGGTTTTGCTTACCCTGATGTTTTTCCATCATGTGCAACATTTCAAAATGCAGCTAAATTTGTGCGTAATTCTATTCCGGTTCCCTAGTGATCTACTTTTTTCCCTACTTTTTAAGCTTTAAAAAAACCTATTAGAAAAAAAAAAAACCCGAGAAAAAAAACAAACCCCCAAAAAAAGCATTTGAACTTGTACCACTGCATCCAACATTGTGCGCTCATTTCGACACAAAACGCAACTGCACAAACAAAAAAAAATGAATAATATTTATGGATCAAGAACAATTGATAGATTAATAAAAATTAAAAAAACAAACAAGAAAAACACAAGAATAGCATACCTTCTATTTTGGGAAGTTCCACCGCTGTAGATGGCTTTCAAAGACAAAACACAAGAGACATCAAGGCAAGTTACTTCTCATGAACATGTTAAAAAGTTTTGGGTTTTTTTTCTGCTTTTTTAAACACACAAAACAGAACAGGTTTTATGGCTAAAGTAAAGGTCACAGCCTGAGGGGAACCGAAATTATGTCCAAGGCTGAGAATCCGGCTGGCACCAGGTCACAGCGACACTGAAAACTAGAAACGGCAATGTAAGAAGGTAGACACAAACACACATGGGGGGCATGGTATGAACGATTCGTCATCCAAAAGATGAAAAATAGAAATGCTCAATATTCACCAGAATTTTAGGTCGTCTCCTATGGTCCACCATGTCCAGGAAGGGGTAAGACTCCCGCACAGAGTCTATTGTGATAGGATTCGAAAATCCTAAACTGAATGATAGATTAAGGAAAACGGATGCAGGCAAAAAATAAAACAAAAAAAAAATAAAATAATAATACACAAATGCAAGTGGCTTCCAAACCCTGACTTTCCGCAGTCTATTTGCCTTCCTTTAGCTGCACTGACATCAGAGCAAACTCTTGTGGAGTACAGATGATGGCAGTGATGATTATTGACTCATTCACGTCGATAATTTTTCTCGCATGCAAAAAAAAAAAAAAAAAAAAAAAATTAAGAATAAGTTGAGTGTCAGTGTTTTTTGATCAGTGTCACTTTTTACCAGAGTTTCATCACTTGTTTCCGTAGGAAAACAAGGGAAGGTGGAATGTGGCAATTGGTGGCGTCTACTAATGAGCGACCGTGCTGGGATAAGGTGATATTTGAGCATGCTCGGGTGCTAACCGAGGGTCTGCAGCAGGCTCGAATAATATGTTCGAGTCCCCGCAGCTGTTCGGCAGACGCAACCCATGCAAGGATTGCCTAGTGGCCACCTACAGCTCGACCGCAAGCGTGGAACAGTCCTCCAAGAATTGGTTTAGAAAAACTTGAACCTTGTCCTCTCCCAGCTGCTGGAACTCTAAAGCTTGGAGACACGAGGACCATTAGAGCTGGAATTTACCACTTCTCGTAAATGTTCACTAGAAAAAAAAGAAGGATTATCCTCATTTGTTTAGGACTTAGAGAGATTATTACCCGGGAAATCTAGATCAGCGACTGACCCGTGACGGTCTCCATGTCAATACTTGCTCAGTAGTCTACACTGCCATGTCTGGAGATCCATAGGAGGATTAATGTGAGATTGGAAGAGGACATCACTCATGGGTCGACAGGTCATCTCCCAAAACACACTGCTTCTATTATTGGAGGTTAAGATCATTTAAGGTCAATCAAACATCTGTAGGCCAAGAATCAGTGAGTATAAAGAATACTTCATAATAAATAGGCAAGGTGGTCTATGATCAGTGTGCAGAGGTTGTGGTAGCCTGAATCCAAATACTTGAAGGTCTTACACCTTTTTGGAGAACAGGGCCCCATCATGCTCAGTCATCAGTGAAGGTGTCCACACATGGTCAGCTCTCTCCATTTCTGAGCACACTTGCCGGATGACTTTCAAAATTCCCATACAAGAGAATGAAGACAGACACACACACACACACACATTGGTGGCCACCTACTCTCCAATCCTGGTGGTGCACGATAAGGCCCTGCTCACCAGATAAGATGCAGGTCCCAATGGGAGAATCTTGGCATAACCTGTGGGAACCAAAGGTTTTAAAGCATCGCAGACCCCAAATGTTCCTAACGTAATCCCCCAGGTTAGGGTCAAACAATGACTATAGAGTTTAATTGTCATAAGTGATGTGAGAAATTATATAGCAAATTCTCTTTTAGAAGGCCAACCATGACGGCAATGCTGCGGGAGGACGGTTAACAGGTGTCATTCTCGGACAGGTCTAGCTTTCTGCTGAATGTGGGGGGGATAATATTAAAAAGGGATAGAGCATCTGGGCATGCTCGGATAACACTTCATCTGAGCACACTCATCACTATTTACTACTTGTTACATAGGTTACTGGCCGCCTGTGCAGCCTAGCAGAGACGGACGGCAATGAGCACAGCACTTGCTATACAGCATGCAAGCGCAGCTCTGAAACTGGCTGGATATGGTCTCCGATGACTCCCCTACTAGCAGCACTGGAGAGGACACAATACAGGCCAGCAGCTCAGCCATGTTGTTAGCCAGTCAATCTTCAGAAGCACATTGCCCCCAGGCCAGCAGGAAGCCGGGAGGCAGGGGAGCGGTTTGCTCCTGAAGATTCATGGATCTTGAAAACAACCTTGTAACAGAACAGGACGTCTTGTGCGTGCATATAGTAGATCTTAAAATAACAGAATACTGTATTTGTCCGTAGGGATGACAAATTCTCCACATAAATATCTGTCTCCGGAACTAGCAGGAAACTACCCCCCCCCCCCCCCATTTACAAGGTATGGTGGCCAACAAGTACAACCAACTAAATCAAGTTTTGCTCATGTGATCCCACAGAAGAAAGGATACTACTTTGCAATATCCAGAACGGGTCCTTGTCCCGACACCAGTACACATTTATCGTGATACTGTCTGAAGATGCGCAGAGGACTGTGAGACATCATCACCTGATCCTGTGAAATCTGGAAGTAGTAAAAGAAACAATAATAAGCAGTGATATCACACAACCATATATAATAGTGCAAACTAATGTAAAACTTAAAAAAAAAAAAAAAAATACTGTATAGGTCTTGTAGTTGAAAAAAAAAAAGTCACCTGTATTTTTAAGCTGTGGGCCTATGAACAAAGCAACTCATATTACATATCTCATCTTCTACACAATGAAGGTGAGAAGATCCACTCACCGGCACACCAAGTATGTCCGACAACTGATCGGCTTTGGTTTGACGAAGGCAGTTTCCAGCATTAGTGACAAAGACGACCGGCACCAAGAATTGTCCTTGGCTGTTCACCAACTTCTGAAAGGCTTTTTTTGCTGCAGGAATTGGGGTCTTTCCTCGGACCAGTACTCCATCAATGTCAAATAACAGTCCAAACGTCGGCTGGAAACTTGACTGAAAATAAACAAATGCCTTGGGTCAACGGTCGTAGCCAGGGAAAACTACTGTTGGCCATACAACAAAGTACAATAACATGCCAGCCATTAAAATCCAGCATTACATAAGTCTATGGAAAGGTGGGAGTCACCAGATTTCGGAGCTTCTCTTTGCTTGTGGTTCTTCACCTTAAAAAGTCCAACCATGCACATTAGATACCTGTTGGCTACTTCAGCTGGCAATCATAATCTCCCTCTTGCCTATAACGGCCAAAAGTGTATGTATTCTGGATTGGAAAGGGGGAAAGAAAAAACAAAAAAACATGGCCTACCGCTCCTAAGAGAGGGGGGCAGGTTGAAACCCAACAGGTGAATTGTCCTCTCCCCCAATATCGGCCATTACGGTACAGTTAGGAAGCCCTTGTACACTTCGATGTGTGGCTGGTCAAGGCAAAATTAATGGGCTTAGCCAACATTAATCTTAGGTGTACGGCTAGCCTACAAGACGGGGGAGGGTCTCACATGCATATGCCATAATGGGTCATCAGTGAGGCAATGTTTGATGCCATTTTTCACATTTCTGATCAATAGCCCTGTGCGCCTCATTACCTGCAGTACTGACCTGCCTACATCCTTCAAAAAGTCTATTCATCCATAAGGATACATTTTTTGGATTCTCAGGTCTTCTAATGTTCGCATCCTAGGAACACCATGCATCCGTACAGAATTACATAATTTACGCCAATCTGTACAAGACAAAGGGTTCAAATAATGCAATATATAATGATTGTTTTTCCTTATAATTACATAGTAAACCGGACTAAACCACTTTACGCTGGAGCCTGGTGCACAATAGCTGCCAAATTAGGATATCTCAAGGCTCCTAAGCCAAGTGCACGCGAATCACCCCAGAAGACACAATCATGTACAGTCATGGCCAAAAGGAGAGACGGACAAAGTCTTGGTTTTCAAAGTTTGCTTCTTCGATGTTCTTAGATCTTTTACTCTGATGTTTTTATTGTTACTGAAGTACAATTATCAGCATTTTATAAGCATTTAAACCTTTAACAATGCAAAGCCTCAATATTTACAGTCTTTTTCCTTATTTTTCAAGTCTTGTGCCCTTCGCCCTGGAAGCTGGATATCATCTTCTGGGCCAAATCTTGACTGATGACCGTTCATTCTTGTCTCATCATTGCTTGGAGTTTACCACAATTTCGGTGTTTTTGTTTGTCCACCAAATTTTTCAAGATTGACTGCAGGTTCTCAAAGGGACCTTTCTGGTTAGAATTAAAATGTCATGTTTTGTTGACCGAGCCACTCAGTTATGACCTTTGCTTTGTGACGTGGTCTCCATCGTGCTGGAAAAAGCATCTCTGATCACCAAATTGCTGCTGGATCGTTGGGAAAAGTTGCTCTTGGGGGAGGCCTAGATCCCATTCTATATTCATAGCAGTGATCTTTGGCAAAATTGTGAGCGAGCCTCCTCCATGGATGAAAAGCCCCCACACATGAATGTTCTCAGGAGGCTTAACTGTTAGAATGACACAGGACTCATGGTATCGCCCATCTTTCCTTCTCCGAACAATCATTCCTCTAGATGTCCCAAACAGTCTGAAGGGGGCTATAGGAGAGACAATAACTTTTCAGGAAGCACAGAGATTGGAATAGAGTAGTTATTTTCTCTGAGGAAGCCCCCTTCAGACTGTTTGGGACATCTGTAAGAATGACCATGGACAAACAAAAATACAGAAATGGTGATAAACTCCGTGTCAGGATTTAACCCAGAAGATGATAATCAATCCCACTGTCAGGGCGAAGGGCAAAAGTCGTGAAAAAGGACGGTCAACACAGTAAATATTTCATTTTTACATAAAATTGTTGGATAAAGTGGTAAAATCTTTTGAAATTCTGATAATTGTACTTCAATTACCAAAGAAACATCCAACTAGAAGATTTTTTTTTTTTTAAATCACAAAAGCAGCAAACTTAGTCTCTAACCTTTTGGTCATGACTGTACATGATCGTGTCTTCTGGGGTGATTCGAGTGCACTTGGCCTTGATAAATCCTAATTTGGCAATCATCATGTACGAGACTCCAGGGTAAAGTGGTTTACTATGTAATTAGAAGGAAACCTGTAAATCCAAGCATTGCATTATTTGAACCCTTTGACTTGTACTAATTGGTGTAAATTATACTATTATAGTTTAGGGAGGGATACATAGTGTTCCTGGGATGGATACATTAGCTTGTGCCAACGTTATGTCAAACTCCAAGCACTGATTAGGCAAGAATGGGCGGTCGGTCATCAGTCAGGATTTGGCCCAGAAGATGATATCCAGGTATCAGGGCGAAGGGCAGAAGTCTTGAAAAATAAGGCTCAATATCTACTATATAATTTTCTAAGGGTCACTTCCATCTTTCTGTCTGTCCGTCTGTCACAGATATTCAATGGTTGCGGCCTCGGTCTGTCATGGAATCCAAGTCGCTGATTTGCCCACGACCAATCAGCGACGACCACAGTCCGGCAGGAATATGGCCGCTCTTTCCTCCTCGCAGTCAGTGCCCGCTCCATACTCCCCTCCAGTCATCCCTCACACAGGGTTAATGCCAGCATTACCGGAGCGCGGTGTAACGCACTCCAGTTACGCAGCTATTAACCATGTGTGACCAACTTTTTACTATTGATGCTGCATATGTATATACACAGAGCTCCAGACCCGACATACAAATGTTCTTTTGTTCTATGGAAAGGAAACCAGTGCACTGAACTGATCACACAATTTGTAGGCTGCATTCTCCCAGCATTTCCACCTGTGAACCATTACCTTGGGTGCTATTTTACTAGGCCTCAAAGTTACATAAATCCTTTATGGCAGCAGCCCCCCCACGTCATAAACCAGCCCTGGAGCAAAGGTCCTGTAATGTGAGGAGGTCACACTCCTGGAGAGTATATATAGTGGTGGAGGATATAAATAGATGGGATGTGCGACTTCAATCCATCCCTAGGTATTCTGTGAAATACACATGTACTGACAGTTGTTCTGGTTCTGCATTCATGTAATGATCTGGGTTGAGTGGGGGAGTAATAAATATAATTGTCTAAGGGGTACTTCCGTCTTTCTATCGGCAACTTCCGTAACGGAAATCCTGCGTCGCTGATTGGTCGTGGCAGCCACGACAGGCACAGTCTGATTAGTCCCTCCCCTACAGTCAGTGCCCGGCCCCGCTCCGTAATCCCCTCCAATCAGCACTCACACAGGGTTAATGCCAGCGGGAACGGGCCGCGGGTACCGCACTCAGTTACCGCTGCTATTAACCCTGTGTGTCCCCAACTTTTTTACTATTGATGCTCCCTATGCAGCATCAATAGTAAAAACATGTAATGTTAAAAATAATAATTAAAAAAAACCTGCTATTCTCACCTGCCGTCGTCCGACGATGCGCTCGCGAGACCGCCAGGTCATCTGGGTAATTTCGCAATGCATCTTGGGAATGGAAAATGGCGGCAGCCGCGCGCGTATCGCCAAAGCTTCGGTGGATCCCAGGGGGTGAGTATATAACCATTTTTATTTTAATTATTATTATTTTTTTTTTTAACAGGGATATGGTGCCCACACTGCTGTATACTACGTGGGCTGTGTTAGATACCGCGTGGCTGCTATATACTGCGTGGGCTGTTACATACTGCGTGGGCTGTATTAACGCACCGAGTATTCTACAATATGTTTGTATATAGCAGCCACATAGTGTATAGCACAGGCCACATAGTATTTGTCTGCTATATACTACATGGCTCCTATATACTACGTGGCCTGTGCTATACCATGTGGCTGCTATATACATACATAAATACATATTCTGGAATACCCAATGCGTTAGAATCGGGCCACTATCTAGAGTGTGTAAAATATATATATATATATATATATATATATATATATATATATATATATATATATATATATACACACAATATTATCTGAGACTGTGTTGGCGGTGCCAGGCAGAAATCACTTGGGTCCATCGTACGTGAATCTGGCAATGCCGTGTGGTTTCCACTGTAAAAATGTAATCCACAGTGTAAGTGTGTTTACAGAACCTTAAAAAAGGTTTCTCTCAACACCAGCGATTCTTGGCCAAAAAGGAATATCAGTGTCTGTATGCCGGCCACAAGTGGACAGTGAGACGGAAGCAGTGCAGCGCAATGCACCAAGCCGTGTCCATCATCTCACCACCTGAGGCCAGCCCGGCATATACAGTTAGGGCCAGAAATATTTGGACAGTGACACAAGTTTTGTTATTTTAGCTGTTTACAAAAACATGTTCAGAAATACAATTGTATATATAATATGGGCTGAAAGTGCACACTCCCAGCTGCAATATGATAGTTTCCACATCCAAATCGGAGAAAGGGTTTAGGAATCATAGCTCTGTAATGCATAGCGTCCTCTTTTTCAAGGGACCAAAAGTAATTGGACAATGGACTCTAAGGGCTGCAATTAACTCTGAAGGCGTCTCCCTCGTTAACCTGTAATCAATGAAGTAGTTGAAAGGTCAGGGGTGGATTCCAGGTGTGTGGTTTTGCATTTGGAAGCTGTTGCTGTGAGCAGACAACATGCGGTCAAAGGAACTCTCAATTGAGGTGAAGCAGAACATCCTGAGGCTGAAAAAAAAGAAAAAAATCCATCAGAGAGATAGCAGACATGCTTGGAGTAGCAAAATCAACAGTTGGGTACATTCTGAGAAAAAAGGAATTGACTGGTGAGCTTGGGAACTCAAAAAGGCCTGGGCGTCCACGGATGACAACAGTGGTGGATGATCGCCGCATACTTAATTTGGTGAAGAAGAACCCGTTCACAACATCAACTGAAGTCCAGAACACTCTCAGTGAAGTAGGTGTATCTGTCTCTAAGTCAACAGTAAAGAGAAGACTCCATGACAGTAAATACAAAGGGTTCACATCTAGATGCAAACCATTCATCAATACCAAAAATAGACAGGCCAGAGTTAAATTTGCAGAAAAACACCTCAAGAAGCCAGCTCAGTTCTGGAAAAGTATTCTATGGACAGATGAGACAAAGATAAACCTGTACCAGAATGATGGGAAGAAAAAAGTTTGGAGAAGAAAGGGAACGGCACATGATCCAAGGCACACCACATCCTCTGTAAAACATGGTGGAGGCAACGTGATGGCATGGGCATGCATGGCTTTCAATGGCACTGGGTCACTTGTGTTTATTGATGACATAAGAGCAGACAAGAGTAGCCGGATGAATTCTGAAGTGTACCGGGATATACTTTCAGCCCAGATTCAGCCAAATGCTGCAAAGTTGATTGGACGGCGCTTCATAGTACAGATGGACAATGACCCCAAGCATACAGCCAAAGCTACCCAGGAGTTCATGAGTGCCAAAAAGTGGAACATTCTGCAATGACCAAGTCAATCTCCAGATCAAAACCCAATTGAGCATGCATTTCACTTGCTCAAATCCAGACTTAAGACGGAAAGACCCACAAACAAGCAAGACCTGAAGGCTGCGGCTGTAAAGGCCTGGCAAAGCATTAAGAAGGAGGAAACCCAGCGTTTGGTGATGTCCATGGGTTCCAGACTTAAGGCAGTGATTGCCTCCAAAGGATTTGCAACAAAATATTGAAAATAAAAATATTTTGTTTGGGTTATGTTTATTTGTCCAATTACTTTTGACCTCCTAAAATGTGGAGTGTTTGTAAAGAAATGTGTACAATTCCTACATTTTCTATCAGATATTTTTGTTCAACCCTTCAAATTAAACGTTACAATCTGCACTTGAATTCTGTTGTAGAGGTTTCATTTCAAATCCAATGTGGTGGCATGCACAGCCCAACTCGCGAAAATTGTGTCACTGTCCAAATATTTCTGGCCCTAACTGTAGACACAGATATTCCCAGTAGAGTTATGAATATTTGAGAAAGGAAACAGCCTTTACAAAAGATTGTCTGCTTCTTGGGAAAATAAAAGCCTCAAATTATATAAAGTTTAAAAAAAAAAAAAGTTAGTGATGGAATAAATGAAAGGCCTAATTAGAAGAGCCAAGAATCAGGAACGCTTGTATAAAATGTTAGCAGTCACCCAATGAAGGAACAAAACGCTCCTTTGTTAGGTGATTGGATCATTCACGCCAATATTAAAATGGTTATCGCCAGCATTTTGTCCCATGTAAGCAGGCGATAATGATCATACCAACGAATGTTCTGTCCATCTATAGGAGATAGTCAGCTGTTTAAAGGGAACCTGTCAACTGAATTTGGCGGGACCGGTTTTCGGTCATTCTCTGTCAATCTTGCCTTGCGCAGGCGTGTACTACGGAGGACAGAGAATGAACTTCAATCCAATATTGCGGCCAGCATGCAGCCAGCATGTAAGGAAAGGGTGAATCAAACACCTGAAAACTCCGCCCATATGACCGAAAACCGGTCCCGCCAAATTCAGGTGACAGGTTCCCTTTAATGGCTGGGGTCATCCGGTATAAATGACCATTAAAGGAAGAGATCAGAAAGTTAAAGCAGGTTTTTGTGTTACGTGTATTTTTCATAAACTTTGGCGAATTTCTTCTGCTATTTCAGGAAGTTTAACAGGCTCACTGTCAGCAGAGGCAGGATTACAATGACTGATAACACAGGATGTCACAGCTCCTCCTCCCTTCACAATGGCATTTGCATAAGTTCATTACATACTTCAATGCAAAAGACAGGGCAAGAGTCTCTTCATTGTCATGTACATGTGTTGTTTCCTGACACAAGAATCAATCTAAGAAATCGCAATGTAAAACTTGCAAGATTTCTAAATTTGACACACACTTGTGTCTCATTACAGGTGGTTGTTTGCTTTGAGATTGTTACAATAATCCCTAATAGTCTGTAGTAATCTCTTGATCACTGCAGGAAAGATCATAAAGGCAATGAATATTACTATAATCCAATCACATGAGAAGATCAGATGGCTTTAAAGTAAAAGCCCCAGATAAGGAACGGACAGGAGGAAATCATCATGACTTACACAGAAAGGAAATGGTTTCAAAGTTTCCTTCGTTAAGCGTTTTACATTGAAGCATCTAATGAGCGTGTGCAAAGGTCATTATGAAGGGCGCATGTATCCACACCAAATACACTGCTCAAAAAAAATAAAGGGAACACTTAAATAACAGAACCAAGTACATCACACTTCTGTGAAATCAAACGGTCCACTTAGGAAGCAACACTGATTGACAATTTCACATGCTGTTGTGCAAATGGAATAGACAACAGATGGAAATTACTGGCAATTATCAAGACACCCTCAATAAAGGAGCAGTTCTGCAGGTGGGGACCACAACCACATCTCAGTACCAATGCTTTCTGGCTGATGTTTTGGTCACTTGAATGTTGGTTGTGCTTTCACACTCGTGGTAGCATGAGACAGACTCTACAACCCACACAAGTGGCTCAGGTAGTGCAGCTCATCCAGGATGGCACATCAATGCGAGCTGTGGCAAGAAGGTTTGCTGTGTCTGTCAGCATAGTGTCCAGAGGCTGGAGGCGCTACCAAGAGACATGGAGGGGGCCGTAGGAGGGTAACAACCCAGCAGCAGGACCGCTACCTCAGCCTTTGTGCAAGGAGGAACAGGAGGAGCACTGCCAGAGCCCTGCAAAATGACCTCCAGCAGGCCACAAATGTGCATGTGTTTGTACAAACTGTTAGAAACCGACTCCATGAGGATGGTCTGAGTGCCCGACGTCCACAGATGGGGGTTGTGCTCACAGCCCAACACCGTGCAGGACGCTTGGCATTTGCTACAGAACTCGGGGATTGGCAAATTCACCACTAGCGCCCTGTGCTCTTCACAGATGAAAGCAGGTTCACACTGGAGACGCCGTGGAGAGCGATCTGCTGCCTGCAACATCCTTCAGCATGACCAGTTTGGCAGTGGGTCAGTAATGGTGTGGGGTGGCATTTCTTTGGAGGGCTGCACAGCCCTCTATGTGCTCACCAGAGGTAGCCTGACTGCCATTAGGTACCGAGGTGAGATCCTCAGACCCCTTGTGAGGCCATATGCTGGTGTGGTTGGCCCTGGGTTCCTTCTAATGCAGGACAATGCCAGACCTCATGTGGCTGGAGTATGTCAGCAGTTCCTGCAAGATGAAGGCATTGAAGCTATGGACTGGCCCGCCCGTTCCCCAGACCTGAATCTGAGTGAACACATGTGGGGCATCATGTCTCGCACCATCCACCAACGTCACGTTGCACCACAGACTGTCCAGGAGTTGGCGGATGCTTTAGTCCAGGTCTGGGAGGAGCTCCCTCAGGAGACCATCCGCCGCCTCATCAGGATCATAAAGGCACGTGGAGGCCACACACTACTGAGCATCATTTTGACTTGTTTTAAGGACATTACATTCCACTTTAATTTTGTGTGTGACTCCAAATCCAGACCTCCATTGGTTAATAAATTTCCATTGATGATGTTTGTGTGATTTTGTTGTCAGCACATTCAACTTTGTACAGAAAGTATTCAATGAGAATATTTCATTCATTCAGATCTAGGATGTGTTATTTGAGTGTTCCCTTTATTTTTCGGAGCAGTGAACATTTATGTCCTTAGCATACAGATACAGATGAATACAATGGTGGAGTCGGGAGCCATCAGATTACTACTTCGTTCTGCTCCTGGGTTGCAGGATATCGTGCCTGGAGGGGAAATCGTACTGTGTGGGGTTGGTTGTGAGGGCATCATGCTGTGCGTTGAGACAACGATGTGGGGGGGGGGGGGGCTGTAGGGACATCCTATTTTATGTGGGGTGCTGAGGGGCATCATACTTCATGTGGGGTATGTTACTGTTGAGGGCACATATATAGAGGCAGCTGTGAATCACTTACTGGTGGTGGGGGGTCCTCACTGCATGAATGATTGGGGGAGGGGGGGGTCTATTTTGGATAAATCAGGTATTTTCTTTGGATAGAAGTGAAGATCTGGATGACGCTTGTTAGTTCACTAAACAATTCTGTAATGTGCAGACTATGACGCTGATCGGAGGCGAGCGGCTGTCAGAGCGGGAGATGCTCGGCCTCCTTACAACCTGCCGATGTCACAGATTACATAATTACTGTCCGGTGGGAGACGAACCTCCCGGAGAAGAGATGTCAGAGCTGGAAACATCACAGGTCACAGAAAAATAAAAGCCGGCCCACGAAGTGGAAAGACACGACCTACAAAACAACCGTCAATCATTTCATTACTAACCATTACGGTGCAGCCAGACGGCCATATAAAAATCAGACCACAATAACCGGACTGGCCGGCGGCTCTCCCGGCCCGATAGAGACAGAAATCTATGAAGCTCGGGTAGGTAGAGCCGCCGGCCAGTCCGAGTACTGCGCTCCCATCACGGTCAGATTTATACGGCCGTCTGACTGCATCATTACAAAGGACATTTACTACGATCAGTAACATATGTCCCTCAGCTCAGCACCATCAGTGGCTCTTGCCCCGATCCTTTTAACAAGGCAGGAAGACCCGCTGACATCTGACAACTGTGATGGCCCAGGAGCAGCCACAGACAGAGGGCCCCTGTGCAAGAACAGTATAGGGGCCCTGTGCAGTCCCATAACTCATACTGTGCAATTCCCGCTGCCTTGAGGGGGTAATGGCCCCTTATCTCATGGGCCCCAGAGCTGCTGCACCAATGACATGTCCGCCCCCATGAGTGTTAGATTATCAGCAGAGCCCCCGGTGCAGTGTGAGGCTTATTGGGGGCTTAGAGGGGCTGTCTCAGCCTCACAATACTGATGATTTATCCTCAGGGTAGGTCATCCTACAGGTCACGCCATCCACCACCCCACCAATCACTTGTTATCACCTCTGGCCAGATGACAAATTGGCAATTTTCAATCAATTTAAATTGAGGACGAGATATCAGCAGGCGGACTGGGGGCATCAAAGAGACTGCAGGGTCGCAAGGACTTATGGGCTGATCTCTAACATGTATAAGGGCACTAAGGAAGACCACCTTTCTATGGGCAGTAGAGGGAGCATCATTACAGGCCAGGGGTACCATGGTGGTCCCAGTCTGATAGAAGTACTGTGGTGGTCCCAGGCACGACATGACTGGCTGGAGATAACGTGGTGGTCCCGGTACCACTGGCAGGGGTAGGGTATTGTGGTGGTCCTGGGCACAGCACCACTAGCCGGAGGTATTGTGGTGGTCCCAGGCACGGCACCACTGGCCGAGAGTATTGCGATGGTCCCGGGCACGGCCTGACTGGCTGGAGATAATGTAGTGGTCCCGGTACCAATGGCAGGGGGGCATTGCAGTGGTCCGTGGCACAATACGAGTGGCCTGCAGCATTGCAGTGGTCCCGGACATGGCACCACTGGCCAGGGGTATTGTGGTAGTCCCGGGCATGGCATTACTGGCGATAATGTGGTGGTCCCGGTACCACTGGCAGGGGGGCATTGCGGTGGTCCGTGGCACAATACGAGTGGCCTGCAGCATTGCAGTGGTCCCGGACATGGCACCACTGGCCAGGGGTATTGTGGTAGTCCCGGGCATGGCATGACTGGCGATAATGTGGTGGTCCCGGTACCACTGGCAGGGGGGCATTGCGGTGGTCCGGGGCACAATACGAGTGGCCTGTGGCATTATGGTGGTCCCGGACATGGCACCACTGTCCGGGGGTATTGTGGTGGTCCCAGGCATGGCATTACTGGCGATAATGTGGTGGTCCCGGTACCACTGGCAGGGGGGCATTGCGGTGGTCCGTGGCACAATACGAGTGGCCTGCAGCATTGCAGTGGTCCCGGACATGGCACCACTGGCCAGGGGTATTGTGGTAGTCCCGGGCATGGCATGACTGGCGATAATGTGGTGGTCCCGGTACCACTGGCAGGGGGGCATTGCGGTGGTCCGGGGCACAATACGAGTGGCCTGTGGCATTATGGTGGTCCCGGACATGGCACCACTGTCCGGGGGTATTGTGGTGGTCCCAGGCATGGCATTACTGGCGATAATGTGGTGGTCCCGGTACCACTGGCAGGGGGGCATTGCGGTGGTCCGGGGCACAATACAAGTGGCCTGTGGCATTATGGTGGTCCCGGACATGGCACCATTGGCCGGGGGTATTGTGGTGGTCCCAGGCACGGCATGTTGCCCCTCTCCTGCCTATACCCCATTACCAGGATCACCTCTTTGGATCCTGAGCTCTGTACATACAGGACCAGCTCTCACTGTGCACGGACATCATTCACACTGCTCTTATACTCTATACCCCCATACTACAACGCATCATTTCCTGCAGGTCAGTAACGATCTCACTATCGCGATAGCCGGAAGCCCCCGACCCTCCCTCACCTCGTATATCTGAGCTATAAGGATGGTGAATGGAGCTACACCCGTCGGCGTTACCTGCGGCTCGTCGGTGGCCAGACAGATCCCGGCCCGGGGCTGCCCCGTAATGGCTCCACGTGTACTGAGAAGCCGCAGCCCCCGACAGTAAGGCCACAGCCCCTTCATCCTGTGCGGGACGCCTTCACCTCCGGGCTCTGTAGACTGTAGCGCTCCGTGTCTGAGCAGGCGACCCCGGGAGCCTCCGATATCAGCGCCGTTACCAGGGAGGGAGCGGGGTCCCGGTGTGATCGGGGTCACTGATCTGCTGCTGATGTGTAGCGACTCCCGGGATATAGCTCAGCTGTGCGCGGACCCCAGCCAATCAGCGACAACTGCACGATTACAACCAACCAATCAGAGCACGCACACGGGTCCCGCCCAGAACCAGCCCCTATATGGGGACGGGAGACACTTCCGCCAGAGACAATAACAGCGGCGGCGGCGGGAGGAGGTGACGGGCAGCAGCGGTCCCGGAGTCACGGCTCTGTGCACCTCCACGGGAGGACAACGGAGGCGAAATGCAACAAATATCAATATATATATATATATATACACACTACATGTATGTACCCTCACACACTCCAATATATTATATACACACACGCATTTTCAGTGCGTTAACGCATCAAAAGCGCATGCCATACCAACACTTTTACAGCAGGACAAGCCTGTACCTTTAAGAGTGATCATTACTTTTGTACATGTTTTTGGAAAGCGATCCTTCAGCTCTAAACTCTACCTTGTAGGACAGAGATGTAATTCCACAACCCCTGAAATTACCATGATGGGAGGAACAAACAGAAATAATCTAAAAGAAAGGTCCATTGTAAAGACTCCGTCCAGATGTTAAATGTTTAATCCTGTGATGGTAGTGAGCGGACACAGCAGGGGGGCTCCGATCACACAGGGGTGCGAGACCACCAGGCCACATCCCTGCTATGATCTGCATCTCCTTATCACAGATACCTGCAGGGGGTGAAAAGGAGACAAAGCTGTGGAACATTGGGGGACTGAAGGTCTGTCAGAGTAATCAGCATTGGTATATTCTGCCCACTTACATCCCAGAATAGACAAGTGTCTGCGGACCCCCCACCCTCCGCCAATATTGACCGCTTTGGTGGACAATGTAAAGTTTATGGGCACCCTGGATAATATATTATTGGGGAAGACGCTGATCAGGCTTGTCCGATTTCAGACTGCCGATCGTGTTATTCTCATGGACATAAGCCACCAGGCGAGATATCCCTCAGCAGGAAGAAGACTGGACGGCGGGCAGCGAGGCGGCCGGCGCAGCGAGAATTGGTTTTATACCAGTTCCTGGCCCTGTCCACCCTTCCATACACAAACCTACATGAGCCGTCTAGTAACCCGTCTGCCTGTATTGGATGCAAGGAGTCTTGGGTTTCGTTCCCACAATGAACATTTGGTGCATTTTTACCTGCTATCAAAAAAATTCTGCATATTACAGCATCGGGAAAGTGTATAAGGTCTATGTAAATCACGTGGCCACTGTGGGGTTTTTTTAAATTTTACTTTTTATTTATTTTTTTTGTAATACTGCATTAATTGACCAGAGGTGCAGTTTTGTAAATGGTAACACGTCACTTTCTCTTGCAGGAAATGTGCATTTTATTTGTGGATTTTCCCCATTGACTTGAACAAGATGTAGAAAATCCACAAATAAAAAAAAAAAATATATAATAATAAATAAATAAATAAATATATATATATATATATATATATATATTTTAATAATAATAATAATAATAATAATAATAATAATAATAATAATAATAATTATATATATATATATATATATATATATATATATATATATATATATATTAGCTTTTAGTGCATATCCATAGCGGAAATGCAGTGAAGCCGCAAATAATCCACACAGTTTTATTGAAGCAAAGTAGCAGGAAGAATCCAAAGCAAAGCAGCTTTATCAAAAAAACAAATGTAGAAAAAAAAATAATAAATTCACTGCGAAAAAAAAAGTCGCCTAAATTAGCTGATAGGTGCAAAACTCTGCAGCATCAAAAAGGCACAGAGTACTCACTGCGGAAACTTGGCTTTCGGGTGCATTTACACTGCATGAGGAGCAACGCCAACACTACCGCCGACCAGTAACATTTGCCAGTCCATTGTTCTCAGCAGCTCGGCTCCTGTTTGGTTGGGTAAACCTAAAAATCGTTTCACCCGACAGATAAGCATTTTGCAGCCTGCAAGGTTACCTTGAATTAGAAATAGGGTACAGTTCTTCTGATAAACCATGTCACTTACCCCATATGCTGGGCATTGCAGTAGCTTAGGTATCCATGGTTAGAACCACTAATAACTAACTATATGAGGGTTGTAACCATGGATACCTAAGCTACTGCAATGCCCTGCACATGGGGTAAACAACATAGCTTATCAGAAGAACTATACATGTTTATTTGAATGCATATTACAACTTACTACATAATGGGAGAGGATCTTGGAGATGGGAAACCCCTTTAAGCTCTGGAGTGCTGTATATGATTAGCGACTTAAGTTTTTTATTAGCAAGCTTCAGTCAATGTTTACACTCCTAGACCTCCTAAACGCACGAGCGTTGTATTTTCGGTGGTGTTCTTGCTGCGCAGCTGATATTACATATCACCACATCACCATGTTGCTTGCGCAGGCACCGCTGGGAGACCGTACCTGATATCACCCCTCAACCACAATAATCACCCATGTGACCAAACTGGTTTTGTACAAAATCAGTATTATATTTTTAATTTTCTGTACAAAATGTAACAAAATGGGAATTTACAGGGGTCTGGGGGGCAGCTGCAGGTATTTACAATTTTAGACGCCTAAAAGTCGTTTGGCATCTTCGCTCTGAGCCATGAGCGCCTCGCTGGCGTACTTCTGGAGAAGTTCCATCTTCTTTCGTCGGAGGAGGGCTTCCTCGATCTGGAAGAATAACGCACAGGATCACTGTACAGGAGCATACACACCGTGCGACTGTCATCTATTACCACGCATGCATCTCCATCACATGTGTGTGCAGAGCGGTAACAACTAGCGCATGTTCACATGACACATTATGGAAATTTCTGCACGACCCATTCATAAACTGACTGATCAGTAGCATTTATTATCAGATCTGTAGACACTTATTTTCTTTAGGCACCAAGGCACCTTTGACAAGTTCTTTCCCCCTGATATAAATGCATACTAAAAAGGTCAATTCCCACCTAAAATATCCTAATATGTAGTAGGTGTAATAATAATTTTAGAAAATACCTCCAATTAGAAATGTAGTATAGTTCTTCTGATTCGCTATGTCGCTTACCCCACATGCAGGCATTGCAGTAATTTAGGTACCCATGGTTACGACCACTCATATAGTGACAGTAAGTTAGCTGTTAGTGGTCGTATCCATGGATACCTAAGCTTCCTGCTCATGAGGTAAGCGACATAGCGAATCAGAAGAACTACACTACACTTCTAATTGGAGATATATGCCAATATTATTATTGAACCTACTACATATTAAAATAGGATCTTGGAGATGAGAACAACCCTGTAATTTGACCGAGTGTGCACGTTTTTAAAGGATATATGGCTGAATAAAAATAATAAAGGCAGTAAACTGCAATGTGGTAGATCCTTCATTACCCTGGTGAAATGTTGTGTACAGGACCTCCTGACTCGCCCACGACAGAAGATTGTCAGGTCTAGCTGAGATCAGCAAGCATGGCCGATGTAAAGAGGATTGCTTGCATTTAATAATTCAAAGAGTTTTCCAGCTTTGGTAATCCCCTGTCCTCCAGATGCAATATAAATATATATATATATATATATATATATATATATATATATATATATAACCCTGTGCTTTACTCACCCTCCCTGGGTCCAGTGCAGAGTCTCCATCGCTTCTCTGAATGTCTGATAATGGTCACACTGATGAGCTCTGCGGCTCTACCTGAGATGATGGCAAAGCCGGTCATCTGTTGCTAGCAATAATGGACATGGGGAGCAGCTGCAGAGATTTAGTACTGGACCCAAAACTAAGTATGGCAGAATTTTTTTTGGTTTTGTGTTTTTTTTAACCCCTTAACCTCCGGAGCTTTTTTTGTTTTTTCATTCTCCGCTCCCCTTCTTTCCAGAGCCATAACTTTTTTATGTTTCCATCAATACGGCCATGTGAGGGCTTATTTTTTGCAGGACGAGTTGTACTTTTGATTGATACCATTGGTTTTTACCATGTCGTGTAACAGAAAACAGGAAAAAAAATTCCAAATGTGATGAAATTGCAAAAAAAAAAAAAAAGTGCAGTCCCACACTTGTTTTTTTTTTTGGCTTTTTTGCTAGGTTCACTAAGTGCTAAAACTGACCTGCCAGTGTGATTCTCCTCGTCATTATGAGTTCATAGACAACAAACATGTCTAGGTTCTCTTATCTAAGTGGTAAAAAAAAAAAATTCCAAAATTTCTAATAAATAAATAAATAAAAAAATAAAAAAATTGCGCAATTTTCCGATACCACTTTTGTGCAGATACGTTCTTTTGATCGCCCGTTATTGCATTTTAATGCAATGTCACGGCGACCAAAAAAAACTTAATTTTGGCTGTTTGATTTTTTTTTCTCGCTACGCCGTTTAGCGATCAGGTTAATTCTTTTTTTATTGATAGATCGGGCGATTCTGAACACGGCAATACCAAATATGTGTAGGTTTGATTTTTTTATTGCTTTATTTTGATTGGGGCGAAAGGGGGGTGATTTGAACTTTTATATTTTTAAATACTTTTTAAAAAAAAATTGGCATGCTTCAGTAGTCTCTCATGGGAGGCTAGAGGCATCCACTACTCGATCGCCTCTGCTACATAGAGGTGATACACAGATCACCTCTATGCAGCAGAATTTCAGCATTGCTATGAGCGCCGACCACAGGGTGGCGCTCATAGCAATCCTTCATCAACAACCATAGAGGTCTTCAGGAGAACCTCTGGTTGTGATGGCAACGCACCGATGACCCCCGATCATGTGGCGGGGGTCAGGAGTACTCGTACTTCCGGCCGCGTGGCTGGCAGCGCTTGTCAAATGCCGCTGTCAAGAGTTTGACAGCAACATTTAACTAGTTAATGGGTGCGGGCAGATCGCGATTCTGCTACCACCCATTGCGGTCACATGTCAGCTGTTGAAAACAGCCGATATGTCGTGGCTTTGAGGTGGGCTCACCGGTGGTGAGCCCACCTCAAAGAGGGGAATACTGCCAGCCGACGTACTATTCCGTCAGCTGGCAGAAAGGGGTTACACAAACTTCAGCTGAGACACGTTTGTTTTCCAAAACCAGAAAACCCTTTAAATATGCATCATCACATAGAAAAAAAAAGATGGATCAAACAGGTGTGATTTGTACCCATCAGATCCTTTGATTTCCCTGGTGATGAGCAGCCCCACTGTCCCCAAGTTCTGGCTAGTCTACCTGAAAGCAGTATGATGTAGGGGCAAAGATCCTGATTCCAGTGGTGTCACCTACTGGGCTGCTTGCTGCAGTTTTGATAAAATCAAAGTTTTCTCTGCTGCAGATCTAGCAGTTCTCTGAATGCGGAGCTCTGTATAACCCCACCCACAACCTCGATTGGCAGCTTTCCATGAACACTGTGCATAGGCAGAAAGCTGTCCATCAGCGGTGGGGGCGGGGTGATACATCCCTCATAAATATGGAGGACTACAAGGCAGCGGGTTCACTAGTCCTCTAGTGATAAAATCAATGTTTCGTCAGCGCAGATAATCAAAACTAAAGCAAGCAGCGCAGTAAGTGACACATCTGTGGAATCAGGGTCTCTCTCTGCATTATGCTGCTCTCAGATGGGGAAGCAAAAACCTGGCGACAGGTTCTCTGTAAGGAAATTTGTTCACTTAAAAAATGTATTATGACTACTGGAATGAAAATAGAGCACTGGATCTTTATTTGATGGTAAATATAGAAGAACAAACTTAGATTAATCATTACTATATTTAATGTGGAGTTTAACTGCCAATAACCAACTGAAAGCCAACATGATGCAATTAAATAAAAAAAGAGGTACAGGAGTATTTGGCAAGAATGATCACATTTGTGTTTTTTTTTTCTTTCTCTTTTTTTCTCGCTCGTTTAAAGGTCCATTCACACAGACCAATAACTGTATGGGGGCAGCACAATCGTTACTGTGATTGTTCTGTCACCGCACATTTTGCATATTGTCGGCAGCACATCTTTGTTTTCATGGGGGGGATAAGAGGCAGACAACAATGATTTTATGGAAGTTAATGACAGCTTCTTCGCTGATTATCAGTCTGCAAATTGCAGCCTAGAAGGTGCACAGGGGCTCTGGAACTGGATGCAATGCTTACAAGCACTGCGCTCCTTGCCTAGGAAACCGGCCACCTCTGAAATAGCAGCTTGGGCCGGTAACGTAGGCTGCAAGCTTTAAAATAAAAAATAAAAAAACAGGACATTTTCAATAAGGTTTGTGCACAATGTAACTTTAATGCCGGCACATCGGCTGGGTTTTTGAAGTCGGTGGAGTTTTTCCTGAAGCATCTTCTTTGCCATCTATCTGGTCAGCTGGCCTGCTGACAGCGGCTTTTTTTCTTAAACTTTATATATAAACTAGTGATCAGAGCAGTAGAATCGTCAGGTCACTTACTTTCTTCTTTCTTTTAGACGCTTCAAGGCTTTCAAAGTCTGGACTAAAAGAAGCTTGAAAGACTAAACATGTGCGCAGCAAGTCGCTTTGACATTACAGTGAATGTGTTCAGCCTTTTTTCTTTTCTTTTTTTATTAAAACATGTTTTTAGACCCCAAAGGTTATCTATGGAAAGCATCTGAAATGTTAAGTCTATACCTTTGTATTAAAAGTCACTTTTCTAGGAATACGTTGGTGAATTTTTGTGCAGGGTGCTTGATCTGCAATTACAGCTCCCCAGCCTCTTTCTCCTCCTGCCAGTGATGGACAGGTCACTCTTCTCTGTGACCTGCTCCCTATCCCGAGATTTCACGCAGGTGCTGTCATTCCTCAGGGCGACACACGCGCAGGTCAATAATCTGGATCTCGTAATGTCATTAGGATCTTACTTCCCATGCGCCACTTGTGCGAGATCTCGGGCTGGTCACAGAGAAGAGTGACCTGTCAATCACAGACTAGAGGCCGGCGCTGGGAGGAGAAAGAGGCTGGACACGTCGGTGAGCTGTATTTACGGTCCAAGCCCCTGCACTTGTGACCTCATCTGCATAAATTTGCCAACAGATTCCTAGAAAACAGAGAAACAGTCTTATAATACAAAGGAATAAACATTATCAACATTTATTAGTGTAAGGTCTAAAAACCTGCCGATAGGTTCCCTTTAAGTGCTTTTTCAGGCGTCTTCCTGCGCGAAAGACGTTGTGTGCACATACCTAAATTGCAAAGTTTTTTTACAAGCCATTTTACCCATTTATGATCATTTGAGATTCTTACCTCTTTTTGAGAAGGTACTGGAACATGTGCTATGAATTTCTGCTGTCCCTCGTCTCCTTCATTGTCATTGTCGCTGTCTTCTCCAGACTGAAACACAATTTATAATACGACTGTTAGTTACAAGATGTCCGATGTACATGGCTGTTGGTAAATGATTTTTTTTTTCTTTATACTTCTAATTAGGAAAATCATGGAGCACCATCCTCAAAACGAGCTTCAGGCCACTTGGCAAAAATCAATCTATCTATCTATCTATCTATCTATCTATCTATCTAGTTGCACTAGGTAACGTCTTGGCTCAAGGTAGACAGAATGAGGATTGTATGTCTGGATTTACAAATCTGCAGTAAATAACAGTTGCAAAAAAAAGTAGTTGAAGTTTGGAGAAACGAGATCATGTAGGTCAATCTGTGCTGCAAATTTCACTTTTTGTAATGCAGAAGCACCATAAATATAAGGATTTTTGTGTACTCACCGTAAAATCCTTTCCTCCGAGCCACTCATTGGGGGACAGAGGACCGTGGGTGCATGTTGCTGCCACTAGGAGGCTGACACTAAGTAAATACAAAAAGGTTTAGCTCCTCCTCTACAGTATACACCGCCCATTGGTTCCGGATAATACCAGTTCGGTAGCAAAGCAGTAGGAGATTAACAAAATTTAACCGTAGGAACAACATGTCAGAGACTAAAACACTCATCATAGGCAACAAGCCAAACAGGGGTGGGTGCTGTGTCCCCCCAATGAGTGGCTCGGAGAAAAGGATTTTACAGTGAGTACACAAAAATCCCCATTTCTCCATCACCACATTGAGGGACACAGGACCGTGGGACGTCCAAAAGCAGTCCCTGGGCGGGAAATAACAACCCAACAGTGTAAATTTATGGCACCTGCTGTCTACAGGTGAGCTACCGCTGCCTGCAGAATACGCCTACCCAGGCTTGCATCTGAAGATGCCCGATTATGGACATTGTAATGCTTTGAGAAAGTGGGCAGGCTAGACCAGGTCGCAGTTTTGCAAACTTGCTCTGCAGACGCTTGATTCCGAATGGTCCAGGAAGCACCCACCGACCGAGCGGGGTGTGCCCTGAGGCCTGCAGGGATAGGCTTGCCTCTGATGCGGTAAGCCTCTTGAATAGTCGACCGAATCCATCTGGCGATTGTCGACTTAGAAGCGGCCAGTCCCTTCCGGTGTCCCGCCGGGAGCACGAACAGAGCTTCCTTCTGTCGAAAAGGTGCCGACCTAGACATGTACTTCCTGAGAGCTCTCATAAGATGCAGGGAGTGAAGAGCCTTCTCCACACGGTGCATTGGAGAAGGACAAAATGACGGAAGCACGATATCCTCGTTGAGGTGGAAGGAAGACACCACCTTTGGGAGGAAGGTAGAAGATGGTCTGAGGACCACCTTGTCTCGGTGGAATGTATGGAATGGCGTCCGACAGGAAAGGGCAGCCAACTCCGATACTCGTCTGATCGAGGTAATAGCGACCAGAAAAGCCACCTTCCATGAAAGGAGACGTAGAGAGATGTCCTGCAACGGCTCGAAGGGATATTCCTGCAGGACACCTAGGACCAGATTAAGGTCCCAAGCCTCTAGAGGTACTATGTAGGGAGGCACCACGTCAGAGACTCCCTGAAAGTATGTTCTGAGGTGGGGTTTGGAAGCAATTTTCCGTTGAAAAGGGACTGACAAGGCCAAGACCTGCCCTTTAAGGGAATTTGGCAAAAGCCCCAAGTCCAGACTGGATTGGAGGAAATCCAGGATGGTATGGATGTCGAAAAAAAACAGGGCGACCTCTGCTTCTGCACCATTCAAATTAGATCTTCCAGGTCCGATGGTAGATGCGCAATGACACCGGCTTTCGGACACTGATCAAAGTGGAAACTACCTCACGGGAAAAACCTGCTTGAGTCAGAACCCAGGATTCAACGGCCAAGCCATCAAACGCAGGGCCCTGAGTAAGTAGATCCGGACGATCTGGTAGGCGCCAAGGAACGTCTGCGATGAGTTAGACCAGCTCTGCATACCACGCCTGGTGAGGCCAATCCGGGGCGATGAGAACCTCCGGGACACCCTCTGCCCTGATCTTCCTGATGACTCTGGGAAGCAGTGGCAGGGGGGGAAACAGGTAAGGAAGGCGAAACTGACTCCAAGGAAGAACCAGCGCATCCACCCCGATTGCTCTCGGGTCCCTGTACCTTGGCATTGAACCAGGAAGCCATCAAGTCTACGTCCGGAGTACCCCAACGAAGGCAGATTTGTTGGAATATGTCCTGATGGAGAGACCACTCTCCTGAGGCAAGACCTTGCCAGCTCAGGAAGTCCACGGCCCAATTCTCCACTCCTGGAATGTGAACAGCCGATATGACAGAGTGGTTGTTTTTGGCCCAGCGAAGGATGTGCTCTACCACGGCATTGCAGCACTGCTGCAGGTGCCCCCCTGATGATTTATATAAGCCACAGCCGTGGCATTGTCCGACTGAATATGGATGGGGTGGCCTGCTAGGAGATGATGGAACCGCTTTAGGGACAGCCAAATCACACGTATCTCCACAATAATGATTGGAAGGCGAGACTCGTGATGAGTCCAGGTTCCCTGCGCAGTGTGATGGCGAAAGACCGCTCCCCAGCCGAGGAGGCTGGCATCGGTAGTGTTTACAAGCCAATGGACTGGGAGGAAGGACCTCCTTTGGAGAAGAGAGGTTTGGATCATCCACCATTGGAGTGTCTGCTTGACCCGAGGAGAGAGAGGACACAGTCGGTCGAGGGAAAATGGACTCCCGTCCCATGCGCCCAGCAGAGCGTGCTGAAGGGGACGGAGGTGTAGTTGCGCAAATGGAATCGCCTCCATTGCGGCCACCATGTTCCCGAGAATCCTCATGCCAAAACGGATGGTACAGGGGGATGCCTGGAGAAGCTTCCAGACCCCCTGTTGAAGAGCCAGGACCTTGTCCCGAGGAAGACGCACCAACCCTAGGGAGGCGTCCAGGGTCATGCCCAGGAAGGAGATCCGTTGAGCCGGAACAGGAGATGATTTTTTTTAAATTGATCAACCAGCCCAGCCGAGAAAGAGTATCTAAGGAGATGTGGACGCACTCCTCGCAGGCTTGGAAAGATGGGCCTTTGACCAGTAAGTCGTCTAGGTAGGGAAGCACGACTAGACCCCAAGAATGCAGAATGGCCATGACCGCCGCGAAAACTCTGGGGGCGGTGGCGATGCCGAAAGGCAAGGCCGTGAACTGAAAATGTTCCTCTCTGACGGTGAAGCGAAGAAATCTTTGGTGGGGTGGGAAGATTGGTCTCTAACTGGGTCGCTGTGACCAGTGGGGTACCGCAGGGGTCAGTATTGGGACCTGTTTTCTTCAACATATTCATTAATGATCTGGTAGAAGGTTTACACAGTAAAATATCGATATTTGCAGATGATACAAAACTATGTAAAGCCGTTAATACAAGAGAAGATAGTATTCTGCTACAGATGGATCTGGATAAGTTGGAAACTTGGGCTGAAAGGTGGCAGATGAGGTTTAACAATGATAAATGTAAGGTTATACACATGGGAAGAAGAAATCAATATCACCATTACACACTGAATGGGAAACCACTGGGTAAATCTGACAGGGAGAAGGACTTGGGGATCCTAGTTAATGATAAACTTACCTGGAGCAGCCAGTGCCAGGCAGCAGCTGCCAGGGCAAACAGGATCATGGGGTGCATTAAAAGAGGTCTGGATACACATGATGAGAGCATTATACTGCCTCTGTACAAATCCCTAGTTAGACCGCACATGGAGTACTGTGTCCAGTTTTGGGCACCGGTGCTCAGGAAGGATATAATGGAACTAGAGAGAGTACAAAGGAGGGCAACAAAATTAATAAAGGGGATGGGAGAACTACAATACCCAGATAGATTAGCGAAATTAGGATTATTTAGTCTAGAAAAAAGACGACTGAGGGGCGATCTAATAACCATGTATAAGTATATAAGGGGACAATACAAATATCTCGCTGAGGATCTGTTTATACCAAGGAAGGTGACGGGCACAAGGGGGCATTCTTTGCGTCTGGAGGAGAGAAGGTTTTTCCACCAACATAGAAGAGGATTCGTTACTGTTAGGGCAGTGAGAATCTGGAATTGCTTGCCTGAGGAGGTGGTGATGGCGAACTCAGTCGAGGGGTTCAAGAGAGGCCTGGATGTCTTCCTGGAGCAGAACAATATTGTATCATACAATTATTAGGTTCTGTAGAAGGACGTAGATCTGGGGATTTATTATGATGGAATATAGGCTGAACTGGATGGACAAATGTCTTTTTTCGGCCTTACTAACTATGTTACTATGTTACTATATTGGGATGAGGAGGTACGCATCCCGGATGTCGATGGATGCTAAGAATTTGCCTTGTTCCATCGAGGCAATGACGGAATGGAGGGATTCCATCCTGAAATGACGGACTTTGACAAATCTGTACAAAAGCTTTAGATCCAGGATGGGCCTGTCTGTTCCATCCTTTTTGGGGACCATGAACAGATTTGAATAAAAACCGTGGAACCATTCGTCCTCTGGGACAGGGACAATAACTCCGTCTTGGCGGAGCAACTCGATGGCCTGGGAAAAAGCCAGAGGGTGGGAAGCGAAAAACCGAGTTGGGGGGGGGGGGAGAAAAATCGATTTTGTAACCGAAGAACACCAGATCCCTGACCCACTTGTCCTGTACGACTGCGAGCCAGGCATGACGAAACAAGAGAAGGCATCCGCCTACTTTGCTGGTGTCGTCTGGACGAGGTTGTGAGTCATTTAGAAGATGGTTGGGGTCTGGATCCCCTGGACCTAGACTGCGTGGTGCGGCCCCTCCAGGAATGGTTGGGCCTGTACGAGGCCGGAGGGCCTTTGTCTCTGCCGGCGCGGCACCCCGAACTAGGGGAACTGGCCGAGGAATGCCATGCTTAATTTCCACGAAAGGGCCGAAAGCGAGCCTGCAGCTGTCGTCGGAACGTTTGTCTGAATCTCTGCTGGGGAAGGGAAGTACTTTTTCCCACTGTAGTGTCTGAAATCAGCTTGTACAACTTTTCACCAAATAGTCGGCCACCGAGATATGGCAGGGACGTGAGGGACTTTTGAAATGCTGAGTCCGCTCGCCAGTTCCTCAAGCATAGTGCTCTCCTAATCGCCACAGCGTTTGAAGCTGTAAGTGCAGAGCATTTCGCTGCGTCCAGGGAAGCGATTACTAAGTAATCGCCAGCCAATGAAATTTGATTTGCTAGCTCTGCTATGTCAGAAGGAAGATCACTGTTCTGTAAGGCCTTATGCAGAGAGGCTGCCCAACAAGTCACGGCTTTGGCTACCCAGGTAGCAGGGAAGGAGGGAAAGGGTGCCGAGCCTGAAGCCTCAAAGGCTGAACGGGTGAGACTGTCCACTAGGCAATCTGTGGGATCTTTGATAGAAGATCCATCCGGCACGGATAGGAGAGTTTTAGAGGACAAACGTGAAACTTGAGGATCCACAGGTAGGGATTCTGACCATTGTTTGCGGAAATAGGGAGAAAAGGATATTTGGACTCCAGAGATCTTTTGCCTGCAAAACGTTTGTCCGGACGCTCCCTATGTCGCTGGACTATGTTGTGGAACTCCGGGTGATTGGCAAACACCCTATGAGTACGTTTGGTCCTTTTGAAGGACACCGAATTATCTGTACGGGAGGTTGCCGATTCCTCATCAACCTGAAGGGACTGGTTGACGGCCTCAATGAGACTATCTATAGTGCTCAGATAACCTGGCGACTCCAGATCAAGAGGCCCATCAGACTCAGATTCAGAGTCCTGGTCGGAAGAGGTGCCTGGGGAGCGAGAGCGGGAAGTGGAGCTAATGGACGCCGAGGCACCAGAGGGCCTGGTGGACGAGCTACGGACGCGCTTCCTAGATGGCCACTTGTGCTTAGAATGAGAGCGGCCCCTGCAGGCTGAACATTCCGCAGCCGTAGGTGAAGTTTCCTGAATAGGCAGATTAGTGGTCCTGCTCCTGGTTGGATCCTGAAGGGACTCGATAGCTTTAGTCAAAGAAGCCATAGATTGCGAAAGTGACAAAGCCCACTCAGGGGGTCTGGTCACCGTGCGCTCATTTGCGGCGGGGGCTCCTGAGCGCATTTAGGGTAACAAGCATTACAGAGTGGAGCAGTATGCCCGCTTGGTAGCGCAGCCTGACAGCAGGTACAAGAAGTGAAGAACACCGTATGTGTTTTTGCAGATTTCTTGGAGGGTTTAGGCAGAGACATGTTGTACTGTTAACCTCCGTGCAGGGCTGATGTGGGGAACTTGTGCAGCTAAAAAAGCTGAGCACTGTGTGCAGGAGTTGGAGGGCCTGTGTCAGTGTGCAGCACATCTACCCAGGTCCTGTCGCAGCACTGTGACGGGGAGGAGAAGGTGCAGCTGGCGTCCTGAAGCTCCTCGTATTCAAGATGGCCGCCGAGAGTATGTGGAGCGCTTCTAGGAATGTGCGAGAAGCGCTAAACTGGGGTCGGGCCCTCATGCGTGACGCAAGATGTGTGAGCCTGGCCTTCTACAGGAAAGTCTCTATAACTCTCTACAATATCACTGTGGACTTTTCACAGGAGCCCAGGTGGTTTAGTTTTGGTCATGTGGGCTGCGGTAAACATACATCCATATAGTGCACACAATAAGAGATAAAGCATGGCATACACATTGCCTAAGTCTTAGGATCAATAAACATTGAGTAACTGATGGACACGCAGCATTTTCATGACCATCGTGTCAATCTGTCTCATGAAGCTTTGTTCTGGGTTCACGTTCTGGTCACGTTGTGCCCTAATTCTATGACCTGTGTCGGTGCTTTGTGTTACGTTCAGAATCACATTTTGGACACATGACTTTTCGGGGCTGGCGACCTGTGCTACAATACTCCTAAAAGGGCAAAGGTTTTGCTTAGACTCATTTCGATCATCTGTTGGGAGGGGGTGATCTGACTTTTTCTAGGCTGCATTATTCTACTGAAATTGGCCAGTGCCATTAGGACCATGTGTCCTTGGTCTGAATGTTTAGGACATTGATGTAGGTCAGTAGCTTCTATATAAAGCCAGGACCCAAGATTTTCAGCATACACAGAGTCATATTGCCTCTTTTTCGCATAGAGCATCTGGATGTCATTATGTTCCCAGATAAGGGATGCTCACATACCAGGCCATCAATATGACGTGAAATAAATTGTGATTTCAGCATTAGACAGATAAGACCAGTCTGTGGTTAATATATCTATTAAGTGCTTTTATCATCCATTATGGGATTTTTTTTTTTTTTTTTATCAAGGACACCCTCTCCTCTATCAACTTAGTGTCTTCCAAGCAGCTGGCCCAGAGTCACCATATTGATGCTGAGGACAGAGAAGACCCCTGATCCACACAGCACAGGTAGGACCAGAACTGACAAGCACCAGTGATCCCACAGCCCAAGCCTCTCATGGTAACTAGGATTACAGGTGTGCGCCACAGCACCCAACTTAAGGGCCGAGTTTTACTGTGTTGTTCAGTCTGCTCCATTCCTGTTTCCCTGAAAATAAGATCTACACTGAAAATAAGTCCTAGCATGATTTTACAGGATTTTTGGAGTATGCTTGAAATACACGGAACACTTAAACAACAGAATGTAACTAACTCCAAGTAAATCAAACTTCCGGGAAATCAAACTGTCCACTTAGGAAGCAACACTGATTGACAATCAATTTCACATGCTGTTGTGCAAATGGAATAGGCAACAGATGGAAATTATTGGCAATTATCAAGACACCCTCAATAAAGGAGTGGTTCTGCAGGTGGGGACCACAGACCACATCTCAGTACCAATGCTTTCTGGCTGGTTTTGGTCACTTTTGAATGTTGGTTGTGCTTTCACACTCGTGGTAGCATGAGACGGACTCTACAACCCACACAAGTGGCTCAGGTAGTGCAGCTCATCCAGGATGGCACATCAATGCGAGCTGTGGTAAAGTGGTTTGCTGTGTTTGTCAGCGTAGTGTCCTGAGGCGTTACCAGGAGACAGGCCAGTACACCATGAGACGTGGAGGGGGCCGTAAGAGGGCAACAACCCAGCAGCAGGACTGCTACCTCAGCCTTTGTGCAAGGAGGAACAGGAGGAGCACTGCCAGAGCCCTGCAAAACGACCTCCAGCAGGCCACAAATGTGCATGTGTCTGCACAAACTGTTAGAAACCGACTCCATGAGGATAGTCTGAGTGCCTGACGTCCACAGATGGGGGTTGTGCTCACAGCCCAACACCGTGCAGGACGCTTGGCAATTGTCACAGAACACCAGGATAGGCAAATTCTACACTAGCACCCTGTGCTCTTCTCAGATGAAAGCAGGTTCACACTGAGCACATGTGACAGAGTCTGGAGATGCCGTGGAGAGCGATCTACTGCCTGCAACATCCTTCAGCGTGAACGGTTAGGCAGTGGGTCAGTAATGGTGTGGGGTGGCATTTCTTTGGAGAGCTGCACAGCCCTCCATGTGCTTGCCAGAGGTAGCATGACTGCCATTAGGTACCGAGATGAGATCCTCAGACCCCTTGTGAGACCATATGCTGGTGTGGTTGGCCCTGGGTTCATCCTAATGCAGGACAATGCCAGACCTCATGTGGCTGGAATGTGTCAGCAGTTCCTGCAAGATGAAAGCATTGAAGCTATGGACTGGCCCGCCCGTTCCCCAGACCTGAATCCGATTGAACACATCTGGGACATCATGTCTCGCACCATCCACCAACGTCAAGTTGCACCACAGACTGTCCAGGAGTTGGCGGATGCTTCAGTCCAGGTCTGGGAGTAGATCCCTCAGGAGACCATCCACCGCCTCATCAGGAGCATGCCCAGGTGTTGTAGGAAGGTCATACAGGCATGTGGATGCCACACACACTACTGAGCATCATTTCCTTGTCTTGAGGCATTTCCTCTGAAGTTGGATCAGCCTGTAACTTCATTTTCCACTTTGATTTTGAGCATCATTCCAACTCCAGACCTCCGTAGGATATTAGTTGTGATTTACGTTGATCATTTTTAGGTTTTATTCTTCTCAACACATTCCACTATGTAATGAATAAAGATTTACAACTGAAATATTTCATTCAGTGATATCTATTGGGAAAATTGTGGTAAATTTCTGCGCTGCCGAATCACTAAAATTCCAGAATTATTAGTACATGTGGCTTTATTATTCTACGCGTTTCAGAGTTCAAGACTCCATCAGGAAACAGCACAGGTCACATAATATTATAAAAATATACATGTAAACGTTTGGGCACTCCCGGTCAAAAGTCAAATAAATTATATATATATTTGTCTAAGGGTCCCTTCCGTCTTTCTATCACGGTTATTCATTCGCCGATTGGTGTCGCCAGCTGCCTGTCATGGCTGCCGCGACCAGTCAGCGACGGGCACAGTCCGGAAGAAAATGGCCGCTCCTTACTCCTGCGCGAGAAGGACCAGCCATGATGTCACGGTCATGTGACCGCGACGTCATCACAGGTCCTGCGCTCATACTAACCCTGGGAGCGGAAGCTGCCGTGGACTACAGGGGGCCCTCGGAAAGGTGAGTATATGTTTATTTTTTAAACTGTGACAAACCTGGCTGGGCAATATACTACGTAGCTGGGCAATATACTACGTAGCTGGGCAATATACTACGTGGCTCTGTGCTGTATACTACGTCACTGGGCAATATACTACGTCACTGGGCAATATACTACGTGGCTCTGTGCTGTATACTACGTGGCTGGGCAATATACTACGTGGCTGGGCAATATACTACGTGGCTGGGCAATATACTACGTGGCTGGGCAATATACTACGTGGCTGGGCAATATACTACGTGGCTGGGCAATATACTACGTGGCTGGGCAATATACTACGTGGCTGGGCAATATACTACGTGGCTGGGCAATATACTACGTGGCTGGGCAATATACTACGTGGCTGGGCAATAATTATATATATATATATATATATATATATATATATATATATATATATATATACACACACACACACATACATACACACGTACGTACATTGTCACTTTTTTCATTTTAAATTTTTTCACTCTGTTTCATTGCAGCCATTTGGTAAATTCAAAAATTCATATTTTTCTCATTAATATACAAAAAAACAAACAGCAATGTAGTAATTTTTGCAAATGTATTAAAAAATAACTGAAATATCACATGGTCATAAGTATTCAGCCCCTTTGCTCAGTATTGAGTAGAAGCCCCTTTTGAGCTAGTACAGCCATGAGTCTTCTTGGTAATGATGCAACAAGTTTTTCACACCTGGATTTGGGCATCCTCTGCCATTCTTCCTTGCAGATCCTCTCCAGTTCCGTCAGGTTGGATGGTGAACGTTGGTGGACGCCATTTTCAGGTCTCTCCAGAGATGCTCAATTGGGTTTAGGTCAGGACTCTGGCTGGGCCAGTCAAGAATGGTCACAGAGTTGTTCTGAAGCCAGTCCTTTGTTATTTTAGCTGTGTGCTTAGGGTCATTGTCTTGTTGGAAAATTAACCTTTGGCCAGGTCTGAGGTCCAGAGCACTCTGGAAGAGGTTTTCATCCAGGATATCTCTGTACTTGGCCGCATTCATGTTTCCTTCAATAACAACCGGTCGTCCTGTCCCTGCAGCCAAAAACACCCCCATAGCATGATGCTGCCACCACCATGTTTCACTGTTGGGATTGTATTGGGCAGGTGATGAGCAGTGCCTGGTTTTCTCCACACATACTGCTTAGAATTATCACCAAAAAGATCTATCTTCATCTCATCAGACCAGAGAATCTAATTTGTCATAGTCGGAGAGTCCTTCATGTGTTTTTTTTAGCAAACTCTATGCGGGCTTTCATATGTCTTGCACTGAGGAGAAGCTTCCGTTGGGCCACTCTGCCATAAAGGCCTGACTGGTGGAGGGCTGCAGTGATAGTTGACTTTCTGGAACTTTCTCCCATCTCCCTACTGCATCTCTGGAGCTCAGCCACAGTGATCTTGGGGTTATTCTTTACCTCTCTTACAAAAGCTCTTCTCCCACGATTGCTCAGTTTGGCTGGACGGCCAGGTCTAGGAAGACTTCTGCTGGTCCCAAACTTCTTCCATTTAAGGATTATGGAGGCCACTGTGCTCTTAGGAATCTTGAGTACTGCAGAAATTCTGTTGTAACCTTGGCCAGATCTGTGCCTTGCCACAATTCAGTCTCTGTGCTCCTTGGCCAGTTCCCTTGACCTCATGATTCTCATTTGGTCTGACATGAACTGTGAGGTCTTATATAGACAGGTGTGCGCCTTTCCAAATCAAGTCCTATCAGTTTAAATTTAACACATCTGGACTCCAATGAAGGGAGTAGAACCATCTTAATGAGGATCGCAAGGAAATAGCATGCAACTTAAATATTAGTGTCTGAGCAAAGAGTCTGAATACTTATGACCATGTGATTTTTTTTTTTTTTTAATAAATTTGCAAAAATTTCTACATTTCTGTTTTTTATCAGTCAAGATGGGGCCCAGAGTGTACATTAATGTGAAAAAAATGAAGTTTTTTTTTAATTTACCAAATGGCTGCAATGTAACAAAGAGTGAAAAATTTAAAGGGGTCTGAATACTTTCCATACAAACTGTAGGTTCTTCTAAGCAGCTGCCAAAACTCTGAAAATGAAAACAGTGGAGGCCCACAATGCAGAAGGCTTTCAGAAGATGCAAAGCATTTTCAAGTCACCCTTTCTTCAGTTTGAAATGTAATTAAGAAATGGCAGTTAAAAGGAACAGTGGGGGTCAAGAGAAGATCTAGAAGACCAAGCAAAATTTCAGTGAGGTCTGCCGGGAGGATTGCTACAGAGGCAAATCAGAACCCCTGCTTGACTGCAAAAGACCTTCAGAAAGAGTTAGCAGACTCAGGAGTTATGGTACATTATTCTACTGTTCAGAGACACCTGCGCAAAAATGGCCTTCATGGAAAAGTCATCAGAAGAAAACCTCTTCTGCGTCCTCACCATAAAATTCAGACTCTGAAGCATGCAAAAGGACATCTAAACAAGCCTGATGCATTTTTTTAAACAAGTCCTGTACTGGGTACTAATCATGCAGAGTGCTCAAACTTTTGCATCGGCCCATTCTCCTTTTTGCAATTTTAACATTATATTTGAATAAATGTTGATTTTTTTTTTTGTTCTTGAATAAATGTGGATTGTTACTCATGGGGGAAAAAAACCGACATCGCCTGAAAATCAGCCATAGCCCATTTTTAGGAGCAAACTTTAATATAAAACCCTGTCCTGTTATCGAGAATCTTGATATTAAAACCATCATTGAAAAACACCACATGGATAGCATAAGGAAATCATCCAAGTGCTGTCAGATTTTTTCACAGACCCACAGACTTGCATTGGGTGGTTTCATCCATGACATGGATCAAAATTAGACGTCTAAATTTTTTGGTGCAAATCACTCAGTCCGCATAAGTATACGAACATGTGAACAGACCCATGGACTATAATAGGTATGCATTGTATCTGTGAAAAACTCCGATATCACTCGTATGTGAACGAAGCCTATGTATATGTGCAGCACATGTAGTTCATCTCAGGGGGCTGAACGGCGACTTATTCAAGAAGAAACTATGATGAGTTTGCTGGTTTCCTGAACACTTTTCTGACTGCTGGCAACTTTTTTGCTGCATCGTCTCAAATGACATTTTCCATAAGTTTCTTTGTTTTTTTTTTTTATCTCCAACAATATTAAAATTGCTTTCTTTAAAGCAGAAGCCACCTGAAGAATGGTCAAGATGGTTAAAAGACCCTCAAAAGTCTGATACAAATGCGTATGTTCATTCTTTTGAGTGTTTTCTGGGCACTTTTTCAGGTGGGTCTCGTAGCAGTCCTGCCTGAAAGATGTTGTGTGCACATAACCCAACAGTGAGTTCTATCAACACATGCAAGAAGCTGCTGTCTCCCGGTCATGAGCTGCATGCAGGGGCGGATTATAAGAGGGTCAATCTGGGCGGTAGCCCAGAACCCAGTGGTGTGGGGGGGGGGGGGGGGGCCCTGGGCTACCGCACAGATTTCCCGCCGGCCGCCGCCATCAGGGCATTACTGCACGTGCCCCTGTCAGACTGGCGGGTCATTTATGGGCCCCCGGACCCGGTGGGCAGAGAGAGGGGGCCCAGTCTCATCTGCTCACCCGGCCCCTACCGGCGCTGCGGCGGTTTCCTATTGACATGCGGGCGCGCGCCCGCACGTCAATACTTAACAGCCGCCAGCCAATTGGAGGCTGGCAGCTGAAGTCGGCCGCAGGCATCTGACGTCACTGTCAGTCGCTGGCGAGTGCGCGCTGCTGGAGGGAGCTGGCCGCCTGGAGCGCTGGTCAGGTGAGGAGAACTCTGTTTGTTTGTTTTTTTGTTTTTTGATAACCTAACGGCAATCCGGGCGGGCCAGAATGCTGGACACTGACTGGGGGCAATATGCTGGAGCCGGAGGACACACTGGGGCAATGCTGGAGACACTGGGGGCAATGCTGGAGGACACACTGGGGCAGATGATTGCTGGAGACACTAGGGCAATGCTGGAGAGACTGGGACAATGCTGGAGACACTGGGGCAGATTGCTGGACACACTGGGGCAGATTGCTGGACACACTGGGGCAGATTGCTGGACACACTGGGGCAGATTGCTGGACACACTGGGGCAGATTGCTGGACACACTGGGGCAGATTGCTGGACACACTGGGGCAGATTGCTGGACACACTGGGGCAGATTGCTGGACACACTGGGGCAGATTGCTGGACACACTGGGGCAGATTGCTGGACACACTGGGGCAGATTGCTGGACACACTGGGGCAGATTGCTGGACACACTGGGGCAGATTGCTGGACACTGGGGCAGATTGCTGGACACACTGGGGCAGATTGCTGGACACACTGGGGCAGATTGCTGGACACACTGGGGCAGATTGCTGGACACACTGGGGCAATATGCTGGACATACTGGGGCAATATGCTGGACACACTGGGGGTAATATGCTGGACACACTGGGGGTAGGACTGGAGGAATGGGCAGAATGTAGATACGGGACATGATTGGAGACACAGGGCAGAATGAAAGACATGGGGCAGGATTGGATCATGGGGCAGGATGGATACGATGGAGACAGATGGGGCAGGATGGGGAGATCATATGGGGTAGAATGGATACTCATGAGGGCAGGATGCGAGAACATATGGCTGGAGCCAGGAATGAGACACACAAGGCCAGGATGGGGAATGTTATTACCATAGGGGCTAATTAAGGGATATTATTACTGCAGTGATGTATTTATTTTATTTTTTGAGTATACTGTTTTAAATGGGGGGGGGGGGGTGGTCCTGTTACTGTGCAGAGTGACACTATATCGCCTTTTTTTCTTCATGTGGTGTAATGTAGAAGTTGTGAAAAATTAAATAATGTGTTCTGCAAGCGGAGCTCGAGATAGCTGTGTTATTTCCTGCAGAAACGAGTCCTGGCTGGAAGAAATGATGGCGGTCTGTGCTGGATGAAAGATGAAGGACTTCACCTAGAGACGTCACTGGTGAGTCAGTGTTACCTATACACTGACACTATACACTGTATACTATATAGAGCTCCTGTGTATAATATCACCAGTGATCTCTGTATTACCTCTACACAGACACTGCATACTAAGTACAGATCTCCTGTGAATACTGGCACTTATGGTGATAGTATTGTGTTTTTTGTTTTTTTATTACTGATCAGTAGTGTTGAGCGATACCGTCCGATACTTGAAAGTATCGGTATCGGATAGTATCGGCCGATACCCGAAAAATATCGGATATCGCCGATACCGATATCCGATACCAATACAAGTCAATGGGACATCAAGTATCGGAAGGTATTCTCATGGTTCCCAGGGTCTGAAGGAGAGGAAACTCTCCTTCAGGCCCTGGGATCCATAGGGAGGTGTAAAATAAAGAATAAAAATAAAAAATATTGATATATTTACCTCTCCGGCGGCCCCTGAACTCAGCGCGGGTAACCGGCAGGCTTCTTTGTTCAAAATCAGCGCTTTTAGGACCTGAGAAACACGTCCCGGCTTCTGATTGGTCGCGGGCCGCCCATGTGACCGCCATGCGACCAATCACAAGCCGCGACGTCACCGCAAGCTATTAGCGCGCTCATTTTTAAAAATGAGCGCGTTAATGGCTTTCAAAGACGTAGCGGGTTGTGATTGGTCGCGGCCACGCGACCAATCACAAGCCGCTATGTCTTTCAAAGCCATTAACGCGCTCATTTTTAAAAATGAGCGCGTCAATAGCTTGCGGTGACGTCGCGGCTTGTGATTGGTCGCGTGGCCGCGACCAATCACAAGCCGCTACGTCTTTGAAAGTCATTAACGCGCTCATTTTTCAAAAATGAGCGCGCTAATAGCTTGCGGTGACGTCGCGGCTTGTGATTGGTCGCGTGGCGGTCACATGGGCGGCCCGCGACCAATCAGAAGCCGGGACGTGTTTCTCAGGTCCTAAAAGCGCTGATTTTGAACAACGAAGCCTGCCGGTTACCCGCGGACTCACCAGGGGCCGCCGGAGAGGTAAATATATCAATATTTTTTATTTTAATTCTTTATTTTACACATCTCTATGTATCCGATACCGATACCCGATACCACAAAAGTATCGGATCTCGGTATCGGAATTCCGATACCGCAAATATCGGCCGATACCCGATACTTGCGGTATCGGAATGCTCAACACTACTGATCAGTATTGTAGTATTCAGTCACTATGTGGTGGTAATATGTGGTCTGGAAGTGGTGTTGCGGTATTTGTCTCTTGTATGTGCTATTTGGTCACCAAGTGGTGGTAATATGTGGTCTTGACATGGTGCAGTGGTATTTGTTCCTTGTATGTGATATTATTGGTCAAAATATACCTACATTGTATTGCTGATTTTAACAAATATTTAATAGGTTACAGTAGAGTAGGGCCCGGCCATTTTTCTGGAATAATCTGGTTCAGGTATAACATGACCCCCATCACATGACCCCCCGTCACATGACCGGGTGTTCCCACAGTGTCTGAACAGCCCGAGGCCCTGCCTACCCTTAATCCACCCCTGGCTGCATGTAACTTCATTATTATTCCGTAAAGCAGATTCTGATTTTATAGCAGCCACTGACAACATAATAAAGTAACTGGAGGCATACGCTCGCCTCTTTCCTCTCCCGGAATGAACCCTTCATTATTAAACTGAACTTTATGTGGTCTTTTCCCAATGTTTAACCTCTTAAGGACTCAGAAATTTGTCAAAAACAAAATTCGCCTTTGTTGCCATTTTTCAGAGACCCGTAATGGTTTCATTTTTCGGGATCTGCGGCTCTGAGGGCTTATTATTGGTGCCTTGAGCTGACATTTTTACTGATACTGTATTGGGGTAGACACGACATTTTGAGCACCTCATTTTACATTTTATGGCAACTTTGCGGTGACCAAAAAACGTAATTCTGACATTTAGATTTTTTCCTCGTTACACCGTTTACCGATTAGATTAATTTACTTTATATTTTGATACATCGAACTTTTACGAACACAACAATAACAAATGTGTATTTTTTTAAAAATGTTTTAACACTTTATTAATGGGCCAAAATCGGATGATTTTTACAGACTGCAATAATCCCCTTTGGAGACTTGAAGCTGCGATCATCTGATCGCCTCTCTTCCATACATAGCAGTTTTTCAGCCTTGCTATGTATAGCAAAATTTACGATCTACAAACACCGGCCAGGGGCCGGCGTTCACAGGAAGATAATGATGACAGGCATAGGGGTCTTTAGAAGACCTACGGCTGCCATGACAACCCATCGGCGCTCCACAATCATGCGACAGGGCCGCCGATGGGCAAGATCAATGACGAGCTTCCTGTCTGCGCTTGTTAAATGCCACTGTCAGTGATTGACAGTGGCATTTAACTGGTTAACAGTGTCAGTTAGAGGCATTTGATGGCTGATTAAATCAGACAGCAAGTGAGGGGAAAAACGCGGGCTCAGCGCGTGAGCCTGCATCAAAGGCAAGGACACAATGATGTAAATATGTCATTGGTCATGAAAGAGCTAAACTGAAAAGTGCACCTACGTCATCAGCAGTCACTGCATAGATATTCACTTCTTCCTCCTCCTCATTCTTCTCCCCAGAGGCCAGACGGGCTTCCTTCTCTAGTCTCCATTTTTCCACGTCCTGAGCTATAGCTGAAAAACAAGCTAAATAAGCTAAAATAAGTGTCTATACATACACAAAAAAGTCTCAATTATAACGTTTTTGCCATTCTGCGAGGAAGATGGAAAACCTAAGTATCAGAACTCCTGCCATGATGTTTTGAAGCTTTGTGAATGTTGAGCATCCACAGTGTGAAAAGCATTACTGTACCTTGCTTCTCCTCCTCCAGCTCCAGAGGGACCAACACACCATCATCTTCATCTCTGTACCCATAATATTCTGCATCAATCTCTTTCATCAGCTCAGCACGAGTTTTCCGGGGTGGAGGAGCAGCTAAAATAGAAAATACAATCATATACAAAAGACAGTTAATTATTTAAAAATAAAAAAGTAACAGCTTCAAGGCTTTTGTGGTTTACAACACAAGGAAGACAAGAAGCACCATTTCACAAAGTCTTACTTTTTTTTTTTTTTTTTTTTTTAAAAGACACACTTGCATTTAGTATGAAAGACCCCGGGGGGCACTAGTGGCGATTACAATTAGCTGAGTGTTATGTAACACCGCCTCATCAAGACACTTTTCTTTTTCATATAAATAAGCAGATTATAGAAAATCTGGCTTCTGAAACCCACCTATTATCAGCTGGAATTAGCAGGGGAAGGGGTGTCTGGCCAACTGCAATGGAATTTGCAGGGAAAATGTACCCGCTAGTTGAGTATATGGGTCCTATAGAGCGAGAATTGTTTTTTGTGAGCTCAGGCTCATAGAGTGGTGTCCTGGATTAGGGTTCCACCCGCTCTATGCTGACCGTATGCACTAATTAAGGACAACACTTACAAAAGTGACCCGCATAGATCCAAAGGTTGCAGATATCACATCTATGCATTCAGGCTCAAAGTTTAATTGAATTACTGCCAAAAAAAGTTGGAACAAATTTACTGTCAGGGCATTGTTAAAATGGCCAGTAGCACAAACTAGGGCACGTATGTAACATATCAGTCTTGGTGCTGCTGGGGACCTGACAGCAGGATAGGAACCAAAATATTGCAGGGTATTCTTGCAGTTTATCCAATCTGTTGTAGGTGCGGGGAATGGTTAGTGTCTTTGTAGACATATTGAAGCCTATGTGCACAAGCCTAACCCTTGTATGTACATACGTCGCACCTTACACTAGTCCCTAAAATGCCTTTGTTCCCCTGGGATCCCTCCAATAACTATGTATAAGAGTTGTAGGACCATACTGATTAGTGGACTAATGACAAGGTCACTGTCTCATGTGACAGAGCTGTTGCAGTAAATGTCCAGCGTGATGCAGCATCTCGGCAATCAGCGAGCGGCTCATCCAATATAGTTGTTTTATCCAAATTCAATAATAAACTTCCTTATAGTGGACAAATGAAACCATTCAATTTTAATTAATCCAATTAAAATCACATGATTGTATTACAGCTCGAGGAATGTTAATTAAAATGCTGGAACGGATGTTACCAGAACTCTGACCACAAAAGGATTGGAATTCTAAAGTCGGATAGGCCGGATCCTTACCTCCCCCAACACAGTCTATCGAGGACCCCCATATTCAGATGGTCGACTGAACCCGTCAATATCAGCAGGGTCGTCTGACTTTACACTAATGTGTATGGGGCCATTAGACGGATGGGGAGGGGAATAAAAAGCACAGAAAAATGCAAGGTTGAGATCACATCCGCGTCGTCATATTTTTGGTTTTCTGTTCCATTGTTTGAATAGAAAGCCTAAAGTAACATCAGCGCCAGATCTGTAGCATGACTGAGGTCCGCAGGTCCTCAATGACTGTAATGGGGCCTGTTAGGTCTTATGTTACCAGAAAAGAAAATTGTGCTGCATGCGTTTGTATTTTTCCCAAACTCTGTGATGGAGGTAGACGTGAATCCCCCTTCACTGCTAGTAATAAAGTGTACTATGTCACACCATATGCCAATCACCAGAGCATGTGCCATAGAGACAGCAAGGAATGGCGAGTGCAGCTCTGGACTGTAAGACAGCCTGTATCTCAGCATTGGTACATATGTTGCGGATGTACTCACGATGGATTGTAATGTGTCGGTGACTACTTTTGAAATCTAAGAGCCCCTGTAAACAAGCTAAGAATCAGGAAGCGACAATTCATAGTACACTTGTTCCTGATTATTGGGAACAGGCCGGCAATAATACAACGAACGAGGAGTATGTGGATTCATTGAGAGGGGACCTCAGGGACTTCTAGTGGGTGGCCCAAGCAGGGGAGGGGACTGTTCGAAAGCAATCATTATAGGCAGCACATTGTCCGTGTAAACAGGCCACGTCCTGCCAATGATAATCTTCTGTACGCGCAGAACGATCTTATTAACAATCGTTCTGTGCACACAGCTCATGTGTACGGCCAGTACACGACCGCCGATCGGTTTCACTATAGTCAATGGACAGGTGATTAATGGTTGCCGTCGGCTTGTCTAAATGGGCCTTAAAAAGACTTACGTTCTTTTTCAAACAGCTCCCGAACCCCAGGCAGGTCTTTAGCGGCTCCAAAGTACTTGTAGCCTCTGTTCCCTGGCACTTCCTTGCCTTCATGGTCAAGCATCTTGGGACCTATGCGCTAACATGAAAGAGCAAAATTAAGATAAATGTGGCACTGTAATAGCCAAACATCAAAGGGGGAACGACCGGCTGAGCATGATGTGTATGTTGCCAGAGACCTGCAGATTAAACACATATTAGGGAAGTTAGGACACCCCCCATACACATTAAGTGAGCACTGGTTCGGCCCACAATCGGTGGATCTGGATGACATTCAAGCAACATGGACACCTGAAAGGAGACGGAGCATTAAAAATATTCTAAAAAGCGTTGCAAAGGTCTAAACTAACAATCGGGGCCGCTACTCACCCTCACAGGATCCAACGCTCTCTCTCTCTGCTGCCGCTTGTATTGATTGGCTGCATCTCTAAGATCAGATCTACCTCGCTAATAACCGCTGCAGCCAATCACTGGGCTCAGCAATTCTGCTGATGTAGACTGCATTAACCACCGAGTTCAGTGATTTACTGCAGCGGTTATGAGTGATAAAGACACCTCTGCAACCGATCAACAAAATACAGCTTGCGCTTCTTATTTTAGACCTCTGCAACCAAAAGGTAGTACAACATTTGAAAGGGGACGACCAGCAATAAAACGAACGAGATACTGAAGATCTTTCACAAGACGTTCTGTCCCCCAAGGCATTATAAATAATACTAAGAGCACAGAGTAGATTGCAAATCTGGACATGCGTCTCGATTCATTCTCTGAACTTCGATCCAGAGGGTGCAAGTACATGATGGATTTAGTTATAACGACCACTGATTGACTGCCGGTCGTTTCATGGCCTGCTTAGACGGTCCGACCGCACCTCTGTGAACACAGATAGATCGTTAATGCAACTGTTCATATTATCAATGTGCTGCCGAGTGTAACAATTTTTAACTTGCATTTTTACTTGTTTATGGAGCATTTTCTGCCCTGTTTAGACGAGCCGATGATTGGGAATGAGCGTTCCTACGCATGCTCTTTTCACACCGGTAAAGTAGATATGACACAGTTTGGGATCACATTACGGACCCCCATACACAACCTTAGCTGCTGGTTTTGGGGCGATTGGCAAACCATCTGTACGGGGAACCTCCTGACTCTCCATGACAGATAATGGAAGGAAGATAAGGATCGGGCAGTATGGGTGGGAAGAGGTTGCTGTCAAAGACATCTCCAGCAATCAGATCAGACAGCCATATTGCACCTTCATGCAGAATTCTGCATTCTTCAGTGCATGTTGTACATAGCATGTCATCAAAGAATTTCTAGAGAACATACTTAAAGGGGTTTCTAAGACTTTTTTTTCAGCATAAACTTCAACAGTGGGTTGTGTCAGATATTACATCTTTGCCCTATAGAAGTCAATAGAAGTAAACTGCAATACCAAACACAACCTAGGGGTGGTGCTGTTGCTGAAAGAAAGCAAGCAGTCATGTTTTTCTAACCCAGGTCAACTCCTTTAACCATGGCAACTTACGTTTTAAAGCTCAGATAAAGACAATTCTCTAAAGAAATTTCCTTAGACCAGAGGTCAACGACCTGCGGCACTAAAGCTGTTGTGAAATTACAACTCCCAGCATGTCCTTACAGCCATCGGACGGCCTATAGCGAGGGCATGCCGGGAGCTGCAGCTTCACAAAAGCTGGAGTCCTGCAAGTTGCAGCCTTAGATCAAGGCTTCAGCTTTTTTGTTTCTAGGGCCGAGAAGGGGTTAAAATATATATATATTAGTTTTATTTTATTTCCAGAAAGAACTTTAATCTGAAGTCATGAATGTCACACATACAATGTATGTAGACACGGTCACCACAGACGCCTTCGGCAAAATTGTACCATCACAGGAACAGACTGAGTGTGCCAGAATAGGACTTCTAGCAGGGACCCTGTTGAGGAGACTACTAGTGGGGACTCTGAGCTGGGGGTAGGTGAGGGGAGACCCTGAGCAAGGGGGGACGGACTCCTAGTGGGGACTCCTAGTGGGGATGCTGAGGTTGGACTCCTAGTGTGGATGCTGAGCAGGAGGAAGGACGACTCCTACCGTGTCATCCGAATGCCCCAATATACCAAACGGACAGACAAGGTCTTTATAAGACAGTCATTGTAAGATATACACTCCCCTTATCTTACAGGTTATCTGCAGAAACATCTCCTTGTGTGCGGCCAGTGTAAGTTTTACTTACCCAATAATCAGGACCACCCAACTCTTTAATTCGGGACTCCCAGTGACCCTTTTCTCGGATCAGCTTGTTTATTTCATCGTTTAGGTCACGGATTCTGAATTCTCCAAGACCAGCTAAAAGAAAAGAGACAAATTATAGTATTACAGCGGAGAGTTACCGTTGTTGGACACATCGCTTCATTAGTAATGGTCTTTTGGGTTTAGTTTTCATGTTGCGGTAAAAATGACCGGACAACAGACCATGTCAGGGGGGCATCCAGGCAGCGACACTCATATGTACCATTATTACTACTAGTCACATAATGAGCTGCTACAATCAAATGCACTCAGATTGGATCTGCCGGTGAGCTCAAGTTTTTAGCAAAATTTTCGGATGATTTGCAATCCAGACATCTATTGATTAATTAGTTTTGTTTCCATTGACAGGTCATCTTTTTCATTGACTTACACAATTTATATCAGTAAAGATTTTCAACCTGCCGCTCTCACTCAGAGACCAGATGTGCTTTTTTTCTGTTCCCTTAAGTTTTTAGCAATATATACACAGTGTACACACACACACACATTATGTATACATACACACACATTAACTTTTCTAAAGATACCCTTAGCTATTTAAAAAAAAACGGACACAAAATATTCCATCACGAATAACGGTCGTATCCACCCTAAAATGGGCCAAAAACTACAGCTCATCCTGCAAAATATTCTATATTAATGGCTTGCCAATTTGATATGTGTTTGCGCAAGAAAAAATAAAATTAAAATTGACATTTATAAGAAGAAAACAGTCCATCTTAAATTCCAAGACCCGAGGAGCAAAAGAATGTAGAAAATTCAGAAGAGCAATCTGAAGAATGTGCTGGGTGGTGTCGAGAGAAACCAGATGAGACAAACCAGATGAGACGTGTGCAGTGTAATCAGACCACAACATCTCTTAGGCGAAATCTACAAGCACATTTTAGTAACTTTGCAGTTTTGGGGTTAGTTTTGTGTTTTGTTTTTTGTAAAAGGGGTTTTCATGTGTATTTTTTCTACACTTGCGCCCATAGCTGCTTTTAAAATCCAGTTGGTTGCCTTTGAAAGCAGATGGGGCAATCTCAGAGACATCATGTTACCTACAAACTAAAGCTTTAGCGCTATAAGGCCAAATCCACGTAGCAAACATTCCTGCAGCTCATTTATTAAATGAGGCTTTCAGAAATCCATGTACGTGCTGCAGAAACAAAACCGTTCAGATGTACAGAACAGGTCACATTTTCTGTTTGTGAATATACCCTAAGGGTAGACCCACAAGAGACAGGAATGCTGTCCATTTTACCTGTATATATGAGCAGGTAAAATGCACAACAAAATCTCACCTTTGAAACTGCAAAAAAAACTCTTTAAGTCGCTCGTCTGCACTACTGCAACTCTACTAATCCATCTCCAATCCATCCTGAATGCGGCAGAGTCGTATTTCTGTCCAGCTGCTACACCGATGCCTCCACCCTGTGCCAGTCGTTGCACTTGTTACCCATTCACTACAGAATACAATACTAACTCATCTCACTCACCAACAAAGCCCTCCACACATCACCACCCTATATCTCCTCTCTGTCTCTCGCCCTACCCGTGCTCCAAGCTCCACAACTGATCTTAGACGATCATCCTCTATAATCGGAACCTGCAATTCCATCTCCAAGACTTCTCCCGCGCTGCATCAGTTTTCTGGAATGTACAACCCCAAACAATCCAACTAATACATGGTCCCCATATTTTTAAGAGTGCTTTAAAAACATCTCTTTAGAGAAGCCCATCACCTCACTATACTAACCTAACTCGCCCATTACCTCTTTCTAAATTTTACTCAGAATCTGATGTCTCATACTCATCTGTCTCCCCATCCTCCATGCACCTAATAGCACTTGGTCACTGCACTGAGGATAGATTATAAGTTTGCGAGCAGAGACCTCGCTCCTCCTGTATCTGTTAAAAATCTGCAACTTGACAATTTCTATTAACCACCTATCGTGTAGCAGCATGGAAATGCTGCAAAATTATAGTGTTACACGTGGGTATGTTATTGTGGACTTGCGCTTGAAATTTGGTGGCAGAAAGAAACAAATGGGCAGCCCCAAACCAAACGGACTGTGGGATCCCAGAATGCTAACAGGCATCCCGCAAGTCTCCATTACAGTTCAGCAAATTTTCTAAATTTGATTCCAATTGGCGGCAAATATTGTATTTTGAATTCGCCGAACACAGCTGAACGTCATTGGAGTCAATGGGAGTAGAAATGAACGAATATGTTCGGAATCGATCATCAAACAAAGTCGGCACGAATAGGCTACCAATATGACACAAATATGGCAAATTCAGATTCGGTGACCGGTTCCGAACATATTCGCTCAATTCTAGTCTCCACGCCGGCATTTGATGTCACAATGAGAGATCTTGCAGGTTTGATGTCATCTTCATTTCTGATCAGTCACTGCTGCTTTAATGCTTCAGACAGGGTTCCTTTAGTCAAAGCCGCAAGATCTCATATCCGGACACCACATATGACTCAGGAGGTAGGATAGCATTGTGGGATCCAGGGACTTGGACGTTCATGGTCCTGCCTGTAATGGTCAGTTTTATTCTCTTTTGAATCAAACATGTAAAAATATATTTCATTTGTGGATGTCTTGTTTTTAAAATTAAAAAAAAAAATGTTCGTTTTCATTTATCGTTTATATTGAAAATGTTAAAATCTTGGACTAAATAAAAAAAAAAAACACTTGTTAGAGATGGGTACAAATAATTAAAATGTTTTCAATTTATAAAATATTTTCAGTGTTGAGTTTTGTAACACGGTCATGAAAAAGTGAAAATTTGTTTAAAGAAATCAAATATAAAAAAAAACAAAACATTAAATACAAAAAAATATAACATTGCGTGTTCCACAGAATCTTACCGTTCTGAATCTGTGCCACTTTCTTTGAGATCTCACCAATGATCTAAATTAGTAGACAAATATTAGTCAAATTTAGAAGAGAAAAGCAAAAAATCTCACAAAGGGCTCATTCAGACGCCCACGATCCCCACGGACAGAACTTAGACACTCACTTTTTTTGTGGTCTGGGTAAAAAAAACAAAAAGGGACGTATAGTTTTTGATCCTTTAATACGTTCAAACAGGCCAATGCGAGTGTATAAGCCCTGGGAAAGCTCGGGCAGCACTCGGATGCCATACTAATTGCACCCAAGTGCGCTCCAATTTTCATGTTTGCATAGTTAATTTCCCAGAGGAGCATGCATGGCTTATAAGTCTCCTCACTCTGACATGCCGGGCTTGGCTTGTCACTCTCCACAAGGAGAAATGTTACCCTTTAGGCCCCATGTTTGATAGCAGAAGCCTGAAAAACGTTCTTGTATGCAAAAAAAAAAACCTGATTAAACACTGATGGTAAAAACTATTCACCAAATGCTCATCGTGGGAACATAGTTTTACTCTCCAGCAAAACAGCCATGAGAAATTTCTGCATCTTTCACCAGAATACATCCTCCAACTCATTCCACTTTAGTATAGGTCAACACTATCAGATGAGTGGGTGTCTGACGGCCCCTCTAATGAGAAAAGCTCCCACAGAAGCCAGCTGTACAGTGTGTGCGTAGCTCTCAACACTATCTAGTGGCCATTCTGCGGTACTACACCTCCCACGCATTTCAGCAGGAGCAGCACTGGAAAATGGCCACTACACAGTGTGCACAGCTGGGGCGTTCGGGCGTCGTACACAGTCAACATCTTGAAGTCATGGGAAGTGCTTAGAGCTAAATATCAGGGGTATCATGTGTAAGATACCCACCAATCAGATAATGATGACCCATCCTAAGTTCCTCGATATTAAAGTCTTGGACGACCCTTTTAACTCATTCCCACATTTAACAGATTTTTTTTTAAATTCATTCATTATACGCTCATACGACGGATATTCAGAATTTGTTCCCTTGGAAGAGTCAGATTGAGTTTTTTTTATACCTCCTTTAACCATACAAAAAAGCAGATCACATACCTGTCGTCTCCACTTCTCTGCTTTTGGCAATTCATTACATTCAGAGGCAAGAAATGGCCGCCTTTCCTGTTTGAAGAAAATGATTATGCTGAGAAAACAATTACAACTTGGCAGGAATATATTTCAGTCCGTATATCAGAGACTGAACCCCAATCACAGCATTTTAATTGTATTTCCAGGAATAAGATAACAGAAGGAGCCGACACACCCTAATAGTATGTCCACGCCGGACATGCCACTTTTACTTTGAATTTCATCCTAGCAATGCTGCTGATTTACCTACTCAAATTGCAAAGGGCGAAATCGGTGACAAAAATCTGCATCAAACGTAAATTTATGCTACAGTTTGTTTTTTTACATAGCATTAAATGAGATATGGAAAATCTGCAACATTTCCATCCCGTGTGAATAACCCAAAAGTTTTGCTAACTGTGTAAAAAAGAACTAAACCTGGAAATAAAAAAATGCAATTAAACAAGAGAATTTTGTCCACGATTTCAGTCTTCAGGATTTCTTTCATGTTCCCGTAAAACAGTCAGAGTAAAGGAGGAAATGGATTTATCTTTCCATTTATATTCTCCTAAATAACCTAGTAGTTCATAAGTATTTAGTAAGGGAGGCTGAACTGTGATTTTCTCTCTTACAACTGTGTGACAGGCACCGTGCAGTCATCATCATTATCTGCGATATGAGCTTGTTTCCACCTTTAAAGGTTATTTCCATCTTCAGAAGTTATTTGTCCACGGGCGATTATCCCAATAAAGACCGATTACTCTAGCTCTCACAAGAATTCTTAAAATCGTCATAAATGTTTTAAGAGTTATTTTAACCACTGGAGAAAACTTATTTGTTTGCTCTGTGCGACGCGCTTATTTATTAGTGATGAGCGAGTGTACTCGTTGCTCGGGGTTTACCGAGCATGCTCAGGTGGTCTCCGAGTATTTATGACTGCTCGGAGATTAAGGCTATGTGCACACGCTGCGGATTTTGACGCTGCGGCTTCGCAGCTGTTTTCCATGAGTTTACAGTACCATGTAAACCTAGCTGTCTTGAAATGTAAACCTCCTCTGAGCCAGAGCAGACAGACGCCATGTAATAGCACATATCCCAGTGCAGGTGCTATGCAGCCTACATTATCTCCAGACAAATTAGCAGCTTTCTGTGGGGCTCACAGACTTTTGGTGCCAAGTAACACAACATCACTCGTACTCCAATGGAGTACGTCTGAAATCGTCACTTGTCTTATCCAAGTCTTCATCTACTGACAGAAACAATTTCACAGCCTTACCTTAACTTTCCCTTCTTCAAGTTGGGCTTGGCGAAACCTCGCCAAAGCCGTCCTGCAAGAAAAAAGTTTAATCAGTTAGTATAATACAAGACGCTTTTGAAAAAGACAAAATCTACAGTGTCTGACGTGTAAGAACTGGAGCAGATGGCTGAAGCAGCTAATCAGCAGATTTCACTTGTCTAGCAGAGGTTAAAGGGATATTATTCCCAACTCAGACATTTATTCCTCTAAGTATCTCATATCTACAGGTTCCCACATGTGTACTAATCAGGAGAAGGGAGGACAACAAACTTGTGTCTCGCTTGGTGGGGCTTCCAAAAAGCTCTGCAATTGATGAGCGAACGTGCTGGGATAAGGTGTTATCTGAGCATACTCGGGTGCTAAACGAGTGTCTTCAGTGTACTCGAAAAATATGTTCGAGACTACGCGGCTGCATGTCTCACGACTGTTAGATAACCGCAGCACATGAAGGAATTTCCTGTTTGTTAGGCAATCCCTGCATGTACTGTGGCTGTCGAACAGCCGCGAGACAGGCAGCCGCGGGGACTTGAACATATTTTTCAAGCACGCTGAAGACACTCAGCACCTGAGCATGCTCAGATAACACCTTATCCCAGTACGTTCCCTCATAACTATTCTACAGGCATTATAAAATCAGCAAAGCCCCTTCTGGACTAAGGTCCTATCGAGGTAGGTAGTGAATTTGGGCTAAAGCACCAGAAGGCAGTAAAGAGGGTGCTGAATAGGGATGAGCGCAAGTGCTCGGGCATGCACCAAGTAATGCGGGTGCTCAAGTGACATGTTCGAGTCCCCGCGGCTGCATGTTTTGTAGCTGTCTAACATCCGCCAAACATGCGGCCGCAGGATCTCGAACATGTAATTCAAGCACCCACGATACTCCGTGCAAACCTGAGCACCCTAAGCAAACTTGAGTATCGAGCACTTGCGCTCATCACTAGTGCTGACTTTATAAACAACCAGGACGCCATGAAACCTATTGGAGAATTACAACATTCACATTGCACACTGGGTGACCTTAGTCTAAAGACACACGACCTGCCCAAATCTACCTTTCTGAAGATGTGAATAGTAAGTAATCAGACACTTACATGGCTTTCTCTGCATTGCGAGCCTGGTATTGAGGAAGGAAAAAAATAAACAAAAATTAGAAAATTCAAGGAGAAAATGCATCATTACAGTTACATGCAATTTCTTCATCAACCCTAGTCAGTACTAGTTTGTTCTATGTCAGGTTGGGGGAGTCTGGCGCAGGTCCAGCAGCCGGGTCGAGTCCATACATAGGGGCTCTGTTATGTTGTAGCATCTGACCATAGCTCTCTGGTCACTGCTGCCTAACCATTAACCCTTTCCTGATGCAGCCAATTTTAATTTTTGCATCATTGTTTTTTTTTTCTCCCCTTCTTTCCCAGAGCCACACCTTTTTTTTTTCATTTTTGTGTCCACATACATGAGGGCTTGAGTTGTATTTTTGAAGGACACCATTCATTTTACCACAGTGTACTGAAAAATGGGAAAAGGACGTTCCAAGTGCAATGAAATTGTGAAAAAAAGTGCAATTCTGACACTGTTTTTTGGGAATAAGTTTTTACTGTGCACTTTGTGTGCTAAAACCAACCCTGCAAAATGATTCTTCTCATCAGTATGATTACTGCGATACCAAACATGTCCAGAAGCTTGTAAAATTAATTTGGGGGGTTGTGTCGCCATTTTCTGGGACACACAGCGTGTTCAGTTTTTAGTGAGTGAAGCTATGTGATGCTTATCTTTTGAGAGTACTGGCCGCACAGGCGCAGTCTGCAAGACTGCATGTGATGTCAGACGGCCAGAACTCACTGCGCCTGCACCAGCCAGTACTAAACAGCGCAGGCGCCGGATTTCATGGGAAAACAGCGCGGAGGGGGCGGCGCCCGGAGCCCCTGAAGATTTGAGTGACGGCAGTGTGGCATCTCCAGCAGGGGGTTAAGACCTGCCTCCCTGGCTAAAGAAAGGTATTTTGGCGAAATTATAAAACGCTTTATTTTGGCAATAACTGCACCAAGAACTAAAAGAGCCACCTTGTTAGAATGCAGCATTACTGCTGCACAAGGTGGCTCTTTAAGTTTATAACGGCTGGAGGGGGGGACAGTGGCCCTTTAAGACTTATTTTACCTCTTTCTCAGCACATTAAATGGTAAAATGAAGAGCGTCACTGAAAACAACAACCCGTCCCACAATAATACCAGTCCTCACACTGCCAGGTGAATGGAAGAATAAGAAGTTATGGAAAGACAAAAACACCGAACACTACACTGGCACACAGGGCGCCACGCCACCGCACAGGCCGACACAGCACGCCACGCCACCGCACAGGCCGACACAGCGCGCCACGCCACCGCACAGGCCGACACAGCGCGCCACGCCACCGCACAGGCCGACACAGGGCGCCACGCCACCGCACAGGCCGACACAGGGCGCCACGCCACCGCACAGGCCGACACAGGGCGCCACCGCACAGGCCGACACAGCGCGCCACCGCACAGGCCGACACAGGGCGCCACGCCACCGCACAGGCCGACACAGCGCGCCACGCCACCGCACAGGCCGACAGCGCGCCACGCCACCGCACAGGCCGACAGCGCGCCACGCCACCGCACAGGCCGACAGCGCGCCACGCCACCGCACAGGCCGACAGCGCGCCACGCCACCGCACAGGCCGACACAGCGCGCCACGCCACCGCACAGGCCGACACAGCGCGCCACGCCACCGCACAGGCCGACACAGGGCGCCACGCCACCGCACAGGCAGACACAGGGCGCCACGCCACCGCACAGGCAGACACAGGGCGCCACGCCACCGCACAGGCCGACACAGGGCGCCACGCCACCGCACAGGCCGACACAGGGCGCCACGCCACCGCACAGGCCGACACAGGGCGCCACGCCACCGCACAGGCCGACACAGGGCGCCACGCCACAGCACAGGCCGAGACAGGGCGCCACGCCACAGCACAGGCCGACACAGGGCGCCACGCCACCGCACAGGGTGCCACGCCATCGTACACGGTTTCCACGCCATCGCACAGGTCACCACAGGTTATGGGCAGAAGGTGAGGAAATACGAAAACGCAAAACAAAGAAAATGTTGCGGTCTATAAAGAATTAAATCTGTGGCCGCGGCTGCTCTCTGTACCACACTACAGCCACGGCGGAGGGTCCCCGGTATCAGCGGGTACAGCAGACACCGAGAGCTGAATGGTACACAGAGCTGTATAACACATGTGAACGGCGACCAGAGGCGAAGGTCACCCGCACAATGACAGCCGGCGTTATCAGGACATGCTGAGACCTATAGTCCCACGCAGCCGCTTATCACCGAGAACAGTGCCCGTACACCGGCAGTCACAGCTTACCATCCTCGGAACACTGACAGCAGCGCTTCGGCAGCCGCACAGAGCCGGACCGGCGCACCGGAAATGACGACACAAGGGCGGCGCACAGAGATGAAGTCATGTTGTTCCCGCCGGGCTCAGCGCCATCTGCTGCCGGCAAGTAATAGTGCAGTGCAGAGTCACTGCTTACTACAGTATTCATTCTATGTAGAGAATATTATGTCTGATTATCTGTCTCCTGTCTATTGTATCTATCATCTATTATCTATTTATTATCTATCATCTATCCATCTATTTATCTATTATCTATCTATTATCTATCCATCTATCGATCTCATATCTATCTATTATCTATCCATCTATCGATCTCATATCTATCTATCTATTATCTATCTATCATCTAGCCATCTATTTATCTATTGTCTATCTATCTATCTATCTATCATCTATCTAACTAGCTAAGAAATAGAAAAATAGAGCAGCACGTTCAGTGTGGGAAGAGTCTGGGTGCAATGGAGCTTCCACAGGCATATACCAAACCTTGCATGTAGTAGTCCAAATAAGGAAGCAGCGCACACTGTGGTTCGGTACAGACAGGCAGGCGGGCTGACGTACAGGACAGTTATACTGGGTACGAATACGGGGACTGGAGACCTAGGAAGCGTGTTAGAAACAAACTCCGACGTTTTCGCACCTTTAGAATGAATACTTGTCTGACATAGTTTTTTACTCATCATAAGATATGATCGTTGATCGTTCAACAGAATATCTGCTCGTGTATATTAAGTCTAAGGGCTCATTCAGACGTCCGTGGATCTTGGTTCCGATCACAGACCACATTGCACAGACTGGCCGTGCGTCTCCTGACTGGAGCATCACAGCCTCATAAAAATACATGTCATGTCAGGCGACCCGTGGCCAGCCCATGCATTGCATTCCATGATCAGACCGAGGTCCAGAGACATCTGAATGAGCCCTAAGTCTTCTATTAGTGACCGTTTATCCCATTGTTTCAACACTTAGTACATAATTGTGCAGTTTATTTTTTCAGTCTATAACCTTACATTTGGTGACTATCGTCTATTATGAATGGCAGATCTTGGAAGTATGAGTCTAATATAAGGCCTAAAGGCCAATGTGAAAACTTTAAGGCTATGTGCCCATGTTGCAGAAATGCTGCGGAAATGTCCGCAGCATTTCCGCAACTCCCTGCCGCGGGTAAAACGCATGCGGAATTCGCCTATGCAGCATCAATAGTAAAAGATTGTTAAAAATAATTTAAAAAAATAAAAAATATGGTTATTCTCACTCTCCTCAGCGGCGCGCCCGGTGCGTTCCGTTCCCAGGGATGCTGTGTGCGAAGGACCTTTGTGACGTCATCTCAGGCCTTTCGCACAATGCATCCCTGAGAACGGAAGCCGCTGTGTGCACCGCAGAGAAGCGGGAGGACTCCGGGGGCCATCAGAAGATAAGTATAACCCTATTTTTTTATTTTAATTCTTTTTTTTTCCAGGGATATTGTACCCAGGGCCTGGAGGTGAGTCTCCTCTCCTCCAGACCCGGGTACCATCCGCACATGAAGCGCTCACTTTACGCATGGTGGGCATAGCCACATGCGTAAAGTGAGCATTGAATTCAATCCTATGGCTGAGGAATCGCCGCGATTCTGCAGAAATAATGAACATGCTGCAGATTTTACTGCTATGCGATTCCACAGCAGGAAAATCCACAGCATGGGCACAGCAACTGCGGAATCCCATAGGATTGCATGGGAATGGGTTTATAAGCGTTTTTATGCGTTTCCGCTGCAGCAAAAAACGTGGCAGAAACGCATAAAAAACGCAACGTGGGCACACAGCCTAAGAATTCTGATATTTCTATGTATAAATCGTAGATTTGGGGTAAATCGGTTTGCATGATCCAGTCCAGCTGCCATGTTAGTTATCTGTGTCTGCAGGGTGGGAACTGTGAGAATCACCTCCTTACTGATGTCATCCGTGGCTTTTTGTTTTAGTTAGTCGACCTGTTGCGATATCACATGTGCATCACTCCATAATAATAATGTCATGCCAAAAGAAGAGTCGCGAATGCTAGAAGGTAGGACGCGGCTCTCAGGGCTCCCGTCCGGTGGCCACAGATCACTGACCCGACAGATGAACCAATTAGCAACATCTCTAATAAACTGTGATATGGAAAATTAAAAAAAAAAAAAAACATGACCCTTTTTTTCATTATAGTTCACATAAAAATCTGATTTACACAAGCTCTAATGAAACAAGCCCTTTAAAGCTGGAATCATGTGGTTTTTGTTACTGATTTTTGAGCCAGAAATGGATCTAGGAGGACAAAAAAGTATTAAAGAAAGCCGAATACTGTTCTCTTTTTCCTCTATTCCCATGTTTGGCTCAGATATCTGCCTCAAAAACTGCATGGTTGGAGGTAGCCGGACCTCTCTAGTCTTCATTCCAAGTCCACTAACCATTGATTTGGTTGTGATACGGCTATTTCTCCAAAGTGCCCCAAGAGCTTTTCTCAACACGATAACCCCAGGCTGCATGTGGCTTGTACTACTGTGAGCAGCCTGTATGGCCTAAACGTGGCCTGCAGCGTCTCCAGACTTGTCTCCCACCCAGCACATCTGGGATGTCATTGTTGGGTAATTACAAAGGCAGCTGCCAGCAGCGGATCTTGATGATTTGCCCAAGTGCCCTCAGAGTAGCAGAACCATTAATAACCTCATAACTAATAGCAGCCAAGGCTGTAAGCGCGGGGATTCCTGCATGTGGCTCTCACTGAATAAATCAAGACGTTTAGAAAATTTTGATTCCATTTTTTTTCATCATTACCATATCTATCCATCCTGTAATTTTTATAATTCTACTTTTCTTTCTTGGTGTTGAATTTTCATTAATTGAGGAATATAGTAATTCAAATACAGCTGATAGATTAAAAAGAAAAATGATAAACATCGATTTAGAAATTGAACATATTTTATTTCTAAAAGAAAAAAAAATGTATTAACAAAACTTACAAAATCACACAGATCTTCGAATTGTTTTTTTTTCCGGTTTCAGTCATTTCTGATAACTGGTCATTTATTTTGTAAATTGAGGCAATTTCGTGCCGTGTCTGTCGGGTCTCTCCATGGTCGCCAATCGGTGTTTTCTCAGATATCTGGCATAAGAGGCTGCGGTATTTTATGACCTCTTCCGTCAGCAGGAAAACGTCCTCTTCTTTCCTTACATTTTCTCGGTGAAGCTCGGCTACTTTTTCTTTGAAATACTCGATAGTTTCCTGAGCTTCCCATAACTGCAACAAAAAAACCCCAGAAGATTAAACGATCTGCGATGTGAAGATTTAGAGGCTACTAAGATAAAAAAAAATATTAAAGTGTATCAAGTACATCGAATATCTACTATATCTATTATTACCCTTCATCAGAATCCAGACTGCCAAATACTGCAGTCTGTTCTCTGTTGAGTACAGAATTCTAGTCTTTTCATGGTATGTTCACCGGTCCCGGCTCCAGCGCTGGTCTTTGATCCCTTGTCGTATGGCCGGACACCCAAGCAATAGTCCACACTGGGTTTCTCATGTAACCAGCAAACTCCTCTGAGATCAATATCCTAATCCCTTTGAAGTCGACTTAGGCAGAGTTCAAAATTTGGAATAGAGAAAAAACTTACACACTCACCCTACAACTAAAAAGTTATTCTTTTATTACCTACCGGGTAGAGGAGACAGAAAAAAGAGCAACGACCGTTTCACACTGTCAATTGCTTCATTTAGGACTTGGATCCTCGATGAAGCACTTGGCAGCGTGAAATGACCATTGCTCTATTTTTCTGTCTATCTGTATCCTCCACCTGGAAAGTAATAAAGGAAAACCTTTTGGCTACGGGGTGAGTGCGACAGGTTTTTTTTCGGTGCCAATTTTTGATGTTGAATTTCTCCTGCTGAGCACCACATGTGGCTATGTTGTATCTCACTCAGGACTTGAACAATGATAATTATGTCCATATGTTACTCCATTAATTTGATTGCAATTACTGGTGGTGCCGACTTATAGTCTTTTCATTTGTCAGGCAGAATTTAGTTGCTTGGGTATTATGTAGCATTTTCTACAGCTGCTCAAATTGTCAGGAGTTTGCTACTACTTTACTAGGCTCAGCTCCCAACAGGCGTCTGTCATCTCATCTTTTACGCCTGACTTCCATGCTACAGCTAACATTATTTACAAGCTCACCCCAGCTTTCTTGGTGTTGTCCACACTTGATTCTCGCTGACACTGATCTCTCCTTCAAACCAAATATCCAAACCCTTTCCACTTCCTGCCACCTTCAACTCAAAAATATTTCATGGATCCGTACATTCCTAAACCCAAAATCTGCAAAAACCCTAGTCCATGCGGGTGCCCTCATCATCTCCCGCCTCGACTACTGTAACCTCCTGCTCTGTGGCCTCCCCTCTAACACTCTTGCACCCCTCCAATCTATTCTAAACTCTGCTGCCCGACTAATCCACCTGTCCCCCCGCTATTCCCCGGCCTCTCCCCTCTGTCAATCCCTGCACTGGCTCCCCATTACCCAGAGACTCCAGTACAAAACCCTAACCATGACATACAAAGCCATCCACAACCTGTCTCCTCCATACTTCTGTGACCTCGTCTCCCGGTACTTTCCTGCACGCAACCTCCGATCCTCACAAGATCTCATTCTCTACTCCCCTCTTATCTCCTCTTCCCACAATCGTATACAAGATTTCTCTTGCGCATCACCCCTACTCTGAAACTCTTTACCACAACACATCAGACTCTCACCTACCATCGAAACCTTCAAAAAAAACCTGAAGACCTAGCTCTTCCGACAAGCCTACAACCTGCAGTAACCACCGATCGACCAAACCTCTGAACGACTAGCTCTATCTTCACCTACTGTATCCTCACCCATCCCTTGTAGATTGTGAGCCCTCGCGGGCAGGGTCCTCTCTCCTCCTGTACCAGTTGTGACTTGTATTGTACAAGATTATTGTACTTGTTTTTATTATGTATACCCCTCCTCACATGTAAAGCGCCATGGAATAAATGGTGCTATAATAAATAATAATAATTCTAATAACTAGAGCGGGGGCACCACATAGGAAACGGGGATCCAACCTGGTCTATACTATACTAAGCCATGAAAAAACAACACAAGAAATAGACCATAAAAGGGGATCACCCAAGGCAATGGATTAAATATGAAAATTACAAATTTTATTAGAATAACACTCATGGACATAGGAAACAACCACATGGAGCACACAATTAAAAGCATTTAAAATTGGTCACACATAGGACCTAGAAACATGAACAAATGGCCCATAATAGAACCCTCCTCCTAGATGCGATCCCTCCCCAAACACACTGTAATGGCTAATAATAATATATAGTACAGTGTAAGATGTCTGCATGAACAGCACTATTGGAATATAGGGTAAAGCAACACAACCTAAGAAGTATAGTTGTGACCATGATATATAATGCACCAGTCTGTGAATACCTCACACCAGCAGGATTACCTATGTAACACAAATAAGCAGATATGCAAAAAAAAAAAATAAAAAAAAATAACCTTTTTGCAATAACATAAGACATAGACAAAAGCTTAATAAAGCATACACAGTGAATCAGATTGATCCCAAACCACACATATAGCATGTAGGTCTACTCCATTAAGGTATAGAGTTGTATATAATGCAGAGTTAGTTGTGTAGCGCTTCCACTGGTCTAGTCTAACGTGGTATATAACCTGTGCCATTAAATTGCAAAAGCTCCCATAGTAAGGGAAATAAAAAGATCTGCTGAGGAGTGAGGATTCAGATCACCAATAACAAGAAACCAGTATGCAAACCCAGGAGCTGTTCAAGCTCTGTACATAGCCAAGGGGGGTATCAACAGGAGGAGCAGAGACCCTACGCGTGTCGCCACACCAGTGGCTTCGTCAGTGCATTATATATCATGGTCACAACTATACTTCTTAGGTTGTGTTGCTTTACCCTATATTCCAATAGTGCTGTTCATGCAGACATCTTACACTGTACTATATATTATTATTAGCCATTACAGTGTGTTTGGGGAGGGATCGCATCTAGGAGGAGGGTTCTATTATGGGCCATTTGTTCATGTTTCTAGGTCCTATGTGTGACCAATTTTAAATGCTTTTAATTGTGTGCTCCATGTGGTTGTTTCCTATGTCCATGAGTGTTATTCTAATAAAATTTGTAATTTTCATATTTAATCCATTGCCTTGGGTGATCCCCTTTTATGGTCTATTTCTTGTGTTGTTTTTTCATGAAATAATAATAATTCTCAGCAAGCAAGTTACCAACTAAAATTTGTTATAAGTCCTGTTCACTCCTGACTGCAGCAATCAAGGTAACGTATCTCTTCAAGTAAGTCTCCAGTTTGCCTATAATTCACTGCTATCCTACGGTTAACCATTTCCTTTCAATAAGTCCTAGTTTGCAAAAATTGCTGCTATTAACCTCTCCATGCTGCAAGATATCCTAGTGTGTTTACTTCTCTGTTATTCCTGTGGTTAACCATTGCCCTCTGGAAAACACCAGACTGCATTTATTTCTCGGTCATTCCTAATTAACCATTGCTTGTGCTGCAAGATATCAGACTGCATTCCTGTGATTAACTGTATGCCTGCAGGAAGATACCACTTTCTTATACTCTTACTTTTTTCGTGTGTATCCGCACACCTAGCTCTGTTTTATCTGTGCTAACTGCTCTGCTTGTTTGTCTGCCGTCCTGCATATCTTGTTGTTTTGGTCCTTGTTGATCAACATGTCATCCATCAAAACCTGCTCCCCCTGCACTACTTCCTTTGGCCGTGCTGCTCATGCAGACCTACGTCTTAGAGAATCCTCCTCACCGGGTGAGTTATTAGAACTCTCCCACTCAAGAAGGGAAAGACACTGATAAGTTGATAGAATAATAAAGGTGCCATCGGTATTCAGTCATGGAGGCGGGGCGGCGCCGGTTCAGTCACCGTTCTGAGTATACAGAGCGGCTGCTGTGACTGTGCCCCCGGCCCAGACGGACACTGGCTCTACGTTGCTGCCGGCTGTCAGTCAGATCTAGGGCGCAGTTATGAATCTATGACTGAATACCGAATGCTGGCGGGAAGAATAAAGATCATTTTCTCCCCACTGCATTCGTCTGCATGCAGGCACCGGGCAGCATAATAACTCTGTTAACCTGCAGATTAATCTCTTATCTGCAGGTTAACAGCGTTATTCCTGATGACTGGTTCCCTTTAAAGCTTGGAATTTTGTTCTTCCATTAGAGAAAAACGGATTCCACACTGATGGTACAAGCGGATACATGGGCCAAAGATTAATGAAAAAAGGTCCATTTTTTATGTTCAAGAAAAAAAGAAATCTTGAGCCAGGCTAGAGGATAAAGTAAGTGTGTATTTTTTGCATGAATTAAACATGCTGGCAAGACCTATTACTGGGAGTACTCCAGCTGTCGCCGTGGGAAGTGTTTATATTTAATAATAATAATAATAATAATAATTTTATTTATATAGCGCCAACATATTCCGCAGCGCTTTACAAATTATAGAGGGGACTTGTACAGACAATAGACATTACAGCATAACAGAAATACAGTTCAAAACAGATACCAGGAGGAGTGAGGGCCCTGCTCGCAAGCTTACAAACTATGAGGAAAAGGGGAGACACGAGAGGTGGATGGTAACAATTGCTTTAGTTATTCGGACCAGCTATAGTGTAAGGCTCAGGTGTTCATGTAAAGCTGCATGAACCAGTTACCTGCCTAAGTATGTAGCAGTACAGACACAGAGGGCTAATACTGCATAAAGTGTATGAGAACATGATGCGAGGAACCTTTTTTTTTTTTTTTATTATAAATAGGCCACACAGGGATCGTTAGGTTAATGCATTGAGGCGGTAGGCCAGTCTGAACAAATGAGTTTTTAGGGCACGCTTAAAACTGTGGGGATTGGGGATTAATCGTATTAACCTAGGTAGTGCATTCCAAAGAATCGGCGCAGCACGTGTAAAGTCTACAAATGCATTACAAAGTCTACAAATGCATTACTAGAATAGAGTCTTCCTTTTAGGTCGGGGGTCACACTTGTGAGTGCAATGCGAGTTACTCGTGAGTCCCTCGCATCAACGCCCGTCACTGTCCCCGGCAATCGGGATAGAAATACATGGAGCCGCACAGTCCGATCCCGAGTGCCGGCGGCAGTGCCGGGCACCGATGCGAGAGACTCGCACGAGTTTCCCGCATTGCACTCGCAAGTGTGACCCCGGCCATACACTGCAAAGCACTCCTGTTCTGGACAAGGCATTTGATGAAGAAGCATGTGACCGAACTGTTCTACTGCGAACAGGTTACTAGAACGCAACACGCAGGATGAGATGAGAGAAGTAACCAACTAAGCTATTTTTGTTGCCAACACTGAAACGAAGGTGTTAATTATGCAAAGTCAGTTGTTCGGGTAGAGGGTATCAAGTCATACACTATTAGCAATAATGGTGATAATTCAGTTTCAGTATTATTCTGTTTTATCTAGCGGTCGTTCAGCACGAACGGCGCTATAATGCCTTTCCGCTTTAACTTTCATGGGCAGCACTCACAACGATAGGTCTGTCACTACAATAGCTCTTTAAGCTGTTCCGATTACTATACTGGCACGAACGAGGGTCACCGGTCTTTCCCCCTAGACCACAAGTTTTTAACAGCAACTTAATATTCTATGTGTGCTCCCCACACTCTGTACCGCATGTCTACACTGGAAGCAATGGCCATGTTCACTTGTGTCTCTTGGTCACCATGGCAGATGCCCAGCCCCGTACGATGTTCAAAGTTCGACCTTCAGTGCTCTCCACCGCCTTACACTCCAACTGAGAAAGCAATTTTTACATTGAAAGAAAAGTGTGCTTACATGCTCCTCCATTAGCTACCATTTTGAGAATGATGTATGAAATTATTATTTTTACATCTTATTATTTTAGTTTACATCTTAGTATCTGGTTATTTATGTAATTCTCTAATCTTATTTCCTGCTAAATGAACACACAGTAAAACTACTTATACATGAATAAAGGCTATGGATAAGTTTGACACAGGAAAAGATTTCAGTATAAGATGTCAATTTAAGTTAATAACTTTGAGATAACATTATAGATAGTTTTCAGCCTGCTTCTAGTATTTGACTTTTCTCTTGTGGGAGCGTCACTATCTGTAATACATGCTGGATGTGATCTGTTTGCAGCAGCACAGCTTCATTCCTGTGCTGCTTTTCCCATCTACAACCCAAGAGGGAACTCCTCTACTTTGTGCTGATAGACACAGATGTGGAGGAGTGTGTGGTTTCCCTTTTCCTCTATAGTGTCTGCCATGGGTGTTTTCCACTCTCTATATTGGTAGACAGATTGTCGTCATCATCCTCTCTCTTCTACAGATTTACCTGTGTACATTGTCATCGCTATACTCCTGTGTGGTCTGACATCCCTGAAGATGTAGATGCTTTCCTTCTTCCCCACACACTCGACCCTGCCATTTACAATCTTCTCTGCCTCCCTGCTGCTATCTCTAACACTGAGAATGGAGGGAGAGCAAAGAGACGCATCACTGCTATCGATGCGTCTCTTTGCTCTCCCTCCATTCTCAGTGTTAGAGACAGCAGGACCAGCAGCTAAGTGAAGAAGCTGCAAAGACTTTACATCAACCAAATATTTGGAAATGTTTTAAAAAGACCCACTGCTTTCTCACTATTAGCTTTAACATCCTCCACACTGGTTTCTCTAACACCGAGAGAAGGGAAGTGGAAGACAGAATATAGAGCGGACAGCAGAACTGTCAGAAATCAGAGGTAGAGGTGTACTGTCAGAAGTACAGCAGCACAGCCTGCTACCTAAAAGAGCTGCACAGACTTTACAGCATCAACATGGTAGGAAATGTAAAAAAAAATTGTTTTTAGAATAATACTTTAAAAAAACCAGTGCAAATAAGAGTATGGCCTTTCATGTTTGGTTATGAAGGTAAAAAAAAATCAACATTAAAATATGCAAGTGAGTTTAACTACATTAACTGTTAATGATTATTGTTATTAGTTCATCGACCATAAGACCTTCAACACTTTCAGGTATACAAATAATAAACCTGTTTTGCCATCCTCCATGTTTCTGGTGCATCCATTTGACTCTAGCTTAAAAACTCACGCATGCGCTCGAGTGCTGAAGATCTTATTGTAATGAGGACTGAACGCAGGCTGTCAATCATGATCAGGGGGAGGGAGGCGTGATTAGAATATCCAAAGCAGGACTAGTCCGGGAGAGGGGGGGAGATGTCTTACCAGACTACTCCTACCTCATTAACATATGAAACACTGTAAAATAAAAGTTAATTTTAAAATACAGGAATGTTACTGTGCAACATAAAACAGTGTACAACAGGACCACGTCCATATCACTCTAGTGGCAGTTTGGGACCGGCAGTGGAAGTGCATATTAAAAAAAAAATCAAAAGTCGACAATAAGTTAATTGTACCAATAGGATTGGCCATTGATGTAACATTTATAACAGCACCCTAAGATAGATGTCAGTGGGAGGAAGGTTTGGGGATTTCAACATGTTGGTACCTTTGTTGGCATGAAGAAAAAAGCTACTGCCAGAAGTATCTGGCAGTGGCTCACTCTTTTCTCTTCATTGAAGACACTTTTGCCAAACTATCTTATGCATGTGGCTGGCTTTACACTTCTAACCCCTTCCAAAGTGCTGATCAAAAGATCAGTAGAAACATCATTGATACAAGAAAATGACTTTTTGAGTGTGTGTGTGGTTTCCAAAACAAGAAAACCAAACTTACACGACTACTGAGTTTCCGGCAGTAATGTTTTAGCTCTTCCATTTGTACTAGCTTGAATTGACACTGGGAAAGTAGATCAATCATGTAGGAATTGTCTGCCTCGCCGTCATTTCCCCGTGGATTTTCTTCTAGTTCTCTTGGCTCTGGGAACTTTGATTCACTTTCGTCTGAGCTTGAAGATGAGTCATTATTACATTCTGATACTGAACATTCTGGATGAGATAAATGTTGAGTATTGTATTTCAGCTTCAAGTCAAGAAGTCTGAGGTTTCTCAAAGTCTTTTTAAGTGGAAGGTAAATTCTAGCATTGCTTTGTACTGGTTCCATTTGTTCTGTGAGTTGGGGATTTGTCTCGTCAACATCCAACTTTGTGTCATCTACGAACGTTGGAAATTCTTCTTCGTTTAGGTTCTCCGCTCCACCTCCTGTCCAATATGTGGCTGTCCTTTCATTGCACATTTTGGGTTCTTCTTCTAATGTAACTTCATCATCTCTCCCGCCTGTTCGTACATGAGAATGTTGAAGAATCACAAAGTCTTGACCAGTAGTGTCCAGATTCATCATGTCCCTCATCTTTATTTCCAGTGAGTTTTCAAAACGTTGGGTTGCGTCCTCAGTCAGGGATGCTGAACCATCTCGGTCAATGATTATCTCATCCTCTATCGGTACAGTAACGGGTTCAGTATCAGTATCGGAAGGGACATCTGTCTCCCATAATGCAAATGCACTTTCCATGTCTTGTCACTTTGTACTGCCTGGAAAACAATGAAAATTTATGAGTAATGTATGTTCACTCCTGCACGTGTCACATGTTTATTTGTAGATACCTGCATGGATGTAAAATTATCAATTTTCCAATGTTAAAGCAAAACATAAAAAGTAAACTACTTTCATAACTGTGCACTAGTCCCATGCTTTTGTTAATTTCTATGCGTACAGAATGCAGCAACTGATTTTGCCCATATAACATTTGTGTTCACTTGCTCTATCCTTTGCCTTTTAACTGCCCTTAACTTCTGGATGTTTGGCACTACGCCTCTGTTTTTTGTTTTTGCATTGCACATGTCGTTGTGGATCTTCTTCTGCTAGGTAATTAGGAGTCGTAGAGTACTGATCCATTTAACGCTCCCTAGCATTGTTCCTTGTACTCAGTACCTTTCTGGAGAACCTATATGCACAGAAGTCCTAGGACCAATAGAGTTCAAAGACCCTAAATAAAGCTACATGGGAAGGGAGGTGTTATAAGTTACAGGTCTGGTCCAAAGCTTTTTTTCGGCGTATCTGAGAACCAGGCTAAACATGGAACAAAAAGTTTATGACAATTTTTTGTTTAATGTGAAAAATAAAAATTGCCCCTTGTACAGTGAGGTATACTTGCCTACCAAACTACGACTTGCCTACTTTAGATGCATCATATGAAGAGAGCAATCACTGGAGAAGGACATCATGTTAAGGAGAGTTCAAGGAAGAAGGTGAAGAGGAAGACCAACTTGACGGCTTGATACTATCAAGATAATGGCAGCGTAGACCCTGATAGACCTATCTAGACTTGATCAAGATTGATATTCTTACAGATCGTTCATCCATCAAGTCGCCATGACTCGATATCGAGCTGAAGGTCGTTAAAAAAGAAATAAAGTATTGAATTATAAAATAAGATTTGACAATTGTAAGACAACTTCGTAAATATAGGGATCTGTAGGGTAAAGCAGGACAAGGCATGCTGAATTTCAACATTCCATATCCTAGTGATATCAGCTTACTTAGGCAACAATGTCATACATATGGTGTATGTGGGTGTATGAGTACTTGTATTTGTACATGGGTCTCTCAACTGTCCATTAACAATAGATTGAGAGGGAAAAGGAATAGGACATGCAAATTTCAACATGCTCCATCACTTGTTTCCCAAGGAGATAAGCCTGTGCCTAGAGGAGTCTTGCAGTTTCTTATCTCCCAGTGAACAAAGTATCAGCTATTGGAAATCTAAAGTGTCAAGATCCTTCTCTATCCCAGAATCGTTTGTCAAGGGGGAGTTTCGGGAAACCCCATTCACATTAAGGTACCGTCACACTCAGCGACGCTGCGGCGATATAGACAACGAGCCGATCGCTGGAGCGTCGCTGTTTAGGTCGCTGTAGAGACGTCAAACACAGGAACTCCAGAACGATGCAGGAGTGATCCTGTGACGTAACGGCGACTCACTTATCGTTCTCGCTGGTTGTTAGCTCCATGTAAAACGTTGCTGGCGTCGTTGCTTTTGATGTCAAACATGACGAATCACGCCGACCTGACGACGAAATAAAGTTCTGGCCTTCTAGCTCCGACCAGCGATGGCACAGCGGGATCCAGATCGCTGCTGCGTGTCAAACACAACGAGATCGCTATCCAGGACGCTGCAACGTCACGGATCGTTGTCGTTCTCGTTGCAAAGTTGCTGAGTGTGATGGTACTTTAGACTGAATTTTGCTGAGCCCACTGATATTGGTGGGATCGTCCAACAGTTTAATGTGCATGAGGGCCTCCCAACTCTCCTTTGACAGATGATGTCCGGAATAGAGGGATCTGTTCCGTTAGATTTCCAACAGCCAATTTTTTGTTCTCTGTGAGATAAGCCACTGTTTGAGGGGTCTGTCTGTGATTCTTTCATAGAGAAGCGGCTGAACTGAGCGTTCTTGCATATGGAGGAGTTGGAGAAGATAGTTGTCAGCCAAACAACAGTTCAGCCAACAACATGTGTATGGGGTGTAGCAATGCCAGGTAATCTTTGGTTATCTTTGTATATAAACAGGCCAGGTGATCATCTAAGGCAGTCTGCTGAGGAGGCTGACCAGACTGGATGTGTCTTGGGGAGAGAGACAGGACGGAATCCCTCTCTGAGAAGAGTTTGCACAGGCCGTGTGCAGAGAACTGCAAGTATCAGTGGTTGCTATGGACAATTGCTGTGTTATTTGACTGGATTGGAGCTAGTTCAGCCGTGTCTGAGTAGCCAGGGTCTGTACTGTTTACTTTGCGCTTTTACAAGGCTAGGGATTTATGTCTATGAGTTTGTTTTGGTGCTCTGCAACCTGTGCAGTGAAATAAAAACTACGTGTTTGAAGCAAAACTGCATTGCCTGTGTGAACGCTACTTAAGGCTTAATGCCTACTAGAGAGAGTGAACCTCAACATGGGGGCTTTTAGTCTGCTAACCCATAAAAATAAACCTGAACCTGACATGCATGTTTATGATGGACTTGGTAGAAAAATCTATCGATAACATACGAGTTTGCAAATAACAATACTCCATGTTATAACAAAGAAGTCAAATGACCGTGGCCTGCAAGAAACATAGCGGATTTATTTTCTCATATATCAGTGATCATACGATATAAACACTGACAGCAAAGAAAACCCCCTTTATATGGAACAGAAGGACCTTGTTCTGGGGGGGATGGATAATATATTGTTATGTTGCAAAATACGTACAGTAATCTGCAGATTAGACAAAAATCCCAATAATTACCAAATCATCTGTATTTGGAGCCTTGATAACTCATTAGGACACCACTTTACCCAAAAAGTGCTATGAATTATAAAGCATTGATTTCTTTAGACATTTTGGCTCAATTACTGGATTTTGCATGTGGTTTTCCCACAAAAGGATACAGAACACTGTGTACTGAAAAAAAAAATCCATCTTTCCCCCCCAAAAATCAAGTGGTTTTGTGTTTCATAGTGTGAATAGAGTTTTTTTTTTAATTCCAGCCCACAGCCACCTACCATCTGGCTACTGCGGGTAAAAAAAATGCATGAGACCAGACTGATCACAAACAATGCTAGAGCAGACCCTTCGAGAATAATGCCCACCTATGATCATGCATCATGAGTGGGTGATGGGGAGGAATCGATGTCTAAATGTCTAGCTGAAAAATGACTCATGTAATTATTATTCATTGTCAAGTATCAAACAATAGGAAATAAACTTCACTTAGGAAAGACATAACTCATTGTGTCAATTTAGATGTCAGGAATGCATTTCTAATTTTCCTTAACCTAGGTATTGATTAAAGGGAAAAATGTTTTCCAAAATTGGTATAATAAATTTTGTATTATATGATGACTGAAATCAAGATGAATAGCATTTTTGTGCACTTACGACTAATTTCAATAACAAAAATAAGGGCCCATTTATTATTTAGGGTGTTTTAAGTCATTTTTTGCTCTGGCTTTTATTTTTGTGCTGTTCAATTTTAAGCCAAATTAATTAAAATGAGCATCCAATGTTTGATGTATTGGTGCAAATTCAAAGATGCTATTTATTTTTCCTCTTATGCTTTATTATTTTTTTTTATCTAGTAAAAAGTCACAGAATTCTATCAATAAACTTTAAAATAATAACACGTTTTGCACTTTATTGGGGTAACTGAAGGTCAGTTGACAAAATTTCACGATATTTTGAAAAGGTCACAAATGATAAATTAGGCTATTACATTTGTATAAACAAAACCACGCCAATAACGAGACACAAAAAGCAAATGAACCCAAGAGTTAACTGAAAAAGAGGTGCAAATTTACAAAAGAAATATGACAAATTTCCATTGTTACGTTTTGCTAATAAAACCTTTTAATCAGGGTCCTCTTTACGTTACATAAACATATTTTAATGATTTTATAAAATAGGGCTAGTTGCAGAGATTAATGGCGCCTACAGAAGCGCACATCCATACACAGTGTTATATGGACAAGCCCTCATCATTTGACCCATCTCTAGGTCATTTTGACAATATGTATGAAATAAATAGACCATAGCTCGGTCTTTTCTGTAGAAACATATAGAAGCAAAACATGGATGATAAAGAAACAAAACAGAAGAAGGTTTGCAGCCTTCAAAATGTGGTGCTTGGGAAGGATGTTATCAATACCCTGGATGGCAAGAAGAACAAACAAATCAGTTTTGGAACTAATCAAGCCACACATATCAATCGAAGCAAGAATCACCAAATTATTACTTGCCTAATCTTGACACATCACTGGAGAATGAAATCATGGTCAGAAGAATAGAAGGAACAAGGCGAAGAGGAAGACCAGCAACCCGATGTCTTGATACAATCAAGATGATGATGGAGAAGACCCTGAAGAACCTATCTAGGTTTGCACAAGATCTTCCGACAGAGCATTCATCCATCAAGTCGTCATGGCTCAAGATCGAAATGAAGGCCGTTCAAATAAAAAATATAGTAAAGTTAGATCCTCTGTAGTGCTTTGAGAAAGGAGCCCCACTTTACAAAACTATAGATCCCTCTGAACAGAATGACTGGTACTGTGTTTATTACTAAACATTGTCCCTAGATTACATCATACAACAGTTATTCCTAAAAAGTAATAAGACTTACCTACCGTTACGTGCTCTACTTCTGCTTTATAGGAACCTGTGAAAGTTTCTTTGGCGTCTGCTGTAGAGATGCTCCACAATGGTTGTGTGACAGTCCCTCTCATATAACGAAGATTGTGTTACACTTTCTAAGCCATGAAACTGAGACCCGCACAGTGTAATCTAGCAGCCGTTAACTGCTTCCTTTCTGAATGGATTATACTGATCACCCTAATGTGGAATATATACCCCAAAAAAGGATGATACTAGGTCTGATAGTGAAATATAAAACATCAAAACTTTATTATTAAAAAATGACAACAGGTATAAAGAGGTAATACACAGAGCGATGTCTAAAACAGTGCTGCATAAACAATGGCAGGAGGCATGTGACAGGAGGTCAAGATGTAATCCCACCCCGGATGTCACCTACCAAACATATTGTTACACTAATTATATGGGCAAGAAAGATGGAATAATGAAGTCATATATACCCAACAATTAAACATTAATCACTATAGGTATGGGATTCACACAGATATTGCATCACACTCATAGTGGGAGCCGTGCACTGCAGCCATTAGTCATTAATGAAAGCCGTTTCACAATCAAAGAGAAACACAGCAGAAATAATAGAATAATGAGACAGATATCGATGTTTACCCACTGCAGTATGGGAAGACACTCCTGGAACACGCCTCCGCCCCAACGCGCATTTCGGAAAACAACCTTCGTCAGGGGGCATTGCTCTGGCAGCAATTTTCAGAAAGGGTCTCTCTGAAGCCCTTAAGGATGTCATGGTGGGATTTCCTATGACTGCTTGTCTGAATGAGTCTATGTCTTTGGCCATTCAGATCGGTCGACGCTTGCGCGAGCGTAAATCTGTGCACCATTTGGCGGTATTATCTGAGCATAAACCTGAGCCTATGCAGTGCGATAGGGCTTTGACCAGAGCTGAACGGCAAGAACACAGACGTCAGAATGGGCTGTGTTTCTACTGTGGTGATTCCACTCATGCTATCTCCGATTGTCCTAAGCGCACTAAGCGGTTCGCTAGGTCTGCCACCATTGGTACAGTACAGTCGAAATTTCTTTTGTCCATTACTTTGATCTGCTCTTTGTCATCCTATTCTGTCATGGCATTTGTGGATTCAGGCGCTGCCCTGAATTTGATGGACTTGGAGTATGCTAGGCGTTGTGGGTTTTTCTTGGAGCCCTTGCAGTGTCCTATTCCATTGAGAGGAATTGATGCCACGCCTTTGGCCAAGAATAAGCCTCAGTACTGGACCCAGCTGACCATGTGCATGGCTCCTGCGCACCAGGAGGATATTCGCTTTTTGGTGTTGCATAATCTGCATGATGTGGTCGTGTTGGGGTTGCTATGGCTACAAGTCCATAACCCGGTATTGGATTGGAAATCAATGTCTGTGTCCAGCTGGGGTTGTCAGGGGGTACATGGTGATGTTCCATTTCTGTCTATTTCGTCATCCACCCCTTCTGAGGTCCCAGAGTTCTTGTCAGATTACCGGGATGTATTTGATGAGCCCAAGTCCAATGCCCTACCTCCGCATAGGGATTGTGATTGTGCTATCGATTTGATTCCTGGTAGTAAGTTTCCTAGAGGTCGACTGTTTGATTTGTCGGTGCCTGAGCACGCCGCTATGCGGAGTTACGTAAAGGAATCCTTGGAGAAGGGTCATATTCGCCCGTCGTCGTCGCCATTGGGGGCAGGGTTCTTTTTTGTGGCAAAGAAGGATGGTTCGTTGAGACCTTGTATTGATTACCGCCTTCTAAATAAAATCACAGTCAAATTTCAGTACCCCTTGCCGCTGCTGTCTGATTTGTTTGCTCGGATTAAGGGGGCTAGTTGGTTCACCAAGATAAATCTTCGTGGTGCGTATAATCTTGTGCGTATTAAACGGGGCGATGAATGGAAAACAGCATTTAATATGCCCGAGGGCCATTTTGAGTACCTGGTTATGCCATTCGGGCTTTCCAATGCTCCATCAGTATTTCAGTCCTTTATGCATGACATCTTCCGAGAGTACCTGGATAAATTCCTGATTGTATACTTGGATGATATTTTGGTCTTCTCGGATGATTGGGAGTCGCACGTGAAGCAGGTTAGAATGGTGTTCCAGGTCCTGCGTGCGAATTCTTTGTTTGTGAAGGGGTCAAAGTGTCTCTTTGGTGTTCAGAAGATTTCATTTTTGGGTATCATTTTTTCCCCTTCTACTATCGAGATGGACCCTGTTAAAGTTCAGGCCATTTATGATTGGACTCGGCCGACATCTCTGAAGAGTCTGCAAAAGTTCCTGGGCTTTGCTAATTTTTATCGTCGCTTCATCAATAATTTTTCTAGTATTGCTAAACCGTTGACTGATTTAACCAAGAAGGGTGCTGATGTGGTCAATTGGTCTTCTGCTGCTGTGGAAGCTTTTCAGGAGTTGAAGCGTCGTTTTTCTTCTGCCCCTGTGTTGTGCCAGCCAGATGTTTCGCTCCCGTTCCAGGTCGAGGTGGATGCTTCTGAAATTGGAGCAGGGGCTGTTTTGTCGCAAAGAAGTTCTGATGGCTCAGTGATGAAACCATGTGCCTTCTTTTCCAGGAAGTTTTCACCTGCTGAGCGTAATTATGATGTTAGCAATCGAGAGTTGCTGGCCATGAAGTGGGCATTCGAGGAGTGGCGTCATTGGCTTGAAGGAGCTAAGCATCGCGTGGTGGTCTTGACTGATCACAAGAACTTGACTTATCCTGAGTCTGCCAAACGGTTGAATCCTAGACAGGCTCGTTGGTCGCTGTTTTTCTCCCGTTTTGACTTTGTGGTTTCGTACCTTCCGGGCTCTAAAAATGTGAAGGCGGATGCCCTGTCTAGGAGTTTTGTGCCCGACTCTCCGGGTTTGCCTGAGCCGGCGGGTATTCTCAAAGAGGGGGTAATTTTGTCTGCCATCTCCCCTGATTTGCGGCGGGTGCTGCAAAAATTTCAGGCTAATAGACCTGACCGTTGCCCAATGGAGAAACTGTTTGTCCCTGATAAATGGACGAGTAGAGTTATCTCTGAGGTTCATTGTTCGGTGTTGGCTGGTCATCCTGGAATCTTTGGTACCAGAGATTTGGTGGCTAGATCCTTTTGGTGGCCGTCTCTGTCGCGGGATGTGCGTTCGTTTGTGCAGTCCTGTGGGATTTGTGCTCGGGCTAAGCCCTGCTGTTCTCGTGCCAGTGGGTTGCTTTTGTCCTTGCTGGTCCCGAAGAGGCCTTGGACACATATCTCTATGGATTTTATTTCGGATCTCCCCATCTCTCAAAAGATGTCGGTCATTTGGGTGGTTTGTGATCGCTTCTCTAAGATGGTCCATTTGGTACCCTTGTCTAAATTGCCTTCCTCCTCTGATTTGGTGCCATTGTTTTTCCAGCATGTGGTTCGTTTACATGGCATTCCGGAGAACATCGTTTCTGACAGAGGTTCCCAGTTTGTTTCGAGGTTTTGGCGAGCCTTTTGTGCTAGGATGGGCATTGATTTGTCTTTTTCCTCGGCTTTCCATCCTCAGACAAATGGCCAAACTGAACGAACCAATCAGACCTTGGAAACATATCTGAGATGTTTTGTTTCTGCTGATCAGGATGATTGGGTGTCCTTTTTGCCTTTGGCTGAGTTCGCCCTTAGTAATCGGGCCAGCTCGGCTACTTTGGTTTCGCCGTTTTTCTGCAATTCTGGTTTCCATCCTCGTTTCTCTTCAGGGCAGGTTGAGTCTTCGGACTGTCCTGGTGTGGATACTGTGGTGGATAGGTTGCAGCAGATTTGGACTCATGTAGTGGACAATTTGACATTGTCCCAGGAGAAGGCTCAACGTTTCGCTAACCGCAGGCGCTGTGTGGGTCCCCGACTTCGTGTTGGGGATTTAGTTTGGTTGTCGTCTCGTTATATTCCTATGAAAGTTTCCTCTCCTAAGTTTAAGCCTCGGTTCATTGGTCCGTATAGGATTTCTGAGGTTCTTAATCCTGTGTCTTTTCGTTTGACCCTTCCAGCTTCTTTTTCCATCCATAATGTATTCCATAGGTCATTGTTGCGGAGATACGTGGCACCTGTGGTTCCATCCGTTGATCCTCCTGCCCCGGTCTTGGTTGAGGGGGAGTTGGAGTATATAGTGGAGAAGATTTTGGATTCTCGTATTTCGAGACGGAAACTCCAGTACCTGGTTAAGTGGAAGGGTTATGGTCAGGAAGATAATTCCTGGGTCTTTGCCTCTGATGTTCATGCTGCCGATCTGGTTCGTGCCTTTCATTTGGCTCATCCTGGTCGGCCTGGGGGCTCTGGTGAGGGTTCAGTGACCCCTCCTCAAGGGGGGGTACTGTTGTGAATTCTGTGGTCGAACTCCCTCCTGTGGTCATGAGTGGTACTTCGGCTGGTTCTGTCCATGAGCTTCCTTTGGTGGATGTGAGTGGGGCTGCGGCTTCTGAGTTTCCTTCCCCAGGTGACGAGGTTAAGTCGTTAGGTGCTGCTCTATTTAACTCCACCTAGTTCTTTGTTCCTGGCCTCCAGTCAATGTTCCAGTATTGGTCTTGCTCTCTCCTGGATCGTTCTTGTGGCCTGTCTGCCCTGCATAAGCTAAGTTCTGCTTGTGTTACTTTTGTTTGCTATTTTTTCTGTCCAGCTTGCTATATTGGTTTGTCTTGCTTGCTGGAAGCCCTGGGACGCAGAGGAAGCACCTCCGTACCGTTAGTCGGTGCGGAGGGTCTTTTTGCGCCCTCTGCGTGGTTGTTTGTAGGTTTTTGTGCTGACCGCAAAGCTATCTTTCCTATCCTCGGTCTATTCAGTAAGTCGGGCCTCACTTTGCTAAAATCTATTTCATCTCTGTGTTTGTATTTTCATCTTTACTCACAGTCATTATATGTGGGGGCTGCCTTTTCCTTTGGGGAATTTCTCTGAGGCAAGGTAGGCTTATTTTTCTATCTTCAGGGCTAGCTAGTTTCTCAGGCTGTGCCCGAGGCGCCTAGGTCTGGTCAGGAGCGCTCCACGGCTACCTTTAGTGTGGTGTGATAGGATTAGGGATTGCGGTCAGCAGAGTTCCCACGTCTCAGAGCTCGTCCTATGTGATTAGCAACTATCAGGTCATTTTCTGTGCTCGTATTCACCAGGTCCATTGTGGTTCTGAATCCCCAGTTCATAACATTTTACACTCCATTTTTTCCAGATTCCCATCTGTTTTTTTGTCTTGCTCATGGTGGCAATTGTGCAGCAAGGCTGTGATTCACGCTGCCTGTGGTTTTGGCCTCATGAATCCCATGACAAGTTCTCTTTAAGCAAAGTTTAATAACGTATATGTAACAGAAGCATTGAGAGCACGTGATTTACATCAACGAGTCTTTAAAGAACTAAGTTCAGTTATTTTTTACCAGTTCACAATATCTATAAACTCTCTTACAAATGGCATGGTGTATGGACTGGCGTAGAGCAGTATAAATAGTTTCATAGTTTACAAGGTTGAAGGTAGACTTAAGTACATCAAGTTCAACCCATAGTCTAACATAGTGGTGGCGAACCTATAAACCATGGGCGAACATCTTGCTGAAGTGTATTGCAGCGCACGGACTTGCAGAGTCCATGCTCCGCAATACACACTGCCGGCCAGTCAGAGGCCAGCATCTGACGTCAGCGTACACGTGACTGGTCGCATGGCAGTGATGTCATGCTCCCCCATCACTTAAATGCTAATGTCAGCTGCCGGTTTCAGAAGACGACATGGCGCGGCAGGAGAAATGAAGGAAGGGGAGTAGGAGTGTTTATTGTGTTTTTTTTTCTCTATGCGTTGAACAAGAGCAGCGCCTGCAGGATGGGGGACATATACCAGGATAGGGGCATGTACATCGATGGGGGGGGGGCATATACAATGATAGGGGGCATAAACAAGGAAGGGGTGCATGTATAATGATGGGGGACATATACCAGGATGGGGGCATGTATATCGATGGTGGGCATATACAATGATAGAGGGCATAAACAAGGATGGGGAGCATGTACAATGATGGGGACATATACCAGGATGGGGGGCATATACCAGGATAGTGGCATATACAACGATGTGGAGCATATACAAGGATGGGCGGCATATACCAGGATGGGGGCATATACAGCGATGGGGAGTATATACAAGGATGGGGAGCATATACTGTACAACGATGGAGGGCATATACAAGGATAGGGGAGCATATACAAGAATGGGAGAGCATAAACAAGGATGGGGGACATATACAAGGATGGGAGGCATACAAGGATGGGGAGCATATGCAAGGACAGGGAGCATATAAAAGGATGGGAGGCATATACAAGGATGGGGAGCATATACAAGGATGGGAGGCTTATACAAGGATGGGGCATATACAAGAATGGGGGAGCATATACAAGGATGGGGAGCATATACAATGATGGGGCATATACAAGGATGGATGGGCATACTGTATACAACGATGGGGGGCATATACAGTACAATGATGGGGAGCATACAAGAATGGATGGGCATATACAACAATGGGGACATATACAACGTTCGGGAGCATATACAAGAATGGGGCATATTCAAGGATGGAGGGCATAGACAATGTTGGTGGGCATATACAATGATAGGGGGCATACAAAAGGATAGGGGAGCATATGCAAGGATGAGGGCATATACAAGGATGGCTCCAACGAAGTATAAATCTGCACAGTGAGGAAGCCCACTCAGTGCACAGGTATTGCGTAAACCGATACTGCAGGTATATATACAGCAGTAAGTGCTCTGTGAGCCGGGGTGCCACTCCAAAGAAAATAGCCACAATGGTCACCAATAAAAGCGCCACTGCAGCGTGAAACGGCTGTCATCCATTCCATTCCTGCTCCCATCCGTCCAACGCTGTTTTAAAGTATTGGAATAAAGAAGAATTTTTTTTTAACTGGCGAGTGCCATCCGTTCCTTTCAATTTTTATATGCAAGGATGGATGGGCATATATCATGATGGAGGGCATATACAAGGATGGGGAAACATATACAAGACTGGGGGAGCATATACAAGAATAGGGGATATATAAGGATGAGGGCATATACAAGTATGGGGGGCATATACAAGCAAGAGTATATACAAGGATGGGGGCATATACATGGATGGATGGGCATATACAAGGATGGGGGCATATACAATCATGAGTATATAAAGGATAGGGGCAAACACAAGTAAGGGGGCATATACAATTATGGGGGAATATAGAAGGATAGGGAGCATATTAAAAGATCGGGAAAATATGCAAATATGGGGCATACACAAGGATACTGGGGATATACAAGCATGGGGGAGCATATACAAGGATGAGGGGTATATAGCAGGATGGGGGGCATATAACAGGATAGGGGTCATATACCAGGATGGGGAAGCATATAGCAGGATAGAGACCATATTCCTTTATATCTGTAGTCTGGTACACCTGCTCCTGTCTGCTCTCTGTTGTGGGTTGCAATTTGGGCACTCGGGTCTCTAATGTTCACCATCACTGGTCCAACATGTTGATTGATGAGAAGGCAAAAACAGGAGACAGACGGTAATAGCTAAATATTAGCAAAAAAAAATCCTCCCGACTCCATATGGCAATTGGACTAATTCCCTGGATTAACGTCCCATCCCAGAATCTAGTGCTCATACCCTGTAATATTATATTTAACAAGGCATCCAGGCCCTTCTTGAACCACTGTAGTGCACTACTATTACACCATGTGGTAGAGATTCTTGTTTTTATTTACTGTGTTTTTTTTGGTATGTAGATGGCCCATCCCTTTTCATTAAGTGGTGCCCTCCGTTTTGCTTAATCATCATGCGGCAGAGAGTTCCATAGTCTCACTGCTCTTACAGTAAAGAATCTGCATTGATTTAATATTAGTATTCAATAGCGGCTGTGTCAACTAAGTGGTTAGGCAATGGAAAGTTGCTTCCTCTGACGCCCTACCAGGAACCTGCGAACAATAACGCCCATCAGGGTCTAATAGGCCGCTTTTCAACTAAATACTCACAGGGCTCATAGAGTGTATGATAGAAGTCATCAAACTATGTCCAGATCCCATAGCTGGACTAAAAATAAATTGTAAAAAAGTTAGTTTTTGAAATAACAACTCGTATTTTTCCCAAGGTCTTAAAGGGCTATGTGGACAAAGGCTACCTACAAACATAAAACAGCTGCCCAAAGACAAGAAACGTTATTGTTGGGGTTCAGCCAACGTTGATCCAATGTGTTTGGCCAGCAGTAGTGTCGGGGTTAGGCAAAGTCAAACAATTAGGTCTCAAAACATAAAATTCACAATTAAATTTTTTTATGTTATTTTTGAAGGTCTCCTAAATATGGAACCCTTAAAGATTACACAGAGATGAGCATTTAGGATATCACGTTTTTTAAAAATCCATAGACATAGATAATATGGAGTTGATTCCCCATTTACAGCTACAACAGCTCCTGCTCTTCTGGGAGGGTTTTCTACAATATTCTGGAGACGTCTGTGGGAATTTTTGCCCATTCATCCAGAAGAGCATATGTGTATTCATTCATCTGTGCTGAAATTAATCTGTGTTCATTTGTGTATGCATTCATCCAGAAGAGCATCAGTGTGCTAGGAGAGCCGGGCTCACAACATCCGATCTGGTTCATCCTAAACGTGTTGGATGGTGCCGAGGTCCAGGCTCTGTGCCGGTCTCCTTCTTCCATACCAAAGTCCCACAACCATGCCTTTTACAGACCTTGCTTTAGGCACAGAACAAAAACACCAAGGTTACTTACCGGTAGACGTTTTTCCAGAACCCATGACGGCACCTGTATATCAGGTGTGCCATCATGGGGGAATGGAAAAAAGGGCTTTACCCAATCTGTTTCCACAAAGTTGGCAGCTACAATTGTCTAAAATGTTGTTTGCTAAAGCATTAAGATTTCCCTTCAATGGAACAAAGAAGTGGAGGCCGACCCCTGAAAACCCACCCTATAACATTATCCCTTGTCAAATTTGCAGCTGGCACAATGCAGTCAGGCAGGTAACGTTCTCCTGGCATTCGCCAAACTCTTGACTAGTCCATCAGACGAAAGTGTGATCCGTCACTGCACAGGAGACGAATGTTATACACTGAAGGCAATAGGACGGAATGGGAAACTTGAATGAATCAGTCAAGAGGTATGTCCTGCCCCTGACGAAGCCACCGCTAGTGGGAACACGCATCAGCCATTTGTCCAGCCCTCATCTGGTGACGTGCATATTTCACTGGCAGCACTATCGAATACTTTATTTCTGTGGAAGACGTATCAGCCATTCATTTGGTCTTTCTGACCTTTCATTTATTCCTGGCTCCTCTCGTCTACTTTGGAACCCCTGTTATTTCCGTGGGCGTTCTTTGATTTCATGCTGTTCACATCCAGCGCGTTCTTTGTAATATTTAGGTTCATTTTTATTTCACCGATATTTTCGTGCTTGGCATAACCCATAATTTAGTTAACCTTGGATGTAGTTGCACTCATTGGTTGACATTGTCCTCATCAGTGTGTTACAGCTTTATAGACTTCATCCTTTAAATATAGGGATTCACTGCCTGTGTATTTATATCTGTGTGACAGCCTCCTTCTTTAGTATTATGACGTGTGCTGTTCGTACCCACAAAGTATGGTACTTTATATATTTCCGTGTGAAATAGCACATTACATGTCACCTTTTCTGGGCTGCTGCTCTATTGTGAGCTTTGGAACATATGGTGTATGTCACACGTGCGACTTTTAGGCTATGTGCACACGTTCAGGATTTTTCCCGTTTTTTCGGCCGTTTTCCACGGAAAAAAAAACTAAAAAAAGAGCTCCCATCATTTTAATGCATTCCACAATTTTTGTGCACATGCTGCGTTTTATTTCCGCGGAAAAAAAAACACATCGTGGTAAAAAATGCAGCATGTTCATTAATTTTGCGTATTTTTTGCAGCTATATTACATTGGGAAGCTCCGGAAAAAAACGTGAAAAATCCGCAAAACAAAAACGCAATAAAAACACGAAAAAAAAAAAGCGAGCGGATTTCCTGCAGAAAAAGTCCGGTTTTCTTCAGGAAAATTCTGCAGACATTCCTGAACGTGTGCACATAGCCTGAAATGCTTTTATGTGCGTTGTTGTCATGTACCCAATAAAGCTATTTATTACTAGATGGTGGCCCGATTCTAATGCATCGGGTATTCTAGAATATGCATGTCCACGTAGTATATTGCACAGCCCACGTAGTATATAGCAGCCACATAGTATATTGCCCAGCCACGTAGTATATTGCCCAGCCACGTAGTATATTGCACAGCCCACGTAGTATATAGCAGCCACATAGTATATTGCCCAGCCACGTAGTATATTGCACAGCCACGTAGTATATTGCCCAGCCACGTAGTATATAGCAGCCACATAGTATATTGCCCAGCCACGTAGTATATTGCCCAGTCACGTAATATATTGCACAGCCACGTAGTATATAGCAGCCACGTAGTATATTGCACAGCCCACGTAGTATATAGCAGCTACATAGTATATTGCCCAGCCACGTAGTATATTGCCCAGTCACGTAGTATATTCCACAGCCACGTAGTATATAGCAGCCACGTAGTATATTGCAGCCAGAATATATAGCACAGCCCACGTAGCATATTGCACAGCCCATGTAGTATATAGCACAGCCACATAGTATACTGCACAGCCACGTAGTATATTGCACAGCCATAGTATATAGCACAGCCCACGTAGTATATTACACAGCGACGTAGTATATAGCACAGCCACAGAGTATATAGCACAGCCCAAGGAGTATATTGCACAGGCCACGGAGCACATTGCACAGCCCACATAGTATATTGCACAGGCCACGTAGTATATCCTCACCTTCCATCCGTAGCTGTCACTGCCGCATATGCCGCAGTTTCCTGCTGTCACGGCCGTCATCACTGACCGCGGCCTAATTTAGTCCCCGGCTTTTGGCCGCGGTAGGCCCAACAGCGCCCATGGTCCCGGCCGGCTCTGCCCTCCTCATGGCGACTCCACCCCCTTTGCAGCACTTCTGTCTGGGCCTGTACGGAGTGGGCGGGGACTCGCTCTGCATACTTCCCGGCCTCCCCTGCCCTTTTGTCTACGCCCACTGGCTGGCCGCGACCAATGAATATCCGTGACAGATGGAAGTGACCCTTAGGCTAGGTTCACATTGCGTTAGAGCAGTCCGTTTAGCGCATAGCGCTACGGACTGCGCTAACGCAATGTCCCAAAGGGATCGCATTTGGCACCCGATCTGCGCTTGCGAGGAATGGACCCAGACGCTGCAAGCAGCGTCCGCAGTCCTTCCGAAACTAACGGGACATTGCTAGCGCGTGCCGAAAATGGCATGCGCTAAAGATCCGTTAGCACATTGCCGTCAATGGGTGCACAAACGGATCCGTTGCACGGCGTTAATTGCGACAATTTCGCCATGTAACGGAGTCTGCTAGCGTTAACCCACTAACGCAATGTGAACCTAGCCTTAGACAATTATATAGTAGATTTGTATTTTTGGTAATCCCCGTTTCTATTGCCCTTAGTCTTTTTCTTTTTTTTTACAAGTCAAGAGGTACTTTTGCCCAATTATTTTTTCTTTATCTGTCGAGAGTGTAAGGCTATGTACACACTTTGCGGATTCCACTGCAGATTTTTCGCAGCGGAATTCCAAAATCCGCAGTGAAAACCTGGCGCGGTTTTTACTGCGGATTTATCGCGGTTTTTACTCCGGTTTCTTATGCGGATTTTCATCTGCATTTTCCTATTGGAGCAGGTGAAAATCCACAGTAAAGAAGTGACATGCTGCGGAATGTAATCCGCTGTGTTTCCGCGCGTTTTTTTCCGCAGCATGTGCACAGCGTTTTTTGTTTCCCATAGGTTTACATTGTACTGTAAACTCATGGGAAACTGATGCGAATCCGCAGCAAAATCTGCAAAGTGTGAACATAGCCTTAGGGTATGTGCACACGTTGCGGATTTTGCTGCGGATACGCAGCTGTTTTCCATGCGGTGTACAGTACAATGTAAACTTATGGAAAACAAAATCCGCAGTGCACATGCTGCGGAAAATTATGTGCAAACGCTTCGGATTATTTTCCGCAGCATGTCAATTCTTTGTGCGGATTCCGCAGCATTTTACACCTGTTCCATAATAGGAATCTGCAGGTCTAAAAACGCAGGTGATTCCACACAAAATTCACAGAAAACACACAGGGAATCTGCAGGTAAAACACAGAGCGTTTTACCTGCAGAATCCGAGGGGGAAAATCGGCAATGTGTGCACATACCCTTATGGTGTTAACGTAAATTGTAGGGTATGTTCCTGTTCTTCTATAAAAACTGGCTTAGTAATTAAGCTTTGGAGCCTAGGAGTGGCGTGATAGTAAATTGTACAGTAGCAGAATTATATGTCGTTGATATTCAGATAATTATGCAATGAGCTCAAATAGTTATCACTCAACACTTTGGACATGAAAATCTTCAATTATGCAAGAAAATATTAGTAGGGCTTTTTGAACCAGTTTCATTTCCTTACATCGACACTGAAATTGTGGCGAGTTTAGTAAAAGGGTATTCTCAAGTTGTTAAGACTGCTTTAAAAAGGGACTGTCAGCACAGAAAAACTGTTCAAACCAAGTACAGGTGCTCGGAGCTTCACAGCAGGGCCAAGCATTTAAAGGGAACCTGTCACCCCCAAAATCGAGGGCGAGGTAACCCCACCATCAGGGGTTTATCTACAGCAGTGTTCCCCAAGTCCGGTCCTCAAGGGCCACCAACAGGTCATGCTTTCAGGATTTCCTTAGTATTTCACAGGTGATAATTCCATCACCTGTGCAATACTAAGGAAATCCTGAAAACATGACCTGTTGGTGGCTCTTGAGGACCGGAGTTGGGGGAACACTGATCTACAGCATTCTGTAATGCTGTAGATAAGCCCCTGATGTATCCTGAAAGATGAGAAAAAGAGGTTAGATTATACTCACCCATGGGTCCCGCTGCTGGTCCGGTCCGATGGATGTCGCATTCCGGCGCCTCTTATTTTCATCTGATGACGTCCTCTTCTGGTCTTCACACAGCGGCTCCGACGTACTTATCTGCCCTGTTGAGGGCAGAGCAAAGTACTGCAGTGCTCAGTGCCTCTCAGACTTTTCCCCGGAGCCTGCGCACTGCAGTACTTTGCTCTACCCTCAACAGGGCAAAGTACACCTGAGCCACAGCGAAGACCAGAAGAGGACATCATCTGATGAAGATAGGAGGCCCCACACCGCCCCTGGGTGAGTATAATCTAACCTCTTTTTCTCATCTTTTAGGATACATCGGGGGCTTATCTACAACATTACAGAATGCTGTAGATAAGCCCATGATGCTGATGGGCTTAGCTCATCTTGGATTTTGGGGGTGTCAGGTTCCCTTTAACTACATCTTCCCAACTTCTTGGTTTCCATCTATCTCCACCCTTCTCTGGCTCTATAAATGCAGAACTGTCATAGAAGAGAGGAGTAAAAATAGAGGGAAAACAAGCAGGTGGAAAGGTGAATTTCAACGATTGGCCTCACAGTGAGGCACCATCCGTCTGACCTTAGTTTGAACAGTCAGTGTCCCTTTAATTAGTTAGAAAAAGCTAGTCAATCTAATGCCATTAATCGACAATGAGAGATTTAATCTTTTATAGTGTACAGCTCATTTATATGGAGCCTGGCCTCTTGCACTACCTGCCCAAAAGTGTACTGTAGTTACATTCCAAGAGGATGAACTCTTAACATTCCAGCAAACTCTCTCCAGCCCATTGATTTTTTTTGTACAACAGTTTGCTGTTCACTTCCTTCTGCTCATCTTCCGAAGAGATTTAGAAAAGCACCAGCAGAGCAGTTTACACAGCATGTCTCCTAATCTGCTTAAAATTCCTTATGTGTAAAAACAGGGATTGTATACTCAGAACAAATCACCGATAGCTAAATGTGTTACAGCAGACCTTGTGCTTAGCTTTATAGTTCTACTAAAGGTACCTTCACACCAAGCGACGCTGCAGCGATACCGACAACGATCCGGATCGCTGCAGCGTCGCTGTTTGGTCGCTGGAGAGCCGTCACACAGACAGCTCTCCAGCGACCAACGATGCCGGTAACCAGGGTAAACATCGGGTTACTAAGCGCAGGGCCGCGCTTAGTAACCCGATGTTTACTCTGGTGACCAGCGTAAAAGTAAAAAAAAACCACTACATACTTACGTTCCGCTGTCTGTCCCTCGGCGCTCTGCTTCTCTGCCCTGTGTAAGCACAGCGGCCGGAAAGCAGAGCGGTGACGTCACCGCTCTGCTTTCCGGCTGACCGGCGCTGGCAGAGGATGCAGGAGGAGTGCAGAGAAGCAGAGCGCTGGGGACAGACAGCTGAAGGTAAGTATGTAGTGTTTGTTTTTTTACTTTTACGATGGTAACCAGGGTAAACATCGGGTTACTAAGCGCGGCCCTGCGCTTAGTAACCCGATGTTTACCCTGGTTACCAGTGAAGACATCGCTGAATCGGTGTCACACACGCCAATTCAGCGATGTCTGTGGGAGATCCAGCGACGAAAGAAAGTGCTGGCCTTCTAGCTCCGACCAACGACATCACAGCAGGATCCTGATCACTGCTGCATGTCAAACAACGATATCGCTAGCCAGGACGCTGCAACGTCACGGATCGCTAGTGATATCGTTGTGAAGTTGTTTAGTGTGAAGGTACCTTAAGACTACAGTATCACTATTCACTAAAACTGTCATTCAAGGAGGAAAGCCCATCCTACCAGAAAGTAAGGAGACTGTAGAGCTGTGTGCTGCTCACAAGACAACTAAGAATCTCTCTATTTTTTGACACGATCAACTAGGAGGGAAAACCTGTAACATCAGTTATAGGGTGGTACCTACATCCAGCAGTAGTTCTCAATTCCTATAAACTTTTAACTATAGTACATTTTAATATTGTTACACATCCAAACAAGGTGTGTAATATCTAATTTCGTACAAAATTTATAGTGCCTACTCTGAACCACATGTAATGTGTTCTTGAACATCTAAAAATAAAGTATCCAGCACCTAACCACAATACAAATAAATGCTGTTTTGGTGGCACCTTAGACAATGCTAACAATTTTAAATGGGGTCATCCTCTTGTTTCTTATTGATGATTTACCCTTAGGATAAGTGAACAATATCATTGGTTATGATGACGAGAGGGGTCAGACATCTAGAACCTCTAATTATATGCAGTTCTCTGCTCCAGCAGAGACCGGATAGAAACGATTCTGAACAGAAGCGCCTCAAAATCATTACGAGGACACTGCCAATTATTGCAGCTGTGGTCTTAATTGAACTCCCAAACTTTCTATTTCAGCCTTATCCAATAGACCTAGACAATGTCTGCACCTAAACATCTGTACTGCAAGTCCATAGAGGGGCGATCTAATAACCATGTATAAGTATATAAGGGGACAATATAAATATCCCTCAGAGGATCTGTTTATACCAAGGAAGGTGACTGTCACAAGGAGGCATTCTCTGCGTCTGGAGGAGAGAAGATTTTTCCACCAACATCGAAATGGATTCTTTGCTGTTCGGGCAGTGAGAATTTGGAATTGCTTGCCCGAGAAGGTGGTGAACTCAGTCGAGGGGTTCAAGAGAGGCCTAATGTCTTCCTGGAGCGCAACAACATTGTATCTTACAGTTATAAGGTTCTGTAGAAGGACGTAGATCTGGGGATTTATTTTGACGGAATATAGGCTGAACTGGATGGACAAATGTCTTTTTTTTGGCCTTGCTAACTATGTTACTATGTACAAACTAAAGGTCATTTTTTTTAATCTTTTGGACACACCAATAAAAGACCCATTGAAGATGCCACTAGAAACGCACCCAAGCAACATAGGAAGGATAAAAGGGTTATTTATCTTCTGCTGACATTATACGAACTTATTTGTATTAACATATGACGTGCTTACAGCGAATGGAGAGTCAATCATTCACAAAAATAATGGAAAAAAAAAAACTTAATGGTTCTTAAGATGAAAATGTGCATGACTAAAGCTGCTGTAACACTATTCCATCCTACGAGTAATGATCCACGTGATACGAAACTCACAAGATCACAGCTTTTGTGTGTTAATTATGCGAATTGCCTTTTTTTTAGCGATACATTCAAAGTTTTGTGTTTTTTTTCATAGACTATTTTTGTGGATGTTGGAATCTCTATTTTTCATGGATCTCTCTGCAGGAGACATAAGACATATCCATGTGGGTCCTACTTCTTGGGTCTATTCCTATTTCCAGAATGAATAATGGGGCGACAACGAGCGAGTGAAGAGGTTGTGGTACATGTGCTGGTTCTCTGCATTGATTGCAGTACACTACCACGTGGTTGAATGACGACTGAAATACAAGGTCCCCATTCTCAAGATCGATGCAGGTATTCACCTTTAGGACCCACACCTACCAGACATTTATGACGTAGCCTACTGATCTGTCATAAGGGTCTACAGGTATGTTCTCTGACAGAGAAAATGTGCAGAGCTAAACTAGGATAAATAAGTGAATGGGAACAGACTTTAGGCAAACTCCCCTTCCTCCTCCAGCTTTATTGATAGTTTAAAATTACATTTCTATGTTCCAGGACTTCAGTTTCTATTACCATCTGACTTTAAAAACTGATTACAAGCAAATGAAACTCAAACAGTTGTCTAAAGTGATATAGTATACAAAAATAACATCTTGATTTCTGTGAAAACATTTCTCTGCAGCTCCTGAACAGCTTACTTTTGCTATATTCATTGTTGCATGTTCTGGGTTTTACTCATAACTTCCATGAGAAAAGTTAAACAAAATGTAAATAATAATAAAAAAAATTATCCAGATCTTTCTTTCACCTGTATCTCCGATTCTAACTCGGTGGCCGCTTTCACCAGATTTGTACAGAGGGCCACTCGCCGACATTGACGTGTTAGCTCTGTCTTATCCTGCCGATACAGATGTATTTGATGTTAAGAACAGCTGAGGTCAGACAATGAGACCATCAAAAATGAAATTTCCAGAAGTTTTCACAAACTCTTCCAGTAGCAGTTCTCCCTTTTGCACAGGCGCTACAAAACCTGAGAAGGGTCTACTGGTCTGACTCAACTCTTCCAATTCATTTCATCCCAACTCACCAGTGGCACGGAAAGGGGGTTCTTTAACAAAGCATTATACATTAACACCTCTACCAAACTAAACATAAACATTTTTTTTGTAGTTAAATGCAGGAAGTCGTTTTTTCCACCCTTTCCTCCTTTTGCACGTCAAGTAAAGCTCACTGGCCTGGGACTAGCTCTATCTGCCAACCTTTGGCCAGTGAAGAGGATTCAGAGAAAATAATACAACCATCAATCAGAAAAAGGAGGGGCGACAAAGGAAATTTAAGCTGTAGCTTCGATCGTGCATTCCCGTGCAAGGTGCCCCGACTCCCCACAGCGGTAACAGTTGACTTCGCTGGTCTTGCTGCAGTTGATGGCTACGTGGCCAGTCTCACCACACCTGTAACGGACCAAGAACAGTCTTGTTAGATTCACACCAAGAACAAGTACCTCTAACATAAGCTCACTTGGATCGCATCTCACCTGTAGCATTTCACTTTGGTGCAGTCTTTCTGGATGTGACCAAACTCTCCACAAGAATAACATTTCTGCTCATCAGCATGGTCGCAGTCTCGAGCAAGATGGCCTGGTTTGCCGCAGTTATAGCAACACTGCTCTCTCTCTTTTCTTGGCTCCTTGCAATCCTTGGCAATATGGCCAACTCGTCCACAATTATAGCATGCTAAACATTAAAGAAAAAAAATATATGTATTAAACAAAAATCACAGACATTAATGGATTTGCGGTTTTACATATATTAATAACTAAACCTTGATAAGGGCTTTCTAAATATTTCATTGCCCTTATTACAACATGCAAAACAGTGGGGGCCCAGGTACTGAGAACAACCAATTTATCAAAACACTCCCCTACCACTCCTTAGTACTTTGCTCACGCACTCCTGTGTGTCGAGCACCTCTTGGGTGGGATATCGATCGATTGTTGGGGCTCAGGACCTGGACCACTACCGGATCTGCTTGTACTTATAAGGAGGGATTGAAATATGAAAACCTTATGTTTAGTTACTCTGTATAGTAATGCAAGCTTATCCAATACATACGGTTATAGGCTGTATAATACCCCAGAACTACAGACGTTTCTACAACTTCTGAGCCAGGGCCTTCCAACAATACATGCCAGCTCAGCCTCTGATCTTGCTGATTATTAGCATTTTAGGCAGTTTATACTCTAAACCCAGCACTGGAAAGTGATCGGCATGCTTAGGTCGGGTTCAGATGACTGTATTGAAATATGGACCTACGGACCAGTGACAGCCGCAAATTTCAGACGTGACCAGCTCCCTGAGTTCTCCCATAGAGAACCTTTATATTGTATGTACTAGATGGTGGCCCGATTCTAACGCATCGGGTATTTTAGAATATGCATGTCCACGTAGTATATTGGCCAGCCACGTAGTATATTGCACAGAGCCACGTAGTATACAGACTTAAAATAAAAAATAAACATATACTCACCCTCCGTTGAAGTCCTGGCCCTGTGTGCGGTGCACGCGGCAGCTTCCGGTCCCAGGGTTGGTATGTGCGCAGAACCTGTGATGACGTCACGGTCACATGCCCGTGACGTCATGGCAGGTCCTTGTCGCATACCATCCTTGCCACCGGAACCTGCCGTTTGCATGGAGCGGTCACCGGAGCGGTGCGAGGAGCGGGAAAGGCACCGGAGGGTGAGTAGATGATTTTTTTTTTTTTTACATTAGATCTTTTTACTATTGAGGCTGCATAGGAAGCATCAATAGTAAAAAAAAAAGTTGGTCACACAGGGTTAATAGCAGCGTTAATGGAGTGTGTTACACCGCAGCATAACGCGGTCCATTAGCGCTGCCATTAACCCTGTGTGAGCGCTGACTGGAGGGGAGTATGGAGCGGGCCCTAACTGCGGGGAGGAAGGAGCGGCCATGTTGCCGCCGGACTACGCCCGTCACTGATTGGTCGTGGGTGTTTTGCCACGACCAGTGACTTGGATTCCATAACAGACAGAGGCCGCGACCAATGAATATCCGTGACAGAAAGAAGGAAGTGACCCTTAGACAATTATATAGTAGATTTTTCTGGTAGGTAAAACAGACCTGACTACTGCATGCTGTGGTCCAAGAGTAAGGCCAACAACATGCCAGTTATGATAGGTCTCCGTGCCCTCTGCATCACACAAGGACCAGTTATACGCTCCACTGAACAAACCTTTACATCCATTAAACTAAGAGCAACCAAAATAATATTCAGAAACGTCAAGCTGACATGCCTGCCAAGATAGAAATTTTACAAAAATTGTGACTGACTCTTGAGTTAGGTTACAGGATAAAAGAAGTGTCAGATGGCCATATAACTCGGATGAGGATTGCATCGCTATACTTGGACTGGGAAGCAGCTCTCATGATGAGTGTGACAGCTGCACGGAAATACATGCTGCCAAGCTCAGATCAGGAGAGCCGCTGGCCAGTCCGGGCATTGTGATGAGATCCTATCAGAATTATATGGCAGTCTGACACTTCCCTTAGCCTGTAATCCAAGTCAAGTTTCAGTCACAATTTGTGACATTGTTAATGGAGGTGTCAGACGGCCATATATGTCAGGTGAGGATCGCTTGGACTGGCCAGTGGCTCTCCTGAGCGTGGAAACATGTATTTCTATGCAGCTGTCACACTCGTCAGGAGAGCCACTGGTCAGTCCGTGCACTGCATTGCAATCCTGGGCCCCAGTTATATGGCCGTCCGAACTCTTCCCTAAACAGGAAAAAGGTGAAAATCAAACCTCCAATACTCACCTGTTTAATTGCCCAAATATAAAATCAAGAAAGGAAGGTTGCATCTACAAAAGCTTTAATACTGTGCTAGGGACTTTGTAGGGGGTCCTAAAGTTAGCCCCTATTTAATAAGTCCTCTCAAACCTGCACTCACCATCTTCTTGTAGATCACAATCCTTAGCAAGGTGGCCAGACTCTCCACAACGAAAACAAATGTCTGGAAGAGATGAAGAAATGAATTGGAACCCTATATTGGAGAAAAAAAAAGTTAATTAATAAAACCCGCGAAGCAATAAAAGGTGTTAAAAGAAATAAAAATAAATAATGGTGCAGGCAGCAGCCAAAAGCAGAAAATGTATTATGGTTACCTCTTGGAGAGTTGAATCCACCACGTCCACGTCCTCCTCTTGCACCACCACCACCTCGGCCACGTCCACCCCCAGTAGGACACTCCCTAGCCCAGTGACCGGAGCGGCCACACTTGAAGCACTCGTTACTGCTCATGTTTCAAAAGTAACTTTCTATAGAGAGAAATAAGAACCAGAAATATCAGCCACATAAAAAAAAAAAAATTAAAATCAAGCATTGTTAACACAATCATGCACATATAGAAAAATGCTATAAGTATAAACACTGAAGAAATAGATGCGAATCGTGGCTTTCGTCAGAGGAATATGTTCAGAACTAAGCCCACGTGAAAGGGGACATTACCAGAGTAAGACATCTAATGACTGTCTGCTCCCCGGATCTACATATCTCACTGGTGACAGCCTCATTTACAATAATTAGTGATGAGTGAATATACTCGTTACTCGAGATTTTGTCCTCCGAGTATTTTTTAAGTGCTCGGAGATTTAGTTTTTATTGCCGCAGCTGAATGATTTACATCTGTCAGCCAGCATAAGTACATGTGGGGGTTGCCTGGTTGCTAGGGAATCCCCACATGTACTTATGCTGGCTAACAGATGTAAATCATTCAGCTGCAGCGAAGAAAACAATCTCCGTGCACTAAAAAAAAAAAAAATACTCGGAGGACACCCGAGCATGCTTGAAAAATCTCGAGTAACGAGTATATTCGCTCATCACTAACAATAAGCTCTGGAGGCAGATTCTCAGGGAGATCTATGTCAGGCCCATAGATATTAACAGCTTATTTACATATTAATGAAACTATGGATTTCTCTGGAATAAGACGTCGGATCAAAGATATCATTTTATTCTGCTTCCTATGACCTATATGTCCATATAGACGACTAAGAAGGATGGGTCCTACTGACAGATTCCCTTTACAAGGTTTACTCCCATATAAAAATCCATGACTGTATAATCTTTAAGCTGCACTAAGGCTACTTTCACACTAGCGTCGGAATCTCCCCGTCGCAATGTGTCGGGGAGAGATTCCGACGCTAGCGTTTAACGCTTTGCACAACGGAGGCAGCGGATGCATGTCTCCGGCGCATCCGCTGCCCCATTATAAGGTGCGGGGAGGTGGGGGGCGGAGAAAAAGCGGTCCGTCAGGAGCAAAAAACGTTACATGTAGCGTTTTTTGCTCCCGACGGTCCGCAGAAGCACGACGCATCCGTCGCACGACGGATGCGAAGTGTGGCAATCCGTCGCAAATGCGTCGTCAATACAAGTCTATGGGGAAAAAACGCATCCTGCAAGCACTTTTGCAGGATGCGTTGTTTCTGCAAAACGACACATTGTGACGGATTGCAGAAGACGCTAGTGTGAAAGTAGCCTAAATCTGCATCTCCTGGCAGAATCCGCAGGTGCGTTTTTGATGCGTTATTGATGCTGATTTTGTGCAGATTTTACCACTGTGGATTTCTATCATGGAGGGGTGCAGAAACACTGCAGAACTGCACAAAAGAAGTGACATGCACTTTTTTGAAATCTGCAGCGTTTCTGCGTGGATTTTTCTGCACAGCTTTTTTTTCACATTGATTTACATTGTACTGTAAGGGGGGAAAGAGGAAATGAATCCAAAACGATAACTTTATGTCATGAATAAAATTGCTTTATTATCAAGTGTAAGGCAAGGGGTCAGTGATGACAACAGAGTCATCCAACAGTATTAAAAACAAATAGTGCATACGAGACACCAGGACACTGCCTACTGATCCATAGTAACAAATTAGTGCACCACACTAGTGCAACAAATCAGGATAACCTGGTCAATATGGGGCAAAATAAGATGTCATATCAGATTAAGGTGCTCACCAGTCGCAATGTAATCGACCATAGTCTTAAACACACCATATAGTATCACAGTACCACCATAAGCTATATAAAGCGATAGTAAATATAAATACATCACCCCAAAGTGAGACCGAGGGGCAGACACCGAGGCGCTGCGCTGGTTCTGGATCGGTCTCACTTTGGGGTGATGTATTTATATTTACTATCGCTTTATATAGCTTATGGTGGTACTGTGATACTATATGGTGTGTTTAAGACTATGGTCGATTACATTGCGACTGGTGAGCACCTTAATCTGATATGACATCTTATTTTGCCCCATATTGACCAGGTTATCCTGATTTGTTGCACTAGTGTGGTGCACTAATTTGTTACTATGGATCAGTAGGCAGTGTCCTGGTGTCTCGTATGCACTATTTGTTTTTAATACTGTTGGATGACTCTGTTGTCATCACTGACCCCTTGCCTTACACTTGATAATAAAGCAATTTTATTCATGACATAAAGTTATCGTTTTGGATTCATTTCCTCTTTCCCCCCTTTCTATATATGCTTAAGATAACTGTCTGGATCCATTATTAGGACAGAGTTAGGTCTACTGGGAATATTCTTATACAGATATCACTCTTGTAATGTACTATTGTTACAATTTTCCCAGATGCTAGGTTATAGACACTATCTGCCCTTGGTTACCCCTTTTCTTGTCCATTGTACTGTAAGGGTATGTTCACACGTTCAGGATTTCCATCCTTTTTTTTTCAGGACAGTTTTTTTAAAAACTGCAGCTCTTGGCAGAAAACGCAGGTCCTTTTTTTGGTCCTTTTTTTGAGGCGTTTTTTATGCAGTTTTCTATGCAGAGACTGTGTGTTTCCTGGGAAGCTTTTTAGGGCTAAAATGGCTGAAAATACCCTAACCCCACCCCTAACCCTACCCCTATTCTAACCTTAGTGAAAAAAAAAAAAAAAAAAAAAAAAATTCTTAATTTTTTTATTGTCCCTACCAATGGGGGTGACAAAGTGTGGGGGGGGGGGGGTGTCATTTACTATTTTTTTTATTTTGATCACTGAGATAGGTTATATCTCAGTGATCAAAATGCACTTTGGAGCGAATCTGCCGGGCGGCAGATTCGGCGGGCGCACTGCGCATGCGCCCGCCATTTTGCAAGATGGCGGCGCCCAGGGAGAAGACGGCCGGACGGACACCGGGTAAGTATAAGGGGGGGAGATTAGGGCACGGGGGGGGGCATCGGAGCACTGGGGGGGGGCATCGGAGCACGGGGGGGGGGGGGGGCATCGGAGCACGGGGGGGTGCATCGGAGCACGGGGGGGCAGCCACACTCCGCCCACGCACTTCCGCCCGCTCCCCCGCACTTCCTGCTGCAGCGGTTCTGCACATCAAATCGCAGTAAAACCCGCAGATATATTTTTGATCTGCGGGTTTTACTGCGATTTTGACCTCACAATGGAGGTCTATGGGTGCAGAACCGCTGCGGTTCAGGAAAAAGAATTGACATGCTCCTTCTTTTTTCCCGCAGCTATTCTGCGCGGCTTTTTACACGAAATTCCGGATCATGTGCACAGCAGTGACTGTTTTCCATAGGGTTACATTGTTATGTACCCTGCATGGAAAACAGCTGCGGAACCGCAGCGGCAATACCGCTGCGGTTCCGCAGTAAAAAACGCACTGTGTGAACATGGCCTAAATCACAGTGCAGTTCTGCAGCAGAAAAAAAAACGCTGCTGGAAACAGTAGAGTCCAGCACTGGACAGTCCCATAGAGAATACATGGCGTGGTGATCGGGCTATACACTAATAAAGATAGACGTTCACACCTTCCTGCCGATCGGACCCCAAAGGGATCCAGTTTCTCCATCTCCCATAAATGAATAACTGGTCAATTTGGGAAAGTGACAGTCAGGGAGATAACGTGATGACGGCTGGAGGTTTTGAGCGATGGGAACCCTCAACCGATCCCAAAAACAGGACCTCGGAACGTCTCTGTAGCCCCAAAACACGATCCTCTTCCGCACCTTTCAATCTGAGTATGCAGAGGACGGTCCCGGTGCTATGTGTGGTGGTGGTGGTGGGGGAGGGATGGATAACAGCTGTCAGAAAATCATCATCTTGTTATTTTGGGGCACATCCCTTTAAAGGGGGCCACTTTAGAATATCTTATCCCACACTCTGCAGACCAAGAGTGCAGGGGGGGGGACTATGGAGCATCATAGACTAGTTATTGGGGGGGGGGGGACTCTATAGAGCACCACAGACCAGTTACAAGCTGCCTATGGATATGCGATATTAATCTGCAGATCTGGTCATCTCTGTGAGACCACAGACCGAGCTGATCGGCCGATCATTTACCCTGGAGCCTCTGGGTACACTGCACCGACTGAGCAGGGCATGGATGGAGCGGTCTATCCCAGCACACAGGGGACGCTCAGTGTGGAGACCCCTGTGCCCTCGCCATATATGGAACAGGCGGCCGGGCCACGTGGTGCAGCAGCAGCTCGCGCCGGAGTTATAATTAGTAGTCCGCGGACAGTGAGCGGCGCCAGACACGTGAGGCCGCGGCGGCGGCAGGATGTGCGGGGAGCAGCAGGCCGCAGTGTGAGGAGCGGAGCTGGTGACCAGGAACCGCTCCCAGCCGCGGCTGTAGTCACCCAGTATCCCCGGAACACTCAGCCCACACGAGCATGAGGCGTCTGGGCCTAGCACCGCGCCCCCTCCTCCTCCGCACTGCCGCCATAAGCGCGGACGCTTTTCTTCCATCCTCTCCCTCCCCGCTCTCCTCACAGCCCCCTCTACTCTCCCGCCGCACACCGCGGGTTCCCTCCACTCACCGTTAAGCTGCTGTTTATCTCTAGTTCCTCTTCGCTGCGCCACACGCGGTTTGCACACGACCCCAAAATGCCCGTCGAGCTGCGCACGGCGCCCCTGACTGAACCGACCAATTAGCTTTCACAACGCACAGCCACTGCCTCACCAACAACCAATCAGGATCCGCGAAAGGCTCCGTAAGAACACGCCCACCGACAGTTTAGATAGGCTGACGCTTGTCAATTAGAACGAACCATTTGTCTTTACGCTATGGGGGGGGGGTGATGCAATCAACATAAATTGAAATATAAAAGACCGCTTTAACAATAACTAGTATTATAACTACTAGGTCTGAAATCAATATTTATTTTACTCCGATTAATAAATTGATTTATATTAGTATTAGAGTATAATTAGAGACATGATTTCTCGTCTGACACCCCCCTTCTGCAGTTGCAGAGTGTAGAGTAAAGCTATGCTAGATGGTACATTCCTATCACGTGACTAGAGGCGGGTTTTGGGGCGGTTCCTGCCGCCTGACCTGTCATTTTACCTCAGTCAGGCGTGGCCGCCATTTTCTGCTTTTTATAAGCAGCTGACTGGTTTCTTCTGAGCTCTTGTCAGCGTGCAGGAGCGTAGAGTTACACGTGCTGTAGGCAGTACTACAGAAAAACACTCATCCCACCTTGTCTTCAGCCCCAGTAGTCCTTATAGAGCAGTATAAGCTCACTGTGTGAAAAAATGTGAAAAACTCAGTTCTAATAAAGTCATATATGTATATAAAATATGCTGTGTGCAGCTTGGGGATACTGGCAGGGCTATAGTTAGGCGCCATGTTTTACTGGGTGCTACGTGAGACAGCGTCTGGCAGGTGGCGGAGGTATAAGATGCGTCGTGTATCCGTTACCGACGACCTGAGGTGAAATCCTCTAATATCTGGGACTAAGCGATCCCTAGGGTGGCGCACACTCACATTTTGGAACATATTCCTAACCGAAAATTGTCATGAATACTGCCCAAAATCTGCCCTGCTGTATAAAAACCGCCACATGTCACTCTGAAACCATTTCCTTCCGGATTCTGCCTATAAGGCCACGTGCACACGTTGCGGAAAGTGGTGCGGATATTTTTCCGGACTTATTTTGGTAAATCCGCAGGTAAACCGCACTGCGGATTTACTGCGTTTTTTGCGCTGATTCCACCTGCGGTTTTACACCTGCGGATTCCTATTATGGAGCAGGTGTAAACCGCTGCAGAATCCGCACAAACAATTGACATGCTGCGGAATAAACAACACTACATTTCCGCGTGTTTTTTTCCACAGCATGTGCACTGTGGATTTTGCTTTCCATAGGTTTACATGGTACTGTAAACTTGGGGAAAACTGCTGCGAATCCGCAGTGGCCAAGCCGCTGCGGATCCGCAGCAAAATCCGCAACATGTGCACATATGTGAAACCAGAACACATGAGCTGCACGCACAGTGAACAAGCCCGTAGAGACATGTTCACACCACCAAGAGACTTGAAAACACAAAAAAGCCCAGTAAAACCAAAAACACACTGTTGCAACAAAATCACAGTAGACAGCGAGTGCTAGTAAAAAGATGGAAAAAACAGGGTATTTGGTTGATACGTTTTTTGCAAAAAATGTATATTAAGCCGCTCTACCAAACGTCAAGGTATACCCATATCAGAGCAGTCCTAACTAATGTATGTAATCCCTATCTGATGTATTTAAAACCTGGTCATATGTACAATACCTGTATGAGCAGGATTCAGAAAAGGAATATCCATGTGGACACGCTGGACAGAACGGCTCCTGTGCGCACAGCTCAAAAAAAGAGGGGTGGAGGCTTCCCCAATCTTGTGGACACAAGAAAACAATTATGTGAAACCAGAACACATGAGCTGCACGCACAGTGAACAAGCCCGTAGAGACATGTACATATGACCAGGTTTTAAATACATCAGATAGGGATTACATACATTAGTTAGGACTGCTCTGATATGGGTATACCTTGACGTTTGGTAGAGCGGCTTAATATACATTTTTTGCAAAAAACGTATCAACCAAATACCCTGTTTTTTCCATCTTTTTACTAGCACTCGCTGTCTACTGTGATTTTTTTGCAACACAGTGTTTTTGGTTTTACTGTGCTTTTTTGTGTTTTCAACATGTGCACATACCCTAAAACTGTGCACATAAAAGTTTTATACACAGGTACAGCAGCAAAAATTAGGGGAGAGTCGCGAATCGCAGCGCAAATGTATCTCAGGTCATTTCCACACGAAAAACCCTCCATGTGAACATACCTTTCAGCTGTGGGCATCTTTTGAAGCAGGTCTGCTCCAAAAAAAAAGCCTGAAAAATTGCTAAAAAAAAATACAGTACAGGCCAAAAGTTTGGACACACCTTCTCATTTAAAGATTTTTCTGTATTTTCATGACTGAAAATTGTAAATTCACACTGAAGGCATCAAAATAATAATAATAATTTTTATTTATATAGCGCCAACATATTCCGCAGCACTTTACAATTAAGCGGGGTCATGTACAGACAATAAATTCAGTATAAGTTAAGACAATTTAAACAGTGACATTAGGAGTGAGGTCCCTGCTCACAAGCTTACAATCTACAAGGAAATGGGGGGACACAATAGGTGAAAAGTGCTTGTTATTTCAGGTCTGGCAATTATAATAAATAGGGATTTTCATATAAAGCTGCATGATCCGGTCATCAGCTCGTGTGTTTAAGTGCAATAGTCAAGTATCAAGTGCAGTTATCGTGTGCATGGAGGGTGTGGAGACAGATGAATAGTAGGGTGCAGATTCATACGCATATACGGTAATATTTGGAAGGAGGGAACAGGACAAAGTTAGTTTACTGAGTAGTTGATGTGGTAGGCTTGTTTGAAGAGATGGGTTTTTAAAGCGCTCTTGAATAGGTCGGGGCTAGGTATCAGTCTGATCGTTTGGGGAAGTGCATTCCAGAGAGCTGGCGCAGCACGAGAGAAGTCTTGGAGATGGAGGTGCAAGGTTCGGATTATGGGGAATGTTAGCCTTAGGTCATTTGTAGAATGGAGGGCACGTGTAGGGCGATAGACGGAGATGAGAGAGGAGATATAAGGCGGTGCAGAACTGTGGAGAGCTTTGTGGGTGAGAGAGATGAGTTTATACTGGACCCTGTAGCGAATGGGAAGCCAGTGTAATGACTGGCACAAGATGGAGGCATCGGTGAAGCGGCTGGACAGAAATTTGACCCTGGCTGCCGCATTCAAGATGGATTGGGAAGGAGAAAGTTTGGAAAGAGGGAGACGGATCAGAAGAGAGTGTGAAACAACTGAAATTATGTCTAATATTCTAGGTTCTTCAAAGTAGCCACCTTTTGCTTTGATGACTGCTTTGCACACTCTTGGCCAGGGGTTCCCAACCTGTAGCTCGGGAGCCACATGTGGCTCGCGGTCCCAGGAATTGTGGCTCGCGACTGTCTGCCAGCTTGGTGCATTAGCTCCAGTGTTGTGGATTCTGTTTTTGGGCTCCCTCTGGTGGTTACAGATGGTACTGGGTGACTTGTGTTCTCTGCGGTCTCTGGTGTCCACCTGTTCTATCAGGATATGGGAGTTTCCTATTTAACCTGGCTTTCTTGTCATTTCCTCGCCGGCTATCAATGTAATCAGTGTGACTTGTTACCTCTGCTTCCCGCTTCTGTATTCTTCAGGACAAGCTAAGTTTTTGATTTTCCTGCTCCACGTTTTGCTTAATTTTTGTCTTAGTCCAGCTTGCAGATATGTGATTCCTTTTTGCTGGTTGCTCTAGTGGGCTGATATTACTCCTCATGTTCCATGAGTTGGAACATGAGTTCAAGTAATTTCAGGATGGTTTTTTGTAGGGTTTTTCGCTGACCGCGCAGTTCACTTTTGTATCCTCTGCTATCTAGCTTTAGCGGGCCTCATTTTGCTGAATCTGTTTTCATAACTACGTATGTGCTTTCCTCTCATTTCACCGTCATTACATGTGGGGGGCTGCTATTTCTGTGGGGTGTTTCTCTGGAGGCAAGAGAGGTCTGTGTTTCTTCTAATAGGGAAAGTTAGTTCTTCGGCTGGCGCGAGACGTCTAGAATCATCGTAGGCACGTTCCCCGGCTACAGCTAGTTGTGTGTTGAGGTTCAGGATCGCGGTCAGCTCAGTTTCCATCACCCTAGAGCTTGTTTTGTTTTTTGTGCTAGTCCTTTTGTGATCCCCTGCCATTGGGATCATGACAGTATAGCCGGCCAAAAAGTGGTAATCGTATTGGCTGAAGTAGGAGGAAAAGTAGTCTGAGGAAGTTTTTTTTTTTTTTCCCCCTCAGAGTTTGCTGCATAGCCTTAATTGCAGCCTGGCTGCGTCTTACCTCCTCTTAATCCTTGAATGGCTCTGACCTCAGCTGTTTATCATGGACGTCCAGAGTTTGGCTTCCGGCCTGAATAATCTTGCTGCTAAGGTTCAAAATATACAAGATTTTGTTGTACATGCTCCTATGTCTGAACCTAGAATTCCTATCCCAGAGTTTTTTTCTGGAGATAGATCTAGTTTTCTGAATTTTAGGAACAATTGCAAGTTGTTTCTTTCTTTGAAATCTCGCTCTTCTGGAGACCCTGCTCAGCAAGTCAAGATTGTTATATCTTTCCTGCGGGGTGACCCTCAGAATTGGGCATTTGCATTGGCACCAGGGGATCCTGCGTTGCTCAATGTGGATGCGTTTTTTCTGGCATTGGGTTTGCTCTATGAGGAACCTAACCTAGAGATTCAGGCTGAAAAAGCTTTATTGGCTCTCTCTCAGGGGCAAGATGAAGCAGAAATATATTGTCAGAAATTTCGGAAATGGTCGGTGCTTACTCAGTGGAATGAGTGCGCCCTGGCTGCAAGATTCAGAGATGGCCTTTCTGAGGCAATTAAAGATGTCATGGTGGGGTTCCCTGCGCCTACAGGTCTGAATGAGTCTATGACTATGGCTATTCAGATTGATCGGCGTTTACGGGAGCGCAAACCTGTGCACCATTTGGCGGTGTCTTCTGAACAGGCACCTGAGACAATGCAATGTGATAGAATTCAGTCCAGAAGTGAACGGCAAAACTATAGGCGGAAAAATGGGTTGTGTTTTTATTGTGGTGATTCAGCTCATGTTATATCAGCATGCTCTAAACGCACAAAAAAGGTTGATAAGTCTGTTGCCATTAGTACTTTACAGTCTAAGTTCATTCTGTCTGTGACTCTGATTTGTTCATTATCAGCCATTTCCGTCGATGCCTATGTGGATTCAGGCGCTGCCCTGAGTCTTATGGATTGGTCATTTGCCAACCGCTGTGGGTTTAGTCTGGAGCCTCTGGAAGTCCCTATTCCTTTGAAAGGAATTGACTCTACACCTTTGGCTATGAATAAACCTCAGTACTGGACACAAGTGACCATGCGTATGACTCCCGTTCATCAGGAGGTGATTCGCTTCCTGGTACTGTATAATTTACATGATGTCTTAGTGCTTGGTCTGCCATGGTTACAAACTCATAACCCAGTCTTGGACTGGAAAACGATGTCTGTGTTAAGCTGGGGATGTCAGGGGGTTCATGATGATGCACCTCCGATTTCTATCGCTTCATCTACTCCTTCTGAGGTTCCGGTATTTTTGTCTGATTATCGGGATGTTTTTGAGGAGCCTAAGCTCAATTTGCTTCCTCCTCACAGGGATTGCGATTGTGCTATAGATTTGATTCCTGGCAGTAAATTTCCTAAAGGTCGTTTGTTCAATCTGTCAGTGCCAGAGCATACTGCTATGCGGGATTATGTTAAGGAGTCCTTGGAAAAGGGACATATCCGTCCATCTTCGTCCCCTTTGGGAGCAGGTTTTTTTTTTTGTCGCCAAAAAAGATGGTTCCTTGAGGCCTTGTATAGATTACCGTCTTTTGAATAAGATTACAGTTAAATATCAGTATCCTTTGCCATTGTTGACTGATTTGTTCGCTCGCATTAAGGGGGCTAAATGGTTCACTAAGATTGATCTTCGGGGTGCGTATAATCTTGTGCAGATAAAGCAGGGTGATGAGTGGAAAACCGCATTTAACACGCCTGAGGGCCATTTTGAGTATTTGGTGATGCCTTTTGGACTTTCTAATGCTCCTTCTGTCTTCCAGTCCTTTATGCACAATATTTTCCGTGAATATCTGGATAAATTTATGATTGTGTATTTGGATGATGTTTTGGTTTTTTCGGATGACTGGGAGTCCCATGTTCAGCAGGTCAGGAAGGTGTTTCAGGTCCTGCGGGCCAATTCTTTGTTTGTAAAAGGTTCAAAGTGTCTCTTTGGAGTCCAGAAGATTTCTTTTTTGGGGTATATTTTTTCCCCTTCTACTATTGAGATGGATCCCGTCAAGGTTCAGGCTATTTGTGACTGGACGCAGCCTACATCTCTTAAGAGTCTACAGAAGTTCTTGGGCTTTGCTAATTTTTATCGTCGTTTCATAACTAATTTTTCTAGTGTTGTTAAGCCTTTGACGGATTTGACTAAGAAGGGTGCTGATGTTGCTGATTGGTCTCCTGCGGCTGTGGAGGCCTTTCAGGAACTTAAGCGCCGGTTTTCTTCTGCTCCTGTGTTGCGTCAGCCAGATGTTTCGCTTCCTTTTCAGGTTGAGGTTGATGCTTCCGAGATTGGAGCGGGGGCGGTTTTGTCACAGAGAAGCTCCGATGGCTCAGTGATGAAGCCATGTGCGTTCTTTTCTAGAAAGTTTTCGCCCACTGAGCGGAATTATGATGTTGGTAATCGGGAGCTTTTGGCCATGAAGTGGGCATTTGAGGAGTGGCGTCATTGGCTTGAGGGTGCTAGACATCGTGTGGTGGTCTTGACTGATCACAAAAATCTGATTTACCTTGAGTCTGCCAAGCGTCTGAATCCTAGACAGGCTCGTTGGTCACTGTTTTTCTCCCGTTTCGATTTTGTGGTTTCATACCTGCCAGGTTCAAAGAATGTGAAGGCGGATGCTCTTTCTAGGAGTTTTGTGCCTGACTCCCCTGGAAATTCTGAGCCCACTGGTATCCTTAGGGATGGGGTGATTTTGTCGGCTGTCTCCCCAGACTTGCGACGTGCTTTGCAGGAGTTTCAGGCGGATAAACCTGATCGTTGTCCGCCTGAAAGACTGTTTGTTCCGGATAATTGGACCAGTAGAGTCATCTCCGAGGTCCATTCTTCTGCGTTGGCAGGTCATCCTGGAATATTTGGTACTAGAGACTTGGTGGCCAGGTCTTTTTGGTGGCCTTCCTTGTCGAGGGATGTGCGTTCTTTTGTGCAGTCTTGTGAAGTTTGCGCTCGGGCTAAGCCTTGCTGTTCTCGGGCCAGTGGATTGTTGTCACCTTTGCCTATTCCGAAGAGGCCTTGGACGCACATTTCCATGGACTTTATTTCGGATCTCCCTGTCTCTCAAAAAATGTCAGTCATCTGGGTTGTGTGTGACCGCTTTTCTAAGATGGTTCATCTGGTACCCTTGCCTAAGTTGCCTTCCTCCTCTGAGTTGGTCTCTCTGTTTTTTCAGAACGTGGTTCCTTTGCATGGGATTCCGGAGAGCATCGTTTCTGACAGGGGATCCCAGTTTGTGTCTAGATTTTGGCGGACGTTCTGTGCTAAGATGGGCATTGATTTGTCCTTTTCGTCTGCATTCCATCCTCAGACGAATGGCCAGACGGAACGAACTAATCAGACCTTGGAAACTTATTTAAGGTGTTTTGTTTCTGCTGATCAAGATGACTGGGTTACCTTTTTGCCGCTTGCCGAATTTGCCCTTAATAATCGGGCTAGTTCTGCTACCTTGGTTTCTCCTTTCTTTTGTAATTCGGGGTTTCATCCTCGTTTTTCCTCTGGTCAGGTGGAGCCTTCTGATTGTCCTGGAGTGGACATGGTGGTGGATAGGTTGCATCAGATTTGGAGTCATCTGGTGGACAATTTGAAGTTGTCCCAGGAGAGGGCTCAGCAGTTTGCTAATCGCCGTCGCCGCGTGGGTCCTCGACTTCGTGTTGGGGACTTGGTGTGGTTGTCTTCTCGTTTTGTTCCTATGAAGGTCTCTTCTCCTAAGTTCAAGCCTCGGTTCATCAGTCCCTATAGGATCTTGGAAATTCTTAACCCTGTGTCGTTTCGTTTGGATCTCCCGGCATTGTTTGCTATTCATAATGTGTTCCATCGGTCGTTGTTGCGGAAGTATGAGGTACCTGTTGTTCCTTCGCTTGAGCCTCCTGCTCCGGTGCTGGTGGAGGGAGAATTGGAGTATGTTGTGGAGAAGATCTTGGATTCTCGTGTTTCCAGACGGAAACTCCAATATTTGGTCAAGTGGAAGGGTTATGGTCAGGAGGATAATTCTTGGGTGGTTGCCTCTGATGTTCATGCTGCTGATTTGGTCCGTGCATTTCATAGGGCTCATCCTGGTCGCCCTGGTGGTTCTCGTGAGGGTTCGGTGACCCCTCCTCAAGGGGGGGGTACTGTTGTGGATTCTGTTTTTGGGCTCCCTCTGGTGGTTACAGATGGTACTGGGTGACTTGTGTTCTCTGCGGTCTCTGGTGTCCACCTGTTCTATCAGGATATGGGAGTTTCCTATTTAACCTGGCTTTCTTGTCATTTCCTCACCGGCTATCAATGTAATCAGTGTGACTTGTTACCTCTGCTTCCCGCTTCTGTATTCTTCAGGACAAGCTAAGTTTTTGATTTTCCTGCTCCACGTTTTGCTTAATTTTTGTCTTAGTCCAGCTTGCAGATATGTGATTCCTTTTTGCTGGTTGCTCTAGTGGGCTGATATTACTCCTCATGTTCCATGAGCTGGAACATGAGTTCAAGTAATTTCAGGATGGTTTTTTGTAGGGTTTTTCGCTGACCGCGCAGTTCACTTTTGTATCCTCTGCTATCTAGCTTTAGCGGGCCTCATTTTGCTGAATCTGTTTTCATAACTACGTATGTGCTTTCCTCTCATTTCACCGTCATTACATGTGGGGGGCTGCTATTTCTGTGGGGTGTTTCTCTGGAGGCAAGAGAGGTCTGTGTTTCTTCTAATAGGGAAAGTTAGTTCTTCGGCTGGCGCGAGACGTCTAGAATCATCGTAGGCACGTTCCCCGGCTACAGCTAGTTGTGTGTTGAGGTTCAGGATCGCGGTCAGCTCAGTTTCCATCACCCTAGAGCTTGTTTTGTTTTTGTGCTTGTCCTTTTGTGATCCCCTGCCATTGGGATCATGACACTCCAGGTCTAGCAAACAGGTATGAAGAGTACATCTGAAAATTGTGAATTTTTGAGAAGCCCAGCACAGAAGATTAGATCTGGATGCACATATAATGGTCTTAGGGGTTTAGAGATGTTTTAGGTATGGTATGCTGGAGGATGATACTACCTATTAGAGGAGGTTCTTGAAGCTAGATGCAACAGTGTTTTGGGAGTCCTTGATGGGATAATACTGAATTGGGGCATTGTTGGAACCTCTGAATCTCAGTGTACTGCTTTGGAAATGCTTCGGTTATCATTTTACCCATAATGGTGGCTTTGGTTGACACAACTTTGAGGGGGACAGAAGCAGAATGTTGCTCGTGACCACCTCTCAGGAGCTTAATGTGGCTCGCGACCCTCTCTCTGTGCTAAATGTGGCTCTCAAGGTCTAAAAGGTTGGGGACCTCTGCTCTTGGCATTCTCTTGATGCGCTTCAAGAGGTAGTCACCGGGAATGGTCTTTCAACAATCTTGAAGGAGTTCCCAGAGTTGTTTAGCACTTGTTGGCCCTTTTGCCTTCCCTCGACGGTCCAGCTCACCCCAAACCATCTCGATTGGATTCAGGTCTGGTGACTGTGGAGGCCAGGTCATCTGGCGTAGCACCACATCACTCTCCTTCTTGGTCAAATAGCCCTTACACAGCCTGGAGGTGTGTTTGGGGTCATTGTCCTGTTGCAAAATAAATGATGGTCCAACTAAACGCAAACCGGATGGAATAGCATGCCGCTGCAAGATGCTGTGGTAGCCATGCTCGTTCAGTATGCCTTAAATTTTGAATAAATCCCCAACAGTGTCACCAGCAAAGCACCCCCCACACCATCACACCTCCTCCTCCATGCTTCACGGTGGGAACCAGGCATGTAGAGTCCATCCGTTCACCTTTTCTGTGTCACACAAAGACACGGTGGTAGAAACCAAAGATCTCAAATTTGGACTCCTCAGACCAAAGCACAGATTTCCACTGGTCTAATGTCCATTCCTTGTGTTCTTTAGCCCAAACAAGTCTCTTCTGCTTGTTGCCTGTCCTTAGCAGTGGTTTCCTAGCAGCTATTTTACCATGAAGGCCTGCTGCACAAAGTCTCCTCTTAACAGTTGTTGTAGAGATGTGTCTGCTGCTAGAACTCTGTGTGGCATTGACCTGGTCTCTAATCTGAGCCGTGGACAGCAAGATATACACAAGGGAAAATACCTAGTGGCTGATACTTTTGAGTGATTTTTTATTTTATTTTTTCTGGGGGGGGGGGTTAAACATTACAATGTACAAATACAAATATTTGCAGATTCTTTATTTAGTACATTATCTATCATATGCAGGGGAGAAGTTGTCTGAAAGTACAGCAACCAATTAAAGTATGCAACAAAACAAAGGGAAGTCATTCAAGAAGTTGTTCACTACTTGGACAACTTCTTCTCTTACCCCTCGCTTGGCCGCCATAAAATAATAAAGCTTATACTCACCTCCCGTGCCGGCGCCCTTCCTGCGGTGTCGGCGCTCCGTCTCTCAAGGCTCCCGTGCTGTTGCTGTGACATGTGACGCCCCTGGACCGCGAGCGCCAACAACACGGGAACAGCGCCAGCATGGGAGGTGAGTATAGGCTTTATTATTTTAGGGGAGCCAATTTTTTTCTTCCTTTGCAGTGAGGAAGGGCAAACACCCTGAAACACACATCTGCAAATAGGACAGCTGGTTTGGCTTTAATCCTAAGTAGTGATGAGGTGTTATCCGAGCATGCCGTGTGCTATCCAAGTGACTTCAGCATGCTGGAATAATATGTTTGAGTCCCCGCGCCTGCATGTCTTGCAGCTGTACGACAGCCACAACACATGCAGGGATTGCCTAACAAACAAGGATGCCTAACATATTTTTGAGCACGCCGATGTCACTCGATTAGCATTGGAGTAAGCTCGGATAACACCTTATCGAAGCAGGTTCGCTCATCACTAATCCTATGCATTATGTGGCATGGGTCATAATAAAGTGTCGATATTGACTTTTAGGATTGCTACTTCCAGTAGGTGGCGCTAGAGTTCTCTGAAGAGGCAATTTGCATCTATAACAGCACTTGAGAGAGTCCCCTGTTGTATGAACCACTAGAACATTGTCCTGAGCTGTAAAATTAACCCCTTAGCGACCTCCGATACGCCTTTTAACAGCGGCCGCTAAGGGTACTTAAACCACAGCGCCGTTAATTAACGGCGCTGTGGAAAAAGTAAATAGCGCCCCCCAGAGTCGGATTTTCTCTGGGGTCTCGGCTGCCGGGGGTAGCCGAGACCCCAGAGAACATGATTCGGGGGGGTTTTACCGACCCCGCATTTGCGATCGTCGGTAATTAACCGTTTACCGGCAATCACAAAAAAAAAAACGTGATCTCTTTTTAATTTCTCTGTCCTCCGATGTGATCGCACATCAGAGGACAGAGAAAAGGGGTCCCAGATAGCCCCCCATTACTCACCTATCTCCCCCGGTGCTCCTCGTGGCTCCCGGTGGGCGCTGCCATCTTCAAAATGGCGGGCGCATGCGCAGTGCGCCCGCCGGCCGGCACCAGGAGAATCTTTGGGGTCTCGGCTGCCGGGGGTAGCCGAGACCCCAAAGAACATGATCGGTGTCGGTTTTTCCGACCCCTGTTTTACGATCGCCGGTAATTAACTGTTTACCGGCGACCGCAAAAAAAAAAAAAATCAAAGTGTAATTCTCTGTCCTCTGATGTGATCGCACATCAGAGGACAGAGAAATAGGGGGATTCAGGGACCCTATTATACTTACCGGTGTCCCTGGATCCTCCTGCTGCTCCTCCTGGCTGCCGGGGAAAAGAAAATGGCGGGCGCATGCGCAGTGCGCCCGCCATCTATCGCCATCTGCCGGCCGAAAGGAGAAGAGCAGTTGGGGCTAAAATTAGGGTTAGGGCTAGGGTTAGGGCTAGGGCTAGGGTTAGGGTTAGGGCTAGGGTTAGGGCTAGGGTTAGGGTTAGGGCTAGGGTTAGGGCTAGGGTTAGAGCTAGGGTTAGGGCTAGGGTTAGGGTTGGGGCTAAATTTAGGGTTAGGGTTGGGGCTAAATTCAGGGTTAGGATTCTTTCACACTTACGTCGGTACGGGGCCGTCGCAATGTGTCGGCCCGACATACCGACGCACGTTGTGAAAATTGTGCACAACGTGGGCAGCGGATGTAGTTTTTCAATGCATCTGCTGCCCAATCTATGTCCTGGGGAGGAGGGGGCGGAGTTACGGCCACGCATGTGCATTCAGAAATGGCGGACGCGACGTACAAAAAAAGTTACTTTGAACATTTTTTGTGCCGACGGTCCGCCAAAACACAACTGATCCAGCGCACGACGGACGCGACGTGTGGCCATCCGTCACGATCCGTTGGCAATCCAAGTCTATGGACAAAAAAACGCATCCTGCGGGCACATTTGGAGGATCCGTTTTTTGTCCAAAACGACGGATTGCGACGGATGCCAAACGACGCAAGTGTGAACGTAGCCTTAGGGCTAGGGCTAGGGTTGGGGCTAAAGTTTTTTTTAATTATTATTATACATTTTTATAGCGCCATTTATTCCATGGCGCTTTACATGTAAATACATTAAACATGTATTAAACATGAGCAGATAACAGGCACACGGGTACATAAGGAGGGAGGACCCTGCCCGCGAGGGCTCACAGTCTGCAGGGGATGGGTGATGAAACACTAGGAGAGGGTAGGGCAGGTTGCGCGGCGGTTCAGTAAGTTAGGTTTAGATTTGGGGTTAGGATTTGGATTAGAGTTGGTATTAGGGTTAGGGTTGGCATTAGGGTTACGCTTGGGATTAGGGTTAGGTTTGGGATTAGGGTTAAGGTTAGGGTTGTGATTAGGGGTGTATTGGGATTAGGGTTAGGTTTGAGGTTAGGGTTGAGATTAGGATTAGGGGTGTGTTGGATTTAGGGTTTTGATTAGGGTTATGGTTAGGGTTGACATTAGGGTTGTTTTGGGGTAAGGGTTGTGATTATCGTTAGGGTTAGTGATTAGGATTATGGATCGGGTTGGGATTAGGATTAGGGGTGTGTTGGGGTTAGGGTTGGAGCTAGAATTGGGGTTTTCCACTGTTTAGTTACATCAGGGGGTCTCCAAACACGACAGCCAATTTTGCGCTCAAAAAGTCAAATGGTGCTCCCTCCCTTCTGAGCTCTGCCGTGCGCCCAAACAGTGGGTTACCCCCACATATGGGGCATCAACGTACTCGGGATAAATTGGACAACAACTTCTGGGGTCCAATTTCTCCTGTTACCCTTGTGAAAATAAAAACTTGGGGGCTACAAAATCTTTTTTGTGGAAAAAAAAATATTTTTTTATTTTCACGACTCTGCATTCTAAACTTCTGTGAAGCACTGGGGCATTCAAAGTTCTCACCACACATCTAGATAAGTTCCTTGGGGGGTCTAGTTTCCAAAATGGGGTCAATTGTGGGGGGTCACTACTGTTTAGGTACATCAGGGGCTCTGCAAACGCAACATAACGCCCACAGACCATTCTATCTAAGTCTGCATTCCAAAACAGCGCTCCTTCCCTTCCCAGCTCTGCCGTGCGCCCAAACAGTGGTTTACCCCCACATATGGGGCATCAGCATACTCGGGATAAATTGGACAACAACTTTTGGGGTCCAATTTTTCCTGTTACCTGTTATGATAGGCAATTCAGTACCACAATGGACATAGCGGTCAGAGCACATACAGTGATCTGACAATAACCCAAAATCATAGAACGAGCTCTGAGACATGGGAACTCTGCAGACCGCAATCCCTAATCCTCTCCAAACAACACTAGAGGCAGACGTGGATTGCGCCTAACTCTGCCTATGCAACTCGGCACAGCCTGAGAAACTAACTAGCCTGAAGATAGAAAATAAGCCTACCTTGCCTCAGAGAAATACCCCAAAGGAAAAGGCAGCCCCCCACATATAATGACTGTGAGTAAGATGAAAAGACAAACGTAGGGATGAAATAGATTCAGCAAAGTGAGGCCCGACTTTCTTAACAGAGCGAGGATAGGAAAGATAACTTTGCGGTCTACACAAAACCCTAAAGAAAACCACGCAAAGGGGGCAAAAAGACCCTCCGTACCGAACTAACGGCACAGAGGTACACCCTTTGCGTCCCAGAGCTTCCAGCAAAACAATTAGACAAGCTGGACAGAAAAAATAGCAAACAAATAGCAAAGAAGAACTTAGCTATGCAGAGCAGCAGGCCACAGGAATGATCCAGGGAAAAACAAGTCCAACACTGGAACATTGACAGGAAGCCAGGATCAAAGCATTAGGTGGAGTTAAGTAGAGCAGTACCTAACGACCTCACCACATCACCTGAGGTAGGAAACTCAGAAGCCGCAATGCCATTTTCCTCCACCAACAGAAGCTCACAGAGAGAATAAGCCGAAGTACCACTTGTGACCACAGGAGGGAGCTCTGCCACAGAATTCACACCAGTACCCCCCCCTTGAGGAGGGGTCACCGAACCCTCACCAGAGCCCCCAGGACGACCAGGATGAGCCACATGAAAGGCACAAACAAGATCGGGAGCATGGACATCAGAGGCAAAAACCCAGGAATTATCTTCCTGAGCATAACCCTTCCATTTAACCAGATACTGGAGTTTCCGTCTTGAAACACGAGAATCCAAAATCTTCTCCACAATATACTCCAACTCCCCCTCCACCAAAACCGGGGCAGGAGGGTCAACAGATGGAACCATAGGTGCCACGTATCTCCGCAACAATGACCTATGGAATACGTTATGTATGGAAAAAGAATCTGGAAGGGTCAGACGAAAAGACACAGGATTAAGAACCTCAGAAATCCTATACGGACCAATGAAACGAGGTTTAAACTTAGGAGAGGACACCTTCATAGGAATAGGACGAGAAGATAACCAAACCAGATCCCCAACACGAAGTCGGGGACCCACACAGCGTCTGCGATTAGCAAAACGTTGAGCCCTCTCCTGGGACAAGGTCAAATTGTCCACTACATGAGTCCAAATCTGCTGCAACCTGTCCACCACAGTATCCACACCAGGACAGTCCGAAGACTCAACCTGTCCTGAAGAGAAACGAGGATGGAACCCAGAGTTGCAGAAAAATGGCGAAACCAAGGTAGCCGAGCTGGCCCGGTTATTAAGGGCGAACTCAGCCAAAGGCAAAAAGGACACCCAGTCATCCTGATCAGCAGAAACAAAACATCTCAGATATGTTTCCAAGGTCTGATTGGTTCGTTCGGTCTGGCCATTAGTCTGAGGATGGAAAGCCGAGGAAAAAGACAGGTCAATGCCCATCCTACCACAAAAGGCTCGCCAAAACCTCGAAACAAACTGGGAACCTCTGTCAGAAACTATATTCTCTGGAATACCATGTAAACGAACCACATGCTGGAAGAACAATGGCACCAAATCAGAGGAGGAAGGCAATTTAGACAAGGGTACCAGATGGACCATCTTAGAAAAGCGATCACAGACCACCCAAATGACTGACATCTTTTGAGAAACGGGAAGATCTGAAATAAAATCCATAGAGATATGTGTCCAAGGTCTCTTCGGGACCGGCAAGGGCAAAAGCAACCCACTGGCACGAGAACAGCAGGGCTTAGCCCGAGCACAAATCCCACAGGACTGCACAAAAGTACGCACATCCCGCGACAGAGATGGCCACCAAAAGGATCTAGCCACTAACTCTCTGGTACCAAAGATTCCAGGATGACCAGCCAACACCGAACAATGAACCTCAGAGATAACTTTATTCGTCCACCTATCAGGGACAAACAGTTTCTCCGCTGGACAACAATCAGGTTTATTAGCCTGAAATTTTTGCAGCACCCGCCGCATATCAGGGGAGATGGCAGACACAATTACTCCCTCCTTGAGGATACCCGCCGGCTCAGACAAACCCGGAGAGTCGGGCACAAAACTCCTAGACAGAGCATCCGCCTTCACAGTTTTAGAGCCCGGAAGGTACGAAATCACAAGGTCAAAACGGGCAAAAAACAGCGACCAACGAGCCTGTCTAGGATTCAACCGCTTGGCAGACTCGAGATAAGTCAAGTTCTTATGATCAGTCAATACCACCACGCGATGCTTAGCTCCTTCAAGCCAATGACGCCACTCCTCGAATGCCCACTTCATGGCCAGCAACTCTCCGTTGCCCACATCATAATTTCGCTCAGCAGGCGAAAACTTCCTGGAAAAAAAAGCGCATGGTTTCATCACTGAGCAATCAGAACCTCTCTTCGACAAAACAGCCCCTGCTCCAATCTCAGAAGCATCAACCTCGACCTGGAACGGAAGAGAAACATCTGGTTGACACAACACAGGGGCAGAAGAAAAACGACGCTTCAACTCTTGAAAGGCTTCCACAGCAGCAGAAGACCAATTGACCACATCAGCACCCTTCTTGGTCAAATCGGTCAATGGTTTAGCAATACTAGAAAAATTGCAGATGAAGCGACGATAAAAATTGGCAAAGCCCAGGAACTTTTGCAGACTTTTCAGAGATGTCGGCTGAGTCCAATCATGGATGGCTTGGACCTTAACAGGATCCATCTCGATAGTAGAAGGGGAAAAGATGAACCCCAAAAATGAAACCTTCTGCACACCAAAGAGACACTTTGATCCCTTCACAAACAAAGAATTAGCACGCAGGACCTGAAAAACCGTTCTGACCTGCTTCACATGAGACTCCCAATCATCCGAGAAGATCAAAATGTCATCCAAGTACACAATCAGGAATTTATCCAGGTACTCTCGGAAGATGTCATGCATAAAGGACTGAAATACTGATGGAGCATTGGCAAGTCCGAATGGCATCACTAGATACTCAAAATGACCCTCGGGCGTATTAAATGCAGTTTTCCATTCATCGCCTTGCTTAATTCGCACCAGATTATACGCACCACGAAGATCTATCTTGGTGAACCAACTAGCCCCCTTAATCTGAGCAAACAGATCAGATAACAATGGCAAGGGGTACTGAAATTTAACCGTGATCTTATTAAGAAGGCGGTAATCTATACAAGGTCTCAGCGAACCATCCTTCTTGGCTACAAAAAAGAACCCTGCTCCTAATGGCGACGATGACGGGCGAATATGCCCCTTCTCCAGGGATTCCTTCACATAACTGCGCATAGCGGTGTGCTCAGGCACGGATAAATTAAACAGTCGACCTTTTGGGAATTTACTACCAGGAATCAAATTGATAGCACAATCACAATCCCTATGCGGAGGTAGGGTATCGGACTTGGGCTTATCAAATACATCCCGGTAATCAGACAAGAACTCTGGGACCTCAGAAGGGGTGGATGACGAAATTGACAGAAATGGAACATCACCATGTACCCCCTGACAACCCCAGCTGGACACCGACATGGATTTCCAATCTAATACTGGATTATGGACTTGTAGCCATGGCAATCCCAACACGACCACATCATGCAGATTATGCAACACCAGAAAGCGAATATCCTCCTGATGTGCAGGAGCCATGCACATGGTCAGCTGGGTCCAGTACTGAGGCTTATTCTTGGCCAAAGGTGTAGCATCAATTCCTCTCAATGGAATAGGACACTGCAAGGGCTCCAAGAAAAACCCACAACGCTTAGCATACTCCAAGTCCATCAAATTCAGGGCAGCGCCTGAATCCACAAATGCCATGACAGAATACGATGACAAAGAGCAGATCAAGGTAACGGACAGAAGAAATTTTGACTGTACCGTACCAATGGTGGCAGACCTAGCGAACCGCTTAGAGCGCTTAGGACAATCAGAGATGGCATGAGTGGAATCACCACAGTAGAAACACAGACCATTCAGACGTCTGTGTTCTTGCCGTTCAACTCTGGTCAAAGTCCTATCGCACTGCATAGGCTCAGGTTTAAGCTCAGGTAATACCGCCAAATGGTGCACAGATTTACGCTCACGCAAGCGTCGACCGATCTGAATGGCCAAAGACATAGACTCATTCAGACCAGCAGGCATAGGAAATCCCACCATGACATCCTTAAGGGTTTCAGAGAGACCTTTTCTGAAAATAGCTGCGAGCGCACCTTCATTCCATTGAGTGAGTACGGACCACTTTCTAAATTTCTGACAATATACCTCTATCTCATCCTGACCCTGACACAGAGCCAGCAAATTTTTCTCTGCCTGATCCACTGAATTAGGTTCATCGTACAGCAATCCGAGCGCCAGGAAAAACGCATCGATATTACTTAATGCAGGATCTCCTGACGCAAGAGAAAATGCCCAGTCCTGAAGGTCGCCACGTAAAAAAGAAATAATGATCCTAACTTGTTGAACTGGGTCACCAGAGGAGCGAGGTTTCAAAGCCAGAAATAGTTTACAATTATTTTTGAAACTCAGAAATTTAGTTCTATCTCCAAAAAACAAATCAGGAATAGGAATTCTCGGTTCTAACATAGAATTCTGAACCACAAAGTCTTGAATATTTTGTACTCTTGCCGTGAGCTGATCCACACATGAAGACAGACCTTTAATGTCCATCGCTACACCTGTGTCCTGAACCACCCAAATGTCTAGGGGAAAAAAAAGGCAAAACACAGTGCAAAGAAAAAAAAATGGTCTCAGAACTTCTTTTATCCCTCTATTGAGAATCATTAGTACTTTTGGCTTCCTGTACTGTTATGATAGGCAATTCAGTACTACAATGGACATAGCGGTCAGAGCACATACAGTGATCTGACAATAACCCAAAATCATAGAACGAGCTCTGAGACATGGGAACTCTGCAGACCGCAATCCCTAATCCTCTCCAAACAACACTAGAGGCAGCCGTGGATTGCGCCTAACTCTGCCTATGCAACTCGGCACAGCCTGAGAAACTAACTAGCCTGAAGATAGAAAATAAGCCTACCTTGCCTCAGAGAAATACCCCAAAGGAAAAGGCAGCCCCCCACATATAATGACTGTGAGTAAGATGAAAAGACAAACGTAGGGATGAAATAGATTCAGCAAAGTGAGGCCCGACTTTCTTAACAGAGCGAGGATAGGAAAGATAACTTTGCGGTCTACACAAAACCCTAAAGAAAACCACGCAAAGGGGGCAAAAAGACCCTCCGTACCGAACTAACGGCACAGAGGTACACCCTTTGCGTCCCAGAGCTTCCAGCAAAACAATTAGACAAGCTGGACAGAAAAAATAGCCAACAAATAGCAAAGAAGAACTTAGCTATGCAGAGCAGCAGGCCACAGGAATGATCCAGGGAAAAACAAGTCCAACACTGGAACATTGACAGGAAGCCAGGATCAAAGCATTAGGTGGAGTTAAGTAGAGCAGTACCTAACGACCTCACCACATCACCTGAGGTAGGAAACTCAGAAGCCGCAATGCCATTTTCCTCCACCAACAGAAGCTCACAGAGAGAATAAGCCGAAGTACCACTTGTGACCACAGGAGGGAGCTCTGCCACAGAATTCACAACAGTTACCCTTGTGAAAATAAAAACTTGGGGGCTACAAAATCTTTTTTGTGGAAAAAAAAATATTTTTTTATTTTCACGACTCTGCATTCTAAACTTCTGTGAAGCACTTGTGCATTCAAAGTTCTCACCACACATCTAGATAAGTTCCTTTGGGGGGTCTAGTTTCCAAAATGGGGTCACTTGTGGGGGGTTACTACTGGTTAGGTACATCAGGGGCTCTGCAATCGCAATATAACGCCCACAGTCCATTCTATCAAAGTCTGCATTCCAAAACAGCGCTCCTTCCCTTCCGAGCTCTGCCGTGCGCCCAAACAGTGGTTTACCCCCACATATGGCACATCAGTGTACTCGGGATAAATTGGACAACAACTATTGCAGTCCAATTTCTCCTGTTACCCTTGTGAAAATAAAAACTTGGGGGCTACAATATCATTTTTGTGGAAAAAAAAAAATTTTTATTTTCACGACTCTGCATTCTAAACTTCTGTGAAGCACTTGGGCATTCAAAGTTCTCACCACACATCTTGATACGTTCCATGGGGGGGTCTAGTTTCCAAAATGGGGTCACTTGTGGGGGGTTTCCACTGTTTAGGCACATCAGGGGCTCTCCAAACGCGACATGGCGTCCAATCTCAATTCCAGACAATTCTACATTGAAAAAGTAAAACGGCACTCCTTCTCTTCCAAGCTCTGCGGTGCGCCCAAACAGTGGTTTACCCCCACATATTGGGTATCGACGTACTCAAGAGAAATTGCACTACAACTTTTGTGGTCTAATTTCTCCTGTTACCCTTGTGAAAATAAAAATTTGGGGGCAAAAAGATCATTTTTGTAGAAAAAATGCGATTTTTTTATTTTCACGGCTCAACGTTATAAACTTCTGTGAAGCACATGGGAGTTCAAAGTGCTCACCACACATCTAGATAAGTTCCTTAAGGGGTCTAGTTTCCCGAATGGTGTCACTTGTGGGGGGTTTCCACTGTTTAGGCACATCAGGGGCTCTCCAAACGCGACATGGCGTCCAATCTCAATTCCTGCCAATTCTACATTGAAAAAGTAAAACGGCGCTCCTTCACTTCCAAGCTCTGCGGTGCACCCAAACAGTGGTTTACCTTCACATATGGGGTATCAGCGTATTCAGGAGAAATCGCACAACAACTTTTGTGGTCTAATTTCTCCTGTTACCCTTGTGAAAAGAAGAATTTGTGGGCGAAAAGATAATTTTTGTGTAAACTAATGCGATTTTTTATTTTCACGGCTCTACGTTATAAACTTCTGTGAAGCTCTTGGGGGTTCAAAGTGCTCACCACACATCTAGATAAGTTCCTTAAGGGGTCTAGTTTACAAAATGGTGTCAATTGTGGGGGGTTTCCACTGTTTAGGCACATCAGGGGCTCTCTAAACGTGACATGGCATCCGATCTCAATTCCAGCCAATTCTGCATTGAAAAAGTCAAACGGCGCTCCTTCACTTCCAAGTTCTGCGGTGCGCCCAAACAGTGGTTTACCCCCACATATGGGGTATTGGCGTATTCAGGAGAAATTGCATAACAAAATTTATGGTTACATTTCTGTTTTTACACTTGTGAAAATAAAAAAAATGGTTCTGAATTAAAATGGTTGCAAAAAAAAGTTAAATGTTCATTTTTTCCTTCCACATTGTTTCAGTTCCTGTGAAGCACGTAAAGGGTTAATAAACTTCTTGAATGTGGTTTTGAGAACGTTGAGGGGTGCAGTTTTTAGAATGGTGTCACACTTTATTATTTTCTATCATATAGACCCCTCAAAATGACTTCAAATGTGATGTGGTCCCTAAAAAAAAAAGGTGTTGTAAAAATGAGAAATTGCTGGTCAACTTTTAACCCTTATAACTCCCTAACAAAAAAAAATTTTGTTTCCAAAATTGTGCTGATGTAAAGTAGACATGTGGGAAATGTTATTTATTAACTATTTTTTGTGACATATCTCTCTGATTTAAGGGCATAAAAATACAAAGTTTAAAAATTGCAAAATTTTAAAAATTTTCACCATATTTCTGTTTTTTTTCATAAATAATCGCAAGTAATATCAAAGAAATGTTACCACTAACATGAAGTACAATATGTCACGAAAAAACATTCTCAGAATCAGCGGCATCCGTTGAAGCGTTCCAGAGTTATAACCTCATAAAGGGACAGTGGTCAGAATTGTAAAAATTGGCCTGGTCATTAAGTACCAAATTGGCTCTGTCACTAAGGGGTTAAAATACAAGTCAACTAAATTATAGTAAGGCTGCTCAAATTAACAACATGATCAGCAACTTGAATAGTTTACAAAAATTATTAAAATCTCATATGAACTCTGTCTTGGGCAGACTACTGATTACTAACTTTCTTTTGTAGCATTCTATTTTGGATGTAAAATGCAGAAACAATCACTAGAGGTCACTGCAGTCAACCATCATGATCCCAGATCTACAGAGAACCCCCAAAGCTCCGGAGCCTATAGAAGCCAATTACATTATTTTATTTTTAATATATATATATATATATATATATATATATATATATATATATATATATATATATATATATATATTTAAATCTTGAAAATCAAAGTCAGCATTATTCTATACATGAGGCCTTATGACTAGTATTAGCAGAATATAACAAAAGGTAGAATTCAAGGTGCAGTTTTGGCCCAGCAGGACAATGCTTAAGCTATTGCAAAACTTGTACCTTGTATTTTGACCATTTTTTACCTTCTCACTGTTCTTTTTGTTCTAGGAGGAAACAATATTAGTAAATTATAAGTTGGGAAGTTGAAAAATTCCGGTTTATCTCTGCCTGTTAGAATGGTGATATGATCTACTATGCACTTCCTGTATGCACACCTCCTGAGGAAGCAGGGTGAAACGCTCATTGGGGCGCCGGGACATTATATCTACACAACAGCTAAGTATGGCGTATCTTTGTAGGCACTTTATACCCATCTCTGGAAATCAAAAGGGATCTATATTATTATAATCTCTATTTTTTATGTACTATGCACGTAAAGTTTACTGCATATATCATAACTTCATAATTTTAGTAAGAATTATGTTTTCTTTTCTATATATTGTCTATTATTGTGTGGCTTAATATAGCACTCCATATTAACCCCTTTACCCCCAAGGGTGGTTTGCACGTCAATGACCAGGCCAATTTTTACAATTCTGACCACTGTCCCTTTATGAGGTTATAACTCCGAAACGCTTCAACGGATCCTGGTGATTCTGACATTGTTTTCTCGTGACATATTGTACTTCATGATAGTGGTAAAATTTCTTTGATAGTACCTGCGTTTATTTGTGAAAAAAACGGAAATTTGGCGAAAATTTTGAAAATTTCGCAATTTTCAAACTTTGAATTTTTATGCAATTAAATCACAGAGATATGTCACACAAAATACTTAATAAGTAACATTTCCCACATGTCTCCTTTACATCAGCATAATTTTGGAACCAAATTTTTCTTTTGTTAGGGAGTTATAAGGGTTAAAAGTTGACCAGCAATTTCTCATTTTTACAACACCATTTTTTTTTAGGGACCACGTCTCATTTGAAGTCATTTTGAGGGGTCTATATGATAGAAAATTCCCAAGTGTGACACCATTCTAAAAACTGCACCCCTCAAGGTGCTCAAAACCACATTCAAGAAGTTTATTAACCCTTCAGGTGTTTAATAGGAATTTTTGGAATGTTTAAATAAAAATGAACATTTAACTTTTTTACACACAAAATTTACTTCAGCTCCAATTTGTTTTATTTTACCAAGGGTAACAGGAGAAAATGGACCCCAAAAGTTGTTGTCCAATTTGTCCTGAGTACGCTGATACCCCATATGTGGCAGTAAACCACTGTTTGGGCGCATGGGAGAGCTCGGAAGGAAAGGAGCGCCGTTTGACTTTTCAATGCAAAATTGACAGGAATTGAGATGGGACGCCATGTTGCGTTTGGAGAGCCCCTGATGTGCCTAAACATTGAAACCCCCCACAAGTGACACCATTTTGGAAAGTAGACCCCCTAAGGAACTTATCTGGATGTGTGGTGAGAACTTTGACCCACCAAGTGCTTCACAGAAGTTTATAATGCAGAACCGTAAAAATAAAAAATCATATTTTTTCACAAAAATTATATTTTTGCCCCCAATTTTTTTATTTTTCCAAGGGTAAGAGAAGAAATTGGACCTCAAAAGTTGTTGTCCAATTTGTCCTGAGTACGCTGATACCCCATATGTGGCAGTAAACCACTGTTTGGGCGCATGGGAGAGCTCGGAAGGGAAGGAGCGCCATTTGACTTTTCAATGCAAAATTGACAGAAATTGAGATGGGACGCCATGTTGCGTTTGGAGAGCCACTGATGTGCCTAAACATTGAAACCCCCCACAAGTGACACCATTTTCGAAAGTAGACCCCCTAAGGAACTTATCTAGAGGTGTGGTGAGCACTTTGACCCACCAAGTGCTTCACAGAAGTTTATAATGCAGAACCGTAAAAATAAAAAAATCATATTTTTTCACAAAAATTATATTTTTGCCCCCAATTTTTTATTTTTCCAAGGGTAAGAGAAGAAATTGGACCTCAAAAGTTGTTGTCCAATTTGTCCTGAGTACGCTGATACCCCATATGTGGCAGTAAACCACTGTTTGGGTGCATGGGAGAGCTCGGAAGGGAAGGAGCGCCGTTTGACTTTTCAATGCAAAATTGACAGGAATTGAGATGGGACGCCATGTTGCGTTTGGAGAGCCACTGATGTGCCTAAACATTGAAACCCCCCACAAGTGACACCATTTTGGAAAGTAGACCCCCTAAGGAACTTATCTGGATGTGTGGTGAGCACTTTGACCCACCAAGGGCTTCACAGAAGTTTATAATGCAGAGCCATAAAAATAAAACAAAATTTTTTTCCCACAAAAATTATTTTTTAGCCCCCAGTTTTGTATTTTCCCTAGGGTAACAGGAGAAATTGGACCCCAAAAGTTGTTGTCCAATTTGTCCTGAGTACGCTGATACCCCATATGTGGGGGGCAACCACCGTTTGGGCGCATGGGAGGGCTCGGAAGGGAAGGAGCGCCATTTGGAATGCAGACTTAGATGGAATGGTCTGCAGGCGTCACATTGCGTTTGCAGAGCCCCTAATGTACCTAAACAGTAGAAACCCCCCACAAGTGACACCATTTTGGAAAGTAGACCCCCTAAGGAACTCATCTTGATGTGTTGTGAGAGCTTTGAACCCCCAAGTATTTCACTACAGTTTATAACGCAGAGCCGTGCAAATAAAAAATATTTTTTTTTCCACAAAAATTATATTTTAGCCCCCAGTTTTGTATTTTTCCAAGGTTAGCAGGAGAAATTGGACCCTAAATGTTGTTGTCCAATTTGTCCTGAGTACGCTGATACCCGATATGTGGGGGGGAACCACCGTTTGGGCGCATGGGAGGGCTCGGAAGGGAAGGAGCATCATTTGGAATGCAGACTTAGATGGATTGGTCTGCAGGCGTCACATTGCGTTTGCAGAGCCCCTAATGTACCTAAACAGTAGAAACCCCCCACAAGTGACACCATATTGGAAACTAGACCCCTCAATGAACTTATCTAGATGTGTTGTGAGAACTTTGAACCCCCAATTGTTTCACTACAGTTTATAACGCAGAGCCGTGAAAATAAAAAATCTTTTTGTTTTCCCACAAAAATTATTTTTTAGCCCCCAGTTTTGTATTTTCCCAAGGGTAACAGGAGAAATTGGTCCACAAAAGTTGTTGTCCAATTTGTCCTGAGTACGCTGATACCCCATATGTGAGGGTAAACCCCTGTTTGGGCACACAGGAGAGCTCAGAAGGGAAGGAGCACTGTTTTACTTTTTCAACGCAGAATTGGCTGGAATTGAGATCGGACGCCATGTCGTGTTTGGAGAGACCCTGATGTGCCGAAACAGTGGAAACCCCCCAATTATAACTGAAACCCTAATCTAAACACACCCCTAGCCCTAATTCCAACGGTAACCCTAACCACACCTCTAACCCTGACACACCCCTAACCCTAATCCCAACCCTATTCCCAACTGTAAATGTAATCTAAACCCTAACCCTAACTTTAGCCCCAACCCTAACTGTAGCCCCAACCCTAACCCTAGCCCTAACCCTAGCCCTAACCCTAGCCCTAACCCTAGCCCTAACCCTAGCCCTAACCCTAACCCTAGCCCTAACCCTAGCCCTAACCCTAACCCTAGCCCTAACCCTAGCCCTAACCCTAGCCCTAACCCTAGCCCTAGCCCTAACCCTAGCCCTAACCCTAGCCCTAATGGGAAAATGGAAATAAATACATTTTTTTTTATTTTTCCCTAACTAAGGGGGTGATGAAGGGGGGTTTGATTTACTTTTATAGCGAGTTTTTTAGCGGATTTTTATGATTGGCAGCCGTCACACACTGAAAGACCCTTTTTATTGCAAAAAATATTTTTTGCAATACCACATTTTGACAGCTATAATTTTTCCATATTTTGGTCCACAGAGTCATGTGAGGTCTTGTTTTTTGTGGGACGAGTTGACGTTTTTATTGAAAACATTTTCGGGCACGTGACATTTTTTGATCGCTTTTTATTCCGATTTTTGTGAGGAAGAATGACCAAAAAACAGCTATTCATGAATTTCTATTGGGGGAAGCATTTATACCGTTCCGCGTTTGGTAAAATTGATAAAGCAGTTTTATTCTTCGGGTCAGTACGATTACAGCGACACCTCATTTATATCATTTTTTTATGGTTTGGCGCTTTTATACGATAAAAACTATTTTACAGAAAAAATAATTATTTTTGCATCGCTTTATTCTCAGGACTATAACTTTTTTATTTTTTTGCTGATGATGCTGTATGGCGGCTCGTTTTTTGCGGGACAATATGACGCTTTCAGCGGTACCATGGTTATTTATATCTGTCCTTTTGATCGCGTGTTATTCCACTTTTTGTTCGGCGGTATGATAATAAAGCGTTGTTTTTTGCCTCGTTTTTTTTTTTTTTTTTCTTACGGTGTTTACTGAAGGGGTTAACTAGTGGGACAGTTTTATAGGTCGGGTCGTTACGGACGCGGCGATACTAAATATGTGTACTTTTATTGTTTTGTTTTTTTTTATTTAGATGAAGAAATGTATTTATGGGAATAATATTTTTTTTTTTTTTCATTATTTTGGAATATTTTTTTTTTTTTTTTTTTTTACACATTTGGAAAATTTTTTTTTTTACTTTTTTACTTTGTCCCAGGGGGGGACATCACAGATCAGTGATCTGACAGTTTGCACAGCACTCTGTCAGATCACTGATCTGACATGCAGCGCTGCAGCCTTCACAGTGCCTGCTCTGAGCAGGCTCTGTGAAGCCACCTCCCTCCCTGCAGGACCCGGATCCGAGGCCATCTTGGATCCGGGGCTGGAGGAAGCAGGGAGGGAGGTGAGACCCTCGCAGCAATGCGATCACGTCGCGTTGCTCCGGGGGTCTCATGGAAGCCCGCAGGGAGCCCCCTCCCTGCGCGGTGCTTCCCTGCACCGCCGGCACATCGCGATCATCTTTGATCGCGGTGTGCCAGGGGTTAATGTGCCGGGAGCGGTCCGTGACCGCTCCTGGCACATAGTGCCGGATGTCAGCTGCGATAAGCAGCTGACACCCGGCCGCGATCGGCCGCGCTCCCCCCGTGAGCGCGGCCGATCGGCTATGACGTACTATCCCGTCCAGGGTCAGATAAGCCCAGGGCACCTCGACGGGATAGTACGTCTAAGGTCACAGAGGGGTTAATGTTACTAAATCAGTTCCCTACAGTCTATTTCTTTTGTTAACATGAATAATAATTTAGTACTAATTTCTATATGAGCATTTGTGCTTTGTGGCAATTTATATCTTTAATAATAATTATAGTACCAATAACCATCTAGCATTTGGCATTTTTGTTACCTACATGGAACATCTATTTAATTGGATTACTTGTATGTCCCCCATGAGTAACTTTGAGTAACTTTGCATCTTATTTTATTCATCTTTAAGTTGTAATACTTTTCAATAAAACTAAATGATTTTAATATGAAAGGGATTCTGTTTCACTCTTTTTCTGGGTTTCATTACATAGATGGTTACTTCAGCCAAGTAGTTTGAGTACTTTCCCGGTTACTTTACAGGGATCCTCAGTAAGGATTAATCGTGGTACAGATCCAGAAGAGTCTAGTAAATATCATCAAATGGTAGTTTAGTTATCACTGATCTGTGGGTCTCTGACTTTTGGGAAGCTACAGCTGTGAGGGCAGGTGAGGAGATGTATGTCTTCAAGAGCTGGATGGCTACCTACTAGAGTTGAGCAAAACGATTGGTTTACTGGCCATATCGGTAACCTGTGGCAGCTGGACCAGGACACCGCAAACTTCCTGTTACCTGCCAGAATCCTTGATGCCTCTTCCAAATAGATGGCCTCTGCTACATCAAAATTATGTCATGATGTGCATTGCGCCATGAAGTGATGTGCATCCTAATCAAAAGAGGCGTTTTCACGAGGGTGTCACGTCCCCCTGGAAGACCTGGAGTTAGATGGTCATGGATTTAGGTTAATCTGATACTGAAGAGGTTAACAACTCTTTCTATGCTGGTCAGAAACATGCAGCTCCATTTCAGCTGCTTCTAGTCTGGTCATTCCCTCTTCCTATACAAACTGGTCAGACCTTCTTGTCCCCGCCAGTGAAAGATTTGTCTTCCTGTGCTGTGTGCTAAAGCTAAGTGGTTGTAGTAGAGTTGTCATAGTAATGATCTGTGGTTTTCTGTGTTTATCTCCAGGTCCTTATTCCCATTTAGTTTATTCCTTCCTGTCCCTACCCTCCTCCCTATTGTTAGTTAGTGGTTTTGTATGATAGAGGTTTTCTGTTATCCCTATTTTGTCTTTGTGTCTTGTTTACCTTTCATTTCTGTCCCATGCCTCATGGGGTTGGGGAGGGGACACATAGTAATAATAATAATCTTTATTTTTATATAGCGCTAACATATTCCGCAGCGCTTTACAGTTTGCGCACATTATCATCGCTGTCCCCATTGGGGCTCGCAATCTAAATTCCTTATCAGTATGTCTTTGGATCATAGTAAGGTCGGAGACTCGGGCCTCTACCTTCAAGAGTACCTCCGGGACAGGTCTAGTTAGGGTCCCAGTTCCAGGGACAGTTTGTGGCCTCCCTTCCTTACCAAAGATCGTCACAGCATGACAGGCGCCCTGGATGCCAGCTGGTACTAGGAAATTCTCATGGCTCTGATTTGGCTGTACTGGCCCTGATCCTGTAAATCGTAATCATCAACTCTACCACCCGATGAATCATGCAAAAGTGGAAGACATGGTAGGAGCTTGAAACGACTTCTCAGAAATGTGTGTCATGCATTTCTGTAATGCCTGGGTGTAATACGTGCACTAGTGAAACAATACCTGGCAAAAGCCTTAACTTTCATTGGCCAAAATCACTGTTGTGCACAAACTGAAATATATTGGCGGCAAATTAGAGCTTTATTTAGTTCACGATATGAAACTACGGTACTTTAAAGAATGACACTTTTGAAATAAGCATTGTTATTAGAGAAACATGAAGCAGCAGCAGACTATAAACTAATCACTATTTCACAGTAAACTAATATTTATATCCAAATTGAAAATTCGACATTAGAAACCAGCCCTTCTAAACTAATTCAGACATACTGTCCAAAGTCACCGCAGACATTGCTTTCTGTCTGAATTGATCAATAAACCGATGGACTTTCAGGATGAAGATTCCCTGGGAGACAAATGTATAATTTGTCCCCAGAGATTCATATCCTGCCAGATCCCAATAGTAGGTCTGAAGATATTATGCCTTTGAAGTAAGAATACATTTACATTGCAATGCTTTTCTGCAATGGGCCATTGTTAAATGACATTACAAATCCAATGTACATACGTGTTGGATTTTTTTTTTTTATTTCACACAGAAATCTGAGACTAAAACCTGGATTTCTGATGCAGATGTGCCATTAGAGCTTGAGGATTAGCTTCAATGCAGGAACAGGGAATGTGCGGGGATTTTAAAATCAGCAGTGTTTTTTTTATATTTTGCTTGTCAATAAGGTGAAAATCACTTACCTTAAATTGAACCTATAGCATTTGTGTGTGGAAGTGCATTGGAGCCTGATGATGAACGCTCTGCTCCTCTGCCGCACACTGTATTCCCTGCTATGTATCGGAGCCAACAACCTGTCAATCAACCAGAGGAGAGTGGCGCTACATTAGGAATACAGTGTGAGTCCGAGGAGCTAGAAGTTCATTATCACGTCCCCATGCACTTTCAGACTCATATGTGACCTTCAAAACAAGATTTCTCGTTGCTGAAGCAACGCATTGAAGTAATAAACAGATCAACTTGCTCATCTTTTAAAGGGCTACACATACATAAATGTTTTGGGGGTCTAGAAGTGTCAATTGATTATGTCATGATCTGTTTTGTCCCATCAATATCACTTTTCGTATACTATTACATTTACAAAAAATATTACCAAATGTTATTTGCACATCCTAAAATCATTACAAATAAGGGGAATTTACAGAGAACAGTTAAATGCAAAGGGACAGACAAACAGCCCTGGCACACCAGCCTGATCAATGAACTGAGGCGAGCTTCCAGGGCTGCTGAGCGGAGATGGAAAAGATCTCACTCCAACGAGCACTTCATCGCATTTAAACAGCCCCTCACTACTTTCAAGGCCTCACTCGCTGCAGCAAAACAAACCTACTTCTCATCTCATATCTCACAACCCTAAACAGCTGTTCAACACTTTCAATTTTCTCCTCCGTCCCCTAGCACCCCCTCCCTCTCCACTCATCTCAGCCGAAGACTTTGCCTCATTTTTCAAGCAGAAGATTGATAGCATCAGAGACAGTTTTGGTCAACAACCCCCAGAGCCCTTCCTCCTAACTGCCCAGCCCTCCTCCTCCAAAACCAACTTCTCCACCATTACAGAAGATTGACTCTCCACTCTACTCTCAAGATCGCATCTAACCACCTGTGAACTTGACCCGATCCCATCGCACTTCATCCCAAACCTCGCCACAGTCTTCATCCCAACCCTAACCCATCTCTTCAACCTATCACTAACAACTGGTGTCTCCCCTCAAGCTTTAAATATGCCTCAATCACACCTATCCTCAAAAAGCCCTCTCTTGACTCATCCTCTGTATCTAGCTATCGCCCTATATCACTTCTCCCCTATGCCTCAAAACTACTGGAACAACACGTCCATCTTGAACTGTCCTCCCATCTATCTTCCTGCTCCCTCTTCGACCGCTTACAATCTGGCTTCCGGTCACACCACTCCACTGAAACTGCCCTAACTAAGGTCACCAATGAGCTATTAACTGCCAAGGCCAAGCGACACTACTCTGTCCTCCTCCTCCTGGACCTGTCTTCTGCCTTTGACATAGTGGACCATTCCCTATTATTACAGACCCTCTCATCCATTGGCATCACAGACTTGGCCCTATCCTGGATCTCGTCATACCTACCAGACCGGACATTCAGTGTCTCCCACTCACAAACCACCTCCTCCCCTATCTGTCGGAGTCCCACAAGGTTCAGTCCTAGGGCCCGTGCTCTTCTCCATTTACACCTTCCGCCTGGGACAGCTCATAGAATCTCATGGCTTTCAGTATCATCTCTATGCTGACGACACACAGATCTACATCTCTGGACCAGATATCACCACCCTACTAACCAGAATCCCACAATGTCTGTCTGCTATTTCATCCTTCTTCTCTGCTAGATTTCTAAAACTTAATATGGACAAAACAGAATTCATCATATTTCCCCCATCTCACTTTAGTCCCCCAACAGACCTATCCATTAAAGTAAATGGCTGCCCACTCTCCCCAGTCCCACAAGCTCGCTGACTCGGTGTAATCCTTGACACTGATCTCTCCTTCAAACCGCATATCCAAGCCCTTTCCACTTCTTGCTGACTTCAACTCAAAAATATTTCACGGATCCGTACATTTCTCAACCAAGAATTTGCAAAAACCCTAGTCCATGCCCTCATCATCTCCCGCCTCGACTACTGCAACCTCCTGCTCTGTGGCCTCCCCTCTAACACTCTCGCACCCCTCCAATCTATTCTAAACTCTGCTGCCCGACTAATCCACCTGTCCCCCTGCTATTCCGCTATTCCCCGGCCTCTCCCCTCTGTCAATCCCTGCACTGGCTCCCCATTACCCAGATACTCCAGTTCAAAACTCTAACCATGGCATACAAAGCCATCCACAGCCTGTCTCCTCCATACATCTCTGACCTCGTCTCCCGGTACTTACCTGCACGCAACCTCCGATCCTCACAAGATCTTCTCTATTCCACTCTTATCTCCTCTTCCCACAATCGCATACAAGATTTCTCCCGCGCATCTGCCATACTCTAGAACTCTCTACCCCGACATATTGGACTCTCGCCTATCGTTGAAACCTTCAAAAAGAACCTGAAGACCTACCTCTTCTGACAAGCCTACAACCTGCAGTAACCACCGATAGACCAAACCGCTGCACAACCAGCTCTGCCCTCACCTACTGTATCCTCATCCATCCCTTGTAGATTGTGAGGCCTTGCGGGCAGGGTCCTCTCTCCTCCTGTACCAGTTATGACTTGTATTGTGTAAGATTACTGTACTTGTTTTTTATTATGTATACCCCTTCTCATATGTAAACTCTATGGAATAAATGGCGCTTTAATAATAAATAATAATAATAAAAGGGATACAGAGAAGGTGGACCATTACACATAATTCCGCTGTAAATGCTTGTTCCTAATTTTCTATATATAATGTCATCGCTAAAAGTGTTGGCACTCTTGAAATTGTACCAGAAAATGAGGTGTTTCTCCCAGAAAATAATTGCAATTACATATGTTTTGTCATACACATTTTTATTTCCTTTGTATGTTTTGGAACAACACAAAAAACAGAGAAGTGAGTCGCACGGCCTAGTGGAACTCGGTATCTGGTCCGGTGTTCACAGGGGGATGTCATGGTGGCGACCCAGTCCATGGCTCAGGGCGCCCATGTAATAGGGAAAGGTCTTCAAAGGGAATAAAGTTTATGTTCGTAACGCCACCTGTGGTATTTGGTCAGGGTGACCAACGCTGCTTTAAGGGGTCCTCTGGGGTGATGTTATGGCAGCTAGATGGTATACCTTCCCACAGCTGAAGTATATCCCCAGGGCTCCCGATGTGTAGATGGTAGAAACGTGAGAGGTGCAGAGAAGAACAAGGACACAGGATTGCAGTTTCTTTACCTTGTTTACTGTTGGTTTCAGCAACCACAGTCCAGGGCACCAGATCACAGGGCAGGTAGGGTCCGGCTGGTTTGGAGGCAAGTCCAGAGTCCCCTTGTCCAGGTTGAAATCAATAGCCTTCCCTTGCGCTGTAGTGGTGTAGTCCCTTACTGCTAAGCCTCTCGTAAGGTCCTCACAGATGTGGTGTTTCTCTCTCTCCCTGTCCCCCAGATAGGATAGGACAAAACCCGTATGACTGGTGACTTGAGCCTGTTTATAGGGTCTCTTAGATAACCCGGCTCTGTAGGTGTCACCGTGCCTCCTGGGTGTAGGTGCGGACAGGTAATATGCAATTGGCTGTCCTGCCGGTCTCTGAAGTAAGGCGTAGAGGTCCTTACTACCTCAGTGTTCCGGCTACCGGCGTTCTGCGCCTCAGATGGAGGCAGCCTGCTTGGGGCTGGTCCCCTTCTGGTATCCTCTCCCGTGCTTTGCTTTCCTGCACACTCACTGCAACGTATTCTTCTTTCTAAGATGTCTCTTTCCTGGGAGCTGCAGCTCTTAGGGCATGCACAGCTCCATGGATCCTCTGTCCTCCTCAGACGGCTGTCTGGAACTAACTCACTTTCCATACAGACTACCAGTTATATATTTATGGGGAGTCACCTAGTAAATAGGATCAAAAGTTCCCCCTGGTGGCCTGGAGTATGAATGTGTTGCATGCTTGTGGTACCTGGATGCAGTTATCCTTCCTTGCCTCCAAACGTAACATCACTCTCCCCGAGAGGAAAGCAATGCCACTGTGACGACCAGGACCCTGGGGCGCCACAGAAGGAAAAGGCAAATTGGCCATAATTTCACACAAAACCCCAAAAATGCATCAGACAAAATTGTTAACAGTTTTCTAAAATTGTGGGTAAACAACTTTGTTTCAAGCATGTGATGCTCATTCAAACTCACCTGTGGCAAGTAACAGGTGTGGGCAAATATGAAAATCACACCAGAAACCAGAAAAAAAGGGGAGAAGTTGACTCAATCATTGCATTGTGTGTCTGTGTGTGCCACATTAAGCATGGAGAACAGAAAGAGGAGAAGAGAACTGTCTGAGAACAGCAATCAATCCAATAGATAGTATATACACCGCAACTGGATCACTAGTCCAATAGCCCAAAACCAATAACCCCAAAACTACTTTCCTTAATTAACATTGTAAAGATCAGGATAGGTCATCAATACCAGATCTGCGGGGTTTGGCATCCAGCATCCTATCAAACAACTGTTTATAGCTCTAGTATCAAACAAATGTAAACAGTGAACAAAGCTGAAATGGGGCAGTCAATAGGAAGCTGAAGGAAAATTGAAGGAACAGGAGCAGAGTGGCAGTACCTGCGAACAGCCACTGCAGAGTGAATGGAGCTGTGTTATTTCAGCTCTGCTCCTTATTTACACCCGCTGATCGCCGGAGCTCAAAAAAGGCTGTTTGGTGGGGTGCCGGTTGTCAGACCCCCTAGATCTGCTACTGATGACCTATTCTAAGGATAGGTCATCATTATCTAAATGGTGAAATGTTTTAGCCTCCACTTGTGCCTTTTACATTTTGTGGCACAGCTCACTACAAGTGAAAGAGCATTTTGGTAAATCGGTCACAGCTGCTTCGGCAGGGAGGTATATGTGGCTACTATGATGCGTTACATATATTAGTATAATTAGCAGGTGCTGAAATGTGTTATTTTTTTTTATTTTACTCACTCATATAGCGCCATTAAATCCACAGCACTTTGCAGACACCATCTTCACTGTCCTCATTGGGGCTCACAATCTGGATTACTATTGTTATAAAACATTTCAATGAAGTGAATAATATATGTTGTAGATGCAAGGTCATGACCGCGTATGCCGAGTACGGTCTTTTCCTACGTATGTAACCTAACCACCAAAAACTGCCCACCGACCCAACCTTTCCTTAAATAAAACATAACCAATTATTCTTTTGGATATTTTGGCCACAGCGGCCAACTTTTATTAACAAAATTAACATAACATAAATACAACAGTATAAATTCGAGGGGAGGGTTCTTGGAGCTATAAAGATCTGGCAAAACCCACAAGATAAGATCGACCACCATATTACCCCCAGCCGTGAAAACCAGCTCGAGGGCACCGTACATCCCGTTCCGGGAAGAGAAAAAACCACCAACAGCTCCCAGGGTAAATCCCCGTCCAGAGCCCATACCAAAATGCCAGATCCAACCCCACCACATTTTAAATTGCCTGTAATTATGCTCCAATTCCTTCCCCCAACCAATCAGCGTCAACTCCAAGAACCCCCACCCCCCCACTGCCACTGTGACAATAAATGAATAAAATGCAAATAATGACCAAACACCCGCATACAAACAGTAAACCCAAAAATGTCTTTTTTTTTTTTTTTTTTTTTTATATAACTTCCCTCGCCATATTAATATATAAACTCTGCCCCACAATTCCCCCCCCCCTCGTTAAACAAAAAACCCCAAGCACAAGCCAACAAGGGAGGGTGGGTGGGTCTTCCTTCTCCTGAATTAAGGTAGGGAATGGCGGTTTTCCCGCACTTTCCCTACTACCTCCCCCTTCTAAACCCCTCCCCCCTTTCCATTCTCCTATCCCCAGCCGGAGCATCATTTAAAAAGACCGCCCGGCTCAAAGCAGTTATGGGGGGCCTCCTCCCAGCTGCGCTTTGTTCCAGCCCCCATCTTGACCGCGTATGCCGAGTACGGTCTTTTCCTACGTATGTAACCTAACCACCAAAAACTGCCCACCGACCCAACCTTTCCTTAAATAAAACATAACCAATTATTCTTTTGGATATTTTGGCCACAGCGGCCACCTTTTATTAACAAAATTAACATAACATAAATACAACAGTATAAATTCGAGGGGAGGGTTCTTGGAGCTAAAAAGATCTGGCAAAACCCACAAGATAAGATCGACCACCATATTACCCTCAGCCGTGAAAACCAGCTCGAGGGCACCGTACATCCCGTTCCGGGAAGAGAAAAAACCACCAACAGCTCCCAGGGTAAAACCCCGTCCAGAGCCCATACCAAAATGCCAGATCCAACCCCACCACATTTTAAATTGCCTGTAATTATGCTCCAATTCCTTCCCCCAACCAATCAGCGTCAACTCCAAGAACCCCCACCCCCCCACCACACACGAACAGCCCTGACCACCTCAGGCTCGTGAGTGCCCCAACGCCACCAATGCCCGTTCAACTCCTTCTTGCAATGCTAAAGTCCACAAATCAATCCCAATCGCGTTTAAGTGGACTCCGTCTTCCAACCACTAGTTACCAAGCCCTGACTCCAATTCAAAATGTCTAACACTAATCCCCCCGTTCCTAGAAACAAAACCCGCTATTGCCCTGTTCAACTTGACCCTAGCCCTATTAATACCCTTCAAAGATCTAGCCCCCCTCCACCGTTTTCTAGGCACAATATCTGACCACACAATCAACACCCCAGGAAATGATACCTGCAACCTCAACAAATCGAACCGTATGTCCCTAATCAATTCCCTAACAGGCCGCACACCCAAGTCATTCCCCCCCAAATACACAATTAAAATGTCAGGTTGTCTATCTAACCGAACCGCCTTAGAAAATTCAGGAAGGGCCCTGCCCCACACCATCCCCCTATATCCCAACCACCGAATGACAACTTGACGCCTACTAAAGCCCAGTTGCCTACCGTTCGGCCTGACCTCGGCCCGCAGCGCCCCCCAATGAACGAACGAATGTCCGAAGATCCAGGCTAAGTAAGGGGACATACCTGCAACAAGATGCATGAAGAAAAAACACTGGGGTCAAATACAAAATCATAATCACACCACTGAATTAATGACGGACGTAACTTAAGTAACGATTGGAAGTCCACCTGCCAATTCTACAAATATCTTCCGCGCCCAAACCCAAACTATCAGCTTCTGATGCCGCCCCGATACGAAATGAATGCGACCCAAACATATCCGGAGAAAGGCCCAACTCCTGCAAGCCCCTTCTTAACACTGCAATGAACTGAAAGCGTGACAAAAATGACCCCTCTGCGTGACACAACAAAGGGCCAGATCTGCCTGACCATAACTGCCAGTATGCTTCCAGACAACCTCTAGGACACATCAGAGACCCGTTAACCCTCCCCAGCACGACACGTCTCCCTCTCCCAATTTGGTCAGTCTTTGAACGCCGAATCCAAAAAACGATACCCCCCGTCCAAACTTCCACATCCTCCGCCAACAAACCCCCAGCTCTAACTTTGGACGCAGACACCAGTTCCCCAAAGCGCATGGCCCCAAAAAATGCTAATGAAAAGGCAAGGCAGAACAACGCCAACTCAAAACCCGAACCACAAATAATCTCCAAGACTCCACCCAACCGTTCTAAAAGGCTAAAAGAAATGGGGCGGCGACGGTCAATCGTCTGATTACCTCTCCTAAAACCCCTAAGTGCCTGTCTGACCAAAAAATGTTTTGTCGCGTCCACCAACCCCTGCAACTTAAAAGCAAAAGCCAATCCAGCAACAAATTTATTAACCTTCGAAACTGACCAACCTTCTTCAGCCGCCTTCCCGATCAAGAATAATACTGCCAACATCCTGTCTTCTTCAGACACCAACTGGCCCCACACCGACACCCAACTTTGCCATACCCGCCAAGATGCTTCATATGATGCCCATGTTTTGCTCGTAACAGACTCCTGAATCAACCGGCCCGCTCGTCCATAATCACGCTCCAGAGATGCAAAGGGCATTCCTCTCCCGAGATCTCCGCGTCCGGCGCCAATTCCCGAAAACGGTCCCACTGCAAACGAGACAATGCATCTGCTATTGAGTTCTGCACACCCGGCACATGCACCGCCGAAATACAAGCGTTCAGCTCCAAGCACCGAAAAACCAACTCCCTCACCAACTTAATCACCGGGGGAGATGAGGCCGACAAACTCTTAATTACCGACACAACGCTCATGTTATCGCAATGAAAACGAATCCTTCTGTTAGCAAACATTTCCCCCCAAATGGAAAACGCTACCACAATAGGAAACAATTCCAACAGGACCAGGTTTTTTGTAAGGCCCAAGTCTCTCCACTGGCTTGGCCACCGTCCAGCACACCAACGACCACCGCAATAGGCCCCGTAACCAGCCGAACCGGCTGCATTCGTGAATATCTCGCAATCAAAGTTTGTCAAGACCTCCTGCTGAATCAATGACCGCCCGTTGTAATTGCACAGGAAACGTTGCCACACTAGCAAGTCATCTTTGTGTTCTTTGCTCAGGCGAATAAAATGGTGCGGCTCCTTCACGCCTGCCGTCGCAACCGACAACCTGCGACAAAATATCCTGCCCATGGGTATGATCCGACATGCAAAATTCAATCTACCCAAAAGAGACTGCAACTCTTTCAAAGTCAACTTCTGCTTTCTTCTAGCTCTTTCAACCTCCTGCTGCAGCATGGCCAACTTATCCTCCGGCAACCGACACTCCATTTTTTCGGAGTCAATTAAAATTCCCAAAAAAATCAACGCCGTGCTGGGACCTTCTGTCTTATCCGCCACTAATGGAACTCCAAAAAGCTCTGCGACCCAAAACATAGCCGTTAACGTATTACGACACACTGCGGAATCAGGCGGACCAATAAACAAAAAATCATCCAAATAATGGATAACCGACTGAACTCCCGCCACGTCCCTAATCACCCACTCCAGAAACGTACTAAATGTCTCAAACAACGAACAAGAAATGGCGCAGCCCATTGGCAAACATCTGTCCAAATAGTAACCACCATTCCAAAAACAACCTAAAAACGGAACACTGTCCGGATGCACCGGAAGCAAACGGAAGGCCGATTCAATATCCGTCTTTGCCAACAGCGCCCCCGGGCCATGCCTTCTCACCCATTGCACCGCTGCATCGAATGATGTATATTCAACAGAGCACAGCTCTTGGGCGATACCATCATTTACCGACCGACCCTTTGGATACGACAAATGTTGAATCAACCGAAATTTATTCGGCTCTTTCTTAGGCACCACCCCCAAGGGGGAAACCACCATACCCTCAGTCGGCGGGTTCAAAAACGGCCCAGACATCCTTCCCAACTCCACTTCTTTCTTGAGTTTAACATCAACGACTTTGGCATGCAACATTGCCGACCGCAAATTCTTAATTGAAAAAGGAACCTCGTGACTCGGGGGAGGAATCCTAAAACCATCTGCAAAACCATTAAAAATAATACCTACCTTCACCTGATCAGGGTACCTATTTAGATAGGGGGCCATCTCGTGAAGCCTCACCGGGCTCTCCCCCTTGACCGGCACCCACAACTGGCTTTCCTTTTCCCTTCCTGAAACACTTTGAAGCCCCGTGTGAACTTCCGTTACAGTGGGAACACACATGCTTAAATTTACAGGTGTTACCGTATTTACACTGCCCGTCATTAAACTGCCAGCAGGTTCCAGATTTTTCCTTTGCTCCCTGTGCACCCTGACTACTGCTTCCGTGTCCCTCCTGCTGGCTGCCACCACCCCCGGACCCATGAAAGGACTGCCCATGTCTAGCTGGGGCCATAACCTTCAGCCAAAGGCCTATATCCTTCTGGTCCCACCTAATTTCCGGCCTCCGCTTTTCTCTGCCTAAACTGCTCATCATACCGCAGCCACGTCTGACCGCCGTATGTACGATGCGCCTCCCCAATCGAGTCTAGATAGCAAAACAAACCCGAGCAATTCTCAGGCGCCTTCTCCCCCACTACGCTCGCCAATATTGCGAATGCCTGTAACCAATTCACAAATGTCTGCGGGATTAACCGCCACCTCCGCTTTTCTTCCTCCTCCTTTTTGCTATCGTCTTTTTTCCCTTTATCCAAGTTAAACTTCTCCAATGGGAGCAAGGAAAAAATTTCCACATACTCGTCTCTCCAAATCTTCTCCTTCACCTCCTTTTTTAAATGCGCTCCCAACGGCCCTTCAAAGCACACATAAACTTCCCCTTTCGCTCTGTCATCTAATTTGACCGTATCGCCTTTCTCCTTCTCTGTCTGAACCGAAACTGATACACCTGCCGATGCCACCTCCAATACCCGACTAGGGCTTACCAACCCACTTCCCGACGGGGGTACCACCCCTCGCCCAGCCAACCACGCCTCCACCGGCAATGCGGCAACCCCAGTTGCCGACCCCCCCTCCAATCTACGCAAAATTTGCGACATACCCTGCAATAAATCCTGCATACCTGGCACCTCTGCCACAATCGGCCCACTCCTCTGCCGTTCCTCACACACCGCCACCCGACCTCCCCTAGCTTCCTGCAACCCGGCCCCTGCGGGCGACAAACCAGACGTAGACTCATACTCACAACGCTGCGCGGGTGCTGTGTCCCCGCCAGCCGGACCTCCGGATCCCTGTCGCTCCGACCTCCCTTGACGATCACCGCTGGACTCCGACACCTCCTCACCGCGTCGATGCCCTGGGCCCGCGCCCCTGGCCTCCTCGTCACCAGGGGGGACCCGAGCGTGCTGGAACTGCTGCGCCGCTAGCCCTCTCTGCCCCAGGCCCGCGCCCCTGGCCTCCTCGTCACCAGGGGGGACCCGAGCGTACTGTAGCTGCCGTACCGATCCACTCCTCCGTCCGCCGTCAGTATCCCCCGCCACCTCACCGTCCGATGGGTAACGGGTAAACGCTGCTCTATGTTCCGGAGATCTCCTGGGCGACCGCGACCGGTCCCCGCGTTCCAACCCGGGCGAGCCCGCCTGGTCGTGTAACGATCTTCGCTCCATAGCAGGCAGCTCGACACTGCTGCCTGCATCTCTCCCTCCGCTGCGCCGTTCCGTACAGGCGGGACGTAGAAGATCTCCTGACCGCTGACCGTCCGCCGCCTGTGTACTCCTTGTGGTCATCCCAGCAGGCACCCTGGGAGGTGATGGGCTGTGGGTGCCTGCCGCAGGTAAAGGGGCCGGATTCCTGGTTGTTGCTGCCGCTGCTCGTCCTGGCCGTGCTGCTCCTCCTGGACTTGCTGCTCCTCTTGCTGCTCCTCCTGGCTGTGTCGCTCTGCCTGGCTGGGCTGCTCTTCCTGGCAGCGTTGTTCTCCCTCTTCCTGCCGCCGCGCGCCCCCTGGGCGCTGTGGATCTGGTGGGGGCAGGGGAAGCGGCAGCCGCTCTGCCCCTGGACGCCGGGACACCGGATGGAGCTGGTGGAGCGGCGGCCGCACGCCCGCTGCTAGCTGGGGACCTGCCAGGAGCGGAGGAAGCTGCGGCTGCGCTCTGCCTGGATCGCGCAGGCCGCACTTCCGGTCCGGCGCTCCCGGCAGCAGCGGCGGTGTCCTGAGTCTGACGCCCGGCGCGTGCAGGCCGGGTGCCTGGATTCCTGCCGGAGCGGGAGCGGCCGGGGGAGGCAGCGCCGCTGGACTCACCGCCCGCAGGGTCCCTGGAGGGGCTCCGGAGCCTGCGCCTGCCACGCGCCGGGAGATCCGGAGATAGTCTCTCTGGGGGCCTGGTCCTCCTGCCTCGTGAGCTCTGCCCGGATCCTCCTGCGGCACCAATGATGGAGGCCAGCTGGGCCTCAAGCCAGCCCCCTCTTCTGGATCTGGCCATCTCTTGGAGCTGGGCCAGCATGGACTCCGCCGACGCCATCCTGCGCTTCTTCCTTCTCCTGAATTAAGGTAGGGAATGGCGGTTTTCCCGCACTTTCCCTACTACCTCCCCCTTCTAAACCCCTCCCCCCTTTCCATTCTCCTATCCCCAGCCGGAGCATCATTTAAAAAGACAGCCCGGCTCAAAGCAGTCATGGGGGGCCTCCTCCCAGCTGCGCTTTGTTCCAGCCCCCATCTAGAACGTTACTGGTATAAATTGAGTAATCCGTTGAGAACAAAATGATGTATCATTAGTCAGTGAAAACCGAAATCAACAACCAAGTGAGGACTGGATTCTACATTGCCTCAAAAAAAAAAAAATGGAATCTCAGGCAGATCTAGATTGCGTGAGTCAGTAGTGTGTGTGGCCCCCACAAGCCTTTATGCACTCCTGACAGTGTCTGGGCAGGATCCTGTGAGGTGGCCGGCAGATGATGCCTCTCAGATATAGATCAGGACCTCAGTGAGCTCCTGCACAGTCTATGCCACTACTTTGTGGCTTCAGATGCACTAATACATAATGTCCAAGAAGTTCTCAGTTATATTCAGATCTGGGGAATGTGAGAGCCATTCCTTCTTCATCCAGGAACTGTGTAAGCACTCTAGCCACATGAGGTCGGCCATTGTCCTGTACCAGGAGGAGCCCAGGACTCACTGCACCAGCATAAGGTCTGACTCTGAGGATTATATTCTGATACCTAACACTAGTCATGATACCACTAGGGTTTGTGTGATACTCTAATGGTATACTAATACTAATGGTATGCCTACCCAGGCCTTTACTTGCCCCCTGCCATATCGACAGCATAACATTCACCATGATGTCTGTAGACTCTTTTGAGTCTGCCACATGTGCTCATATCATATTATTTTTTGAGCAATATATATATACGTATATATGACCTTGTCTGGTCTCTCATGGTGTATCCATAGTTCTGGTGATTGTTTCAGGTCTAATTGAATTTGAATTTATTTTTTATATATTAATTCCCGAGGTGATATAATACTGTTCTAATATATTATAACATACCTAAATAAATACTTTACTTATCCAGGGGTATACCGTAACTTCTTTTTGGTCATTTTAAAGTTGTTCCCCCAAAAATAACCTTAATCACGTATCCATAGTATAGATGATAAGTGAAGCATTACTGGGGGTCTGGCCGCTGAGAACCTTACTAATTCCCAGAATATGTTCCTTGTATAAATTAATTGTTTGCGAGCATTTGCAATTGCTGCTCTATTACAACTAGTCCAAACCCAGGCCATTTCCCCCTTTACAATCAGACATACAGTGGGCACGGAAATTATTCAGACCCCTTTAATTTTTCACTCTTTGCTTCATTGCAGCCATTTGGTAAATTCAAAAAAGATCATCTTTTTCTCATTAATGTACACTCTGCACCCCTGTCTTGACTGAAAAAAAACAGAAATGTAGTAATTTTTCTAAATTTATTAAAAAAGAAAAACTGAAATGTCACATGGTCATAAGTATTCAGACCCTTTGCTCAGTATTGAGTAGAAGCACCCTTTAAAGCAAGTACAGCCATGAGTCTTCTTGGAAATGTTGCAACAAGTTTTTCACCCCCGTAGTATGATGCTGCCACCACCATGTTTCACTGTTGGGATTGTATTGGACAGGTGATGAGCAGTGCCTGGTTTTCTCTACGCATACTGCTTAGAATTATCACCAAAAAGGTGTCTTTGTCTCATCAGACCAGAGAATCTTATTTCTCATAGTCTGGGAGTCCTTCATGTGTTTTTAGCAAACTCTATGAGGGCTTTCATATGTCTTGCACTGAAGAGATGCTTCAGTTGGGCCACTTTGCTATAAAGGCCTGACTGGTGGAGGGCTGCAGTGATAGTTGACTTTGTACAATTTTCTCCCATCTCCCTACTGCATCTCTGGAGCTCAGCCACAGTGATCTTGGGGTTCTTCTTTACCTCTCTCACCAAGGCTCTTCTCCCACGTTTGCTCAGTTCTAGGAAGACTTCTGGTGGTCCCAAACGTCTTCCTTTTAAGGATTATGGAAGCCACTCTGCATTTAGGAACCTTGAGTACTGGAAAAATTCTGTTGTAACCTTGGCCAGATGTGTGCCTTGCCACAATTCTGTCTCTGAGCTCCTTGGCCAGTTCCTTTGACCTCATGATTCTCATTTGGTCTGTCATGCACTGTGAGCTGTGAGGTCTTATATAGACAGGTGTGTGCCTTTCCAAATCAAGTCTTATCAGTTTAATTAAACACAGCTGGACTCCAATGAAGGAGTAGAACCATCTCAAGGAGGATCACAAGCAAATGGACAGCATGTGACTTAAATACGAGTGTCTGAGCAAAAGGTCTGAATACTTATGACCATGTGATATTTCAGTTTTTTTCTTTTTTATTAAATTTGCAAAAATTTCTACATTTCTTTTTTTATCAGTCAAGATGGGGTACAAGGTGTACATTAATGAGAAAAAAATGAACTTGTTTGAATTTACCAAATGGCTGCAATGAAACAAAGAGTGAAAATTTTAAAGGGGTCTGAATACTTTCCATACCCACTGCATTTTTTTCTTCATACATTTGGTTTAAAGAGTTAAAAAAAACTTTCTCAATAGGTTATTCAAATAATATTTGCTTTTCGTGGTATGTGAAGTCTGATATTTATGTAATTTTTATATTCATATTTTTTTTACTGTGTATTGGGAAAATGTAAATAAAAAATAGTAAAGGGGCCAATTCATCAACCTCTTTGAGCAATATGTAGTTGCTTGTTTTGGTGCTTTTACGCCAGCTCCACCATCTTTTTGAAAAGTGGACATAGATTACTTGGAGGGCCATTTCCTAGCACTGGCCATAAGATTCTCTAAAATTCGCATCACAAAACCGTTGTAAATTATAGCAGAATTGTACGCCCGTGTGCTTTTGACATTTTTTTTAGGTCCACAAAGGCCACTGTAATACCTATGAAATTCTGTTTGCCTTTCTGTTACAATTATATTTCTATATTGGACATGTTTGTTTGTTTTTTCAACAGGGGCAGGGCTTAGAAACATCAGTTTGGCCTGGCCATGGCTTTTGTCTTTTTACTTTAATTTTGTTTTATTTAAACAAGCCTTTATATGAACAGAAAAGTTAAAAAGTTATGGGTCTTGAAAGAAGGGAAGGGAAAAAATTAAAGTGCAAAAAAAAAACATCAATCGGTCAGGAAGCTGTTAAATTATAATTAACAGAAAAGAATTTGCAAATGCTTATTAATTCTTCTATCATACAAAGGACTTTTCTTGTGATTGGCAGGAGTCAAAAAACGTCGGACCGCAACTATCATATATTTATTTTCTATCTTGTGAATAGCTAATAAATGTTGTTTATAACACAACTTCTTTAACATTAATAGGATTGTCCAGGACCATTTTTTTTTTTTTTACTACGGGCCTAAAAACTAACAGGCAGGTAGTTGCTAACAGAGGCAACCGCCTGCCTATTCTACTGACTCGTCTTGCTGGCGATTCAGCTGCTCACATCCGATCACTGGCTCGCTCTTCTTACCTGCATCTCAAAAACATTTCTAGAATTCGCCCTTTTCTTACTTTCGACTCTGCAAAAACTCTTACTGTTTCACTTATTCATTCTCGTCTGGACTATTGTAACTCTATACTAATCGGCCTCCCTCTTACCAAACTTTCCCCGCTCCAATCTGTCCTGAATGCTGCTGCCAGGATCATATTCCTCACCAACCGTTACACCGATGCCTCTACCCTGTGCCAGTCATTACACTGGCTACCCATCCACTCCAGAATCCAGTACAAAACTACTACCCTCATCCACAAAGCACTCCATGGCTCGGCACCACCCTACATCTCCTCTCTGGTCTCAGTCTACCACCCTACCCGTGCCCTCCGCTCCGCTAATGACCTCAGGCTAGCATCCTCAATAATCAGAACCTCCCACTCCCGTCTCCAAGACTTTACACCTGCTGCGCCGATTCTTTGGAATGCACTACCTAGGTTAATACGATTAATCCCCAATCCCCACAGTTTTAAGCGTACCCTAAAAACTCATTTGTTCAGACTGGCCTACCGCCTCAATGTATTAACCTAACGATCCCTGTGTGGCCTATTTAAAAAAAAAAAGAACCTATTGCCTATTTAAAAAAATAAATAAAAACAATCAGGTTCCTCGCATCATGTTCTCATTCACTTTATGCAGTTAATAGCCCTCTGTGTCTGTACTGCTACATACTTAGGCAGTTAACTGGTTCATGCAGCTTTACATGAACACCCGAGCCTTACACTATGGCTGGTCCGAATAACTAAAGCAATTGTTACCATCCACCTCTCGTGTCTCCCCTTTTCCTCATAGTTTGTAAGCTTGCGAGCAGGGCCCTCATTCCTCCTGGTATCTGTTTTGAACTGTATTTCTGTTATGCTGTAATGTCTATTGTCTGTACAAGTCCCCTCTATAATTTGTAAAGCGCTGCGGAATATGTTGGCGCTATATAAATAAAAATTATTATTATATTATTATTAACAGAGAAGCTCTTATTCTTCCACGCTGCTCTGTCGAAAAGGCGTGACTTCTGATGTCATGCTGATTGACAGCCAGGGAACCATCTGTCAATCAGCATGACATCAGTAGTCAAACCCCGTCAACAGGGCAAAGTGGAAGAGAACATGACATCAGCGGAAGCTCCTGAATAACCAGCAAGAGCGGTCGGTGACTTTGGTGCATAGTGAAAAAATGTAATAGTCCTGAATAACCCCTTTAGTTCTAATAACTCATAAATTAAACTGCACTCATGGGACAATTAGCAGAAAAGTGATTTTCTTGCTTCAGTTTGCATAGTTAACACCAGGTAAAGTCACAAGGCTTCTCAGTGTTGTAGATTGTTGAACAGACCAAGATAAAATCACTCTCAAAGATGTGGCCCCCAGTGGCTGGAAACATAATAATCTTCATCAGCAACTTCACCATCATCATGAATTGGCCTCTTTTTATGGCAAACTACTCAGACAAGGGGGTATTCAGCTGGATGTGTACTGTTTTTACAATATTCCTTTTCCACTGTCCCATGAAGTATACAAGATCCATTCTTGGCACCTCTAGCAGCCGAGCACTGGCTATAAACTTTATGCCGGTGTGTACAATTGGACATTATCCTATATCTAACTGGGAGTCAGTGTAAGTAGAGTTTTCAGGAATGGCATTTTGGATTCAATTCTGTATTCACGAACATCTTGAAGGCTACTGGGAATACCCATACACTGAAGGATTGTGACTTCTCTTCAAAAAGTGGTGGCATTCACCTTTTTTTTAATGCTAATTAATCAGTGAGTGGGGTCATTTATTTAATAATTCTATGTGAAACATCTTTATATGAATCTGTTTATACAACATTGGCAGTGCGGCTATGAAAGAACCTATTAATCCCTTTTACAGCGTCATTTAATCCACAACCAAAATTCAGGCTGTATGTTCTTTTTTTCAAAATAGATCATTGCCCCCAGAAAACATTCTGCAAAGACCAAAGCCACCACTTTTCTGGTTATTGGAAAGATAGTTATCTGTTGACAACAAACACCCTCCTATACTGTGAATTGTCATCATAACAAACCTGCAGCGTCGGCCTTCCTTGCTCTTGTTCTCATTGCCCTTTTGTATTAGCACTGATCTCATGATACATCATTTTTAAGGATGGTGCAATTTAGCATTTTTCTCGTCGGAAAGCTGATTTGTGGCTGCATGCATTAGCATCAGCCCTTATACCTTAGGTTTCAGATTACCCCTTTGTCTTCAGGTTTCAGAACATCTGATGACACCAACTAAATTTAGAAACTCTGTAAACCTAGGTGTCAATAATTCAAGGTGTTCTGCTGACCTCACAGCTCTGGTGGTTATGGTTTCTTCTTAATGGGAACAAACGTTCATTTCACTCTGAATGTGAGAGTTAACCTTTCATAGTTAGTATTTCAACACATCAAAATGCCACAGTCCTGCAAACATCGATCAACAGCAATCTCCTGAACATTTCTCCATCTCTCTAATACCATTCGTTGCGTGTCCATAAACAGGAAAAATGTGTTGATTAGTGATGAGCAAACCCGAACTGGAAAGTTCAGGGATCATACCGGACACCTTCTGTCGGCCCCCGGATCCAGCCCAGACCTTTCCCGCTACTCGCGACGGTCCGGTCCATGCATTTCGGTCTCGCAAGATGATGACGTAGCGTTCTCGTGAGACCGCTACGTCATCATCTCGCGAGACCGCAATGCATTCTTGGGACCGGAGTGTCGCGGGGAGCATCGGTAAACGCCTCGCCTGGATCCGGGGGGGCCGACGGAAGGTGAGTATATAACTATTTTTTATTTTAATTATTTTTTTAACAGAGATATGGTGCCCACATTGCTATATACTACGTGGGCTGTGTTAGATACTGTGTGGGCTGTGTTATATACTACATCTCTGTGCTATATGCTATGTGGGCTGTGCTATATACTACGTGGCTGTGGTATATATTATGTGGTTGGGCAATATACTACATTGCTGTGCTCTATACTACGTGGCCTGGGTTATATACTGCATGGACAGTGTTATGTACTATGTCTCTGTGCTATATACTACGTGGCTGTGCTATATACTATGTGGCTGTGCAATATATTATGTGGCTGTGCAATATACTATGTGTCTGTGCAATATATTACGTGGCTGGGCAATATACTACGTGTCTGTGCTATATACTATGTGTCTGTGCTATATACTACGTGGCTGGGCAATATACTACGTGGCTGGGCAATATACTATGTGGCTGGGCAATATACTATGTGGCTGGGCAATATACTAAGTGACTGGGCAATATATTACGTGTCTGTGCTATTTACTATGTGGGCTGTGCTATATACTACGTGGCTGGGCAATATACTATGTGGCTGTGCTATATACTACGTGGCTGTGTTATATACTACATTGGCTGTGTTATATACTACGTGGGCTGTGTTATATACTACGTGGGCTGTGTTATACGCTACGTGGCTCTGCTATATACTATGTGGCTGTGTTATATACTACATGGGCTGTGCTATATACTACGTGGGCTGTGTTATATACAGTACTACGTGGGCTGTGTTATACGCTATATGGCTGTGCTATATTTCTCTGCTGTATCTGTGCATCATGAATCATGCTATGTGTTAAACAGGGGGGCCCACTGAGACTCTTTCACTCGGGGCCCTCAAAAACCTGGAGCCGGCCCTGGCTTCACTGATTAGTCACGCCCGGCTGCGAACAATCAGCGACAGTTGCAGTCCTCCCGCGAATTGGCGCGGAATTTAAACCACGCTTGGCTAATTGGTCGCAGCCGGCCGAATCCTTTGTATAAATTGCATTATTCTGAAAACTTCATAAATAAACTACATACATATTCTAGAATACCTAATGCGTTAGAATCGGGCCACCATCTAGTAATACATAAACAGGAATAAATATAATTGGTATGAATGCTATCGTTTTTTGCACAATATTTTTAATTTCACATTTACACATGCAATGCCTTTTATTTTCTAACTTTGACATACATAAAGATTAGTGATGATCAAGTATGGTCATTGCTCGCGTTTTCCAGAGCACGCTCGCGTGACCTCCGAGTATTTGGTAGTGCTCGGAGATTTAGTTTTTGTCCCTCAGCTGCATGATTTACGACTGCTGGACAGCCTGAATACATGTGGGGGTTGCCAGGTTGCTAGGGAATCAAATACTCGGAGACCACCCGAGCGTGCTCGGGAAAACCCGAACAACGAGTATACTCACTCATGACTAATAAAAATATTTATGGTTTTACATACAGTATGTCAATGGAGGTGAATTTTAAAATGAGATAGAACTCAAAGATCTTAGAAAATGCAGCAATAAATGAATACTGTGTAATACGTACTGATATAATGTAATCAGGAGATAAAGAGGCTTTATTAGTCACACTTACAAATTATTGTTGCAGTAAAAACAGCTTATTTCTATTGAAAGGTAATGCTTGGATTTCTCCTGTCTGCCCCTCATCATGCTGATCATACATGCAATTCCAGTCTGGCAGAGACGAGGAGTACAGTTACATCTAGTGGCGTCATGCAGATACTATACACCGCTGCAAAGTCAGTCCTCTAAAAATACCAATATAGAATAATAGAAGCCTGAGGCTCAAACTGGAATCTATGAAGAACGCTGCTACGCTGCTATAATAAAATAGTAAAATTACTTTCAAAGATAAATTATTTCTTTATAGTAAAGGAAAAATAGCTTTATAAGATAAAGATCAGGAAATAGCACTAAAGAAGGGCTTAATTTTTTCTTTTTTTTTTACTGAAGTCTTGCTAGAACATAATGATGTATGGACCTCATCTTTGTTTGACATCAATGCCAAAAGTGCAAATATTGCTCAATGTATTTTTCATTTGCCTTCTGTACTTAAAGTGAACCTGTCAGCAGGATTGTGCACAGTAACCTACACACACTGTCAGGTCGGCGCCGTTATACTGATTCTATAAGAGCATATCATTAACTCAAAACTGAAAATAAAGATTAAACAACAACCACAAGACGAATTTCATCAACCAAGGTATCATTAATCAGTATAACGCCTGTAAAGAACAGAATCTTGTGTGTAGCCCTGCACAGAGGTACAGATCTGAATATGGGTACGATAGGAAACCCTGGAGCTTGGCATACTGGCACCCTCTCATCGCTTGTCATCACAGACTTGGCCTTATCTTTGATATTGTCATACCTAACAGACTGGACATTCAGCATCTCCCACTTACACACCACCTCCTCGTCTCGGCCCCTATTTTTCGGTGTCCCCCAAGTTTCAGATCTAGGGCCCTTGCTCTTCTCCATTTACACCTTCGACCTGGGACAGCTCATAGAATCCCACGGCTTTTAGTCTCACCTCTATGCTGATGACACAGATCTACCTCTCTGGATCCGATATCACTTCCCTCCTAACTGGGATCTCACAATGTCTGTCCGCTATTTCATGCTACTTCTTCGCTAGACTTCTAACAATTAATATGGACAAAACAGAATTCATCATCTTTCCTTCATCTGACTTCTCCCCCTCAATACATCTATTCATTAAAGTAAATGGCTGTTCACTCTCCCTAGTCCCACAAGCTCGCTGCCTTGGAGTAATCCTTGACTCGGATCTCTCCTTCAAACCACATATCCAAGCTCTTTTCACTTCCTACCAACTCCAACTCAAAAATATTTCCCAGATCTATACATTCCTAAATCAGGAATCTGCAAAAACCCTAGTCCATGCCCTCATCATCTCCCGCCTTGACTACTGCAACCTCCTGCTCTGTGGCCTCCCCTCTAACACTCTTGCACCCCTCCAATCTATTCTAAGCTCTGCTGTCTGACTAATCCACCTGTCCCCCCGCTATTCCCCGGTCTCTCCCATCTGTCAATCCCTTCACTGGCTCTCCATTACCCAACGACTCTAGTTAAAAACCCTAACCATGACATACAAAGCCATCCACAACCTGTCTCCTTCATACATCTGTGACCTAGTCTCCCGGTACTTACCTGCAAGCAACCTCTGATCCTCACAATATATTCTTCTCTACTCCCCTCTTATCTCCTCTTCCCATAATAGCATACAAGATTTTTCTTGCCCATCTCCCTATTTCTGCCCCAATTTATCAGACTCTCACCTACCATGGAAACCTTCAAAAGGAACCTGAAGACCCACCTCTTCCGACAAGCCTATAACCTGCAGTAACCACGATCCACCATACCGCTGCACGACCAGCTCTACGCTCATCTACTGTATCCTCACCCATCCCATGTAGACTGTGAGTACTCGTGGGCACGGTCATCTCTCCTCCTGTACCAGTCAAGACTTTTATTGTTTAAGATTACTGTACTCATTTTATTATGTATACCCCTCCTCACATCTGAAGCGCCATGGAATAAATGGTGCTATAATAATAAATAATAATAATAATTGTTAGGGCTAGCGGAACGCACCGAGTAAATAGAGACGTTTATTATAATTGGTGCGTTCGCAGCCCGGGGTCCACCATGCAGGAGGAGCCTGCTGCTAGCGAATGGCGGCACTGTTTGGCGGTATAGACTAGCTCTATTACTTCACAGAGTAGCCATGAAAGGAAAGCCGTGTAAGCCTCACAGGAGCACAAGCTTACTGCCGAGCTGATAGCAGTCAGTGGTTATGCAACACGCAATCTCCTCACCGGAGGAGCCGGTATTCTAGGGGCTTATTTCCGCCGGGTCCCTGAACACACTCATACAATCTCCTCACCGGAGGTGCCGATATTCTAGGGGCTTATTTCAGCCGGGTCCCTGAATACATTCTCACATAACCACACTGGCGCAAAGCACATAACTTAGATTTGATACTAGCGCATGGCCGTGCGGCCATGCAAACCTTATATAGCTGCAGCAAGTACAGGACCTTCCTAGAAGGACCAATGAGAGACTGCCACAGAGCCTGAGGAACTTCAGGACCTTCCTGGAGAACCAATGGGTCTTACTGCAGTATCTAAGCATGTGACCCTCGATCTCCAATGAGAGATCTTATCCTGGGCATGCTCAGAAGGGAAAAAGCAGGACTTAGTCCCAAAAGCGTCTGCTCGCTGCTGCCCAACACTGGCTTCAATGGCAGAAGCTGGAAAAGCAGCAGTAACCCTTTGCACAAAGTCAGACTGAGTGAGACGCTGGGACCGACGTCTCCGCTGAGCAGGCTCCACTGCGGCAGGAGAAGAATGGGAGACCGCAGCGGAGATGGCCTGAGATTCCCCCTGTGCAGAGGCGGGAACTTGACCCCTAACAAATAATAATACTGCCTTGGTGTGATTTCAGTGGATAAGCTTTGGCTGTCATTATGTCAGTAATGAGCGATCTGGGTGCCACTACTGTGAGTGGGGCGGCAGCTGAATGTGGCTCGCGGCCCTCTCAGAGATGAATATGGCTCAGGACCCTCTTTCATAGCTGAATGTGTCTCTCAAGGTCAGAAAGACTGAGGACCTCTGCTGTAAAGTATGTATTTCAGCATTACATTCCGTGGACAAGTAAAAATCCCAGGAATTATAATGTATAACATTAATAGCAGTAAAACATTAGTCAATTACAGGGTTGCCAACCGTCTGTAAATTCTTAGCCTGTTAAAGTAAGGCACAACTTTCATTGTTCATAAAAAAGAGATTGATGCATCTGTGATATTTTTATTGTACAGATGATTGCGATTACCATTTTACAGTTTACATGTCTACATAACAGTATAGACAGGTATCACTTATAATCTTTATTAGTGATGAGCGAGCACTAAAATGCTTGAGTGCTTGGTGCTCAAATCGGGCAGGTCGGTCATTCAGACGAGCTCAACTTGAATAACGAGTATAATAGAAGTCAATGGGTAACTCGAGCATTTATCCGGAAGACCCTAACAGGAGGGCTGGGGGGCAGGAAAATGGATGGAAACAGCACTCAAGTGAAAGACACCTGGACGCATCTCTGACTCCCAGGTCACGGCTGGGAATAATGCTGTCAGAGTATTAATCCACTTTTACGGACTGACAATAAAACATATAAAACCAAAAATAAAATTGATATAACAGCAAAAAAATGGTAGGAAACACTATTTCCTGTATAATGAAATGTATATAAAGCAAAAATAAAAAGAGAAAAAAACTCTTTCTCCATCCCTTAATAGCTGGGCCATCTCTCACCGTATTTCTCCGTGGTCTATGACTACAGTAGATGACATAGCAGAGGGGGATATTAAACTACACCTATCGGTAATCACTGGTTCGTGTAATTTTAACATGTTACTACCTTATCTGGTAATGTCATGTGTAACATGGTCAGACACATCCTGTTTAATTTATGAAGGAGGGACTCTGAAACTCTCAAAGCCTATGTGGACAATGCAAGAACTACCAAAAATTAGAAGGAAGAGGGACTCTGATGCACCCTGTATAAGACACAAAGAAGGCATCATACACATTCTGTTAACATTGTTAAATATTGGGACTCCGAGACTAATAAAGCAAGTTATGAACTAAGTGCAAAGGCTGCCAAAAATTAGAAGGATATAAATAAAACTTGGCACTCAACTTAACGAGAGAATTCAAAGGAAATGTTCATTGCAGTCTGTCCAAGATTGACAAGAGACGTTTTGGTCTTTCGTCAGTCTGACTGCATAAAGGTGGGGGTATACTGAAGGTGAGTATGTTGTGGATCTTAGCTGCAGGCCTGAAATATTAGACTAGTAGGCAAAATGAGGTATAGGTCCTGTAAAAAGTCCCAAAGAAGTTGCATCCAACTAGCGATGGACGCCGCATTGGTGCAAGCAGGACCACAGCTATCCCCGTGTCTTCTTTGGGACTTTTTTACAGGACCTACACCTCATTTTGCCTACTAGTCTAATATTTCAGGCCTGCAGCTAAGATCCACTACATACTCACCTTCAGTATACCCCCACCATTATGCAGTGGGACTGACGAAGTCCTTGTAGGACCGAAACGTTTCTTGTCAATCTTGGACAGACTGCAATAAACATTTTCTTTGGATTCTCTCGTTAAGTTGAGTGCCAAGTTTTATTTATATATTCACTGGCCAGGGAACCTACTTGCGCACCACTTGCACAGCTGTGCTACGTTTCACACCGCACAAAAATTAGAAGGAGGCACTGCAATACACCCTGGAAATCACGCAAAGGAGGGCCCCAGAAAACATTTTTTCCCCATTTTTAAGATGTGAGACTCCTAGACTTTGTAGGCTTACAATGCTATTAAAGTGACTTTTTGAAGCCAGAATTCTACGGTAATGAATTAATTAACTATGAAATATCTCAGAAAGTAGAGCCAATCTGGCAAAGCCGAAGTCATATTCTTAATCAGCACCATAAGCTCAATATAAAAAAATTCAGACATCGTCGGCACCAGTATACCAGTGTAATTATTGAACAGGAAGCTTCAGCTTATAGTGGGGCTCACTGACCAGTGTCAAAAGTATCTCAGGGAATTTTTAAATATTACAAATGACAGAGAAACAAATAGCAATATTTATTCCTAAAAATATTTTTCAAATGAATATGTGACAGAAACAATAAGTCGTTTTCTTTCGAATATAGTAATGACATATGAGTGAATAGCTTAAAGGGGGCTGTGAGGAGCTGGCTTTGTTCTGAAGACTATTGGACCAATGCACTTAGAGTGGAATCTACGGCTCTAAAGGCCCCGTCACACATAGCGACGCTGCAGCGATACCGACAACGATCCGGATCGCTGCAGCGTCGCTGTTTGGTCGCTGGAGAGCTGTCACACAGACAGCTCTCCAGCGACCAACGATCCCGAGGTCCCCGGTAACCAGGGTAAACATCGGGTAACTAAGCGCAGGGCCGCGCTTAGTAACCCGATGTTTACCCTGGTTACCATCGTTAAAGTAAAAAAAAAAAAACTCTACATACTTACCTATCGCTGTCTGTCCTCGGCGCTCTGCTTCTCTGGTCTGGCTGTGAGCACAGCGGCCGGAAAGCAGAGTGGTGACGTCACCGCTCTGCTTTCCGGCTGACCGGCGCTCACAGCCAGACCAGAGAAGCAGAGCGCCGAGGACACAGCGATAGGTAAGTATGTAGAGTTTTTTTTTTTTTACTTTAACGATGGTAACCAGGGTTTACCCTGGTTGCCAGCGAAGACATCGCTGAATCGGCGTCACACACGCTGATTCAGCGATGTCAGCGGGACCTCAACGATCAAAAAATGGCCCAGGCCATTCCGACACGACCAGCGATCTCACAGCAGGGGCCTGATCGCTGGTACGTGTCACACATAGCGAGATCGCTACTGAGATCGCTGTTGCGTCACAAAACTTGTGACTCAGCAGCGATCTCGCTAGCGATCTCGCTATGTGTGACGGGGCCTTAAGGGATGTGGACTTTCCAACATCCCTTAATTGAACAATCAAACAATGAAGGATCATCTCCCCCACCTTCCCCAAACCTGTGGAGGAATGTCCTGAATGGGGGCTGTGGGTATAATAATAATAACAAAGGCTAAGAAAAAAAAATCGCTGCATGCCCAAGTGTGATCTGATATTCGGATTGCACTCAGCCATGTAAGTCAATAAGTGCGTGGAAAACATTGGACTGCACTTAGATTTCCACACAGAATGGAGAAGATGGAGACATTTTTTTTCTATCTTCTTCTCATCCGAGAGAATCGGATCACACTATTATCACACTATGATCAAACTCTAAAAGAATTTGAAGAGAGTGTAATTTGCATAATAGACCCGATTCTCTCGGATGAGAGAATACACGGTTGTCTGCACCTGCCCAAAGGATAATATCTGCCCAGGACAGCAATGAGAAATAAAATACTGTCTAAAGGGGATCATGGAGAAAGGCTATTACAGAGACTTCTGAGACAAAAGGGTCAAGCATTAACTGCTAACTGCCTGACCCTTATCTCCCCCTACATCATCCGTCGGAATGGAATTGAGATGCTCCCATGCACATTAGGCCACATTAGATGTCCATGATACACGGAATGGCCATGAATCTCCCAACCTAAACTTCTCAAGCTCATAGGCACAAATGAGGCTGTTGAGTTCTGATTGGGAGACCTGTGACCAGTCCGTATCTCAAAGTCCATACATCCATGATATACGGATGTCTCAATGCAACATTTGTCTGTCAGCCGATCCCACCGAAATCGCCGGGCTTGGCCAACTGAAGCCTAATGTGAATGGGGACCTTCACAGGAAAAACGTGAGCGAAAGTACATAAGAGAGGGAGGATGTATAAGGAGATGAAGAAAGGGAATGGGAATCTATAGAGGCAAATTTTCCAGTATGATCTGTGGGTTAATGTAAGTGATCTTGGAAGACCAACATTTCGAAAATGTATCATAGGTACCCATAAGGATTCTCATGAATTTTTCATCAATCCAAATTCCATATACTTCCCCAGGCTGGAGAGAGGGTTTACAAAATGTAAATTATTCGATAAAAAATTGAAATGGTGTAGATAGGGCTGTTTTGCAATGAAGGAGGGCTCTCACAAGTTTTTCCAAAGGTGGATACGACACAAAGTTAAAAAACAAGTCTATACACACTAGACCAGAATAGAACCAACTTTGTATATATCCACTGGCTGAGGATCATATTATCTTGTTCCACACAGCCTCAAAAACACATGGGAGAATACCCTGAATTAACTTTTGCTATTCAGGTTGGTATCAAATAGAATTTCATTTAATGCCTGTGTGAATTCGAAACAGCTTTTTATATCAAAGTGGATTTTTTTCTAGTATTGCAAGTATATTAAAATATTTCTATCAGCATAATTTACTGAATATTTAGTGTGTAAATATTGTTACCCTTGTATAAAAGCAAAACTATTCTAACAAGTAAAAAAAAAAAAATCAGACCGGGCTATTTTGGAAAATGTGGTAGAGGAAAATTATTACTTCTAGTATTTTCCAAATTAAATCACAAGCCACAAGATGATCCTTGGCGCACATTCATTGCTCAAGCAAACTTACAAGTTGGAGATGAATAGTACTTAAGTAAGAAGACTACAGTATGTTCAGTGCAGAAACGCGCTGGTATAAAAAGATATCATATGAAAAGTTTTAATTAAAAAGTTATACAAATAAAGTTCCTATTTAATAATAAATTATGCCACGAACAGTATATTTATTTTACTTGCTTATATTCCACCATTAATTTGTGTACAGGTATCTTACGCCAGCCATGTGCATGCCTTTTAAGCGCCGCCCTACTCACCATATGTTTTGCTTTGCTCCACCCAGTACCTGACCATTGCCTTGCGCTGGTTGTGAGTCATAGGCGGCGCGGCCAAACTTTGTATTAATTTGTATTCACTTTGTCCTGCAGAGATTTGCTTCCCAGACTATTACCTGCTAGTAGGTGATATATCAGGTGACTCCAACCTCCGTTCCTCATTCAAATGTTGGTTCCTAGCCTGCTAGAACCTGGTTCATGTGTAAATTTGTATTCTGGCTCTCGTTATCGACCTGGCCTGTTTACACAGCTTTGCTTGACATCTCCAGTCCTGACTCTGGCTTTGAACCCATGCTGCCTGCCCCCAAGTCAGACTGTCTGACTACGCTTCAGTTTCACCCTCCTGTACCTTGTACTTGTGTCTCTGACCCTCCGGTCAGCTGCTGCAGGGGACTGCCCTGGAGTGGTACCTGGTGTCTACCGGCAGCCCAGCCTATCCTCACCGTCAGAGGTCCTAGTGAAGACCTGGTAGACACTTAGTCACGCCTCTCCAGGGTAAGTCCGGCCCATGGCGTATTGGGGGTCACACCCACCAGTGTTACAAGAAATAACATACAATAATGAAAATCTTCCCAGGATCCCACGTTTTATAAATATATCAAGACATTTTCTAGTTGCATATGTTAGTTTACACATTATGTGTTCCCTTCTTTGAATGTTATAACCTCTGGGACCTTGCCATTGTGCAAACAATGTGACCCTTTCATTCTTAGGATTAGTGGGGCTTTCAGCAAGTGGATCCCAACAATCAGTGAGTCTTTGATTGCGTGGGTCCACGTGCTAGAGACATGCCAACACCTACTATGATGAAATACTATAGCCTACAAGAAGATACGCCACACTTGTATGGAAGTTTAAAATGCATTATTTATTAAATAGTTTAGAAATACATAATTTCATGTGATAACTAGATATAAATTATGCATTTGCACTTTTACTTATATGAATTTCTCTTGTCTGTTTAAAATTACTACCATATTTATTATTATCATATTATATTCAGTGTACACTGGATGGTTATTGTTAGGATTATTGCCCTACATATCCCCTTTCCTTCTCTTGATATCCGTTTATTGTGCTCACTGCTTACCTGGAGCTTTTATATTTTTTATATCAAATGAAATTAATATTATTTATTTCTAAACTATTTAATAAATAATATATTTAAAACTTTCATTCAAGTGTGGCGTCTCTTTTTGTAGACTATTTTATTAACCCCTCACACACACTTAATATTTGCTTTTTGTATTTCAATACTGTATGTAATATGATGACACACTGTAAACCCTTTTCAGTGTCATGTTATAAAGCAAGTCAGGACCATTCGGAAGCTATTTTGGGGTGTTTAGAATTCAGCACAAGATCCTGAAGACCTCATAGACTTATCTTCTCTACTACTAAGCAAGTTTTGTACCAAGAATATTGCTAAAGTTTGACAATAAACAATTATTCCTGGAATATGTCACGGGATATTTTGCCCAGTGCCAGAAATCTAGTATTAGTATAAGCTTGTGCCTTATTGAGACTACAGGACAGAATAAAGCTGTGAAAACGTACTCCTCTTCATTATTTGCCAGGAAGAAAGTAGTCCCTTTTTAGCCAGGTAAAGCTACTTAAACCTTTCAAGAAGAGCAACTAAGCCACTGTTTGTAGAAGATCTATGACACTGAGTCATTACTCACAGACCATCAGTGAGGCAGGGTAGCCAAGAGGTCTAGGGTTAGACAGAGCTTATCATGAACAAAGGGGTAAGGCAAAGGCATAGTCAGGTCATAGTCCGGGGTCAGAATTCCAAGAATGTAGAGGATCAAAACAAAAGAGACTAAGCAAAAGATTAGCCCTGCCGGGGTATTTCCCATCTTCCCGTTTTGGTCTGCCCTAACACATTCTGGGTTGGGTTTTATATGTCCACCCTTCACTACACTTACTTGCTGGCTATACCTTTAGGTGGGCTTGGATTTAGGAGTTTTAGCCCTTCAGCTAAGGTGTTTACCATGCATCGCAAACACTAGTTGAATGTTGTGAATTCTGTGGCTGAATTCACTCCTGTGGTCACAAGTGGTATTGCAGCCTCTGGGCTTCCTCCCTCAGGTGTTTTGGTGAGCTCGTTGGCTGCCTTGCTATTTAACTCCACCTGAGTCTGTCTTCCTTGCTCCTTGTCAATGTTCCAGTGTTGGATCTGAGCTACTGCATCTTTCCTGTGGCCTGCTGCTCTGCTAGATAAGTGTTACTTTGTTTTTGTTTCCGTTTTTTCTGTCCAGCTGTGCTATTCTCTTTTGCTGGAAGCTCTGAGACGCAAAGGGTGCACCGCCGTGCCGTTAGTTCGGCACGGTGGGTCTTTTTGCCCCCCTTTGCGTGGTTCTGCTTTAGGGTTTTTTGTAGACTGCATAGTTCTCTTTGCTATCCTCGCTCTGTCTAGAATATCGGGCCTCACTTTGCTGAATCTATTTCATTCCTACGTTTTGTCTTTTCATCTTGCTAACAGTCATTATATGTGGGGGGCTGCCTATTCCTTTGGGGTATTTCTCTGAGGCAAGTCAGGCTTGTATTTCTATCTTCAGGCTAGTCAGCTCCTCAGGCAGTGCCGAGTTGCATAGGTAGTGTTAGGCGCAATCCACTGCTGCTTTTAGTTGTGTGAGGATAGGTTCAGGTGTGCAGTCTGCAGAGATTCCACGTCTCAGAGCTTGTTCTATTGTTTTTGGGTTATTGCCATATCACTGTATGTGCGCTGATTACTGCACACTGTGTTGCCTGATAGCACAGCATAACAGTACAAGGAGCCAAAACCAATGATTCTCAATAGAGGGAAAAAAGAAGTCCTGACATCATTTTTTTTTCCTCAGCTCTGTCTTCAGTTTTTGTTTTTTTTTTTTTCCCCTAGACATTAGAGTGCTTCAGGACACAGGTGTGGACATGGATATTCAGGCTCTGTGCTCCTCAATGGATAATCTCGTTATAAATGTACAAAAGATTCAAGATACAATTGATCAGAAATCTATGCTAGAACCAAGAATTCCTATTCCTGATTTGTTTTTTGGTGACAGAACTAAGTTCCTGAGCTTCAAAAATAATTGTAAGCTATTTCTGGCCTTGAAACCTCATTCTTCTGGTAATCCTATTCAACAGGTTTTGATTATTATTTCTTTTTTGCGCGGCGACCCACAGGACTGGGCGTTTTCTCTTGCGCCAGGAGACCCTGCATTGAGTAATGTTGATGCGTTTTTCCAGGCGCTTGGATTGCTTTACGATGAGCCTAATTCAGTGGATCAGGCTGAGAAAAATTTGCTGGCTTTATGCCAGGGTCAGGATGATATAGAAGTATATTGTCAGAAATTTAGGAAGTGGTCAGTACTCACTCTGTGGAATGAATCTGCACTGGCGGCTTGGTTCAGAAAGGGTCTCTCTGAAGCTCTTAAGGATGTCATGGTGGGATTTCCTATGCCTGCTGGTTTGAATGAGTCTATGTCCTTGGCCATTCAGATCGGTCGTCGCTTGCGCGAGCGTAAATCTGTGCACCATCTGGCGGTATTGTCTGAGAGTAAACCTGAGCCTATGCAGTGCGACAGGACTATGACTAAAGTTGAACGGCAAGAACACAGACGTCTGAACAGGCTGTGTTTCTACTGTGGTGATTCCACTCATGCTATTTCTAATTGTCCTAAGCGCACTAGGCGGTTCGATAGCTCTGCCGTCATTGGTACTGTACAGTCCAAATTCCTTCTGTCCATTACCTTGATATGCTCTTTGTCGTCGTTTTCTGTCATGGCGTTTGTGGATTCAGGCGCTGCCCTGAATCTGATGGATTTGGATTATGCTAAACGTTGTGGATTTTTCTTGGAGCCTTTGCGGTGTCCTATTCCGTTGAGAGGAATTGATGCTACACCTTTGGCCAAGAATAAGCCTCAGTACTGGGCCCAGCTGACCATGTGCATGGCTCCTGCACATCAGGAAGTTATTCGCTTTCTGGTACTGCATAATCTGCATGATGTGGTCGTGTTGGGGTTGCCATGGCTACAAACCCATAATCCAGTATTAGATTGGAACTCTATGTCGGTAACCAGCTGGGGTTGTCAGGGAGTACATGGTGATGTTCCATTTTTGTCTATTTCGTCATCCATTCCTTCTGACATCCCAGAGTTCTTGTCTGACTTTCAGGATGTATTTGAAGAGCCCAAGTCTGATGCCCTACCTCCGCATAGGAATTGTGATTGTGCTATCAATTTGATTCCTGGTAGTAAATTCCCTAAGGGTCGTTTATTTAATTTATCCGTGCCCGAACACGCCGCTATGCGCAGTTATGTGAAGGAATCCCTGGAGAAGGGACATATTCGCCCATCGTCATCACCACTGGGAGCAGGGTTCTTCTTTGTAGCCAAGAAGGATGGTTCGCTAAGACCGTGTATTGATTACCGCCTTCTTAATAAGATCACTGTTAAGCTTCAGTATCCCTTGCCATTGATATCTGACTTGTTTGCTCGGATTAAGGGGGCTAGTTGGTTTACTAAGATTGATCTTCGTGGTGCGTATAATCTGGTGAGAATCAGGCAGGGAGATGAATGGAAAACGGCATTTAATACGCCCGAGGGTCATTTTGAGTATCTGGTGATGCCGTTCGGACTTGCCAATGCTCCATCTGTTTTTCAGTCTTTTATGCATGACATTTTCCGTGAGTATCTGGATAAATTCCTGATTGTTTACTTGGATGACATTTTGATCTTCTCTGATGATTGGGAGTCTCATGTGAAGCAAGTCAGAATGGTTTTCCAGGTACTGCGTGCTAATTCCTTGTTCGTGAAGGGATCAAAGTGTCTCTTCGGTGTGCAGAAAGTTTCATTTTTGGGGTTCATCTTTTCCCCTTCTACTATCGAGATGGATCCGGTTAAGGTCCAGGCCATCCAGGATTGGACTCAGCCGACATCTCTGAAAAGTCTGCAGAAATTCCTGGGCTTTGCTAATTTTTATCGTCGCTTCATCTGTCATTTTTCTAGCATTGCCAGACCATTGACCGATTTGACCAAGAAGGGTGCTGATTTGGTTAATTGGTCTTCTGATGCCGTGGAAGCTTTTCAAGAGTTGAAGCGTCGTTTTTGCTGTGCCCCTGTGTTGTGTCAACCAGATGTTTCTCTTCCGTTCCAGGTCGAGGTTGATGCTTCTGAGATTGGAGCAGGGGCGGTTTTGTCACAGAGAGGTTCTGGTTGCTCAGTGTTGAAACCATGTGCTTTCTTTTCCAGGAAATTTTCTGCTGCTGAGCGTAATTATGATGTGGGCAACCGAGAGTTGCTGGCCATGAAGTGGGCATTCGAGGAGTGGCGTCATTGGCTTGAGGGAGCTAAGCATCGCGTGGTGGTATTGACTGATCATAAGAATCTTACTTATCTCGAGTCTGCCAAGCGCTTGAATCCTAGACAGGCCCGTTGGTCGTTATTTTTTGCTCGTTTTGATTTTGTGATTTCGTACCTTCCGGGCTCTAAAAATGTGAAGGCGGATGCTCTGTCTAGGAGTTTTGTGCCCGACTCTCCGGGGTTATCTGAGCCGGCGAGTATCCTCAAGGAAGGAGTCATTGTGTCTGCCATCTCTCCTGATTTGCGGAGAGTGTTGCAGAAATTTCAGGCTAATAAACCTGATCGTTGTCCGGCCGAGAAACTGTTCGTCCCTGATAGGTGGACTAGTAAAGTTATCTCTGAACTTCATTGTTCGGTGCTGGCTGGTCATCCAGGAATCTTTGGTACCAGAGAGTTAGTGGCTAGATCCTTCTGGTGGCCATCTCTGTCACGGGATGTGCGTGCTTTTGTGCAGTCCTGTGGGATTTGTGCTAGGGCTAAGCCCTGCTGTTCACGTGCCAGTGGGTTGCTTTTGCCCTTACCGGTCCCGAAGAGGCCTTGGACACATATTTCGATGGATTTCATTTCTGACCTTCCCGTTTCTCAAAAGATGTCGGTCATTTGGGTGGTCTGTGATCGCTTTTCTAAAATGGTCCATCTGGTGCCCTTGGTTAAATTGCCTTCCTCCTCTGATTTGGTGCCTTTGTTCTTCCAGCATGTGGTTCGTTTGCATGGCATTCCTGAGAATATTGTTTCTGACAGAGGTTCCCAGTTTGTCTCGAGGTTCTGGCGAGCCTTTTGTGGTAGGATGGGCATTGACCTATCTTTTTCCTCGGCCTTCCATCCTCAGACTAATGGCCAGACCGAACGAACCAATCAGACCTTGGAAACATATCTGAGATGTTTTGTTTCTGCTGACCAGGATGATTGGGTGTCATTTTTGCCGTTGGCTGAGTTCGCCCTTAATAATCGGGCCAGCTCGGCTACCTTGGTCTCTCCATTTTTCTGCAATTCTGGGTTCCATCCTCGTTTCTCTTCAGGACAGGTTGAGTCTTCGGACTGTCCTGGTGTGGATTCTGTGGTGGACAGGTTGCAGCAGATCTGGACTCAGGTAGTGGACAATTTGACCTTGTCCCAGGAGAAGGCTCAGCTTTTCGCTAATCGTAGACGCCGTGTGGGTCCCCGACTTCGTGTTGGGGATCTGGTTTGGTTATCTTCTCGTCATATTCCTATGAAGGTTTCCTCTCCTAAATTTAAACCTCGTTTTATTGGTCCGTATAGGATTTCTGAGATTCTCAATCCGGTGTCTTTTCGTCTGACCCTCCCAGACTCCTTTTCCATACATAATGTATTCCATAGGTCGTTGTTGAGAAGATACGTGGCACCTATGGTTCCATCTGTGGAGCCTCCTGCCCCTGTTTTGGTGGAGGGGGAATTGGAGTATATTGTGGAGAAAATTTTGGATTCTCGTGTCTCTAGACGGAAACTCCAGTATCTGGTCAAATGGAAGGGTTATGCTCAGGAGGATAATTCCTGGGTTTTTGCCTCTGATGTCCATGCCCCAGATCTTGTTCGTGCCTTTCATGTGGCTCATCCTGGTCGGCCTGGGGGTTCTGGTGAGGGTTCAGTGACCCCTCCTCAAGGGGGGGGTACTATTGTGAATTCTGTGGCTGAATTCACTCCTGTGGTCACAAGTGGTATTGCAGCCTCTGGGCTTCCTCCCTCAGGTGTTTTGGTGAGCTCGTTGGCTGCCTTGCTATTTAACTCCACCTGAGTCTGTCTTCCTTGCTCCTTGTCAATGTTCCAGTGTTGGATCTGAGCTACTGCATCTTTCCTGTGGCCTGCTGCTCTGCTAGATAAGTGTTACTTTGTTTTTGTTTCCGTTTTTTCTGTCCAGCTGTGCTATTCTCTTTTGCTGGAAGCTCTGAGACGCAAAGGGTGCACCGCCGTGCCGTTAGTTCGGCACGGTGGGTCTTTTTGCCCCCCTTTGCGTGGTTCTGCTTTAGGGTTTTTTGTAGACTGCATAGTTCTCTTTGCTATCCTCGCTCTGTCTAGAATATCGGGCCTCACTTTGCTGAATCTATTTCATTCCTACGTTTTGTCTTTTCATCTTGCTAACAGTCATTATATGTGGGGGGCTGCCTATTCCTTTGGGGTATTTCTCTGAGGCAAGTCAGGCTTGTATTTCTATCTTCAGGCTAGTCAGCTCCTCAGGCAGTGCCGAGTTGCATAGGTAGTGTTAGGCGCAATCCACTGCTGCTTTTAGTTGTGTGAGGATAGGTTCAGGTGTGCAGTCTGCAGAGATTCCACGTCTCAGAGCTTGTTCTATTGTTTTTGGGTTATTGCCATATCACTGTATGTGCGCTGATTACTGAACACTGTGTTGCCTGATAGCACAGCATAACAGTTGAATTCCTACAGTGAGTCTGTTTGTTTTTTTTCCCTCTTCCTTTCACCTCTTTAGGTTTCTGGGAGGATATACTTGTTCCGTTTATTTTTTCCTCTCCTTAGATTTCCTTCTCTACCCTATATAAACGTGTTTTAATTTTCTCATCTTGGGTTTTCGTATCTTCATGAACACTTTCCTCCCCTCTTGTTGACATTGTGTTGCAGCCTCACCTCTGGTTCCTCAGGGGGTACAAGAAACCCCTCAATGACCTTTTAGGGAGCCAAGTCCGAGGTGGTGTTTTTGAGTTGTGGGGCTAGGGTCTTTCTAGTCTTTACAGGGACCAATTGGGCGTGGGTGTGGCATTTACCTATAGTAGGTCTTCCCATTTTTTGTTACCCGTGAGTTTGTGTTACATTCATAACAATTCCTTTTTAAATAACATATTACCTACCTACTAGAAAAGTGATTATTATTATTACATTGGTGTGGTTCTCACATTACCCTATCGGTATTAGACAGGTGTGGGTCCCATTATCACCCTATCATGTGATTGCTGTTCCTCTTGTGACCACAATCTCCTTACTGGTGTGAATGGCAGAGACAAGTCCTTTATTCTGGAGATTGGTAGGAGTCCTAGCAGTAGGGATGACACAGGTGTAACAGTTATTACCTGTCATTGGCAATGAATAGATGATAATTTGTTCATCCTGAATAGCCTTTAAACAGTGTTTCTTATTCTTAAATTTAAGGATGTTGTCTACTGACAACTACCATCACGTTCCAGTATGCTCAATTGGAGGGTTGGCGTCCCTTGTTAGAACCCTTTATATTGGGCCAGAGCAGATGCCTTTGGTTCATGTATTACATGGTTATCCATTCTATTGAATGGCTCAGATGTAATTCCACATTTCTCCTGCAGTATTTACTGCAATAAAAACCAGCTACTCGGGGGTTTCAGAAGTTATTCTGATTGAGGTTAAGAAGCCGAATCTACAGCTATGACTTATGGTAATTTCAAAGCAGAGTTAGGATGAAAAAGGATTATTCTTGATGAAGCAACAATAGATTGCGACAACATCATATGTAATAATGCAGATTTTAACAGGCATCTACATGTATCAGGAAAAAAAAATCTTTAAATCACTATTTAAAAAAAAAAAATGCAGAAGCCCAAACAAAAAATACTTGCAGCATGTATTACTGTAGATGAGAACCTCTCCATAGGTGGTACATTATTGCTTTCACTTGCTTCTGCCACAAGGTCTTTCACCATTGTGGTTGAAGAGAAGATATGGGGTGTTTGGGCCAAGAATATGGTGGTTACCTTATAATTTTGGTACTTTGTGGTGTCAGAAACCATCAAGTAATTTGTCCACCATTTCAATGGTATTTGTTCAGCTCAGCAACATACAAAATTAACTAGTCTTATTAATAGATCTTCATTTCTTCGGTTTAATAGCAATATATCAGTATACAAGAGTGTAAAACCGAACCTCTGGTTACATTACAAAAATCCTAACGCTCAGTGATTCATAGGAAATTATGTATGAGTTTAGGTTTTTCAACATGACAACCTCTTTTTATATTTATGCCAGCCAAGCATTTGGCGGATTATTACAGGTATAGCTTCTAAGGCTTGGTTCAGACAGGCATATTTCTCGGTCAGTATATGGGCCACAAATACCAAGACTGACCACATGTTCATTTACCCAAATTTACAGCCTCACATACACATAAGACTGTAAATTCTGGCTGGGACACGCCTGGTTAGTCCGAGTATTGTGGTCCATATGCGGACCATTAAATAGCATGAATAACGGCTGTCGTAGTCCAGCTTAAAGCTGTGTAACACAGGGATTAAAATCTGAGAAACATTTTGTGGCAGAAATCTGAAAATCAAGGATGTGCCAGCAGATTATTTTTCTGTAGCAGCACCAAAAAATCCATGCACAATATTTATAAAGCATAATTGTCGCTATTCCACTACTGAGTGTGTCTTGGACGCAGCGAATGACAGCTCATTTGTCCAGGCTTGTGCAGGGGCATGTTGAGCTGTTGATATGTTGATTGACAGCTCAGCTGTCCAATCTGAGACTAGGTGGTGCTGAGTTTCCTTCAGGTGTTCCCTGTTCTTAGTGATTTCCCAGCTATTTTATTCAGCTGTCAGTCCCAGATAGCTGCTAGTTGTAACTTTCAGCTCAGTGTGGTGTTTTCTTTGTGCTTTGTGTTGTGAATTCAGACATTCTGATCTTCTGTTGCCGGACCTTGGATTTGCCTATTGACTACCCATTTACCCCCTTTGCTTTGACGCACTCTGACTTTGGAATTCTGACTCTGGACTGTTACCTGACTACGCCTTTGTCTCTTCCCTCTGGTATTTTCTCCTGGCACGTGACCTCGGCCCCATTGATTACCCGGGCTCACGGCTTGTCCATGAGAAGTGACTCAGCGTCACAATATGATTGGGGTTGCATTCAAGCCAGGAATTTATATAAGAGGTAAAATTAAGAGTTAATCCAGAAACCAAGATTGCTTATTTATCACATTGTAGAACTTTATGGAAGCAATTAAACTGTGTCTTACTCAGTAAAAATGTAGTTTTTTTTGTCCAAAAAGTTACTTTTGTGCATTTGCTAATGGTTTTACCCAAACTAATTTATAGATGCCATTATATAAGTTTTATCAGAGGTTATCATTTTATTTTATTCTTCTCTGGATTTAGGATGAAAAAAAAATGTCCATGTTTCTCGTACCCATTCAATACTAAAATTGTGACAGCACTCAGATGACACATGGATGGCATCCGCCTGCTGTCCTTTTATTTTCAAGGGCCCATAGACTTGATTGGGTGAGTATGATCCATTACTTGGATCAAAAACTGACATGTCTCTGGGTTTTTCTTTTAAATTGCAGACACGTTTTATAAAAAAAAATCTCAGGCATGTTAAATCCTCCTAGGTTATAATGGGTACATTTTCTATCTGTTAAAAATAAGAAAAGAGCACGTATGTGGAAAAATTGACGTCTGGATGAGCCATTAATCAGTTTTCTTAGCTTAATGGAACCTGTCACCAGGTTTTCCCCATATAAGCTAAAAACAGCATTGTGCATGATGCTAATCGGTGCAGTCCAATATGATGGGTGTCGCTGGTCTGTGCTCGCCGTCTCTTCTCTGCCCACAATCGCCATCTCTCTTGTCTTGATGGACATTTCACTATGTTCAGATTTTACACAGCATTTAGTTTAGTTTCTTCATAGTTGTCTATATACATATTGTAAAATTACATTCAAGACATGACATTACAACAGGTAACATCTTCGTGACCCATTCCGTAATATTAAATAAATAAAACAATATTTTAAGTATGTATATATATGATCAAAAGAATCGCGGAGGGTGAATTTTATAATTTAATATTCATTCTTACTTTTGTAACCTTGTTTTTTTTATTTTTTATATATTCATTAAAGTAAATTGATTTAAGGTTGACAGACATAAAGTCCCCAAAACAAGTGGTGCTTAACCCCTTCCCGACCTTTGACGCCACGTAGGCGTCATGAAAGTCGGTGCCAATCCGACCCATGACGCCTATGCGGCGTCATGGAAAGATCGCGTCCCTGCAGATCGGGTGAAAGGGTTAACTCCCATTTCACCCGATCTGCAGGGACAGGGGGAGTGGTAGTTTAGCCCAGGGGGGGTGGCTTCACCCCCTCGTGGCTACGATCGCTCTGATTGGCTGTTGAAAGTGAAACTGCCAATCAGAGCGATTTGTAATATTTCACCCATTATAACGGGTGAAATATTACAATCCAGCCATGGCCGATGCTGAAATATCATCGGCCATGGCTGGAAATACTAGTGTGCCCCCACCCCACCCCTCCGATCGCCCCCCCACCCCCCCGATCTGGCCGGTACACTGCTCCGGCTCCCCTCCGCCCTGTGCTCCGCTCCCCCCCGTGCTCGTGTCCGCTCCCCCCGTGCTCCAATCACCCCCCCGTGCTCCAATCACCCCCCCTGCACTCCGATCCACCCCCCCCGTGCTCCGTTCCACCCCCCCGTGCTCCATTCCAGCCCCCCCGTGCTCCGTTCCACGCCCCCCGCGCTCCGTTCCACCCCTCCCGCGCTCCGATCCCCCCCCCCGTGCTCCGATCCCCCCCCCCGTGGTCCCCCCCCACCCTATCATACTTACCGATCCAGCCGTGGTCCCGTCCGTCTTCTCCCGGGCGCCGCCATCTTCCAAAATGGCGGGCGCATGTGCAGTGCGCCCGCCGAATCTGCCGGCCGGCAGATTCGTTCCAAAGTGCATTTTGATCACTGAGATATAATCTATCTCAGTGATCAAAATAAAAAAAATAATAAATGACCCCCCCCCTTTGTCACCCCCATAGGTAGGGACAATAAAAAAATAAAGAAATTTTTTTTTTCCACTAATGTTAGAATAGGGTTAGGGTTAGGGGTAGGGTTAGGGTTAGGGGTAGGGTTAGGGGTAGGGTTAGGGTTAGGGGTAGGGGTAGGGTTAGGGGTAGGGGTAGGGTTAGGGGTAGGGTTAGGGTTAGGGCTAGGGTTAGGGGTAGGGTTAGGGGTAGGGTTAGGGTTAGGAATGTGCACACGTATTCTGGTCCTCTGCGGATTTTTCCGCTGCGGATTTGATAAATCCGCAGTGCTAAACCGCTGCGGATTTATGGCGGATTTACCGCGTTTTTTTCTGCGCATTTCACTGCGGTTTTACAATTGCGATTTTCTATTGGAGCAGTTGTAAAACCGCTGCGGAATCCGCACAAAGAAGTGACATGCTGCGGAATGTAAACCGCTGCGTTTCCGTGCAGTTTTTCCGCAGCATGTGTACAGCGATTTTTGTTTCCCATAGGTTTACATTGAACTGTACACTCATGGGAAACTGCTGCGGATCCGCAGCGTTTTCCGCAGCGTGTGCACATACCTTTAGAATTAGGCTATGTGCACACGGTGCGGATTTGGCTGCGGATTCGCAGCAGTGTTCCATCAGGTTTACAGTACCATGTAAACATATGAAAAACCAAATCCGCTGTGCCCGTGATGCGGAAAATACCGCGCGGGAACGCTGCGTTGTATTTTCCGCAGCATGTGAATTCTTTGTGCGGATTCCGCAGCGTTTTACACCTGTTCCTCAATAGGAATCCGCAGGTGAAATCCGCACAAAAAACACTGGAAATCCGCGGAAAATCCGCAGGTAAAACACAGTGCCTTTTACCCGCAGATTTTTCAAAAATGGTGCGGAAATATCTCACACGAATCCGCAACGTGGGCACATAGCCTTAGGGTTAGGGTTGGAATTAGTGTTGGGGTTAGGGTTGTGATTAGGATTATGGCTACAGTTGGGATTAGGGTTAGGGGTGTGTTGGGGTTAGTGTTGGAGTTAGAATTGAGGGGTTACCACTGTTTAGGCACATCAGGGGTCTCCAAACGCAACATGGCGCCACCATTGATTCCAGCCAATCTCGTATTCAAAAAGTCAAATGGTGCTCCCTCACTTCCGAGCCCTGACGTGTGCCCAAACAGTGGTTTACCCCCACATATGGGGTACCAGCATACTCAGGACAAACTGCGCAACAATTACTGGGGTCCAATTTCTCCTGTTACCCTTGTGAATCTAAAAAAATGCTTGCTAAAACATAATTTTTGAGGAAAGAAAAATGATTTTTTATTTTCACGGATCTGTGTTGTAAACGTCTGTGAAGCACTTGGGGGTTCAAAGTGCTCACCACATATCTAGATAAGTTCCTTGGGGGGTCTAGTTTCTAAAATGGGGTCACTTGTGGGGGGTTTCTACTGTTTAGGCACACCAGGGGCTCTGCAAACGCAACGTGACACCCGCAGACCATTCCATCAAAGTCTGCATTTCAAAAGTCACTACTTCCCTTCTGAGCCCCGACGTGTGCCCAAACAGTGGTTTACCCCCACATATGGGGTATCAGCGTACTCAGGAGAAACTGGACAACAACTTTTGGGGTCCAATTTCTCCTGTAACCCTTGGGAAAATAAAAAATTCTGGGCTAAATAATTATTTTTGAGGAAAGAAAACGTATTTATTATTTTCACGGCTCTGCATTATAAACTTCTATGAAGCACTTGGGGGTTCAAAGTGCTCACCACACATCTAGATAAGTTCCTTTCAGGGTCTAGTTTCCAAAATGGGGTCACTTGTGGGGGGTTTCTACTGTTTAGGCACATCAGGGGCTCTGCAAACGCAACGTGACGCCCGCAGAGCATTCCATCAAAGTCTGCATTTCAAAACGTCACTACTTCAATTCCAAGCCCCGGCATGTGCCCAAACAGTAGTTTACCCCCACATATGGGGTATCACCGTACTCAGGAGAAACTGGACAACAAATATTGGGGTCAAATTTCTCCTGTTACCCTTGGGAAAAATAAAAAACTCTGGGCTAAATAATTATTTTTGAGGAAAGAAAACGTATTTATTATTTTCACGGCTCTGCATTATAAACTTCTATGAAGCACTTGGGGGTTCAAAGTGCTCACCACACATCTAGATAAGTTCCTTTGGGGGTCTAGTTTCCAAAATGGGGTCACTTGTGGGGGGTTTCTACTGTTAAGCCACATCAGGGGCTCTGCAAACGCAACGTGACGCCCACAGAGCATTCCATCAAAGTCTGCATTTCAAAACGTCACTACTTCACTTCCGAGCCCCGGCATGTGCCCAAACAGTGATTTACCCCCACATATGGGGTATCAGCGTACTCAGGAGAAACTGGACAACAACTTTTGGGGTCAAATTTCTCCTGTTACCCTTGGGAAAATAAAAAATTGCAGGCTAAAAGATCATTTTTGAGAAAATAATTTTTTTTTTTTTTTTCATGGCTCTGCGTTATAAACTTCTGTGAAGCACTTGGGGGTTCAAAGTCCTCACCACACATCTAGATTAGTTCCTTTGGGGGTCTAGTTTCTAAAATGGTGTCATTTCTGGGGGATCTCCAATGTTTAGGCACACAGGGGCTCTCCAAACGTGACATGGTGTCCGCTAATGATTGGAGCTAATTTTCCATTTAAAAAGCCAAATGGCGTGCCATCCCTTCCGAGCCCTGCCGTGCGCCCAAACAGTGGTTTACCCCCACATATGGGGTATCAGCGTACTCAGGACAAACTGGACAACAATATTTGGGGTCCAATTTCTCCTATTATCCTTGGCAAAATAGGAAATTCCAGGCTAAAAAATCATTTTTGAGGAAAGAAAAATTATTTTTTATTTTCATGGCTCTGCGTTATAAACTTCTGTGAAGCACCTGGGGGTTTAAAGTGCTCAATATGCATCTAGATAAGTTCCTTGGGGGGTCTAGTTTCCAAAATGGGGTCACTTGTGCGGGAGCTCCAATGTTTAGGCACACAGGGGCTCTCCAAACGCGACATGGTGTCCGCTAACAATTGGAGCTAATTTTCCATTCAAAAAGTCAAATGGCGCGCCTTCTCTTCCGAGCCCTGCCGAGTGCCCAAACAGTGGTTTACCCCCACATATGAGGTATCGGCGTACTCGGGAGAAATTGCCCAACAAATTTTATGATCCATTTTATCCTACTGCCCATGTGAAAATGAAAAAATTGAGGCGAAAAGAATTTTTTTGTGAAAAAAAAGTACTTTTTCATTTTTACAGATCAATTTGTGAAGCACCTGAGGGTTTAAAGTGCTCACTAGGCATCTAAATTAGTTCCTTGGGGGGTCTAGTTTCCAAAATGGGGTCACTTGTGGGGGAGCGCCAATGTTTAGGCACACAGGAGCTATCCAAACGCGACATGGTGTCCGCTAACGATGGAAATAATTTTTCATTCAAAAAGTCAAATGGCGCTCCTTCCCTTCCGAGCCTTACCATGTGCCCAAACAGTGGTTTACCTCCACATGTGAGGTATTGGTGTACTCAGGAGAAATTGCCCAACACATTTTAGGATCCATTTTATCCTGTTGCCCATGTGAAAATGAAAAAATTGAGGCTAAAAGAATTTTTTTGTGAAAAAAAAGTACTTTTTCATTTTTACGGATCAATTTGTGAAGCACCTGGGGGTTCAAAGTGCTCACTATGCATCTAGATAAGTTCCTTGGGGCGTCTAGTTTCCAAAATGGGGTCACTTGTGGGGGAGCTCCAATTTTTAGGCACACGGGGGCTCTCCAAACGTGACATGGTGTCCGCTAAAGAGTGGAGCCAATTTTTGATTCAAAAAGTCAAATGGCGCTCCTTCCCTTCCAAGCCCTGCCGTGCGCCAAAACAGTGGTTTACCCCCACATATGAGGTATCAGCGTACTCAGGACAAATTGGACAACAACTTTCGTGGTTCAGTTTCTCCTTTTACCATTGGGAAAATAAAAAAATTGTTGCTAAAAGATAATTTTTGTGACTAAAAAGTTAAATGTTCATTTTTTCCTTCCATGTTGCTTCTGCTGCTGTGAAGTACCTGAAGGGTTAATAAACTTCTTGAATGTGGTTTTGAGTACCTTGAGGGGTGCAGTTTTTAGAATGGTGTCACTTTTGGGTATTTTCAGCCATATAGACCCCTCAAACTGACTTCAAATGTGAGGTGGTCCCTAAAAAAAATGGTTTTGTAAATTTCGTTGTAAAAATGACAAATCGCTGGTCGAATTTTAACCCTTATAACTTCCTAACAAAAAAAAATTTTGTTTCCAAAATTGTGCTGATGTAAAGTAAACATGTGGGAAATGTTATTTATTAACTATTTTGTGTCACATATCTCTCTGGTTTAACAGAATAAAAATTCAAAATGTGAAAATTGCGAAATTTTCAAAATTTTCGCCAAATTTCCGTGTTTATCACAAATAAATGCAGAATTTATTGACCTAAATTTACCACTAACATGAAGCCCAATATGTCACGAAAAAACAATCTCAGAACCGCTAGGATCCGTTGAAGCGTTCCTGAGTTATTACCTCATAAAGGGACACTGGTCAGAATTGCAAAAAACGGCAAGGTCTTTAAGGTCAAAATAGGCTGGGTCTTGAAGGGGTTAAATACTACATTGCAGAAACTAGAAACACATTTTTGGATACTCACACAGCAACCCCCTATACCCATTCTTTGAACGTAATGTTCCTGCCAGTATTTTGTGCTTATTAACCAACTCTCTGGGTGAACTTTAGTTTTGCAACTTTAGTTTTGTTTGTTTTGTGTTTTTTTTTTTCTGGATCCTGCTACGGTAACTGGATATACCAGACTTATTTATTGTGTGCGTAAGGATAGGTTCACATGAGTTTCATCCAGAAAAGTGGGACGATTTTTTTTCTCTCTTGTTATCCGTGTGCAGTCTGTGGGCAATCTGTTTTTTTTTTTTTTTTACACCAGCAGCTATTACTGTAATTATTTATGAGAACATGTACAGTTTCCTATGCAATGTATTGCTAAAAATCGGGTGTAATTCTGTGTTTCCGTATGGCATCTAACTTTTTTCCTGCACCCATAAAATTGAAGACCAATTCACGGAAAAAACTAATTAATAAAAAGTGGAAAAAAAATTGCTCATCTGCACCTCCTTATTAAATAACACGTCCGAGTGCGGTTAGTTTTTTCCAAGGACAGCACTTGGACCGATAATACGGTTGTGTGAACAAGCCCTTAGACAGGTAAAATTGGTGGATAATTATTGAGCTCTAGTTTTGGTCATGTACAAAGCTGGGTTTACACTAGTCGACCGATGGTATTAAATACAGTTACGTCCATACAGTATATATTTGGACAGAGACAACATTTTTCTAATTTTGGTTATAGACATTACCACAATGAATTTTAAACAAAACAATTCAGATGCAGTTGAAGTTCAGACTTTCAGCTTTCATTTGAGGGTATCCACATTAAAATTGGATGAAGGGTTTAGGAGTTTCAGCTCCTTAACATGTGCCACCCTGTTTTTAAAGGGACCAAAAGTAATTGAACAGATTAAATAATTTTAAATAAAATGTTCATTTCTAGTACTTGGTTGAAAACCCTTTGTTGGCAATGACTGCCTGAAGTCTTGAACTCATGAACATCACCAGACGCTGTGTTTCCTCCTTTTTGATGCTCTGCCAGGCCTTCATTGCGGTGGTTTTCAGTTGCTGTTTGTTTGTGGGTCTTTCTGTCTGAAGTTTAGTCTTTAACAAGTGAAATGCTGCTCAATTGGGTTGAGATCAGGTGACTGACTTGGCCATTCAAGAATAATCCACTTCTTTGCTTTAATAAACTCCTGGGTTGCTTTGGCTTTATGTTTTATGTTTGCCTTTATGTGACACTCACTGATACTTCTCCTGGTTTTAAAGGGAACCTGTCACCCCCAAAATCGAAGGTGAGCTAAGTCCACAGCAGGGGCTTATCTACAGCATTCTGTAATGCTGTAGATAAGCCCCGGTGTATCCTGAAAGATGAGAAAAAGAGGTTAGATTATACTCACCCAGGGGCAGTCCTGGTTCTGTTCTGGTCCTATGAGCATCGCGGTCCAGTCCGGGGCCTCCCATCTTCTTACGATGACGTACTCTTCTTGTCTTCATGCTGCGGCGCAGGCGCAGGCGTACTTTGTCTGCCCTGTTGAGGGCAGAGCAAAGTACTGCACTGCGCAGGCACCGGGAAAGGTCAGAGAGGCCCGGTGCCTGCGCACTGCAGTACTTTGCTCTGCCCTCAACAGGGCAGACAAAGTACGCCTGCACCGGAGCCGCAGCGTGAAGACAAGAAGAGGACATCATCCTATGAAGATGGCAGGCCCCAGACCGTGACGCCCATCGGATCGGACAGCCCGCCCAGGTGAGTATAATCTAACCTCTTTTTCTCATCTTTCAGGATACATCGGGGGGCTTATCTACAGCATTACAGAATGCTGTAGATAAGTCCCTGATGCCGGTGGGCTTAGCTCACCTTTCATTTTGGGGGTGACAGGTTCCTTTTAAATATACTTTTAAATGTTTACTCTCAATAAAGAATATATGTTATGCTTAGATATTTGAACGCTTTCTGCTTCCGTTCTCTGCTTGGATTTAAGGGACAAGGGAGTAGCCTGAGCTAAAATTGACCGAAGAAGAGACAGAGTGGACTCCTACAGAAAAGGGTTCCTTGGATAGAACGACGTGTCACGAGAAACCCTGAGCTTACAAAACGTAGAATCTAACTGGCACACAGTGACGGTATGTGATTAGGGAAAGGGGCTCGAAACCGTCAATCGAAATGGGGCCCTAACTATCCCTGCTCTCAAATGTACCTCTAAAGCTGAGGAGGTTTGGGCCACCAGCCTTACTGTTCTCCTGTTATTCCCTAAACCGTCCCCTCCACCTCCCCCAGGAGGCCTGGGACAGAAATGATAGTGTATTAGCACGTAAGACAGACAGGCATAACAGAAAGCAACAAACATACAAAAACACTCAACAAAGGTACAGTATATAGGAATGTACCAACCAAATGGGAATAGGACAATGAGGAAAGCATACACACAAAATAGCACGCAACAATCTCCAGTAGCAACAACAATCTCCAATTCAGCACAGTGTGTCCAAGAAGCTAGAAAGCAAAGCTTTCACTGGCAAAGAAGAGAAGTTCTGACTAGATTTTATAGGGAGAGGAAATTACCAGGTCAGGAACAGCTGTGAGATGGAGCTGCAAGTTTCTAACCAGCAGCTAACCTCTTCAGCACCAAAGGAAACTAAATCAATTTAATATGAAACACAAACACATTGGCTAAATGGAAGATCTGCAATGGAAGATCTTCTAACCCCAGATCTCCCATGATGACGTGCATTTAAAGTGAATGTGCATGTAATATTAAAGCAATAGGGCAGCCTTGTATGCCATAGTAAAGGTAGTCACTGTAGTAGTATGGAGTGTGGGGTGTGGATGCATCCACGGGACAGCTGATGACCCCCCTTCACTCTATATCAGGTATTTAGTTTAGTATATATGGCAGCAAGTTGCTTCTACTACTACAGTAACTACCTTTACTATGGCATACACCAGGCTGCCCTATTGCTTTAGTTTTACATGCACATGCACTTTATATACTTTATTTGAATTATACCATCTGACACACTGCAATTCCCTGTTGCAGTTTAGGCTACTTTCACACTAGCGTCGTTTTGGCAAAAAAATGCATCCAGCAAAATCTCCCAACGGATGCGTTTTTTTCCCATAGACTTGCATTACAGACGCATTTCGACGCATTGACCTGCGTTGTGTACGTTTTTGTACGGATGCGTCGGAATGCGCCGACACATCGTCTGGAGAAACGTTGAGTGTAACGTTTTTTGTTTGCGCAGCAAAAACATGTCGCGACGCTTCCTTATTAATGCGTCTTTGTCTATAATGGCGGTCTATGAGCGGCAGATGCGTCGGGACACGTTTTTTGATGGAATGCAACGCTGCAATCCGTTTTTTACACTGGGCATGCTCAGAAGCTGAATTTGTAGCCAATTTCACCAGACATCACCCAACCTTTATAAACCAGGCCTGAGCCTTCAACCACAGATGCCAAAGACTGAAGACACAAGAAGCCAGCCTGCCTGCCAGCCAACATCTGCACAGCCAGTGCCAAGCGTGCCAGAAGCCCAGCCAGCCTGCCTGCCAGCCAGACAACATCTGCCCTGCCTCGCAATCCTCCCAAGCACTCCTTTAATCTCTGCCACTTTCTCTAAACCCTTTCAAAGATGGGCTGTACAAACTGTCTATATATACTTTCCCATATTTTCCAGTAGCCAATCACCTACAAGGACAATCCCACCTGTAGGTGTGGAAAACGCATCCGTCATAAAAAACGGATGAAACGGACGAAAAAAACGGAAACAACGGATCCAGTTTTTCAACGGAACCGTCTAGCGAATCGCCGACGCATCCGTCGAAAAAATGGAAGCGTTGTATCCGTTTTCCTGACTCTTTTCGACGCCCGGAGAAAAACGCTAGGGTGAAAGTAGCCTTAGTTCTGTGTTAATAACCTGCAGCAATTTTCCATTACTATGCTATATTAAGCATGCACATACGCATAATTTATTTATAATTTACCATTTATGATATTGTAGGTCTTTTATTATATAAAAATACTTCACATTACACAACTACGATACATTACAAAATAAAACACAACATAAGAACAAACCTCCAATCAGACAACAACAACAACAAAAAAACGACACAAATCACAAAGCAATAAACCAGAAACAGAAACAAAATGGAGAAAGTTCATGACCTACAAATCAGGGAAAAGAAAAATTCAAATAAAATTAAAAAAAAACTAAAAAACTAAAAGGCAAAAAAACAAACAAAATACCCATAAGTACATAAATACCCCCGTAAAATAATAAATAACCATTAATGATATTGTAATCCCCCCTGCTGCTACTATTTATTTCCAGTATGTGATTCCAGCATGTCCCTTGTGCTTTACGTCCGTTTCTTTCCTGGTTATTTGTTCCCAATTTGCACCTTATTTTAATGTATTTCTTGTAATTAATAAAATTGCATTTTCTTCACTCACTTTGGACTCTCCAAATTTTTTTTTCTTCTTTTGCTATTATGGTAAATTAATAATTCAGTGTCCTTTTATGATATAGACAGGCGGGTAAAATAAAATATAATTCTGAATCTTAATTTTCCACTTCTACAAGTATTCATTCAGGCAGTATGGTTGGAGCCCTGGATCGCTGCAATGAACATGCGGGACTAGTAAGCAAGTATCAAAATGACCTCCCAAGGTCGCTCTATGGAGGTTGGGAGAAAACTGTAGCAGTCATTATACGTAGCCCTCTCCGTGGACTTTGTCCCCAATGTGTGGTCGCTTATAGATGAATTATTTATGTTTCATACAATGGCAGATAGGCAATAGTCTCTGTCTGGTACACTCATCATCCACAGAAATCCTACACTTCTTTCTGCAACGAATAAATCACTACAATAGAAGCCAAGAGGACACAGCACCAGCGCAGATAACAAAGAAATAGACTGATAAAAGCAGAATTCAGTTTGGTTTTTAAGCTGCAATTTAATTATATTGTGTCAAGGGAATTTAACTGCATTAGTTCACATGAAGATTATATTTCCTGATCTTTTTTTTTTTTTATAATTGGTAGTATACAGTTTTCCTTTGTTCTCATCCCATAAACATTCTTTTGACGTGAAAAGTGCAGTCGGATAAGTCAGTCAGATGCCGCTCTATGATGGCCTTCATGAGCGTAATTTATAATTCATCGTTTACATAATATATTTATACTGCACTTTACGTAATTCCATACATAAGCTTGGGTCATATTATACTGTTGGGCAATATAAAGGCACAGTGGTTACTATGAATGCTAAGGTATACTACTGGAAACAGTTTTTGATTCTGATCTTCCTTAAAGGGTCCTTTCGTGAAGAGTGCACCACTCATCTCCATCACGGCTTCCTGCTTGCGCTGCTGGCCATTCATCTTCAAAGCAGCGTTTACAAGCTCTACGGCAAAGAGCCTGTGAGCACTGCGCTCCTTGTTTATGAGACCAACCACTGCTCATACACTGCACAGCTGTTCGGTAACCTGGTGTCACTCACAATCCATGTTTGGATTTGTGGCAGCTCTGGTTTCACTCTGTTTTAAATATTGCACCACTGATCCTGGTGCCTTTATTCTGGCGTGCGGTGCACTGCAGCAGAGGAAGTTGAAGTTAAGTTGTGTTTTTACCCCGTCCCTTTCGTGTTTGTCACTGTCCCCTGTGTGGTATTATCTGCAGTGGTGAGGCTAGCATCCCATGCCGGCCAGTGCACTAGTCAGTGCAGTATTAGGAGACAGCGAGGGATGAGGTTCCTGATGGCGGTGGGGGAAAGGACCCATCTTAGGGCATTAAGGGAGTGCAGGGACAGGCTCAGGTTTGAACTCAGGTGGTGACCAACCCCCATTTCCCTATCCGTAGGGCTTTCCTCTCCCCATTTCCATCCTGTTGTTAGTGTGTTGCGCTGTCCGCTGACTGAATACTTGTTGGGTCGTGTCACATTGTGACATTATCACCGACCGTCACTTTTTTCCAGAGAACCTATGGCGCAAGCACAGGCTTTTCCTCAGCTGACCCAGACCCTCCCTGATGAGGTTAAGGAGCTGCGGTGTCAGGTGGTTCACCAGCTTCAGCAGTTATCGGGGTTCTGCCTGTTTGTTAGGGAATCCTCACATGTATTCAATTTGTCTAGCAGCCGCAAATCATGCAGCTGCGGTGACTGAATCATAATTTCACCATAAATACTCGGAGAACACCCAAGCATGCTCGGAAAACCAGAGTAACGAGCACACTCGCTCATCGCTAGTCGTGTCACATCGTGACACCTGGGCAATGAACAGTAATCAATAAAATTTAAAAAAAACTCTGTTCTTGAGAATGGAGAGGATTTGTAACAAGAAGTAACTTGTTGTTTTTTTTTCAAGCAGTTTATAATTTTACCTATTTCAGAAGATGAGACAAGCTCCTCAAGTTAGAACTCACAGATTTTCACATTGAAGCAGGTGTTATCCTACTAAGGGCATGTTCACATGTTCAGTATTTGGTCAGTATTCCACATCAGTATTTGTAAGCCATAATCAGGAGTGGAACAAATAGAGGAAAAGTATAATAGAAACATATGCACCACTTCTGTATTTATCACCCACTCCTGGTTTTGACTTACAAATACTGATGGAAAATCCTAAGGGTATATTCACAAATATGTTGCAGAAATTCTCCATATAGTCCATTTATTTTAATTAGGCTTGTTAACCCCTTCATGACCCAGCCTATTTTGACCTTAAAGACCTTGCCGTTTTTTGCAATTCTGACCAGTGTCCCTTTATGAGGTAATAACTCAGGAACGCTTCAACGGATCCTAGCGGTTCTGAGATTGTTTTTTCGTGACATATTGGGCTTCATGTTAGTGGTAAATTTAGGTCAATAAAATCTGCGTTTATTTGTGATAAAAACGGGAATTTGGCGAAAATTTTGAAAATTTCGCAATTTTCACATTTTGAATTTTTATTCTGTTAAACCAGAGAGGTATGTGACACAAAATAGTTAATAAATAACATTTCACACATGTATACTTTACATCAGCACAATTTTGGAAACAAAATTTTTTTTTGCTAGGAAGTTATAAGGGTTAAAATTTGACCAGCGATTTCTCATTTTTACAACGAAATTTACAAAACCATTTTTTTAGGGACCACCTCACATTTGAAGTCAGTTTGAGGGGTCTATATGGCTGAAAATACCCAAAAGTGACACCATTCTAAAAACTGCACCCCTCAAGGTACTCAAAACCACATTCAAGAAGTTTATTAACCCTTCAGGTGCTTCACAGCAGCAGAAGCAACATGGAAGGAAAAAATGAACATTTAACTTTTTAGTCACAAAAATTATATTTTAGCAACAATTTTTTTATTTTCCCAATGGTAAAAGGAGAAACTGAACCACGAAAGTTGTTGTCCAATTTGTCCTGAGTACGCTGATACCTCATATGTTGGGGTAAATCACTGTTTGGGCGCACGGCAGGGCTTGGAAGGGAAGGAGCGCCATTTGACTTTTTGAATAAAAAATTGGCTCCACTCTTTAGCGGACACCATGTCACGTTTGGAGAGCCCCCGTGTGCCTAAAAATTGGAGCTCCCCCACAAGTGACCCCATTTTGGAAACTAGACGCCCCAAGGAACTTATCTAGATGCATAGTGAGCACTTTGAACCCCCAGGTGCTTCACAAATTCATCCGTAAAAATGAAAAAGTACTTTTTTTTCACAAAAAAATTCTTTTAGCCTCAATTTTTTCATTTTCACATGGGAAACAGGATAAAATGGATCCTAAAATTTGTTGGGCAATTTCTCCTGAGTACACCAATACCTCACATGGGGGGGTAAACCACTGTTGGGGCACATGGTAAGGCTCGGAAGGGAAAGAGCGCCATTTGACTTTTTGAATGAAAAATTATCTCCATCGTTAGCGGACACCATGTCGCGTTTGGAGAGACCCTGTGTGCCTAAACATTGGCGCTCCCCCACAAGTGACCCCATTTTGGAAACTAGACCCCCCAAGGAACTTATCTAGATGCCTAGTGAGCACTTTAAACCCTCAGGTGCTTCACAAATTGATCTGTAAAAATGAAAAAGTACTTTTTTTTCACACAAAAAATTCTTTTCGCCTCAATTTTTTCATTTTCACATGGGCAATAGGATAAAATGGATCATAAAATTTGTTGGGCAATTTCTCCCGAGTACACCGATACCTCATATGTGGGGGTAAACCACTGTTTGGGCACACGGCAGGGCTCGGAAGGGAAGGCGTGCCATTTGACTTTTTGAATGGAAAATTAGCTCCAATTGTTAGCAGACACCATGTCGCGTTTGGAGAGCCCCTGTGTGCCTAAACATTGGAGATCCCCCACAAGTGACCCCATTTTGGAAACTAGACCCCCCAAGGAACTTATCTAGATGCATATTGAGCACTTTAAACCCCCAGGTGCTTCACAGAAGTTTATAACGCAGAGCCATGAAAATAAAAAATAATTTTTCTTTACTCAAAAATGATTTTTTAGCCTGGAATTTCCTATTTTGCCAAGGGTAATAGGAGAAATTGGACCCCAAATGTTGTTGTCCAGTTTGTCCTGAGTACGCTGATACCCCATATGTGGGGGTAAACCACTGTTTAGGCGCACGGCAGGGCTCGGAAGGGAAGGCACGCCATTTGGCTTTTTAAATGGAAAATTAGCTCCAATTGTTAGCAGACACCATGTCGCGTTTGGAGAGCCCCTGTGTGCCTAAACATTGGAGATCCCCCAGAAATGACCCCATTTTGGAAACTAGACCCCCAAAGGAACTAATTTAGATGTGTGGTGAGGACTTTGAACCCCCAAGTGCTTCACAGAACGCAGAGCCATGAAAATAAAAAAAAAAAATTATTTTCTCAAAAATGATCTTTTAGCCTGCAACTTTTTTATTTTCCCAAGGGTAACAGGAGAAATTTGACCCTAAAAGTTGTTGTCCAGTTTCTCCTGAGTACGCTGATACCCCATATGTGGGGGTAAACCACTGTTTGGGCACATGCCGGGGCTCGGAAGTGAAGTAGTGACGTTTTGAAATGCAGACTTTGATGGAATGCTCTGTGGGCGTCACGTTGCGTTTGCAGAGCCCCTGATGTGGCTTAACAGTAGAAACCCCCCACAGAAGTTTGTAATGCAGAGCCGTGAAAATAATAAATACGTTTTCTTCCCTCAAAAATAATTATTTAGCCCAGAATTTTTTAATTTTCCCAAGGGTAACAGGAGAAATTTGACCCCAATATTTGTTTTCCAGTTTCTCCTGAGTACGGTGATACCCCATATGTGGGGGTAAACTACTGTTTGGGCACATGCCGGGGCTCGGAATTGAAGTAGTGACGTTTTGAAATGCAGACTTTGATGGAATGCTCTGCGGACGTCACGTTGCGTTTGCAGAGCCCCTGATGTGGCTAAACAGTAGAAACCCCCCTCAAGTGACCCCATTTTAGAAACTAGACCCCGAAAGGAACTTATCTAGATGTGTGGTGAGCACTTTGAACCCCCAAGTGCTTCATAGAAGTTTATAATGCAGAACCGTGAAAATAATAAATACGTTTTCTTTCCTCAAAAATAATTATTTAGCCCAGAATTTTTTATTTTCCCAAGGGTTACAGGAGAAATTGGACCCCAAAAGTTGTTGTTCAGTTTCTCCTGAGTACGCTGATACCCCATGTGTGGGGGTAAACCACTGTTTGGGCACACGTCGGGGCTCAGAAGGGAAGTAGTGACTTTTGAAATGCAGAATTTGATGGAATGGTCTGCGGGCGTCACGTTGCGTTTGCAGAGCCCCTGGTGTTCCTAAACAGTAGAAACCCCCCACAAGTGACCCCATTTTAGAAACTAGACCCCCCAAGGAACTTATCTAGATATGTGGTGAGCACTTTGAACCCCAAGTGCTTCACAGATGTTTACAACGCAGAGCCGTGAAAATAAAAAATCATTTTTCTTTCCTCAAAAATGATGTTTTAGCAAGCATTTTTTTATTTTCACAAGGGTAACAGGATAAATTGGACCCCAGTAATTGTTGTGCAGTTTGTCCTGAGTATGCTGGTACCCCATATGTGGGGGTAAACCACTGTTTGGGCACACGTCGGGGCTCGGAATTGAGGGAGCACCATTTGACTTTTTGAATACAAGATTGGCTGGAATCAATGGTGGCGCCATGTTGCGTTTGGAGACCCCTGATGTGCCTAAACAGTGGAAACCCCTCAATTCTACCTCCAACACTAACCCCCCCACACCCCTAACCCTAATCCCAACTGTAGCCATAACCCTAATCACAACCCTAATTCCAACCCTAACCCTAAGGCTATGTGCCCACGTTGCGGATTCGTGTGAGATTTTTCAGCATCATATTTGAAAAATCCGCGGGTAAAAGGCACTGCGTTTTAGCGGCGGATTTTCAGCGGATTTCCAGTGTTTTTTGTGCGGATTTCACCTGCGGATTCCTATTGAGGAACAGGTGTAAAACGCTGCGGAATCCGCACAAAGAATTGACATGCTGCGGAAAATACAACGCAGCGTTTCAACGCTGTATTTTCCGCACCATGGGCACAGCGGATTTGGTTTTCCATAGGTTTACATGGTACTGTAAACCTGATGGAACACTGCTGCGAATCCGCAGCGGCCAATCCGCAGTGTGGGCACATAGCTTAATTCTAAAGGTATGTGCACACGCTGCGGAAAACACTGCGGATCCGCAACAGTTTCCCATGAGTTTACAGTTCAATGCAAACCCATGGGAAACAAAAATCGCTGTACACATGCTGCGGAAAAACTGCACGGAAACGCAGCGGTTTACATTCTGCAGCATGTCACTTCTTTGTGCGGATTCCGCAGCAGTTTTACAACTGCTCCAATAGAAAATCGCAGTTGTAAAACCGCAGTGAAATGCGCAGAAAAAACGCTTTAGCACTGCGGATTTATCAAATCCGCAGCGGAAAAATCCGCAGAGGACAAGAATACGTGTGCACATAACGAAACCCTAACCCTAGCCCTAACCCTAGCCCTAACCCTAACCCTAGCCCTAACCCTACCCCTACCCCTAACCCTAACCCTACCCCTAACCCTAACCCTAACCCTACCCCTAACCCTACCCCTAACCCTACCCCTACCCCTAACCCTACCCCTAACCCTAGCCCTAACCCTACCCCTAACCCTAGCCCTAACCCTACCCCTAACCCTAACCCTACCCCTAACCCTATTCTAACATTAGTGGAAAAAAAAAAAATTCTTTATTTTTTTTATTGTCCCTACCTATGGGGGTGACAAAGGGGGGGGGGGGTCATTTATTATTTTTTTATTTTGATCACTGAGATAGATTATATCTCAGTGATCAAAATGCACTTTGGAACGAATCTGCCGGCCGGCAGATTCGGCGGGCGCACTGCGCATGCGCCCGCCATTTTGGAAGATGGCGGCGCCCGGGGAGAAGACGGACGGACCCTGGCAGGATCGGTAAGTATGATGGGGTGGGGCGGAGCACGGGGGGGGGGGGGGATCGGAGCATGGGGGGGTGAATCGGAGCGCGGGAGGGGTGGAACGGAGCACGGGGAGGGTGGAACGGAGCACGGGGGGGTGGAACGGAGCACGGGGGGATGGAACGGAGCACGGGGGGGTGGATCGGAGTGCAGGGGGGGTGACTGGAGCACGGGGGGGTGATTGGAGCACGGGGTGAGCGGACAAGAGCACGGGGGGGAGCGGAGCACAGGGCGGAGGGGAGCGGGGCAGTGTACCGGGCAGATCGGAGGGCTGGGGGGGCGATCGGTGGGGTGGGTTGGGGGCACATTAGTGTTTCCAGCCATGGCCGATGATATTGCAGCATCGGCCATGGCTGGATTGTAATATTTCACCCGTTATAGTAGGTGAAATATTACAAATCGCTCTGATTGGCAGTTTCACTTTCAACAGCCAATCAGAGCGATCGTAGCCACGGGGGGGGGGGGGGGGGTGAAGCCACCCCCCCTGGGCTAAACTACCACTCCCCCTGTCCCTGCAGATCGGGTGAAATGGGAGTTAACCCTTTCACGCGATCTGCAGGGACGCGATCTTTCCATGACGCCACATAGGCATCATGGGTCGGATTGGCACCGACTTTCATGACGCCTACGTGGCGTCATGGGTCGGGAAGGGGTTAAAATGCATGATAACCTTATTCAGGGAACTTTTTTCCAATTTTTTCTCCAAATCTTATACTTGTGAATGAACCATAACCATCCTGGCTTGGATGCTTTAATTTGTTTTCTTTTGGTCCCTAAATCCACAGTCATGACAAAAACAGATGACTTCTTCTGAGTCATTAGTTTATATAACAGAACCCACATTTGAATAACGTCATTGACTTGTATGGGTCCGTGTACGGAACGTTTTTTAACCCCTTAGTGACCAAGCCAATTTTGAACTTTATGACCAAGCCAATTTTAACAATTCTGATCATTGTCACTTTATGAGGTTATAACTCTGGAACTCTTCAACAGATCCCACTGATTCTGAGTCTGTTTTTTAGTGACACATTGTACTTCCTGTTAGTGGTGATGAAAGCTATTTGATATGACTTACATTTATTTATGAAAAAAGCAGAAAATTGTCCAAAATTTTTGCAATTTTCAAACTTTTAATTTTTGCTCCCTTAAATTAGAAGGACGTGTCACACAAACTAGTTAATAAATAACATTTCCCACATATCAACTTTACATCAGCACAATTTTGGAAACATACCGGTAATTGTTTTTGTTAGGACATTATAAGGGTTAAATGTTGACCAGCGATTTCTCATTTTTCCAATAAAATTTACAAAACCATTTTTTTAGGGACCACCTCACATTTGAAGTGATTTTGGGGGGTCAATGTGACAGAAAATACCCAAAAGTGACAACAATCTAAAACTGCATCCCTCAAAGTGCGTAAAACCCCATTCAAGAAGTTTATTAACCCTTCAAGTGCTTCACGAGAACTAAAGCAATGTGGAAAGAAAAAAATTAACATTTAATTTTTTTCACAAAAAATTTACTTTAGACCCAAACTTTTTATTTTCACAAGGGTATCAGGCGGAAATGGACCACAAAATTTGTTGTACAATTTCTCCTGAGTATGCCGATACCTCGTATGTGGGGAAAACCCACTGTTTGGGCGCATGGCAAGGCTCAAAAGGGAGGGAGCACTGTTTGACTTTTTGAGCGTAAAATTGGCTTGAATCAATGGTGGGCGCCATGTCAAGTTTGGAGACTCCCTGATGCCCCTAAACTGTGGAAAAACCCCAATTCTAACTCTAACCCTAACACAGCCCTAACCCCAATCCTAACCCCAGCACACCCCTAACCCTAATCCCAACCCTAAACCTAACCACAACCATAACCTCAACACCACCCTAACACCAACACCACAACCGTAACCCCAAGAAAACTGTAACTTCAACACAACCCTATCCTCAACCGTAACCAATATCCTCAACTATATCCATAGCCTCAACCCTAACCCTAGTCCAACCCCAACCTTTACCCTGGCCCCAGCCCTAACCCCAACCCCAACCCTAACCCTAGCCCCAGCCCTAACCCTAGCCACTACATTGATTAAGGCCCTACATTGCAAAAAAGAGAGTAAAGTATCAGTTCACCTTCTCAAAGTATATACCACGCAAGGAAACCTGCAGTGCCGCAGTTGAGAGACCATTGAGAGAAATAGAAAAAATCCAGCGTGTTGAATAAAACGCAAAAGTCTTTATTGTAGATTTTAAAAAAAGTCGCACCAGTGTGCATGGGCAATAAAAATGTGCAAATCTAGCACATGCGTTTCGGACCAACATTGCCCTACACACCTGAGGTCATTCCTTCAGGAGGGTGTCGGGTAAAGATCAACCATTTATTTGGATCTACTACCATCAATAGCATAAGGGGGAACATTTATAAAAGATGGAGACATAAATAGTTGTAAGTAGATGTGGTGATGACGAAGCTGTATACTCTAGACTGTAATCACCAAGCTCCAAATTATAGACTGTAGCCACCAAGCTCTATATTATAGACTGTAGCCACCAAGCTCTATATTATAGACTGTAGCCACCAAGCTCTATATTATAGACTGTAATCACCAAGCTCTATATTATAGACTGTAATCACCAAGCTCTATATTATAGACTGTAATCACCAAGCTCTATATTATAGACTGTAACCACCAAGCTCTATATTATAGACTGTAACTAACAGGCTGTATATTATAGACCGTACTCACCAAGCTGTATATTATAGACTGTAAGCAACAAGCTGTATATTATAGACTGTAACCACCAAGCTGTATATTATAGACTGTAACTAACAGGCTGTATATTATAGACCGTACTCACCAAGCTGTATATTATAGACTGTAAGCAACAAGCTGTATATTATAGACTGTAACCACCAAGCTGTATATTATAGACTGTAACTAACAGGCTGTATATTATAGACTGTAACCAACAGGCTGTATATTATAGACTGTAACCAACAGGCTGTATATTATAGACCGTACTCACCAAACTGTATATTATAGACTGTAACCAACAGGCTGTATATTATAGACCGTACTCACCAAGCTGTATATTATAGACTGTAACCAACCAACAGGTTATAGACTGTACTCACAAAGCTGTATATTATAGACTGTACTCACAAAGCTGTATATTATAGACTGTACTCACCAAGCTGTATATTATAGACTGTAAACAACAAGCTGTATATTATAGACTGTAACCACCAAGCTGTATATTATAGACTGTAACTAACAGGCTGTATATTATAGACTGTAACCAACAGGCTGTATATTATAGACTGTAACCAACAGGCTGTATATTATAGACCGTACTCACCAAGCTGTATATTATAGACTGTACTCACCAAGCTGTATATTATAGACTGTAAACAACAGGCTGTATATTATAGACTGTAACCAACAGGCTGTATATTATAGACCGTACTCACCAAGCTGTATATTATAGACTGTACTCACCAAGCTGTATATTATAGACTGTAACCAACAGGCTGTATATTATAGACCGTACTCACCAAGCTGTATATTATAGACTGTACTCACCAAGCTGTATATTATAGACCGTACTCACCAAGCTGTATATTATAGACTGTACTCACCAAGCTGTATATTATAGACTGTACTCACCAAGCTGTATATTATAGACTGTACTCACCAAGCTGTATATTATAGACTGTACTCACCAAGCTGTATATTATAGACCGTACTCACCAAGCTGTATATTATAGACTGTACTCACCAAGCTGTATATTATAGACTGTAAACAACAAGCTGTATATTATAGAATGTAACCACCAAGCTGTATATTATAGACTGTAACTAACAGGCTGTATATTATAGACCGTACTCACCAAGCTGTATATTATAGACTGTAACCAACAGGCTGTATATTATAGACTGTAACCAACAGGCTGTATATTATAGACTGTAACCAACAGGCTGTATATTATAGACCGTACTCACCAAGCTGTATATTATAGACTGTAACCAACCAACAGGTTATAGACTGTATTCACCAAGCTGTATATTATAGACTGTACTCACCAAGCTGTATATTATAGTCTGTACTCACCAAGCTGTATATTATAGACTGTAAACAACAAGCTGTATATTATAGACTGTAACTAACAGGCTGTATATTATAGACCGTACTCACCAAGCTGTATATTATAGACTGTAACCAACAGGCTGTATATTATAGACTGTAACCAACAGGCTGTATATTATAGACCGTACTCACCAAGCTGTATATTATAGACTGTAGCCAACCAACAGGTTATAGACTGTACTCACAAAGCTGTATATTATAGACTGTACTCACCAAGCTGTATATTATAGACTGTAAACAACAGGCTGTATATTATAGACTGTAACTAACAGGCTGTATATTATAGACCGTACTCACCAAGCTGTATATTATAGACTGTAACCAACAAGCTGTATATTATAGACTGTAGCCACCAAGCCTTATACTATACACTGTAACTACCAAGCTCTATATTATAGACTGTAACCACCAAGCTCTATATTATAGACTGTAACTAACAGGCTGTATATTATAGACCGTACTCACCAAGCTGTATATTATAGACCGTACTCACCAAGCTGTATATTATAGACTGTAAACAACAAGCTGTATATTATAGACTGTAACCACCAAGCTGTATATTATAGACTGTAAACAACAAGCTGTATATTATAGACTGTAACCACCAAGCTGTATATTATAGACTGTAAACAACAAGCTGTATATTATAGACTGTAACCACCAAGCTGTATATTATAGACTGTAACTAACAGGCTGTATATTATAGACCGTACTCACCAAGCTGTATATTATAGACTGTAACCAACAAGCTGTATATTATAGACTGTAAACAACAAGCTGTATATTATAGACTGTAACCACCAAGCTGTATATTATAGACTGTAAACAACAAGCTGTATATTATAGACTGTAACCACCAAGCTCTATATTATAGACCGTACTCACCAAGCTGTATATTATAGACTGTAAACAACAAGCTGTATATTATAGACTGTAACCACCAAGCTCTATATTATAGACTGTAAACAACAAGCTGTATATTATAGACTGTAACCACCAAGCTGTATATTATAGACTGTAAACAACAAGCTGTATATTATAGACTGTAACCACCAAGCTGTATATTATAGACTGTAACTAACAGGCTGTATATTATAGACCGTACTCACCAAGCTGTATATTATAGACTGTAACCAACAAGCTGTATATTATAGACTGTAGCCACCAAGCCTTATACTATACACTGTAACTACCAAGCTCTATATTATAGACTGTAACCACCAAGCTCTATATTATAGACTGTAACTAACAGGCTGTATATTATAGACCGTACTCACCAAGCTGTATATTATAGACTGTAAACAACAAGCTGTATATTATAGACTGTAACCACCAAGCTGTATATTATAGACTGTAACCACCAAGCTGTATATTATAGACTGTAAACAACAAGCTGTATATTATAGACTGTAACCACCAAGCTGTATATTATAGACTGTAAACAACAAGCTGTATATTATAGACTGTAACCACCAAGCTGTATATTATAGACTGTAACTAACAGGCTGTATATTATAGACCGTACTCACCAAGCTGTATATTATAGACTGTAACCAACAAGCTGTATATTATAGACTGTAAACAACAAGCTGTATATTATAGACTGTAACCACCAAGCTGTATATTATAGACTGTAAACAACAAGCTGTATATTATAGACTGTAACCACCAAGCTGTATATTATAGACTGTAACTAACAGGCTGTATATTATAGACCGTACTCACCAAGCTGTATATTATAGACTGTAACCAACAAGCTGTATATTATAGACTGTAGCCACCAAGCCTTATACTATACACTGTAACTACCAAGCTCTATATTATAGACTGTAACCACCAAGCTCTATATTATAGACTGTAACTAACAGGCTGTATATTATAGACCGTACTCACCAAGCTGTATATTATAGACTGTAAACAACAAGCTGTATATTATAGACTGTAACCACCAAGCTGTATATTATAGACTGTAACCACCAAGCTGTATATTATAGACTGTAAACAACAAGCTGTATATTATAGACTGTAGCCACCAAGCTGTATATTATAGACTGTAACCACCAAGCTGTATATTATAGACTGTAACCACCAAGCTGTATATTATAGACTGTAAACAACAAGCTGTATATTATAGACTGTAAACAACAAGCTGTATATTATAGACTGTAACCACCAAGCTGTATATTATAGACTGTAACCAACAGGCTGTATATTATAGACCGTACTCACCAAGCTGTATATTATAGACTGTAACCAACCAACAGGTTATAGACTGTACTCACAAAGCTGTATATTATAGACTGTACTCACAAATCTGTATATTATAGACTGTACTCACCAAGCTGTATATTATAGACTGTACTCACCAAGCTGTATATTATAGACTGTACTCACCAAGCTGTATATTATAGACTGTACTCACCAAGCTGTATATTATAGACTGTACTCACCAAGCTGTATATTATAGACTGTAAACAACAAGCTGTATATTATAGACTGTAACAACCAAGCTGTATATTATAGACTGTACTCACCGACCTGTATATTATACACTGTAACCAGCAGGCTGTATATTATAGACCGTACTCACCAAGCTGTATATTATAGACTGTAACCACCAAGCTAAGTGCCATTGTCTACAACCATTTAGAGTGGTGCCCCTTATGGAGTGTGGTTTAAGTTGTTTTACACATTAGCTATTCCAGTGACAAGGACGGGCCCTCCACTCTCTTTCATGTGGACACTCGAAAGAAAAGAATTCAAATTATTTATTGTGGATTTCAGCAAACCCGATAATGAGTTTACCTGTAAACAGGGTGTAGAAGTCTGATTTCTATAATTACCAGAACACATACTTTGGAGGTGCCAATGAGTCTGCTTTACTGACGCATAGACACTCTGGAGAGAATACAACAGGATCTTCTAGAGAAAATATCTCTGTAACAGAACATGTCATAATAATCTGTCCTCCTCCCTGTAACATTGGAGGTATAGAATGGATCCATAGCAGTGTATGGGGAACATATTATGGATTCATAATACATCTATGCATATGAAACCGCAAATATTCTGTATTATTTATGTCATGTAGGCAGGGATATTTCAATTTTACTTTGTTGAAAAAAATTCTATTTTGCTTCCCAGGCATATGATGCCTAGAGTATGTTTAGCCAATGGCTCTTTACTCCTAGACACTGTATAAGTAGATTTTTTTAATGCAATTTTTTTTTTATTTTTGGGGTAGATAAAATGTAAGATCTTAAATTTATCTGGGAAATCAGACCAATGGAATTAACATATATTGTATTCACACACCAGGCTTTAATGTGGTCTGGGGTTAAGACATTACAGGATTCTGCGAAATTAAATTGTAACTATAGAATTCCCATGGTAAGAAAAAAGCAGTGAATTCTATCTGGTATTGTGTCACGGCCAGGCTTGGACTGGCCCATAGGGTAACAGGGGAATCCCCTGGTGGGCCCCCAACCCCATTGTATAGGCAGTACGTGGCATAATTCACTTGATTCACTCTACAGAAAAAAGCAGCATCTCATCATTCATTAACCAAACTACCCGGTTTATTATTATATAGAGATATAGGTACATTTGTGAATGAGGGTAGTGTAATATTTGTGTGCAGGTGAAAAGTGGGCCCCCATAGTCAATGTTACTGGTGGGCTCTTGGCTCCCCAGTCCGACACTGGTCACGGCTCTGTCCTCTGTGCTCTAATTCAAGGTAATGGTTATTTTAAGTAGCAATGAAATGATTAGCAAAGAACGTTTAGAAACATGGTTCATAGTAGTGACATATATCAAATAATTTACCATCTGCTTAAAAGTAATTGGAAAAAAAAGAGATTTGTAAAAAAGCTTCTTAGGACAATGTATAGGAAATACTGCACATGACAAAGCTGAGCGTCGATTGACTAGTTACTGTGTTTTTCGTTGATTGCTGCAATTTTGGTAAATGTGCCTCTAACCTGACTCAATTTTTGTATTGCCATAAGATAATCAGCACCAACGGCAGTAGTTCATCTCCCATTAGAGATTCTTGGTTTTGTGTAAACATAGCGAAAAAAAGGACATGATATCACTTCTTACAAAAGGCCCAGACGCTTGATGGTTACAATCCACAGTTCCAAGCAAAATGGTTGTAACGAATCTGACTTTTGCTCGATGCGACACATGCGGGTTCTCACTTACTCATTGTCCTACTTGACAGTTAGGGTACCGTCACACTATACGATTTACCTACGATCACGACCAGCGATATGACCTGGCCGTTATCGTAGGTAAATCGTAGTGTGGTCGCTGGGGAGCTGTCACACAGACAGCTCTCCAGCGACCAATGATGCCGAGGTACCCGGGTAACCAGGGTAAACATCGGGTTACTAAGCGCAGGACCGCGCTTAGTAACCCGATGTTTACCCTGGTTACAAGCGTAAAACTAAAAAAAAAAAAACAGCACATACTTACATTCTGGTGTCCGTCAGGTCCCTTGCCGTCTGCTTCCCGCACTGTGACTGCCGGCTGTAAAGTGAAAGTGAAAGCACGTCACTGCTGTGCTCTGCTTTCACTTTACGGCCGGCAGTCACAGTGCGGGAAGCAGACGGCAAGGGACCTGACGGACACCAGAATGTAAGTATGTGCTGTTTTTTTTTTTTAGTTTTACGCTTGTAACCAGGGTAAACATCGGGTTACTAAGCGCGGTCCTGTGCTTAGTAACCCGATGTTTACCCTGGTTACAAGCGAACGCATCGCTAGATCGCATCGCTAGATCGCTAGATCGGTGTCACACACACCGATCTAGCGATGCCAGCGGGAGATCCAGCGACAAAAGAGAGTTCTTAACGATCTGCTACGACGTACGATTCTCAGCAGGATCCCTGATCGCTGCTGCGTGTCAGACACAGCGATATCGTAACGATATAGCTAGAACGTCACGAATCGTACCGTCGTAGCGATCGAAATGGCAGTGTGTGACGGTACCCTTACTCAACTCAGGAATGTTCCAGCTCAACCCATCTCTTGGGAAGGCAGGACCTCCTGAACCTACATTATCTCAGGCAGAGGTGTATCTAGGGTTTCTGGCACCCGGGGCAATAATTCATTTTGGTGTCCCCCCTTCCCAAGGATATGCGATTTGCACACTTAGTCGTGTACCCACGAGCCACTCTCCCTAATGCTCTCAATATTCAGTGAAAAACTGAGAGAAGCAGAAGAGAAGCTCGTTGTCACAGGATCGCAAGTATGAAAATCGCATATGAGTGAAGTGTCCATGTGACGACTAATGGAACCTGCAGAGCTGAATCCTTACATCGCAGCTTCTGAATTCTCACAACTAATGCACTGCACACGTTTAGGATTCTCCCTTGCCGGTGGACGGTCATGTCAGCACAAGTATGTGATTTGTAAACCTCTGACTACATTCCGACTAGATGTGCCCGGCCTCACTCAGTTCAGTTTCAGTGAGTGAGGCCACACATGTCTAGTCAGCACGTGACCACACGTATGTAAAATCGCCAGCACCAGAGAATCCTGACAGCGTGCAGTGCGCACTGTGAGAATTCAGAAGTCTGCAGTCACAAAGAATGACTGAAAGAATAAATAGAATAAATAAAATATGAGAATTACCGTATATACTCGAGTTTAAGCCGAGAGCTCTAATTTTGCCACAAAAAATTGGGAAAACTTATTGACTCGAGTATAAGCCTAGGGTGGGAAATGCAGCAGCTACTGATAAATTTCAAAAATAAAAATAGATACCAATAAAAGTAAAATTAATTGAGACATCAGTAGGTTAAATGTTTTTGAATATCCATAATGAATCAGAAGCCCCATAAGATGCTCCATACAAAATATGCCCCATATATTGCTCTATAAAGTTCATGATGGGCCCCATAAGATGCTCTGTACAAAATACGCTCCATATAATGTTTCATAAAGTTCATGATGGGCCCCATAAGATGCTCCATACAAAAAATATGCCCCATATAATGCGGCACAAAGGTTAATAATTGCCCCATAAGATGCCCCATATCAAAATATGCCCCGTATAATGCTGCATAAAAGGTTAATGATGGCCCCATAAGATGCTCCATAGAATAATATGCCCCATATAATGCTCCATAAAAGTTGATGGCCCCATAAGATGCTCCATAGAATAATATGCCCTATATGCTGCTCCATAAAAGTTGATGGCCCCACAAGATGCTCCACAGAATAATATGCCCCGTATGCTGCTACTGGTATGATAAAAAAAAAATGTCATACTCACCTGGCCAGGTGCCGGTGTCCTAAGCAGGTGGGACACTGGCGCGCTATGGGGGCCAGGTGTCAGAGTAGCCGCTGGCTCAGGTCCTCGGCACTTGTGATATTCAACTGTCCCCGTTCCACTGCCGCATGCCGGCCCCAGGCTTAAAAAAAAAGAAACTTGCTCCGGTGCCGCCCTCCGCATCCTGGCGCCCTAGGCACATGCCATCAAGTGCCTAGTGGCAAATACGGCCCTGATCTGAGATACAGGTCTCTTTATAAACCAGGTCTCAAGATGTCTCTCAGTTGTCTCTACAGTCTTCTAGGACCATGGCTGACCTTCATCCTGCCACCCCAAAGAGCAATCCCTTCCTCGCGCCATTGGGAACAGCTGACATCTTTTTTGCAGCTTGATTCAAACTGTTGGCCTCTTTTCTTATCTTTCTGCATACACAACTCTCCTACATCTACAAATACGGTATCTCAAGGGATGTCACCTTAATTTATACTTTTCCCTCATGGTAAGTATCAGGGCTGCTTTTTTCCTGGGAAATGAAATAAATCTCCTATAGATCTGGACTCTTAACCCCATCCATTCAGATACTAGTAATGTCATCAAAGAAAGTCTTCCCTCCTAACCAGAACCCTACTTTACCACTAAAGCACAGGGTACCCAATATACAGTTAGGTCCATATATACTTGGACAGAGACAACATTTTTCTAATTTTGGTTATAGACATTACCACAATGAATTTTAAACAAAACAATTCAGATGCAGTTGAAGTTCAGACTTTCAGCTTTCATTTGAGGGTATCCACATTAAATTTGGATGAAGGGTTTAGGAGTTTCAGCTCCTTAACATGTGCCACCCTGTTTTTAAAGGGACCAAAAGTAATTGGACAGAGTCAATAATTTTAAATTAAATGTTCATTTTTAGTACTTGGGTTGAAAACCCTTTGTTGGCAATGACTGCCTGAAGTGTTGAACTCATGGACATCACCAGATGCTGCGTTTCATTATTTTTGAAGCTCTGCCAGGCCTTCACTGTGGTGGTTTTCAGTTGCTGTTTGTTTCTGGGCCTTTCTGTCTGAAATTTAGTCTTTAACAAGTGAAATGCATGCTCAATTGGGTTGAGATCGGGTGACTGACTTGGCCATTCAAGAATATTCCACTTCTTTGCTTTAATAAACTCCTGGGTTGCTTTGGCTTTATGTTTTGGGTCATTGTCCATCTGTAGTATGAAACGACGACCAATCAGTTTGGCTGCATTTGGCAGGATCTGAGCACACAGTATGGCGGCTCTGAATACCTCAGAATTCATTCGGCTACTTCTGTCCTGTGTCACATCATCAATAAACACTAGTGACCCAGTGCCACTGGCAGCCATGCATGCCCAAGCCATCACACTGCCTCCGCCGGGTTTACAGATGATGTGGTATGCTTTGGATCATGAGCTGTACCACGCCTTCACCATACTTTTCTCTTTCCATCATTCTGGTAGAGGTTGATGTTGGTTTCATGTGTCCAAAGAACGTTCTTCCAGAACTGTGCTGGCTTTTTTAGATGTTTTTTAGCAAAGTCCAGTCTAGCCTTTTTATTCTTGATGCTTATGAGTGGCTTGCACCGTGCAGTGAACCTTCTGTATTTACTTTCATGCAGTCTTCTCTTTATGGTAGATTTGGATATTGATACGCCGACCTCCTGGAGAGTGTTGTTCACTTGGTTGGCTGTTGTGAAGGGGTTTCTCTTCACCATGGAGATTATTCTGTGATCATCCACCACTGTTGTCTTCTGTGGGTGCCCAGGTCTTTTTGGATTGATGAGATCACCAGTGCTTTCTTTCTTTCTCAGGATGTACCAAACTGTAGATTTTGCCACTCCTCATATTGTAGCAATTTCTCGGATGGGTTTTTTCTGTTTTCGCAGCTTAACCCCTTTCTGCCATCAGACGTACTATTGCGTCCATGGGGGGTGGGCCCTACTTCCCAAGGACGCAATAGTACGTCATATGCGATCGGCAGCGCTCACGGGGGGAGCGGCGCCGATCGCGGCCGGGTGTCAGCTGCCTATCGCAGCTGACATCCGGCACTATGTGCCAGGAGCGGTCACGGACCGCCCCCGGCACATTAACCCCCGGCACACCGCGATCAAAGATGATCGCGATGTGCCGGCGGTGCAGGGAAGCACCGCGCAGGGAGGGGGCTCCCTGCGGGCTTCCCTGAGACCCCCGCAGCAACGCGATGTAATCGCGTTGCTGCGAGGGTCTTGCCGCCCTCCCTCCCTGCTCCAGGTCCCGGATCCAAGATGGCCGCGGATCCGGGTCCTGCAGGGAGGGAGGTGGCTTCACAGAGCCTGCTCAGAGCAGGCACTGTGAAGGCTGCAGCGCTGCATGTCAGATCAGTGATCTGACAGAGTGCTGTGCAAACTGTCAGATCACTGATCTGTGATGTCCCCCCCTGGGACAAAGTAAAAAAGTAAAAAAAAAAATTTCCAAATGTGTAAAAAAAAATAAAAAAAAATATTCCTAAATAATGAAAAAAAAAAAAAAATATTCCCATAAATACATTTCTTCATCTAAATAAAAAAAAAAAAAACAATAAAAGTACACATATTTAGTATCGCCGCGTCCGTATCGACTCGCCCTATAAAACTGGCACACTAGTTAACCCCTTCAGTAAACACCGTAAGAAAAAAAAACAAAAAAACGAGGCAAAAAACGACGCTTTATTATCATACCGCCGAACAAAAAGTGGAATAACACGTGATCAAAAAGACAGATATAAATAACCATGGTACCGCTGAAAGCGACATCTTGTCCTGCAAAAAACGAGCCACCATACAGCATCATCAGCAAAAAAATGAAAAAGTTATAGTCCTGAGAATAAAGCGATGCCAAAATAATTATTTTTTCTATAAAATAGTTTTTATCGTATAAAAGCGCCAAAACATAAAAAAATGATATAAATGAGATGTCGCTGTAATCATACTGACCCGAAGAATAAAACTGCTTTATCAATTTTACCAAACGCGGAACGGTATAAACGCATCCCCCAAAAGAAATTCATGAATAGCTGGTTTTTGGTCATTCTGTCTCACAAAAATCGGAATAAAAAGCGATCAAAAAATGTCACGTGCCCGAAAATGTTACCAATAAAAACGTCAACTCGTCGCGCAAAAAACAAGACCTCACATGACTGTGTGGACCAAAATATGGAAAAATTATAGCTCTCAAAATGTGGTAACGCAAAAAATATTTTTTGCAATAAAAAGCGTCTTTCAGTGTGTGACGGCTGCCAATCATAAAAATCCGCTAAAAAACCCGCTATAAAAGTAAATCAAACCCCCCTTCATCACCCCCTTAGTTAGGGAAAAATAAAAAAATGTATTTATTTCCATTTTCCCGTTAGGGCTAGGGTTAGGGCTAGGGTTAGGGCTAGGGTTAGGGCTAGGGTTAGGGCTAGGGTTAGGGCTAGGGTTAGGGCTAGGGTTAGGGTTAGGGCTAGGGTTAGGGTTAGGGTTAGGGCTAGGGTTAGGGTTAGGGTTAGGGCTAGGGTTAGGGCTAGGGTTAGGGCTAGGGTTAGGGCTAGGGCTAGGGTTAGGGTTGGGGCTAGGGTTAGGGCTAGGGTTAGGGCTAGGGTTAGGGCTACAGTTAGGGTTGGGGCTAAAGTTACAGTTAGGGTTTAGATTACATTTACAGTTGGGAATAGGGTTGGGATTAGGGTTAGGGGTGTGTCAGGGTTAGAGGTGTGGTTAGGGTTACCGTTGGAATTAGGGTTAGGGGAGTGTTTGGATTAGGGTTTCAGTTATAATTGGGGGGTTTCCACTGTTTAGGCACATCAGGGGCTCTCCAAAAGCGACATGGCGTCCGATCTCAATTCCAGCCAATTCTGCGTTGAAAAAGTAAAACAGTGCTTCTTTCCTTCCGAGCTCACCCGTGTGCCCAAACAGGGGTTTACCCCAACATATGGGGTATCAGCGTACTCAGGACAAATAGGACAACAACTGTTGGGGTCCAATTTCTCCTGTTACCCTTGGGAAAATACAAAACTGGGGGCTAAAAAATAATTTTTGTGGGAAAAAAAAGATTTTTTATTTTTATGGCTCTGCGTTATAAACTGTAGTGAAACACTTGGGGTTCAAAGTTCTCACAACACATCTAGATAAGTTCCCGGGGGGGTCTAGTTTCCAATATGGGGTCACTTGTGGGGGGTTTCTACTGTTTAGGTACATTAGGGGCTCTGCAAACGCAATGTGACGCCTGCAGACCATTCCATCTAAGTCTGCATTCAAATGGCACTCCTTCCCTTCCGAGCCCTCCCATGCGCCCAAACAGTGGTTTCCCCCCACATATGGGGTATCAGCGCACTCAGGACAAATTGGACAACACATTTTTGGGTCCAATTTCTCCTGTTACCCTCGGGAAAATACAAAACTGGGGGCTAAAAAATAATTTTTGTGGGAAAAAATTTTTGTTTTATTTTTACGGCTCTCCATTATAAACCTCTGTGAAGCCCTTGGTGGGTCAAAGCGCTCACCACACATCTAGATAAGTTCCTTAGGGGGTCTACTTTCCAAAATGGTGTCACTTGTGGGGGGTTTCTACTGTTTAGGTACATTAGGGGCTCTGCAAACGCAATGTGACGCCTGCAGACCATTCCATCTAAGTCTGCATTCAAATGGCACTCCTTCCCTTCCGAGCCCTCCCATGCGCCCAAACAGTGGTTTCCCCCCACATATGGGGTATCAGCGCACTCAGGACAAATTGGACAACACAATTTTGGGTCCAATTTCTCCTGTTACCCTCGGGAAAATACAAAACTGGGGGCTAAAAAATAATTTTTGTGGGAAAAAATTTTTGTTTTATTTTTTACGGCTCTCCATTATAAACCTCTGTGAAGCCCTTGGTGGGTCAAAGCGCTCACCACATATCTAGATAAGTTCCTTAGGGGGTCTACTTTCCAAAATGGTGTCACTTGTGGGGGGTTTCAATGTTTAGGCACATCAGTGGCTTTCCAAACGCAACATGGCATCCCATCTCAATTCCTGTCAATTTTGCATTGAAAAGTCAAACGGCGCTCCTTCCCTTCCGAGCTCTCCCATCCGCCCAAACAGTGGTTTACCCCCACATATGGGATATCAGCTTACTCAGGACAAATTGTACAACAACTATTGGGGTCCAATTTCTTCTCTTACCCTTGGAAAAATAAAAAATTGGGGGCGAAAAGATAATTTTTGTGAAAAAATATGATTTTTTATTTTTACGGTTCTACATTATAAACTTCTGTGAAGCACTTGGTGGGTGAAAGAGCTCACCACACCTCTAGATAAGTTCCTTAGGGGGTCTACTTTCCAAAATGGTGTCACTTGTGGGGGGTTTCAATGTTTAGGCACATCAGTGGCTTTCCAAACGCAACATGGCATCCCATCTCAATTCCTGTCAATTTTGCATTGAAAAGTCAAACGGCGCTCCTTCCCTTCCGAGCTCTCCCATCCGCCCAAACAGTGGTTTACCCCCACATATGGGATATCAGCTTACTCAGGACAAATTGTACAACAACTATTGGGGTCCAATTTCTTCTCTTACCCTTGGAAAAATAAAAAATTGGGGGCGAAAAGATAATTTTTGTGAAAAAATATGATTTTTTATTTTTACGGTTCTACATTATAAACTTCTGTGAAGCACTTGGTGGGTGAAAGAGCTCACCACACCTCTAGATAAGTTCCTTAGGGGGTCTACTTTCCAAAATGGTGTCACTTGTGGGGGGTTTCAATGTTTAGGCACATCAGGGGCTCTCCAAACGAAACATGGCGTCCCATCTCAATTCCAGTCAATTTTGCATTGAAAAGTCAAATGGCGCTCCTTCGCTTCCGAGCTGTGCCATGCACCCAAACAGTGGTTTACCCCCACATGTGGGGTATTGGCGTACTCAGGACAAATTGTACAACAATGATTGCGGTCCATTTTCTCCTGTTACCGTTGGTAAAATAAAACAAATTGGAGCTGAATTAAATTTTTTGTGAAAAAAAGTTAAATGTTCATTTTTATTTAAACATTCAAAAAATTCCTGTGAAGCACCAGAAGGGTTAATAAACTTCTTGAATGTGGTTTTAAGCACCTTGAGGGGTGTAGTTTTTAGAATGGTGTCACACTTGGGTATTTTCTATCATATAGACCCCTCAAAATGACTTCAAATGAGATGTGGTCCCTAAAAAAAAAATGGTGTTGTAGAAATGAGAAATTGCTGGTCAACTTTTCACCCTTATAACTCCCTAACAAAAAAAAATTTTGGTTCCAAAATTGTGCTGATGTAAAGTAGACATGTGGGAAATGTTACTTATTAAGTATTTTGTGTGACATATCTCTGTGATTTAATTGCATAAAAATTCAAAGTTGGAAAATTGCGAAATTTTCATAATTTTCGCCAAATTTCCGTTTTTTTCACAAATAAACGCAGGTACTATCAAAGAATTTTTACCATTGTCATGAAGTACAATATGTCACGAGAAAACAATGTCAGATTCACTGGGATCCGTTGAAGCGTTTCAGAGTTATAACCTCATAAAGGGACAGTGGTCAGAATTGTAAAAATTGGCCCGGTCATTAACGTGCAAACCACCCTTGGGGGTAAAGGGGTTAAGGATGGCTTGTTTCACCTGCATGGAGAGCTCCAGGCATTTTATCTGCTTAATTGAGAATTACATAACGAAGGGATTGCCCACACCTGTCCATGAAATAGCCTTGGAGTCAATTGTCCAATTACTTTTGGTCCCTTTAAAAACAGGGTGGCACATGTTACGGAGCTGAAACTCCTAAACCCTTCATCCAATTTTAATGTGAATACCCTCAAATGAAAGCTGAAAGTCTGAACTTCAACTGCATCTGAATTGTTTTGTTTAAAATTCATTGTGGTAATGTCTATAACCAAAATTAGAAAAATGTTGTCTCTGTCCAAATATATATGGACCTAACTGTATATCATGGCATCACTAAACAGTACCCTTCTAAGAAACAATTATAGGGGTTCAACACTTTTGGGAACACGATTTTTTTTACTTAAATGCATTTATTTGAGGCTAAAATATCATTTTTTCAGTTGGATCTCATTAAAAATTTAGCACCGTTCCCTTTTACAGACTCTTTCTTTTCCAGCATATTCACCTTTGGTGTGGTATGTGCTGAGAGGAGCTCAGAAAAAGACAAATGCCTCGTCAGATGAGAAAATACAAAACATTCATGGTAAACATTACTAAAGTAGCAAAGCACTTACTATGAAAAACATTTTCATTAGCATATCAGTCCACATATGGATGGATCCAAAGCACATTCCACAACTCCCTCAATCTTTAATGGATGTTTCATTCCATTTTCAATCTTTAATGAATTTGGCATCAAACAAGCTCTTACTCAAGGGCCCAATAGCGGCCATGGCCACGTAGTGTGCCGCTATTAGCGGCACGCCACTGGCTGGGGGCCCCTGGATGAGCGGGGGCCCTAGGCAACTGCCTGGTCTACCTGTCCCTAACGCCACCCTGCAGTCAGAAGACCCATGTGCAAGAACAATTTATGGTCCATTTATGATCCAGTAGCTCATCATAATGCACAATTTCACCTGCTTTAGAATTGCTTGTGGGCCCCCTTGGACCCCGGGTGCATAAGTTACAGCAATGATATCTCCACCCTTGAGTTAGACTGACACCTACTGGCATATTGGCTGAGGCTCAGTCAATGGAGCCATGTGGAGCCATGTGAGAGTACCACCACTTTATTTGGCCTCAGATGTTGCCATTTTCTTTCCTTAAACACACCACTCATCCATTTTTTTCTCTACATTAAAGCAAACTCAACCACAAGATTCATGGCACTGCTCCATCCACTTGGTACATTGTAACGCGACCAAACCATGAGGTTTAATGAAGGAAACAAGGGTTTGACATTGACCACCTGCTGGAGGAAATGACCAGCAACAAATGGAGGCAATTTGGAATAATGTGCAAATTGAAATGTTTTACTTACAAGGCACAGAAGTTGAATGCACACTACGCAAACGCTTTCTAAGCAAAAGTATAATGCTCATTCTGTACGGAGGCTTTTCAGTCCTCGTCAGGTCTGAGGGCACATCCTACAATCTAGAGGAAGATCATCAAGGTCTCTAAGTCGTAACGTACCAGAATGGACTCGTACACAATAGCAGCTGAAAGATGTGATCTCGATCTTGGTATTTAGCGCACATGAATGTCATGAGACAATTTTATCTTATATTTAGCATGTAATTATATGGAGGTGTAACATGACATTATAAATGCAGGCTATTTATTTTTAGTTACGGTCACTCCCACAATAAAATTGACCTCAACTGACTTAGATCTTCTGCGGGTGTGCCGTAATAATATCTTATATATGGGATTTAAAATTAGACTTGTAAGGTGTTGTAATAGCGCAGAAGATTCAGTCCAATTTTACTATTTTCGCACCTGTCTGTGACCTGTTATATAGTAGTCAGAGTTGCATATGATTTTTGACGTTTGCAATCAAATGTAAAGAAAGATGAGGAAAAGGCGATAAAATATTCATCAAGCATAATAAATATTGATCATGCAGCTCTACAATTCTTTGTCATACATTTACTACACGACAGTTTCAACGATGCCGAAGTCGTTCTCCTGATCGTTGGTCGCTGGAGAGAGCTGTCTGTGTGACAGCTCCCCAGCGACCACACAACGACTTACCAACGATCATGGCCAGGTCGTATCGCTGGTCGTGATCGTTGGTAAGTCGTTTAGTGTAACGGTACCTTTAGACGTTTAGTGCAGCTCCATCCAATGACTTGAGATCTAATAATATCTGATCATTAAGGGGGTGCTGGGCGTCAGACCCTCACCAATCTGGTATTGATTACTTGTTCTTTGGAACGGTCATTAACATCTTCTAACCAGACAATCCTTTGAATGAAAGTCTCAGTGCCACTAATGTGGGCAGCCCAAGTCTAAAACGAACAAACCCAACGATTTAGGTGGGAACGGTTGAACATCTAACGTATGAAATGTTCTGACCATGTTCATTTGGCATATGTCAGGAGAAAAAGTATTGGCCATGTTAAATGTCAACATATGCAATCATCAAGAGAAGCAGAAGTGTATGGCAGTGTCTTATTAACATTAAAGCTCATCATGGACAGCCTTCAGCTGTCAACAATTATGTATTTGTTCCCTTGTGTTGACCTCTGTTTTGAGGCAACTCTGGTTGGAAATACAGTATATTGGCACCACTGTGAATGGTTTTGATTATCATGAACACTGTGTTTTAGGGACATTATGGGGACGTAATGGGTCTGGTTGTCTCTTCTGCATAGAAAGCACTGATATAATAAAACAGGCACCTAACAATCTCTTCTGAGCTGTAGGAAATATAGAAATGTCTTTTAAGCTTGCCAGAAAAGTTAATATTTATGGTCCCACCATTTTAAATGTGAAGTGGCATAGAAAGACATATGTGTGCTGCTTGCTTACGCAGTCACAAAATACCACAAGCTGGACAGAATATTGCGGCAAGATGCTGGATGCCAATTTGATGTGATTTGTGCTTTTGTAAGGTCCGAGACTGGATGAATGTGCTTCATAGTTCCGTCACGATGAATAGTATTAACGCAAAGTCCAGAAAAAACAGTTATTAAGTAGGAAAACCTACAAATAGGACAAATGCAGCAGGTGTTCGGGGTGTTGGTCAGCGTCCGGGTAAAAAAGAAAAACAGTACAAGCATCAAAACATGGTGCAGTGAGGATCTGAACTGATGATGTTAGACAGCATGGTGGGAAATGTCGATGTTACACTCCGGAGAGATCTAGATGAAATCAGCGGGCAACAGAATCACACCTTCGACAAAGATGATGATACTCCTTAAAACGGTCTAGGTATTAAAAAAGCCAAATGAGCCCACGATGGTTAATAAGGCAAATCGCTCAAACACATTTATTATGCTCACAAGATAGGATAAAACAAATGGCAGTATTGCACTCATGTTTCGCTTAATCAACTTCATCCGGGGAGCGTCAACACTGACGCTTTACCTACAATCAAAAGAACTTTTGATAACTCTCTCTGAATTTTTAGCTATTTATTCCAAATATGTTTATATGATTTATTTATTTATTACGAACGTTAAAAGTTTTCACTTATCCACAGGATAGATGTAGGATCGACCTCTGGGACCCCCACCAATCGCGAGAGCGGTTCTGTGGAATGCCTCATCAGAATGGAGTGTCAGTGGCACATATGCACTACTCCTTCATTCATCGTCAATAGAAGCGTCAGACACAGCTGAGTACAGCACTTGACTTTTCTGGCATTCCCATAGAAGATGAATGGAATTGTAGCCCACTTATGAAGCCAACGTTCCATTCTGATGGGGTGTAAGCAGCCTTGTTTTCAAGATTGTCAGGAGTCACAGCAGTCAGATGTCCACCAATCACATAACCTGAGGTGATGGAATGTTAGGTATAGCCCTTTATATATTAAAGGGGTTGTCCAGGCTTGGGATCGGATCGGTGCATGACTGCAAGTAGGCGATTTGCATATGTGTGGTCACTAGACATGCGCAGCCTCACTCATTTGTCATTGGAATATCCTAAAAGTGCGCAGTCTGTGCACTGTGAGGATTCACAAGTCTGCAGTCACAGTAGAGCGACTACAGACTTAAGCCCAAATCTGGACAACCCATTTAAACTTAGGCTCTGTTCCCACCATGAGTTCTTGACGCGTTTTGGACTCGGCAGATTTCCGACAGCATTTCTGTATCAATCAGCTATATTAGATTAATCGCATTTTTTCATTGCGTTTTTTTTTACATACATTTTTATTCCATTTTTTTTCAGTTATGGTTTTTTGCCTTCTTTTGATATGTCATGTTTTAAATAAAACTGCTTTGTTTTGCATACTTCCTCTTGCTTCGCTTGTCAATGTGGAGTACCTGCATTCTCAAATGCGCTTCTGCCGAAGAGACGCACTCAAAACACAAGTGCAATTTTTTTTTTTTTGCTGATTTTCCTCATTCAACTCTATGGGGAGAATACGCAAATTAAAGACACATTTATCGCTAGAGAAATTGACATGTTGTAGATATATAAAATGCACCGCAGGTCAGTTTATGCAGTGTGAAAAAAAAGCACAGTGGGCATAAGAGTTTGCTAGAACTGTAAGACGCAGCTTTTTTTACGCAATTAAAATATGCAATAAAAAGTGCTCAAAATACTTTTCATGGGAACCTGGCTTTACAAATATTTGTTTCTTATACTACACATCCCCTGGGAACCTGTCATGTCCAATAATGCTATTACCTGAGAAATAGGGTTAATCTGTGGATTAATAGCGTTATATAGGTGCCCAAACACAGTAGTGAAAGTGCAGCACCTGGGACAAAATTAACTTTATTCCTCCCATGAGCTGACGGCTTTCAGTCATGAAGGTGTGCCCGGAACCACTGAGAATATCAGCCCTAGGCACGCTCTGGCACTGAATGACAACGAGTTCTGTACTGATGCACTGCAGTGCCGGCTGTCAGTCAGTGCCGGCTGTCAGTCAGTGACAGGTCATACTTACAGTCATTGCCCTCAGTACTGGAAGCGGTAATTGCTCCGAGCACTCTTGTACGATTTAAAGCAGGTGGCTCAGGGGGAAAATAAAGATAATTTTCTCCTGGGTGGCGCAGTTTCAGTACTGTGGCCTGGCACCTTCATTTCAACCTTTTGATCTAAAAATAATTTATACTATAGAACATGTTATACAGTGCGTACAGAAAGTATTCAAACCCCTTTAAATTTTTCACTCTTTGTTTAATTGACGCCATTTGGTAAATTCAAAAAAGTTCATTTTTTCACATTAATGTACACTCTGCACCCCATCTTGGCTGAAAAAAACAGAAATGTAGAAATTTTTGTATATTTATTAAAAAAGAAAAACTGAAAAATCACATGGTCATAAGTATTCAGACCCTTTGCTCCGACACTCATATTTAAGTCACATGCTGTCCATTTCCTTGTGATCCTCCTAGAGATGGTTCTACTCCTTCATTGGAGCCCAGCTGTGTTAAACTGATATGACTTGATTTGGAAAGGCGCACACCTGTCTATATAAGACCTCACAGCTCACAGTGCATGTCAGACCAAATGAGAATCATGAGGTCAAAGGCACTGGCCAAGGAGCTCAGAGACAGAATTGTGGCAAGGCACAGATCTGGCCAAGGTTACAAAAGAATTTCTGTAGTACTCAAAGTTCACAGTGGCCTCCATAATCTATCTATATAATCGTCTGAGGCCATGTGCACATGTTCAGGTTTTTTTGCGGTTTTTTTTTTGAGTTTTTTCGCGCTAAAAACACTATAAAAACTCATTAAAAACGCATACATTATGCATTCTATCATTTAGAATGCATTCTGCATGTTTTGTGCACATGGATGCGTTTTTTTCCACGAAAAAAACGCATCGTGGCAAAAAAATGAGCATGTTCATTATTTTTGCGGATTTTCTGCGTTTTTCCCGCAATTCTATGCATTTGGGAAAAACGCACCAAAAACGCGTCAAAAATGCGTGAAAATCGTGGTAAAAACGCATGCGGATTTCTGGCAGAAATGTCTAGTTTTTGTCAGGAAAATTTCTGCAAGAAATCCTGACGTGTGCACATACCCTGAGGGTCACTTCCGTCTGTTTGTCTGTCACGGAAATCCCGCGTCGCTGATTGGTCGCGGCCGGCAGGCCATGACCAATCAGCGACGGGCACAGTCCGGCCACGAATTCGCCCCTTCCTAATCTCCGTCAGTGCCCCCTCCATACTCTCCTCCAGTCAGCGCTCACACAGGGTTAATAGCTGCGTTACACCACGTTATGCCGCACTATTGTGTGACCAAATTTTACTATTAATGCTGCCTATGCAGCATCAATAGTAAAAAGATCTAATGTTAAAAATGATGAAAAAAATAAAAGGGTGCTTTAAAGGGTGCTACTCAATACTGAGGAAAGGGTCTGAATACTTATGACCATGTGATACCCCATGCTATGGGGGTGTTTTTCAGCTGCAGGGACAGGACGACTTGTTATCATTGAAGGAAACATGAATGCGGCCAAGTACAGAGATATCCTTGATGAAAACCTCTTCCAGAGTGCTCTGGACCTCAGACTAGCCCGAAGGTTCACCTTCCAACAAGACAATGACCCTAAGCCCACCGATAAAATACCAAAGGAGTGGCTTCAGAACAACTCAGTGACCATTCTTGACTGACCCAATCAGAGTCCTGACCTCAACCCAATTGAGCATCTCTTTAGAAACCTGAAAATGGCTGTCCACCAACGTTCATCATCCAACCTGATGGAACCGGAGAGGATCTGCAAGAAGAATGGCAGAGGATCCCCAAATCCAGGGGTGAAAAACTTGTTGCATCATTACCAAGAAGACTCATGGCTGTACAAGCTCAAAAGGGGCTTCTACTCAATACTGAGCAAAGGGTCTGAATACTTATGACTATGTGATAGTTCAATATATATTTTTTAATAAATTTGCAAAAATTACTACATTTCTGTTTTTTTCAGTCAAGATGGGGTGCAGAGTGTACATTAATTAGAAAAAGAGTGAAAAATGTAAAGGTGTTAGAATACTTTCCGTACCGATTGTATGTAAATCCAGCGACATCCGGCGCATGCGCGGATGAAACCATATCCCTTACACTTTGCTTCACAGTGCATCTGTTGGATGTCGTTGGACACTTGTCCAGTAAATTTACAGACATTGTGCTCTTTATTTTTACTTAGATTTAGACTTAATGCTACAATGGATGCTTTTATAGATACATCTTTGAGTCAGCAGCATGATGACACACTAGCGGTTCAGTGCTGAAAAGTTTACAAAGTTCCTTTTCAAAGTAAATGTTTAGTAAGTTTCTCAGTGTCATTAGTGCTATGTGTAGCTGAGAACCACTGATGCGCCACTTGTAGGAGGCTTGTCAGCCACGTGAGCTACTGGTTTGGGAAGACTGTGAAAGAATTGCTCATGACATTGGAAAGTAATCCCTGTGGTCACATATGTGCAAATAATCGAATATAAAATGTGAAGTCATTTGCTTGGGTGACCAGTGACATTAATAACCCCCCAAATATTCCAGGAGCAAAACTACACTCCCAATCATCCATTCAGCACTGTTTTGTTTATTTGTGGGCTGAAATGAAATCTTGTTGGAAGTCTATCAAAATGAAGTCACCTGTACTGGAAAACACCAATCACTTGTGAATATAATAACAGGTCATAATTCTAGTTCTCCATTTGGCACATTGAGCGGAATCTGTCCCAGGCTGTAACTTTGCACACAGCGCCCGTTTTAATAATGTTTGACTATACACAGATCAAAAGCCCAAATATATGATGCTAGTTAAAAATTCCCCTTGCTTAGGAGAATATACAACAGACGTTTTATATGCTGTCAGTCAATCATTGTGCCAAGACAACCAGCTGTTTCCACCATCTTCTGTTCTGGCACCGAGATTGCAGGCAGCGCTTAGACCACTAATTGGGGCTTTTATGAACCATCTATCAGAGGACTGTGGTTAATTGCTTCTTTTTTAAAGGGGATTTCCAGGACTAATTTGTTTTTCTTACTATGGGCCTAAAAACTAACTGGTAGGTAGCTGCTAACAGAGGCAACTATTTGCCTGTTCTACCCGGCGCCAGCTCAGAGTGGTCATTGACCGCTCCTGCCAGCGATTTAGCTGCTCCAGGTTAACAAAGCAGCTCATCTTCTTCCTGGCTGCTCTGTTGACATGGCATGACTGCTTACGTCATGCTGATTCACAGCTGGCATCCTGTAGTTATCCAGCAGGGGGCTGGTAGTCAGTCAGAATGACATTGACAGTCACGCCCTGTCAACAGAGCAGACTGGAAGAGAAGCCACTGCTCTGTCGATGTGAAATTAGCGGAAGCAACTGAATCGCCGACAGTGGCGGCAGAGATTGTTGCTTGGCACATCTGGCAGGTAGTTAGGAACGTCCTGCCTGATAGTTCCTAAGCACGTAGCAAAAAAAAAAGAGTCCTGGATGACCCCTTTAACAAAGCTCCCAATTGTCCCTTCATGTCAGAGCTCTTTTCCCGGCTTCTATACTGACCACTCTTCTTTCCAACATCTTCATCGCTCTGTAGCTCCTCCTCGACGGACAGGGCCTCATCTTTCTGCTCAATGCATAAATTAAATGATATAGTCCCTGCTTCTCCCTGCTATAATTGGGTTCCGCCAGGACGACAAACACACATCTCCATGTTTGCAGGCAGCAGCTCTACCAATGAGGCACAGCTTGCAATAATGTAGCTAGGAGAATTTGATAATCTTGACCCGTGTTGCAGACAATGAACCCATATTCAGGTTATACATGTCCATAGAGATACTTTGGATATATAACAATGTATTTCTATGGTCCCTGTATACTGAAGTGAAGAAAAATATTTTTTTTGTTCCTATAAAAGTAGTAAACATAATAAGCAGCAATTACAAAAATTTCATATTTTTTTCCTGTGAGTCTACCCAGGTCTCAACCCCACAACCTTAACATTACAGGCAGACGCTTAAGCCACAAACTTTGATGAAGTAATGTGGAGCATTTTGTGTACTTGATCTGTACTGCAGGCTCTGATTCCACAAGCAGATTATATTGAAAGAAATACACTGCTATGTACAATGTATGTATTTGTATTCTAGAGGGAAAATAAGATATTCTGATTCATCCTATAAAATTACTAAAAAAAATAATGAAAAACACTTCATAATGAAAAAATGTTTGCCATTTTTTTAAGGCGTTTTTTTTTTTTAAACAATAAACATCACAAATCATCAAATAACACAGACATATTTGGTCTTTGTAATCTTAAGGACCCGCACAACACAGCGATCAGATAATTTACAGGAATCAATAAATTATGTAAAAAATGGCGTGATTGATATTTTTCTCTATTAAACTCATAAAAAATGTAATAAACTTATAACAATGCTGAGGCCGTGTTTACATGTAGCATAAATGCTGACCACTTTCTTTTATGCATTTTCCCCTTTATTTGATGCAATTTTGGGGCAGATATGAAGCAGAATTATAATTTACCAAAAAAACCACACTGGCGCTACACGTGCTTAAACTTGAAAGAGAAGGGAACAAAAGCTGCTGGCATTTAGACAGGAGCTGTGCTAACGTCTGTCAGGTATATATACCTAAGGGATAAACGTTAAAAAATACCGCGCTAAAAGAAGATAAACTTGGGGCTAGTAATCTACTATATAAGGCTGCCGTCACACTAGCAGTATTTGGTCAGTATTTTACATCAGTATTTGTAAGCCAGAACCAGGAGTGGGTGATAAATACAGAAGTGGTGCATATGTTTCTATTATACTTTTCATCTAATTGTTCCACTCCTGGCTTTGGCTTACAAATACTGATGTAAAATACTGACCAAATACTGCTAGTGTGACAGCAGCCTAATTATCTAAGGGGTACTTCCGTCTTTCTGTCGGCAACTTCCGTAATGGAAATCCCGCTGATTGGTCTCGCCAGCTGCCTGTCATGGCTGCCGTGACCAATCAGTGACGGGCACAGTCAGATTAGTCCCTCCCCTAGTCCCCTGCAGTCAGTGCCCGGCGCCCGCTCCGTAATCCCCTCCAGTTACCGCTCACACAGGGTTAATGCCAGCAGTAATGGGTCGCGGGTACCGCACTCCGTTACCGCTGCTATTAACCCTGTGTGTCCCCAACTTTTTTACTATTGATGCTGCCTACACAGCATCAATAGTAAAAAGATGTAATGTTAAAATTAATAATAATAAAAAAAACCTGCTATTCTCACCTTCCGTAGTCTGACGATGCGCTCGTGCCAGTCGCCATCTTCAGTTCCCAGAGATGCATTGCGAAATTACACTAAGTAATCTGGGTAATTTCGCAATGTATCCTGGGAACGGAAGATGGCGGCAGCCGCGCCCGCATCGCCAGAGTTTCGTTGGATCCCAGGGGGTGAGTATATAACTATTTTTTATTTTAATTATTTTTTTTTTAACAGGGATATAGTGCCCACACTGCTAAATACTGCGTGGGCAGTGTTATATACCGCGTGGCTGCTATATACTACATGGGCAGTGTTATATACTCCGTGGGCTGTGTTCTATACTCCGTGGGCTGTGCTATATACTATGTGCCCTGTGTTATATGTTACGTGGGCTGTGTTATATACTGCGTCGCCTGTGTTATATACTGCGTGGCTGCTATCTACTGCGTGGGCTGTGTTATATAGTACGTGGGCTGTGTTATATACTCCGTGGGCAGTGTGATATACTGTGTGGGCTGTGCTATATACTTCATGCCCTGTGTTATATACTGTGTGGCCTGTGTTATATACTACATCGCCTGTGTTATATACTGCATGGCTGCTATACAGTATACTGCCTGGGTTGTGTTATATAGTATGTGGGCTGTGTTATATACTGTTTGGGCTGTGTTATATACTGCGTGGCCTGTTATGAAAGGTAATTTAGTACCACAATGGACATAGAGGTCAGCGCACATACAGTGACCTGGCAATAACCCAAAAAACAAAAACGAGCTCTGAGACGTGGGAACTCTGTTGACCGCAATCCCTAATCCTCTCCAACCACACTAAAGGCAGCCGTGGATTGCGCCTAACGCTCCCTATGCAACTCGGCACGGCCTGAGAAACTAGCTAGCCTGAAGATAGAAAATAAGCCTACCTTGCTTCAGAGAAATACCCCAAAGGAAAAGGCAGCCCCCACATATAATGACTGTGAGTTAAGATGAAAAGACAAACGTAGAGATGAAATAGATTTAGCAAAGTGAGGCCCAACTTTCTGAACAGAGCGAGGATAGGAAAGGTAACTTTGCGGTCAACACAAAACCCTACAAATACCACGCAAAGGGGCAGAAAGACCCTCCGTACCGAACTAACAGCACGGAGGTACACCCTCTGCGTCCCAGAGCTTCCAGCAAGCAGAAAAAAACAAATTGACAAGCTGGACAGAAAAAAAACAGCAAACAAATAGCAAAGAGGAACTTAGCTATGCAGAGCAGCAGGCCACAGGAACGATCCAGGAGGAAACAGGTCCAATACTAGAACATTGACTGGAGGCCAGGATCAAAGCACTAGGTGGAGTTAAATAGAGAAGCACCTAACGACTTCACCACATCACCTGAGGAAGGAAACTCAGAAGCCGCAGTACCACTTTCCTCCACCAACGGAAGCTCACAGAGAGAACCAGCCGAAGTACCACTTGTGACCACAGGAGGGAGCTCTGCCACGGAATTCACAACAGTGGCCACTGTTATATAGTGCGTGGCCTGTATTAACGCATCGGGTATTCTACAATATGTATGTATGTATATAGCAGCCACATAGTATATAGCACAGGCCACGTAGTATTTGCTATATACTACGTGGCCTCTGCTATATACTATGTGGCTGCTGTATACATACAGTACATACATACATATTCTAGAATACCCGATGCGTTAGAATCGGGCCACCATCTAGTTTTTAGATAATCATAAATAAATACGCATGTATAGGTGTACTTAAAGTTGATTTCAGTCCAATCAGCCACACTCAGAGATTTATATATTGGGGTACTATGCTAAACCATTCATATAATAATTCGGTTAGTAATTTAATTAATGATCACACAGTAATTAACATATTTGTGTACTCAACAACCTTTAGGAGAAGTTTTGTAGGTGAAAGATAAGGTGCTATATGAAGATGCCCGCAGTTCGTTGAGTAAACAGCTGATATTCACGGATCCGTATAGAGCTGGACAGATATGCGTGGTTCCTGTGTCACTCATAGAATTGAGCATAAGGCAAAAGGGAAGTGCCGTGATGTGCAGAGCCAGAAGCGTCCATCACAATTTTTCATCCGATTCACTTCGAAACGCGTTGGTTAATTCTGACCCCTCTGTGATTCCATAGACCAGTGACGTCACTTTTTGGTCGTGCGGCCGAGCAGCATCGGCCATTACTCCTCTCCTCCCCGTGCAACCAGGGACGCCACCGGCCGGGGCGCTTCTGGCTCTGCACGTCACGGCACTTCCCCTTTGCCTAACGCTCAATTCTATGAGCGACACAGGAACCAGGCATATCTGTCCAGCTCTATACGGATCCGTGATCTGTGTCTAACTGTCCAAACATCCGCAGCCTCCCGTCCAGCTGCCAGGTAGAACTGATCTGGACGCTAATCCATAGACCCGTGAATCCATCTGCTCATCTCTAGTCCCAACTGTCCCGGATACAGCCGACAGTCCCGGATTTGGGTCTACACCCTGCAGTTTTGGGCGTTTGCTGAATTTCTCTCACTGCCAGTGTCCCTCTGACAACTCCTCCTGCCAGGGGAGAAAGAAATGAAGGCCGTGGATTGGGGTATGGCCAAACTTTGCCCTCTTTCTGTTCTTCAAAATTTGGGAGGTATGCCTTTAAGCTTCTTTTATTGATAATAATAATAATGATAAATATAATATTAGGACATGTTTTCGATATACAGTATGCTGCACATATTAAGACACTTTCTATTTAAAAAATCCTTGATGTTATCAATAAGTCTTTTTCTGCCGACACATTCCCTTTGAAGACACAAGAGATTTCTGGACATTTATATAGACATCCTAGAAGCAGAAAATAGGAAACGATCGTCTGCTGGCAGGTAAGAAAGCCATCGCAGGAGACAATACACAGTTTCATATATGTAGAGGTGCAACCTCTTTATGCTAAAAAAAAAAAATAAAAGTTTCCTTTAAACCGACTGAACTTTGTCGTGGTTTTCGCAGATGGAGATTACACTCTCACGCCCTCGTATGTGCGCAGCTACGAGTGTACAGTAAACACAATATGTGGAAAAACCTCAGTAAAACATATGTGTACACTAGGTCGGCAAATATTAGCAGGAAAAGGCAAAGGGAAACATTTTACACATACTGACAGAAGAGAGGGACACATTTCAAATCATATGATTTTTTTTTAACCCATGCCTAATATTGACCCTTATCAGACCTGAACTTGTCAAGTACCCCATGCCCTCCAACCCAGTAGCATTCACTTATTTATCAGTAAATTCCCTGTCTAACCAGCCCCATATAATGTCTTTCTGTAGATGTGGTTAAAAAAAAGCATTTACGGTATATTGTCCCCTTTTTCTATGCTAATTAAGGCTTCTTTCACATTTCTGTCAGTACGGGGCCGTCGCCATGCGTCGGCCCGACGTACCGACGGACGTTGTGAAAGTTTTGCACGACGTGGGCAGCAGATGCAGTTTTTCGACGCATCTGCTGCCCATTCTGCAGTCCGGGGAGGAGGGGGCGGAGTTTCGGCAGCGCGTGCGCGGTCAAAAATGGCGGACGCGACGTACAAAAAAAACTTTACAATGAACTTTTTTTGTGACAACGGTCCGCCAAAACACGATGGATACGTCGCGATCCATCGCTAATACAAGATTATGGTAAAAAAACGCATCCTGCGAGCACATTTGCCGGATCCATTTTTTGCCCAAAACGACGGATTGCAAAAAACAGAAGTGTGAAAGAGGCCTAAGGCTTTGACTGGTCATTGTGGCGTTAGTTGCCCCGGACTAGTCAGCCCTCTTTCCGTGTTATCACATCCCTGAGGGCATGAGAATATAATGATGTCAGCTTTGTATAGGCAGTTGACATCAAGCCAAGGGGTTAGAAATGGGGAAGCGTCTATAAGACGCCCCCATTACTACCCCTATTGTCATATTGTAAATAAAAAGCTTTATGTACAAATACAAAGCTGACATCAACCCCAACCCTATTACCCCATTTGCCAACGCTACAGGGCAAGTGGGAAGAACAAGGCTTAGCGCCAGAATTGGTGCATCTTATGGATGCGTTTTTTCTGGGGCGGCTGAGAGCTGATGATTTTAGTCTGGGAGGGGGCCAATATCCATGGTCCTTTCCTAGCCTTCTAATATCAGCCCGCAGCTGGCTGCCTAGCCTTTGCTGGTTATCAATTATAGTGGGACTCTACGTAATTTTTTTGTTGTTGGGTCCTCCATTTTAATAACCAGTAAAGGTTACGTATACAGCTGTGAGATGATATTAATTGCCTGGGAACCTCCATGGATATTACCCCTTTTCCCCCCCGGCTATAAACATCAACCCCTAGCCGTCTGCTTTCCCTCTGCTGGTTAATAAAATTTTGATGGATCCCATGCCTTTTAATCAGATCTTTATTTACTTAATAATTAAATATATGTACAGTAAGCTATACAAGCACTATACTAATTATATATCACTGACATCTTTATATCTATCTATTCTATGTATATATGTAGTCTATCTATTCTATTTTGTCAGGTCACACTGTGATTTTAATGTACCCAGCTGATGAAATGTCAGGTTTTTCAGAAGAAAAAAGGAGATGGGTGCTTAAAAATTACACAGCACTAGCATGTTCCGTGTGCTGTGCGATTTCTTTTCTCTCACCCATTGACTTGCATTGGCGAGTCTTGTCCGATATACAAGGACAATTGTAGCATGCTGAACTGAGAAAAAAATCGCAGATGAGCTGAGACTCATAGAATAACATTAGTCAGAGTGCAATACGATTTTTTGATCAGATTGCACTTGTCTGTTTTTTTTTCGGAAATGAGTATGAGCCCTAATATGAAGTAAAAATATGTAATGTAGGTATAAAGATATATGAAATATTAAGATAGTCATATCTTAGAAAACATAAATTCAAGATCTCAAACGATGTGTGACCAATGGTGCAACCCATAGAAATACGTTGTAGAGCAGTGTTTCCAAAACTCCAGTTCTATTGGCCCCCTCATGTCATATTTTCAGGATTTTCTTAGTATTGCCCAGATGATGGAAATATTATCAAGGCACCAGAAATTTCCCCAGGCTCTCTCACCTTTGCAATACTAAGGAAATCCTGAAAACATGATCTGTGAGGGGCCATGATGACTGGAGTTTGGGAAACACTGGAGATGGATAAGGTATGAACCCCAAGCGTTTCGCTAATGAAAATGGCTTCATCAGGGGTGTAAACAATTTTCACTATGGTAGCTATTTTTAGAAAGTCAAACTAATTGATTGGTTTCAAATAAATAAGAATTACTTATCTGCAACGATGTATATAAGTTACATACTCCATGGTATAAGGCAAAGGGAATAACTAACATACCTGAGACTCATATATTTAACAAAATCAGTGCGCAAGTTATAATAGACAGTACAACTGTTGATAGACTTGGGGTGTGAGTCAGAGTGGACCACATAGCTGGAAATGATGAAATACCAGTGCCGGAAATGACACAATGCAGCATGAAATGAAGCAGCAGCATGCGTTACACTGGACCGCTCGCTCTGACGTCACATAGGCGAAGTGAGTTTATTGGCTGTGAACTAGCAGGACCTGTCTCACAGTACCGTGAGCAGGAGAACTTTCTTACGCTCGTGGTGCCCTTGGATAGGGAATAAGAGTGCACAGGGAGACGTTGTGCTCAGTGTCTCTGCTGGATGGCATGCTGTATGGTGGCATCATGCAACCATGCAGCCTGCCATCTATATGTAGCAGAGCTAGACCCATCGTGGGACAAATGGATAACATCTTTGTGGAAAGGTGAGGAATACTGTTGTTTTTTTTTACTCTTTTGCAGACGAGAATGGCGTCGGTGGAATGGGCGAGGTCACAAGTATGGTTTACCCAAAGGGCTGTACACGGGCGCTGTACTCAACGCACTGTACACGGACGCCTGTATATGGGTCCTATACCAAAAACCCTGTACACTGGCACTGGACCTGATGCACTGTACCCGGGGCACTATACCCGGAGCCCTGTACACGGGCGCTGTACTAGGAGCACTGTACAAGGGCGCTGTACCCGGAGCTCTATGTTTGGAGTACTGTACACGGACGTCTGTGCACGGGCGCTGTACCTGGTGTTCTGCGTTCGAAGCACTGTACACGGAGGCCTGTACCCGGGGCTGTGTTCAGATCACTACACATGGGCACTGTACCCAATGCTCTGTACATGGGCGCTGTACCCGGAGCTCTATGTTTGGAGCACTGTACACAGAGGCCTGTGCACGGGCGCTGTACCCAACACACTGTACATTGAGGCATGTACACGGGCGCTGTACCCGACTCACTGTACATGGGCGCTGTACCTGGTGTTCTGCGTTTGGAGCACTGTACACGGAGACTTGTTCCCGGAGCTGTGTTCAGAGCACTACACACAGGTGCTGTACCTGATGCACTGTACACGGGCACTGTACAGGGAGCTCTATGTTTGGAGCACTGTACAAGTAGGCCTGTGCACGGGCACTGTACCCAACACACTGTACACTGAGGCCAGTACACGAGCACTGTACCCAACACACTGTACACTGAGGCCAGTACACGGGCACTGTACCCAACACACTGTACACTGAGGCCAGTACACGGGTACTGTACCCAACACACTGTACACTGAGGCCAGTACACGGGCACTGTACCCAACACACTGTACACTGAGGCCAGTACACGGGCACTGTACCCAACACACTGTACACTGAAGCCAGAACATGGACACTGTACCCAACACACTGTACACTGAGGCCAGTACACGGGTACTGTACCCAACACACTGTACACTGAGGCCAGTACACGGGCACTGTACCCAACACACTGTACACTGAGGCCAGTACACGGGCACTGTACCCAACACACTGTACACTGAGGCCAGTACACGGGCACTGTACTCAACACACTGTACACTGAGGCCAGTACACGGGCACTGTACCCAACACACTGTACACTGAGGCCAGTACACGGGCACTGTACCCAACACACTGTACACTGAGGCCAGTACACGGGCACTGTACCCAACACACTGTACACTGAAGCCAGAACATGGACACTGTACCCAACACACTGTACACTGAGGCCAGTACACGGGTACTGTACCCAACACACTGTACACTGAGGCCAGTACACGGGCACTGTACCCAACACACTGTACACTGAGGCCAGTACACGGGCACTGTACCCAACACACTGTACACTGAGGCCAGTACACGGGCACTGTACTCAACACACTGTACACTGAGGCCAGTACACGGGCACTGTACCCAACACACTGTACACTGAGGCAAGTACACGGGCACTGTACCCGATGCACTGTACACGGAGGCCTGTACACCGGCGTTGTATCCGATGCACTGTACACAGAGCTGTGTTCGAAGCACTTTACACAGAGAGCTGTACACGGGCGTTGCACAGAGGTCTGTGTTCGGTGCACTGTACAATGGATCTCTGTGTTCGGAGCACTGTACACGGAGCACTGTACATGGATCTCTGTGTTCTTAGCACTGTACACGAATCTCTGTGTTCGGAGCACTGTACACGGATCTCTGTGTTCGGAGCACTGTACACGGAGCTCTATGTTTGGAGTACTGTACACGGACGTCTGTGCACGGGCGCTGTACCTGGTGTTCTGCGTTCGAAGCACTGTACACGGAGGCCTGTACCCGGGGCTGTGTTCAGATCACTACACATGGGTACTGTACCCAATGCTCTGTACATGGGCGCTGTACCCGGAGCTCTATGTTTGGAGCACTGTACACAGAGGCCTGTGCACGGGCGCTGTACCCAACACACTGTACATTGAGGCATGTACACGGGCGCTGTACCCGACTCACTGTACATGGGCGCTGTACCTGGTGTTCTGCGTTTGGAAAATTGTACACGGAGACTTGTTCCCGGAGCTGTGTTCAGAGCACTACACACAGGTGCTGTACCTGATGCACTGTACACGGGCACTGTACAGGGAGCTCTATGTTTGGAGCACTGTACAAGTAGGCCTGTGCACGGGCACTGTACCCAACACACTGTACACTGAGGCCAGTACACGAGCACTGTACCCAACACACTGTACACTGAGGCCAGTACACGGGCACTGTACCCAACACACTGTACACTGAGGCCAGTACACGGGTACTGTACCCAACACACTGTACACTGAGGCCAGTACACGGGCACTGTACCCAACACACTGTACACTGAAGCCAGAACACGGACACTGTACCCAACACACTGTACACTGAGGCCAGTACACGGGTACTGTACCCAACACACTGTACACTGAGGCCAGTACACGGGCACTGTACCCAACACACTGTACACTGAGGCCAGTACACGGGCACTGTACTCAATACACTGTACACTGAGGCCAGTACACGGGCACTGTACCCAACACACTGTACACTGAGGCCAGTACACGGGCACTGTACCCAACACACTGTACACTGAGGCAAGTACACGGGCACTGTACCTGATGCACTGTACACGGAGGCCTGTACACCGGCGTTGTATCCGATGCACTGTACACAGAGCTGTGTTCGAAGCACTTTACACAGAGAGCTGTACACGGGCGTTGCACAGAGGTCTGTGTTCGGTGCAATGTACAATGGATCTCTGTGTTCGGAGCACTGTACACGGAGCACTGTACATGGATCTCTGTGTTCTTAGCACTGTACACGGATCTCTGTGTTCGGAGCACTGTACACGGATCTCTGTGTTCGGAGCACTGTACACGGATCTCTGTGTTCGGAGCACTGTACACGGATCTCTGTGTTCGGAGCACTGTACACGGATCTCTGTGCTCGGAGCACTGTACACGGATCTCTGTGTTCGGAGCACTGTACACGGATCTCTGTGCTTGGAGCACTGTACACGGATCTCTGTACTCGGAGCACTGTACACGGATCTCTGTGCTCGGAGCACTGTACACGGATCTCTGTGCTCGGAGCACTGTACACGGATCTCTGTACTCGGAGCAGAGCACTGTACACGGATCTCTGTGCTCGGAGCACTGTACACGGATCTCTGTGCTCGGAGCACTGTACACGGATCTCTGTGCTCGGAGCACTGTACACGGATCTCTGTGTTCGGAGCACTGTACACGGATCTCTGTGCTCGGAGCACTGTACACGGATCTCTGTACTCGGAGCACTGTACACGGATCCCTGTGCTTGGAGCACTGTACACGGATCTCTGTGCTCGGAGCACTGTACACGGATCTCTGTGCTCGGAGCGCTGTACACGGATCTCTGTACTCGGAGCCCTGTACACGGATCTCTGTGCTCGGAGCAATGTACACGGATCTCTGTGCTCGGAGCGCTGTACACGGATCTCTGTGCTCGGAGCTCTGTACACGGATCTCTGTGCTCGGAGCGCTGTACACGGATCTCTGTGCTCAGAGCACTGTACACGGAGCACTGTACACGGATCTCTGTGCTCGGAGCGCTGTACACGGATCTCTGTGCTCGGAGCACTGTACACGGATCTCTGTGCTCGGAGCACTGTACACGGATCTCTGTGCTCGGAGCGCTGTACACGGATCTCTGTGCTCGGAGCACTGTACACGGATCTCTGTGCTCGGAGCACTGTACACGGATCTCTGTGCTCGGAGCGCTGTACACGGATCTCTGTGCTCGGAGCACTGTACACGGATCTCTGTGCTCGGACAGCTTTACACGGATCTCTGTGCTCGGTGCACTGTACACGGATCTCTGTGCTCGGTGCACTGTACACGGATCTATGTGCTCAGAGCGCTGTACACGGATCTCTGTGCTCGGAGCGCTGTACACGGATCTCTGTGCTCGGAGCGCTGCACACGGATCTCTGTGCTCGGAGCGCTGTACACGGATCTCTGTGCTCGGTGCACTATACACGGATCTCTGTGCTCGGAGCACTGTACACGGATCTCTGTGCTCGGTGCACTGTACACGGATCTCTGTGCTCGGTGCACTGTACACGGATCTCTGTGCTCGGAGCGCTGTACACGGATCTCTGTGCTCGGAGCACTGTACAAGGATCTCTGCTCGGAGCACTGTACACGGATCTCTGTGCTCGGAGCACTGTACACGGATCTCTGTGCTCGGAGCACTGTACAAGGATATCTGTGCTCGGAGCGCTGTACACGGATCTATGTGCTTAGTGCACTGTACACGGATCTCTGTACTCGGAGCGCTGTACACGGATCTCTGTGCTCGGAGCGCTGTACACGGATCTCTGTGCTCGGAGCGCTGTACACGGATCTCTGTGCTCGGAGCGCTGTACACGGATCTCTGTGCTCGGAGCGCTGTACACGGATCTCTGTGCTCAGAGTGCTGTACACGGATATCTGTGCTCGGAGCACTGTACACGGATCTCTGTGCTCAGAGCACTGTACACGGATCTCTGTGCTCGGAGCACTGTATACGGATCTCTGTGCTCGGAGCACTGTACACGGATCTCTGTGCTCGGAGCAGTGTACACGGATATCTGTTCTCGGAGCACTGTACACAGATCTCTGTGCTCGGAGCGCTATACACGGATCTCTGTGCTCGGAGCCCTGTACTCAGATCTCTGTGCTCGGAGCACTGTACACGGATCTCTGTGCTCGGAGCGCTGTACACGGATCTCTGCGCTTGGAGCGCTGTACACGGATCTCTGTGCTCGGAGCGCTGTACACGGATCTCTGTGCTCGGAGCGCTGTACACGGATCTCTGTGATCGGAGCACTGTACACGGATCTCTGTGCTCGGAGCGCTGTACACGGATCTCTGTGCTCGGAGCGCTGTACACGGATCTCTGTGCTCGGAGCCCTGTACACGGATCTCTGTGCTCGGTGCACTGTACACGGATCTCTGTGCTCGGAGCACTGTACACGGATCTCTGTGCTCGGAGCACTGTACACGGATCTCTGTGCTCGGAGCACTGTACACGGATCTCTGTGCTCGGAGCACTGTACACGGATCTCTGTGCTCGGAGCGCTGTACACGGATCTCTGTGCTCGTTGCTCTGTACACGGATCTCTGTGCTCGGAGCACTGTACACGGATCTCTGTGCTCGGAGCACTGTACACGGATCTCTGTGCTCGGAGCACTGTACACGGATCTCTGTGCTCGAAGCAGTGTACACGGATATCTGTTCTCGGAGCACTGTACACGGATCTCTGTGCTCGGAGCGCTGTACACGGATCTCTGTGCTCGGAGCGCTGTACACGGATCTCTGTGCTCGGAGCGCTGTACACGGATCTCTGTGCTCGGAGCGCTGTACACGGATCTCTGTGCTCGTTGCTCTGTACACGGATCTCTGTGCTCGGAGCACTGTACACGGATCTCTGTGCTCGGAGCACTGTACACGGATCTCTGTGCTCGGAGCACTGTACACGGATCTCTGTGCTCGAAGCAGTGTACACGGATATCTGTTCTCGGAGCACTGTACACGGATCTCTGTGCTCGGAGCACTGTACACGGATCTCTGTGCTCGGAGCGCTGTACACGGATCTCTGTGCTCGGAGCACTGTACACGGATCTCTGTGCTCGGAGCGCTGTACACGGATCTCTGTGCTCGGAGCAGTGTACACGGATATCTGTTCTCGGAGCACTGTACACGGATCTCTGTGCTCGGAGCGCTGTACACGGATCTCTGTGCTCGGAGCACTGTACACGGATCTCTGTGCTCGGAGCACTGTACACGGATCTCTGTGCTCGGAGCGCTGTACACGGATCTCTGTGCTCGGAGCGCTGTACACGGATCTCTGTGCTCGGAGCGCTGTACACGGATCTCTGTGCTCGGAGCGCTGTACACGGATCTCTGTGATCGGAGCGCTGTACACGGATCTCTGTGCTCGGAGCGCTGTACACGGATCTCTGTGCTCGGAGCGCTGTACACGGATCTCTGTGCTCGGAGCCCTGTACACGGATCTCAGTGCTCGGTGCACTGTACACGGATCTCTGTGCTCGGAGCACTGTACACGGATCTCTGTGCTCGGAGCACTGTACACGGATCTCTGTGCTCGGAGCGCTGTACACGGATCTCTGTGCTCGGAGCGCTGTACACGGATCTCTGTGCTCGGAGCGCTGTACACGGATCTCTGTGCTCGGAGCGCTGTACACGGATCTCTGTGCTCGGAGCGCTGTACACGGATCTCTGTGCTCGGAGCGCTGTACACGGATCTCTGTGATCGGAGCGCTGTACACGGATCTCTGTGCTCGGAGCGCTGTACACGGATCTCTGTGCTCGGAGCGCTGTACACGGATCTCTGTGCTCGGAGCCCTGTACACGGATCTCTGTGCTCGGTGCACTGTACAAGGATCTCTGTGCTCGGAGCACTGTACACGGATCTCTGTGCTCGGAGCACTGTACACGGATCTCTGTGCTCGGAGCACTGTACACGGATCTCTGTGCTCGGAGCACTGTACACGGATCTCTGTGCTCGGAGCACTGAACACGGATCTCTGTGCTCGGAGCACTGTACACGGATCTCTGTGCTCGGAGCACTGTACACGGATCTCTGTGCTCGGAGCACTGTACACGGATCTCTGTGCTCGGAGCGCTGTACACGGATCTCTGTGCTCGGAGCCCTGTACACGGATCTCTGTGCTCGGTGCACTGTACACGGATCTCTGTGCTCGGAGCACTGTACACGGATCTCTGTGCTCGGAGCACTGTACACGGATCTCTGTGCTCGGAGCGCTGTACACGGATCTCTGTGCTCGGAGCGCTGTACACGGATCTCTGTGCTCGGAGCACTGTACACGGATCTCTGTGCTCGGAGCACTGTACACGGATCTCTGTGCTCGGAGCACTGTACACGGATCTCTGTGCTCGGAGCACTGTACACGGATCTCTGTGCTCGGAGCACTGAACACGGATCTCTGTGCTCGGAGCACTGTACACGGATCTCTGTGCTCAGAGCACTGTACACGGATCTCTGTGCTCGGAGCGCTGAACACGGATCTCTGTGCTCGGAGCGCTGAACACGGATCTCTGTGCTCGGAGCGCTGTACACGGATCTCTGTGCTCGGAGCCCTGTACACGGATCTCTGTGCTCGGTGCACTGTACACGGATCTCTGTGCTCGGAGCACTGTACACGGATCTCTGTGCTCGGAGCACTGTACACGGATCTCTGTGCTCGGAGCGCTGTACACGGATCTCTGTGCTCGGAGCGCTGTACACGGATCTCTGTGCTCGGAGCGCTGTACACGGATCTCTGTGCTCGGAGCGCTGTACACGGATCTCTGTGCTCGGAGCGCTGTACACGGATCTCTGCTCGGAGCACTGTACACGGATCTCTGTGCTCGGAGCACTGTACACGGATCTCTGTGCTCGGAGCGCTGTACACGGATCTCTGCTCGGAGCACTGTACACGGATCTCTGTGCTCGGAGCACTGTACACGGATCTCTGCTCGGAGCACTGTACACGGATCTCTGTGCTCGGAGCACTGTACACGGATCTCTGTGCTCGGAGCGCTGTACACGGATCTCTGTGCTCGGAGCGCTGTACACGGATCTCTGTGCTCGGAGCACTGTACACGGATCTCTGTGCTCGGAGCGCTGTACACGGATCTCTGTGCTCGGAGCACTGTACACGGATCTCAGTGCTCGGAGCGCTGTACACGGATCTCTGTGCTCGGAGCACTGTACACGGATCTCTGTACTTAGTGCGCTGTACACGGATCTCTGTACTTAGAGCGCTGTACACGGATCTCTGTACTTAGAGCGCTGTACACGGATCTCTGTGCTCGGAGCGCTGTACACGGATCTCTGTACTCGGAGCACTGTACACGGATCTCTGTTTTCGGAGCACTGTACACGGATCTCTGTGCTCGGAGCACTGTACACGGATCTCTGTGCTCGGAGCACTGTACACGGATCTCTGTGCTCGGAGCACTGTACACGGATCTCTGTGCTCGGAGTGCTGAACACGGATCTCTGTGCTCGGAGCGCTGTACACGGATCTCTGTGCTCGGAGCGCTGTACACGGATCTCTGTGCTCGGAGCGCTGTACACGGATCTCTGTGCTCGGAGCGCTGTACACGGATCTCTGTGCTCGGAGCGCTGTACACGGATCTCTGTGCTCGGAGCGCTGTACACGGATCTCAGTGCTCGGAGCGCTGTACACGGATCTCTGTGCTCGGAGCGCTGTACACGGATCTCTGTGCTCGGAGCGCTGTACACGGATCTCTGTGCTCGGAGCGCTGTACACGGATCTCTGTGCTCGGAGCGCTGTACACGGATCTCTGTGCTCGGAGCGTTGTACACGGATCTCTGTGCTCGGAGCGCTGTACACTGATCTCTGTGCTCGGAGCGCTGTACACGGATCTCTGTGCTCAGAGCGCTGTACACGGATCTCTGTACTTAGAGCGCTGTACACGGATCTCTGTACTTAGAGCGCTGTACACGGATCTCTGTGCTCGGAGCGCTGTCCACGGATCTCTGTTTTCGGAGCACTGTACACGGATCTCTGTGCTCGGAGCACTGTACACGGATCTCTGTGCTCGGAGCACTGTACACGGATCTCTGTGCTCGGAGCGCTGTACACGGATCTCTGTGCTCGGAGCACTGTACACGGATCTCTGTGCTCGGAGCGCTGTACACGGATCTCTGTGCTCGGAGCACTGTACACGGATCTCTGTTTTCAGAGCACTGTACACGGATCTCTGTGCTCGGAGCGCTGTACACGGATCTCTGCTAGGAGCACTGTACACGGATCTCTGTGCTCGGAGCGCTGTACACGGATCTCTGTGCTCGGAGCGCTGTACACGGATCTCTGCTCGGAGCACTGTACACGGATCTCTGTGCTCGGAGCACTGTACACGGATCTCTGTGCTCGGAGCGCTGTACACGGATATCTGTTCTCGGAGCACTGTATACGGATCTCTGTGCTCGGAGCAGTGTACACGGATCTCTGTGCTCGGAGCGCTGTACACGGATCTCTGTGCTCGGAGCAGTGTACACGGATCTCTGTGCTCGGAGCACTGTACACGGATCTCTGTGCTCGGAGCACTGTACACGGATCTCTGTGCTCGGAGCACTGTACACGGATCTCTGTGCTCGGAGCAGTGTACACGGATATCTGTTCTCGGAGCACTGTATACGGATCTCTGTGCTCGGAGCACTGTACACGGATCTCTGTGCTCGGAGCAGTGTACACGGGTCTCTGTGCTCGGAGCAGTGTACACGGATCTCTGTGCTCGGAGCACTGTACACGGATCTCTGTGCTCGGAGCACTGTACACGGATCTCTGTGCTCGGAGCACTGTACACGGATCTCTGTGCTCGGAGCGCTGTACACGGATCTCTGTGCTCGGAGCCCTGTACACGGATCTCTGTGCTCGGAGCGCTGTACACGGATATCTGTTCTCGGAGCACTGTATACGGATCTCTGTGCTCGGAGCCCTGTACACGGATCTCTGTGCTCGGAGCACTGTACACGGATCTCTGTGCTCGGAGCAGTGTACACGGATCTCTGTGCTCGGAGCGCTGTACACGGATATCTGTTCTCGGAGCACTGTATACGGATCTCTGTGCTCGGAGCCCTGTACACGGATCTCTGTGCTCGGAGCGCTGTACACGGATCTCTGTGCTCGGAGCGCTGTACACGGATCTCTGTGCTCGGAGCGCTGTACACGGATCTCTGTGCTCGGAGCCCTGTACACGGATCTCTGTGCTCGGTGCACTGTACAAGGATCTCTGTGCTCGGAGCACTGTACACGGATCTCTGTGCTCGGAGCACTGTACACGGATCTCTGTGCTCGGAGCACTGTACACGGATCTCTGTGCTCGGAGCACTGTACACGGATCTCTGTGCTCGGAGCACTGAACACGGATCTCTGTGCTCGGAGCACTGTACACGGATCTCTGTGCTCGGAGCACTGTACACGGATCTCTGTGCTCGGAGCACTGTACACGGATCTCTGTGCTCGGAGCGCTGTACACGGATCTCTGTGCTCGGAGCCCTGTACACGGATCTCTGTGCTCGGTGCACTGTACACGGATCTCTGTGCTCAGAGCACTGTACACGGATCTCTGTGCTCGGAGCACTGTACACGGATCTCTGTGCTCGGAGCGCTGTACACGGATCTCTGTGCTCGGAGCGCTGTACACGGATCTCTGTGCTCGGAGCACTGTACACGGATCTCTGTGCTCGGAGCACTGTACACGGATCTCTGTGCTCGGAGCACTGTACACGGATCTCTGTGCTCGGAGCACTGTACACGGATCTCTGTGCTCGGAGCACTGAACACGGATCTCTGTGCTCGGAGCACTGTACACGGATCTCTGTGCTCGGAGCACTGTACACGGATCTCTGTGCTCGGAGCGCTGAACACGGATCTCTGTGCTCGGAGCGCTGTACACGGATCTCTGTGCTCGGAGCGCTGTACACGGATCTCTGTGCTCGGAGCCCTGTACACGGATCTCTGTGCTCGGTGCACTGTACACGGATCTCTGTGCTCGGAGCACTGTACACGGATCTCTGTGCTCGGAGCACTGTACACGGATCTCTGTGCTCGGAGCGCTGTACACGGATCTCTGTGCTCGGAGCGCTGTACACGGATCTCTGTGCTCGGAGCGCTGTACACGGATCTCTGTGCTCGGAGCGCTGTACACGGATCTCTGTGCTCGGATCGCTGTACACGGATCTCTGCTCGGAGCACTGTACACGGATCTCTGTGCTCGGAGCACTGTACACGGATCTCTGTGCTCGGAGCGCTGTACACGGATCTCTGCTCGGAGCACTGTACACGGATCTCTGTGCTCGGAGCACTGTACACGGATCTCTGCTCCGAGCACTGTACACGGATCTCTGTGCTCGGAGCACTGTACACGGATCTCTGTGCTCGGAGCGCTGTACACGGATCTCTGTGCTCGGAGCGCTGTACACGGATCTCTGTGCTCGGAGCACTGTACACGGATCTCTGTGCTCGGAGCGCTGTACACGGATCTCTGTGCTCGGAGCACTGTACACGGATCTCAGTGCTCGGAGCGCTGTACACGGATCTCTGTGCTCGGAGCACTGTACACGGATCTCTGTACTTAGTGCGCTGTACACGGATCTCTGTACTTAGAGCGCTGTACACGGATCTCTGTACTTAGAGCGCTGTACACGGATCTCTGTGCTCGGAGCGCTGTACACGGATCTCTGTACTCGGAGCACTGTACACGGATCTCTGTTTTCGGAGCACTGTACACGGATCTCTGTGCTCGGAGCACTGTACACGGATCTCTGTGCTCGGAGCACTGTACACGGATCTCTGTGCTCGGAGCACTGTACACGGATCTCTGTGCTCGGAGTGCTGAACACGGATCTCTGTGCTCGGAGCGCTGTACACGGATCTCTGTGCTCGGAGCGCTGTACACGGATCTCTGTGCTCGGAGCGCTGTACACGGATCTCTGTGCTCGGAGCGCTGTACACGGATCTCTGTGCTCGGAGCGCTGTACACGGATCTCTGTGCTCGGAGCGCTGTACACGGATCTCTGTGCTCGGAGCGCTGTACACGGATCTCTGTGCTCGGAGCGCTGTACACGGATCTCTGTGCTCGGAGCGCTGTACACGGATCTCTGTGCTCGGAGCGCTGTACACGGATCTCTGTGCTCGGAGCGCTGTACACGGATCTCTGTGCTCGGAGCGTTGTACACGGATCTCTGTGCTCGGAGCGCTGTACACTGATCTCTGTGCTCGGAGCGCTGTCCACGGATCTCTGTTTTCGGAGCACTGTACACGGATCTCTGTGCTCGGAGCGCTGTACACGGATCTCTGTGCTCGGAGCGCTGTACACGGATCTCTGTGCTCGGAGCACTGTACACGGATCTCTGTGCTCGGAGCACTATACACGGATCTCTGTGCTCGGAGCGCTGTACACGGATCTCTGTGCTCGGAGCCCTGTACACGGATCTCTGTGCTCGGAGCACTGTACACGGATCTCTGTGCTCGGAGCACTGTACACGGATCTCTGTGCTCGGAGCGCTGTACACGGATCTCTGTGCTCGGAGCGCTGTACACGGATCTCTGTGCTCGGAGCACTGTACACGGATCTCTGTACTCGGAGCCCTGTACACGGATCTCTGTGCTCGGAGCACTGTACACGGATCTCTGTACTCGGAGCACTGTACACGGATCTCTTTGCTCGGAGCACTATACACGGATCTCTGTGCTCGGAGCGCTGTACACGGATCTCTGTGCTCGGAGCGCTGTACACGGATCTCTGTGCTCGGAGCACTGTACACGGATCTCTGTGCTCGGAGCACTGTACACGGATCTCTGTGCTCGGAGCACTGTACACGGATCTCTGTGCTCGGAGCACTGTACACGGATCTCTGTGCTCGGAGCAGTGTACACGGATCTCTGTGCTCGGAGCGCTGTACACGGATCTCTGTGCTCGGAGCACTGTACACGGATCTCTGTGCTTGGAGCGCTGTACACGGATCTCTGTGCTCGGAGCACTGTACACGGATCTCTGTGCTCGGAGCGCTGTACACGGATCTCTGTGCTCGGAGCACTGTACACGGATCTCTGTGCTCGGAGCAGTGTACACGGATCTCTGTACTCGGAGCCTGTACACGGATCTCTGTGCTCGGAGCACTGTATACGGATCTCTGTGCTCGGAGCACTGTACACGGATCTCTGTACTCGGAGCACTGTACACGGATCTCTGTGCTCGGAGCACTGTACACGGATCTCTGTGCTCGGAGCACTGTACACGGATCTCTGTGCTCGGAGCACTGTATACGGATCTCTGTGCTCGGAGCGCTGTACACGGATCTCTGTGCTCGGAGCGCTGTACACGGATCTCTGTGATCGGAGCGCTGTACACGGATCTCTGTGCTCGGAGCGCTGTACACGGATCTCTGTGCTCGGAGCCTGTACACGGATCTCTGTGCTCGGAGCACACGGATCTCTGTGCTCGGAGCAGTGTACACGGATCTCTGTGCTCGGAGCGCTGTACACGGATCTCTGTGATCGGAGCCCTGTACACGGATCTCTGTGCTCGGAGCCCTGTACACGGATCTCTGTGCTCGGAGCAGTGTACACGTATCTCTGTGCTCGGAGCACTGTACACGGATCTCTGTGCTCGGAGCGCTGTACACGGATCTCTGTGCTCGGAGCACTGTACACGGATCTCTGTGCTCGGAGCGCTGTACACGGATCTCTGTGCTCGGAGCGCTGTACACGGATCTCTGTGCTCGGAGCGCTGTACACGGATCTCTGTGCTCTGAGCACTGTACACGGATCTCTGTGCTCGGAGCGCTGTACACGGATCTCTGTGCTCGGAGCGCTGTACACGGATCTCTGTGCTCGGAGCGCTGTACACGGATCTCTGTGCTCGGAGCACTGTATACGGATCTCTGTGCTCGGAGCGCTGTACACGGATCTCTGTGCTCGGAGCGCTGTACACGGATCTCTGTGCTCGGAGCACACGGATCTCTGTGCTCGGAGCAGTGTACACGGATCTCTGTGCTCGGAGCGCTGTACACGGATCTCTGTGATCGGAGCCCTGTACACGGATCTCTGTGCTCGGAGCTCTGTACACGGATCTCTGTGCTCGGAGCAGTGTACACGTATCTCTGTGCTCGGAGCACTGTACACGGATCTCTGTGCTCGGAGCGCTGTACACGGATCTCTGTGCTCGGAGCACTGTACACGGATCTCTGTGCTCGGAGCGCTGTACACGGATCTCTGTGCTCGGAGCCCTGTACACGGATCTCTGTGCTCGGAGCCCTGTACACGGATCTCTGTGCTCGGAGCACTGTATACGGATCTCTGTGCTCGGAGCGCTGTACACGGATCTCTGTGCTCGGAGCGCTGTACACGGATCTCTGTGCTCGGAGCACACGGATCTCTGTGCTCGGAGCAGTGTACACGGATCTCTGTGCTCGGAGCGCTGTACACGGATCTCTGTGATCGGAGCCCTGTACACGGATCTCTGTGCTCGGAGCGCTGTACACGGATCTCTGTGCTCGGAGCACTGTACACGGATCTCTGTGCTCGGAGCACTGTACACGGATCTCTGTGCTCGGAGCGCTGTACACGGATCTCTGTGCTCGGAGCGCTGTACACGGATCTCTACACGGGCTGTGTACACGGGCATGGACATCGTACACGGAGCCCAACAGCCACTGGCACTGACTGCAGAAAAAAAAAAAAGCGACTTTTTCTGTGTGGGCGGAGTTATCAATACGGAGGTGGGAACTAATTATATGGGCGGGAATAATGTCAAGAGCTCCTCTTGTCAACGGCTCCAGCTCAGCCTATCAGAGAGCCGGGGCGTGGCTCTTACTTTGTAACTCTGTTGTTGGCAGAGTGTGCGGCCTAATGACGAGACGGGAGGAGCCATTCAGCATCAACACAGGGGAAGGCGCTGAGAAGGGGGCTGGGCGGCTGTGGAACTCCTGAGTTGTTGCGTTCTGAACCTCCCCGTCCTGTAGTGATGTTTACTAATGGAAGCGTCCATGTCCCCCCCTTCTCTCCAGTCCTCAGTCTCCGCTAATAGCGTCTCCGAGCTGCAGGGTTGAGGCTCGGGAGTGACTGAGCGCCGGGCTCCGGGAGTTGTCCGCTGTCGTGCCCGGTCTTCTGCGGTGTCCAGCGCAGGATATGTGCGGGGGCTCCGCTCTACAGGACGGAAGAGGTACGGCTGAGTGACTGCGGCGGCTGCGGGGAGTGCGGGTCTGCGGGGAGTGCGGGGCTCCGGCTCGGCTGCTGCAGGCGGCGGGGAGTTAGAGAAGTCGAGAAAAACCGTTTCAGTTGTATCTAGCCCGGACGTGTAGTGAGCAGCGGAGGGACACGGGGGGCGTAATGTGGGGTGTATATATACTGGGGGGTCAGTGTGGGGTATATATACTGGGGGGGGGTCAGTGTGGGGTATATGTACTGGGGGGGGGGTCAGTGTGTGGTGTATATATACTGGGGGGGTCAGTGTGTGGTGTATGTATACTGGGGGGGTCAGTGCGGTCTGTGTATGTATACTGCGGGGGTCTGTGTATGTATACTGGGGGGGTCAGTGTGGTCTGTGTATGTATACTGGGGGGGTCAGTGTGGTCTGTGTATGTATACTGGGGGGGGTCTGTGTATGTATACTGGGGGGGGGGGGGTCTGTGTATGTATACTGGGGGGGGGGTCTGTGTATGTATACTGGGGGGGGGGGTCTGTGTATGTATACTGGGGGGGGGGGGTCTGTGTATGTATACTGGGGGGGGGGGTCTGTGTATGTATACTGGGGGGGGGGTCTGTGTATGTACACTGGGGGGGGGGTCTGTGTATGTACACTGGGGGGGGGGGTCTGTGTATGTACACTGGGGGGGGGGTCTGTGTATGTACACTGGGGGGGTCTGTGTATGTATACTGGGGGGGGGGGTCTGTGTATGTATACTGGGGGGGGGTCTGTGTATGTATACTGGGGGGGGGGTCTGTGTATGTATACTGGGGGGGGGGGGTCTGTGTATGTACACTGGGGGGGGGGGGGTCTGTGTATGTATACTGGGGGGGGGGGGGTCTGTGTATGTATACTGGGGGGGGGGGGTCTGTGTATGTATACTGGGGGGGGGGGTGGGGTCTGTGTATGTATACTGGGGGGGGGTAGGGTCTGTGTATGTATACTGGGTGGGGGGGTGGGGTCTGTGTATGTATACTGGGGGGGGGGTGGGGTCTGTGTATGTATACTGGGGGGGTGGGGTCACACACACACCACCCCACCCACGACCAATCGGCGACGGGCGCAGTCTGGCGGCAACATGGCCGCTCCTTCCTCCCCGCATTCAGTGCCCGCTCCATACTCCCCTCCAGTCAGCGCTCACACAGGGTTAATGCCAGCGTTACCGGAGCGCGGTGTAATGTGCTCCATTAACGCAGCTATTAACCCTGTGTGACCAACTTTTTTCTATTGATGCTGCGTATGCAGCATCAATGCTAAAAAGATCTAATGTGACAAATAATAATAAAAAAAAAACCTTATTCTCACCCTCCGACGTGTCGTCCTGTCATCAGCAGTGCATGCGGCAGGTTCCAGTGCTAAGGATGGTATGCGACAAGGACCTGCCATGACGTCAGTCATGTGACCGCGACGTCATCACAGGTCCTGCGCTCATACCAACCCTGGGACCGGAAGCTGCTACGTGCACCGCACACAGGCGACAGGACTAAGGTGAGTATATGTTTATTTTTTATTTTTTTATCCTGTTACATACGTGGCTCTGTGCTGTATACTATGTGGCTCTGTGCTGTATACTATGTGGCTCTGTGCTGTATACTATGTGGCTCTGTGCTGTATACTATGTGGCTCTGTGCTGTATACTATGTGGCTCTGTGCTGTATACTACGTGGCTCTGTGCTGTATACTACGTGGCTCTGTGCTGTATACTATGTGGCTCTGTGCTGTATACTACGTGGCTCTGTGCTGTATACTACGTGGCTCTGTGCTGTATACTATGTGGCTCTGTGCTGTATACTATGTGGCTCTGTGCTGTATACTATGTGGCTCTGTGCTGTATACTATGTGGCTCTGTGCTGTATACTATGTGGCTCTGTGCTGTATACTACGTGGCTCTGTGCTGTATACTACGTGGCTCTGTGCTGTATACTACGTGGCTCTGTGCTGTATACTACGTGGCTCTGTGCTGTATACTACGTGGCTCTGTGCTGTATACTACGTGGCTCTGTGCTGTATACTACGTGGCTCTGTGCTGTATACTACGTGGCTCTGTGCTGTATACTACGTGGCTCTGTGCTGTATACTACGTGGCTCTGTGCTGTATACTACGTGGCTCTGTGCTGTATACTACGTGGCTCTGTGCTGTATACTACGTGGCTCTGTGCTGTATACTACGTGGCTCTGTGCTGTATACTACGTGGCTCTGTGCTGTATACTACGTGGCTCTGTGCTGTATACTACGTGGCTCTGTGCTGTATACTACGTGGCTCTGTGCTGTATACTACGTGGCTCTGTGCTGTATACTACGTGGCTCTGTGCTGTATACTACGTGGCTCTGTGCTGTATACTACGTGGCTCTGTGCTGTATACTACGTGGCTCTGTGCTGTATACTACGTGGCTCTGTGCTGTATACTACGTGGCTCTGTGCTGTATACTACGTGGCTCTGTGCTGTATACTACGTGGCTCTGTGCTGTATACTACGTGGCTCTGTGCTGTATACTACGTGGCTCTGTGCTGTATACTACGTGGCTCTGTGCTGTATACTACGTGGCTCTGTGCTGTATACTACGTGGCTCTGTGCTGTATACTACGTGGCTCTGTGCTGTATACTACGTGGCTCTGTGCTGTATACTACGTGGCTCTGTGCTGTATACTACGTGGCTCTGTGCTGTATACTACGTGGCTCTGTGCTGTATACTACGTGGCTCTGTGCTGTATACTACGTGGCTCTGTGCTGTATACTACGTGGCTCTGTGCTGTATACTACGTGGCTCTGTGCTGTATACTACGTGGCTGTGTGTGTGTATATGTACCGGTATGTATGTTTGGGCTATACGGAAGTCTGTAATATATGGAGATTGGTGGGATACATGAGTGACAGGAGACCGGGGGCACAGGCTCCTGTGTGTGTGTGTGTGTGGTTTTGTGGTGTCGCTGGGTGTTTATATCGGGGTGTAGGAGCCGTTGTATGCTGTAATAATGGCAGCTCTGTGGTTTGTGGCTGCTGGGCACTGGACTATTACGTGACACATTGTAATGTGATGTTTTGGGGGGCTCGAGTCAGACTGGTGGGGTACAGGGTGTTATAACATTGGACTTGGCAATATGTAGCTCACCGGAGAATGAGGTGACGGTTTGGGGGGCTCTGCTTGTGACGCTCCTCTGTGCCCCACACATCAGTGTCCAGAAACCTTGTAAGTTATGCTTTTTTGGGGGGCCGCCCTTTTATTGTAGAGATCAGTGGGAGCCAAAAAAATCCCGCCAAATCTGTGCCGAGAGGATGCTGTTGGGACGCGGCTGCCACATTTGGACACTTTTGCCTTAGTACTTTACAGCAAACATTGAGTGTACCCCGCATTGGGGCTTGGGCAGGTTGGAACGTTTGCAAAATTGCTGAAACACTTACGGTAAATACTTTTTTTTTTTTTTTTTTTTTTTTGCCCTTTTTACATAAATAAGGGCAAGCTTGTTCACATGGGGTGGTTATGCTGCAGATTTTCTGAGCACTCTTTTTTATTATACATATAATTTATCTTTTTTCTACAATTTTTATTTTTTAGTTTTTTGGTGTAGAATTGGTTTACTTAATCCGTAGATTGCAGAAACCACTTTTCCCCGTCCTCTGGATTTAGTTTTGTTCAGTGAAAGTTACACAACTCCCAAGAATCTGCAGCGTCCAAATGTTATTTTTCAAGCGCAGCGGTTTTGTGCCAAGATCTAACCCTGTGTATAAACACATTCATATCTTCTGGGTGGAAGAAGAGTTGGTCGGAACAATTTCTGCTTTTACACAGTGCTGTGATTTTTATGAAGCGGCCGTGGGTCTCGTGCAAATCCTAGACTGTGGCGTAGTCTGATGGACGGCCGCCCCTGTGCCGGGTATGTGGGGCCACCTTTATTGATCACGGTCCTGCTCGGTAACCCCTACGTTCAGTGCAGCTCACTTCAGTCTGTCACATTCATTGTTTGCTTTTCTGGCCTTTTTCAGATACTTTCTGGATATATTTACATGCAGTTATTTCCCTCCTCCTTCTAAATATACTAGCTCTCCTTCAGAAATTCTTGAGATTTTACTTTGTCTACAGTTTCAGCAAAAATAAATAAATATATTTATTAAAAATTGTTTCGCCTTTCATAAAAAAAAATAAGATGATAATAATAGTAGTAATTATATATAATTTTTATGGAAAGCGAAACATTTTTAATTAGATTTATTTAAAAAATGTTTCAATTTTCATAAATGTAATAAATATATGTATTATTATTATTATTATTATTATTTATGAAAAGCAAAACATTTTTAAATATTTATTTAAAAATGTTTAGCTTTTACTTTAAAATAATTATTTATTATTATTATTATTATTATTATTATTATTATATTTTTCTTATCAAAAGCAAACCTTTTTTTTTATTTTTAACCTTGACCGTATATGTTTGCAGCATGCAGAGATTGGACCCCATGTGCTTGTGATTATTTGGCTTTCCACCTTTAAAACCACAACCAGTCTCACTTTTCTGTCTAATTGATGTTTCTTAAGGCCGCGTTCACACACAGCGGATCGTGCTCGCAGACAGAATCTGTAGCGGCTCACTTTCAGCTGCTTGACATAGAATCCCTTTCATTTGCAGGAAATCGGCCGTGTGGTTTTTGCAGGGCGAATCAGACAGAGCTTTTTGACTGAGGCACTCGGGGACGCCGTGGTTTTCTGCAGCGTGAATACAGTGCAAGGGTTTTTCCCATTTGCTCATGGGACCATATCTGTGAGTTGATCCTTGATGATCGGGGTAATGTAACCCAGCAATGTGTTGGTGGATTATATACGTGTCACTCCGCACTTGTTTAAGGCCTGCTCGCTAGTATAATCGTTAATTCGATAGTTGTGTCCCCAGCCCATCACCCCTTGTAAGCAAGGACAATTCAAGGGCCAACATGAATGTTCCAATCTGCTAGAAAATCTGGTTTTGCTCGTTCCCCGTCTGATCACCTGCGTGTTTACATGGCCGATGATTGGTAACGGGTGTCACTATGAACACTTATCGGCCTGCATAAATTGGCATTAAAGGGGTAGTCTGGCCTGAGGCTACAAGTCTGCAGTCGAGTGCGACTGCAGACTTGTGAATCTTCATAGTACGCTGCTAGGATTTGCCAGCAGCGGCGGGTGCATGACTGCAAGTATGTGATGCAGTCACGTGCCCACTAGACTTTTCCATCCTCACACTATTCACTTGTATTCAGCCAAGCTAGACACGTCTAGTCTTCATGTGACTGCGTACTTACACTGGAGAATCCGGGCCGCTCAAACACACTGAGGATTCACAAGTCTGACTGCAGACTTGAACCCCAAGCCTGGACATCCCCTTTAAGGCATAACTTGTGGCTATGCCTTGAATGTAAAAGATGCCACAACCCCTTTAATTTTCTAATCTTTTACGTTCAAACTCATGTTATGCTATATAGTTAATCCTACTTATTGCGTTTTGGCCTTCTGCACTGTCCTGGGGGACACAAGGACCCCGGGTGATGGAGCTTTGTCTTGGAGGTCAGCAGTAAGTGTCGCTTCTCGCCCTGTATTGGAATGTCTTGTACGTCATCTGATCGGGCACTTTCTGCTGAGCTGTTGGTGGACACCTAAACGAGGTCTGCGGCCAGAACAAACCCTCGAAGAACAACTTCCCTCTATATATTTCTTTAGAATTACTTTAGGATTCCGCCAATGATTGTCGGGTCATTTGCACATCTGTTTGCCAGAATGTAACTTCACTCACTTCTTGCACCGTCTCCTGGGCTGGTGTAGTCTCTCCGGTGGAGCTGGAGCCCAGCGCGTTCTCCTCCGGGTGTCTCTATGTACAGACTTGCTTTGCATACAATGCATCGTGGTTACCATTGTTTGCTAGAAGTTCCCTTTACATACTGTTGGCTTGTGCAGTAATGCAGCTCTATGATGTTGTAAGTAATGACATCAGGCTTCAGACTTATGGTATTCACGTGACTTGTGCTTGAGGAAGATGTAATTTTAGTAGCTGGGCGTTCTGTAATAACTCCACACGCCCCACCCCCATGACTCCTCCGAAACTAGCAGTAACAGGGACCCAAAGAATGCGTTATATTAACGAGCCGTTTATTGTCCATGTAACTAATGTGACTAAAACATATTCATGAAGTCCTAAAAAGTTAGGCAGCTTTTTAATTGTGATGACAAGATCTCTGCTTGAAGTCAGTGAACGTTTTTTGATGTCATTCAGAGGATGAAATCCGGTCTGAATCCATCTCTCATTCACTTCTGCCCTTCATCCTCTCAGCTGGATATCGGCCTCTGGGCCAAATCCTGACAGATAAACTCCCAAGTTTTTTTTTTTAAAGGGAACCTGTCACCCCCAAAATGGAAGGTGAGCTAAGCCCACCAGCATCAGGGGCTTGTCTACAGCATTCTGTAATTCTGTAGATAAGCCCCCGATGTAACCTGAAAGATGAGAAAAAGAGGTTAGATTATACTCACCCAGGGGCGGTCCCGCTGCGGTCCCGTCCGATGGGCGTCGCGGTCCAGTCTGGGGCCTCCCATCTTCTTACGATGACGTCCTCTTCTTGTCTTCACGCTCCGGCGCAGGTGTACTTTGTCTGCCCTGTTGAGAGCAAAGTACTGCAGTGCGCAGTAGATAAGCCCCTGATGCTGGTGGGCTTAGCTCATCTTCGATTTAGGGGGTGACAGGTTCGGTTCCCTTTAAGGATTGACCACAGGTTGTTAAACGGATTGAGATGTGGGAAGTTCACTGGCCATGGACCCAAAATGTCAATGTTTTGTTCACTGAGTCACTAAGTTACCTCTTTTGCCTTGTGACAGTCTTTATCAAGCTGAAAAAAAGCATTGTTGGTCACTAGTGATGAGCGAGCGTGCTCGGTGTTATCCGAGTGTCTTCGGGGTGCTCGAGTAATATTTTCGAGTCCCTGCGGCTCCATAATTTGTGCTGTTCTATAGTCCTCTATATCAGGGCTGTGTAGTCGGAGTCCATTTTGGTCAAGTCCGTGTCGTGGAAATTGAATAGTTGGAGGTTTGGCTTACCAACTCCAAGGCCCTGCTCTATAGTCAAATCACCATACTTTCCAGTGCACGACGGACGCAACGTGTGGCCATATGTTGTGATCCGTCGGCAATACAAGTCTATGGGAAAAAAACGCATCCTGCGGGAAAATTTGCAGGATACGTTTTTTTTCCCAAAAACGGAAATGTGAAAGTGGCCTTAGCTGGCATTCTTGACAGCAAGCCAGCCTTCAGCTCACTGTGTGCGTATGGACTGACAACTGCCTGCTGCCATGCCTGAACAAGCTCTGCACTGGAGTTAATCCCTCAGCTGAGTCCTCTTTAAGAGACTGTTCTGGCTCTTGCTGGGCTTTCTTGTGCACCTGGAAGCCTTCTTCACAACAATTGAATCTTTAAAGTTCCTGATGATCGGATTAATAGTTGATTTAGGGGCAAACTTGCAAGCAGCAATGTCCTTACCTGTGAAGCCCTCTTGATGCATAGCAATGATGATTGCACGTGTTTCCATCTATGGTAATCTATGGTTAATAAAAGAAAATTATTTCAAGCACTTCCACCTACCGGTATTTTAAAGCAACCAGGCTTCTCTTTTATATATCAATCAGCATGACAGAGTAATGTCAGCTACCTTGTCCTTGTTGATACTTTCTCCTTAGCTACTGATGATGAACTCTTTATTGATGTAAGCGGATCATTTTGTGGCAGGACCGAATTTTTGTGGGAATGACCATGTTCCCTTTTTTTTTTTTTTTTTTTTGCCCATTAATTTTGTCTGTCCAGTTCTAACGTTTTAGCAATCTTGAACATAGGGGATTGTTGTTCCCTCTGGGGCCAGGGATAACAGGTAAATTGGACCATTGGTCTGGCCACATTTACATACATGGTTAGTCCCGTTGAATGCTCCTCTTCTCTAAGCACTCTGGTGGAGTTTTCCTGCATTGGGACGTTGTATATATTTATGTATGTCACAAAATGTTCTTTCCTATAGGAGACCCTTCTCTTAAAGTGTACGTTTCCTTCGAAGTCTACACATTACATCCTGTTTCTTTTGTACTTTGACTTCCTTGGGCATTATTGTTATTATAACGTTATTCTGGTCATCTCAGGATAATCGCCCTGTATGGTTTTGACCTAGTCACAGCAGAGAAAAGGGCTTCTTTTTTTTTCTTCAGAAACAGCACCCCCATCTGTCCATTGTCTGTGTCTGGTATTGCAGTGTACGCCCTTTCATGTAAGGATGAGCTGTATTACCAGTGTTGCTAGTTTTGTCACCCAATCCAGAGTAAATAAAAGTTTTGTTGGCTTTGGGGCTGGATTGGATTTGGGGTAACCCCATTGAACTGTTTTGGATGATTTCAGATCTAGAGTATGGACAGTCATGTCCTGAATTGGTCGCGGGTCTTCTGACCCAAGCACGGCAGCCTCATAGTCATATATAGATCATTGAGTTTGGGTCAGGAGACCCACGGCCGGTCTGGACATCCCGATCCCCACTCAGACCTTGCATGTTGGACTTGTGAAACCAGCCTAACAATTCATCTGTGATGTTCCAACATTAGTTGGATATTCGGACTACATGATTTGCCATGAATGCCTATAGGTTGGAAAAAGCCTTCCACCAAAACCTCCGATCCACTTTCTCCTTGTATGTGGCTCATATCCGTTGACCCGTACAGTCAGTGGACTCTGTTCCTCGAGATGAGGCTTCCTCAGTCATACAAAAATATCACACATCAAGTTGGTTTTCCCCCAAATTATAGAAAAAAAATGTCCTATATGTTCACTAAAGAAAGTTGTTTCCTCCCCTTCTTGAGGAGACCTATTCCGTTTTTCCTCCTGGCATTGCCCTAAAAACGTTCTGCCAGTTGGGATTTCCGCAAGGATCTTGACCCATGACAACATATATCCACCATGCACATCGCTTTCCATTTTGTGTATGTCGGTGCCATTAGCTCCTTTTATATGATGTATTCTCTGTGTTCTTTATCACACACGTTGCACCATCCATGGTCCACCTATGGCTTCGTATTTCACACCAATGTCGTGCTGTATCCATGAGCATGTAGGCTGTACGAGTCTGCTGAATGTATGGCCCCCCTGTGCACTTTATATGGCAGGCAGCCAGTGTTTTGTCTGGCATGTGCAGGTCTCTCTCTTTTTATATGTATGTCTCAGACGGTGATCTGTGCCCTGACATGTAGCTCACCTGCCATGTATCTCATGTGGTTGTGCATCAGACAGGAATGCTAGATCAGCCTTTGAATAGGTTCAATGTCACCGTAAACCCCCCATTTAATCCCCTCCTTTTTTACCTGGTTTAGGTGAACTATTAGATGTAGGAGTAGACCACACATACCCCATTACAGTTCAGTATACATACCACAGGTGCTCTAGGAATGGATAACTAGGGTTGTAAAGAGAATATCTGAGTAATTCCTCCATTTTTAATCTTTTTTCTTTGCGTTTGGTCCTATTTTGCCTTTTCCAATTAAAACTGTGACATACAGTAGAAAGAAATCTGTTTCTCAAGACTTCCTCAACCTTATTGTTCTATCGTTGCTGCAGCAGGAGCCTCTCCCCTTCTTTGCCTTGTTTGTAGGACTGAAAATCACTAACCCCACCTCACTCTCTCTTGAGCCACTAACTGAAGATTAACCCGTTTCATAGGATTTCTGCCAAATTCTGTTTCAGAATCATGTTGAAAATGCTGCAGAATCATGTTGAAAATGCTGCTGACTAAGTCGAGTCAAGACCAGCTTATAAATCGGACTGAGATGTCGCAAGGCAGTACACGGACTGGCCAATGGCTCTCCGGGGGGGGGGGGGGGGGCGGCGGCGGCGATCAGGGGAACGGCGCGGCACATGCACCCTGAGATAGCAGAAGAATGGGCTGCTGCTCGTCCTCACACACCACATGGACTGGGTCCCGGTTTAGCTGCGTGCGTGTAATCCTAGCCTCTTGTCCTTGTGAGTGTTTTCAGGAGCCGGTCTTGGGATTCTCACTTTGTCTGAATAGATAGTGAATTCGACTGAGACTTTTACCCATCCCGGAGCCGCAGAGTCAAGATTTGTTATTTGGCTGTTTCATCTGGGTTTATTTGCAGTGTTATACAACTGTATGTAATGCCGCCAATTTATCTTTGTTTTATTAGATTTTATTATGTTTATATATGTAATTTCCATTCCAAATAACTGGATTTTTACATTGAAATTGTGGGTCGTGGACTGGAGTGAGATTTCTGGCTTAGGCTGCTTTCACACATCAGTTTTTTTGCCGTTGGGCAGAATCCGGAGAATTTTGGAAAAAACGGATCCATTGGAAATTGTGAAAAACTGATGCAACGGATCAGAGAGAGAGAGCGAGACTCGAGAATGGAAAATGCATGATTTGTTTAAAAAAACAAAACAAAAAACACGAATACATCCCCGGATTCCATCGCTTAACCTCACATTTCACCCGTTTTTTTTTTCGCCGAATCAGTCGCTGTCTGTTTTTTCGCCAGATAGGAATATTTTTTTCTATGTCAGTTTTCTCCGGCCGCCGGAAAACGGATTTTCGACGGATCCGGCATCAAACGGATGAAACGTGAGGCCATCCTTCTCAATTCGGCACTAATACAAGTCTATGAGAAAAAAAAAATCTGGCGACAACTTTTGCCGGATTATGGAACACCATAGCTTTTCTATTTTTTTATTTTCCTGTATGACATCCATTTTGCATTCGTTTTTATATCCATTCTATCTTTATAAACTGAAGATAAATTGACCAAACGTCTTTTTTTTTTTTCTTCTTCTCATTGCCACTTTGCAATGGGTTAATTTAAAATCTAATACAAAATGATTGTCTTCTGTTTTTAATGGACCTGACTGGTCAATTCTGATCCACAAGAGCAGGTGATATTGGGACATGCCCTGAGCTTAAATGGAATGGCCCCCCGAGGCTGCGTTGGTCGGGGTCCTCGTGTGATCGCCGTTGGTCGGGGTCCTCGTGTGATCGCCGTTGGTCGGGGTCCTCGTGTGATCGCCGTTGGTCGGGGTCCTCGTGTGATCGCCGTTGGTCGGGGTCCTCGTGTGATCGCCGTTGGTCGGGGTCCTCGTGTGATCGCCGTTGGTCGGGGTCCTCGTGTGATCGCCGTTGGTCGGGGTCCTCGTGTGATCGCCGTTGGTCGGGGTCCTCGTGTGATCGCCGTTGGTCGGGGTCCTCGTGTGATCGCCGTTGATACTACTTGGTGTTCCGCATTCTATTCTGCTGGAAGAAGCTGCAGCCGGGTGATTGCACAAGCGGTGGTGTGAGGCTCCATGGCAGGACGCTGCCCGCTTGCTCGCCCGCCCGATGCCAGATGTGCATATTTCCATTCCTCCGGAGCAGCTGATTACGGCTCTTGTACTTTCCGCAGAACACGTGCTCTGGATCGCGTCCCAAGTAAACACCAGCAGCTCTGCCTTTTTGCACATAAGAGATGTTATAGGACTCGCGTTTGACATTCTATATAAATGTTATTTGAAGGCTTTTTTTTTTTTTTTTTTTTTCTTCTTACTGTTCAACCTGGAGACATCTTTGTCGTCTTTGTCCTCTGTTATATGTACTGATGTGGAGCTGTGTACGCGACCAAGCCTTCGACATTTCACAAGCCTGTGATCACAACAGAGCGCTTCTTGCAATACTTTCCTTCCTTTCGGTGGTGATAAAAATGAAATTGTTAAGCAAAAGGCGTTGGTCGGCCGACGTTCAGATGTCATATGTGACGCAGCAAGAGCTTGTATGCACAATGTTCTGCCGCTCTGCGCTGGGGCCTATGAATACTGGCGTAACCCATATAGGTGGCCATTATATTGTGTGGACCCCTGTTGGTATAATTATTTACATATTTTACCTGCATATCCCTCAACGGGTTCTCTAAACCTGGGTGGCTTCAACAATCTGGCCAGCTTCAGCGCAGCACTTACAAGCTCTATAGTAAAGCGCTTTGCTTCTTATCTAGGAGACTGCGACAGACTGGAGCGGTAATGTGCAATACACTATTGAATAAAAAAATCTCTGCAGTCTTGACGCAAACTCCTTACAAGCACTTTGCAATTTGAGACCACCCCTTTAGAGCATGATGTAGGGGATGAGAGCTTGATTCCAGCGATGTCACTTACTGGGCTGTGTTTAGCTGTATCAGTGTATTATCAGCAGGAGATTATCACGACAGGACTAGGTGGCTCATGCCTGCTGGTCCATCCAGTCAGCGCATTTAAGTACTCCTTAATATCTGGTAGAATTTTCAAAGTTTTTTTTTTTTTTTTTCGACCACACAAAAGTAGGAAGTGAATGGGGTTTTACACGACTTCCTAAACAAGCTATGGAAACTGTAGTAATCGTATAGTATAGCGCTCTGCTGCCCGGATGGGTGGCATTCCTCCACAAGGTGATCCGTGGGATTGATGGCGTCAGCTGCTTTTGCGTCTATACCCTCTTTGACCTTGCCGTAGGTCACTAATTCTCTCTTTTGTGAATTGTTAAAGGGGTTGTCAAGTAAAAAAATAAAATAAATAAAAATATAATGATGAATAAAAAATTCCATTTCCTTCTATAAGCGTCTGTCACTCCAGCTCCACTTCTTTGTTTCTTGTGCCTGTACATCATTAGGGCTGCGTGTTTAGGAGCCAGGCCCACTACTTGGTGCAATAGCTGAGCCAGCCCCCTTCTCTGTATAGTCACAAGCTATGACTGAGACAAGGGATGGCTCAGCTATTGAATTGAGCCACTCAGCCAGCCCCCTTCCCATAGACACACTGTGCAAAAAAAAAAAAAAAGACTGTAACCTGATCCTTGAGTGATTCGCTAACCTGTCTTCATTGAAAACCATTTTTATTTTATATTTTTTTTTAGTGAAGTCGGAGGTAATGATCATCGGTGGAAGTGAAGGGTGGTGGAGTCTTGTAGGAGGGAAGAGAGGCATTTTCTTTAAAGAGATATTTTGCAGTTTCTTGTCTTCACCTTTTACTATTGTGTTCCTAAAAAGGTAGCTTTTTTTTTTTTTTTAAATGTTTTTATTATAAGGTTAACTGGTTGACATCAGCTCTGGCTCGCACCCTGTTTCATCAGGATGAGCATAGTCGTCCTCTTGGTTGAAAACTGATGCAAAACTTCAAAATAAAAGCTAAAAATATAAATAAAATAAGTTTAAAAAAAGGTTCAAAATTAAAGGAATTGTCCACTACTTTAAAAGTTATCCTTGATGGGCCCAGAGTGGGTAATGAATAAAAAGAAATAAATCTCCATACTCGCCTACTTACTGGGCTGCTTGCTGCAGTTTTGATTAAAATCCGTTTTGTGTGCTGCAGTTCTCTGAATGCTGAGCTCTGTATGACCCCGCCCCCATCCCTAATTGGCAGCTTTCTGTCTACAATGTGCATAAGCAGAAAGCTGCCAATCAGTGGTGGGGGCGGGGTTATACCGTGCTCATGACGATGGAGGACTTTATAGAATTTATAAAAACTGCAGCAAGCAGCCCAGTAAGTACAAACCGCTGGAGAAATCCCCATATATACGTCAGGATAAAGTTGGCTGAACCAACCGATATCGACAGGTTTGGCCAACGGTTTATTATGTATAGGCGCCCTTGAATCGTCCCCCATCAGATGACGTCAGGGGAGATGAGGATGCATCATGTCCGATTTCGGACTACCAGCCCCTTTTTTTTTTTTTTTTTTTTTTTTTTTGTACTGCAATTGTCAAGTTACATTTTATTTTTCGTACTCCATGGTTATGGAGAATTAAGAGGAACGAAGAAAAAATTCCGATAAGAGAAGCCCTCAGGGTGGACTATCAGAATGAGTTCACTGACAGATTCTCAGTTAACTCCTCCAGCATCAGCTATAAGAAGGTGCGAAATGGAGCAATATTGTTTATGAAACCCAATTGCAATTTTTTTTTTTTTTTAGCCATAAATATGTCCAATAAAGTAAGAACAAATTTTTTTTATCTCCAACAGTGTATTAATGAATCGGGCCCACTATGTTTGATTGGGCCAAAGTCAATACTCTGAGGGGGGGGGGGGGGCTGCTGTTTTACTTGGTGGTGAAGGAAGGACTGTTCTGCTGTGATAGCAAAGCAACATTTATTTTAGTTTGAAGAAGAAAAAATTGACGCCGTCTGCCCACAGTTATTTGTGCAGTGCAGTGCGCAGAGGGGCCCGCGGACCCTCCGGGGGACATGACCGCTGACACCGTGGAGGGAATGTTTCCTGTAGATAAGTCAGTCTTGACAATTTCACGGAACGTTTCACCGGCGAAATACAAATGGCACCATGGCTGCAACGTGGGGAGGATAAGCTGGTGGTCCAGTTGAGGGGGGGGGGGGGGCAACTACGACTTATCCGCATAGGCAGAGAATCTGCGCCCGCCGCCCGGACAGCCGTGTATCAGAGACCGGATTTTCTAAGTTCTTCGGGTCACACAGCGAGATTGACATCTCGAGCCGCCAATGTCCGAAAATCACATTCTGGAAAAGTCTTACCGGCACTCGCAGTCCAGCCGAAAATGCTGATGCTCTGCCGGCACGCAGAACGCCCGTTCGTATTATTTGTGTCACTGCCAGGCCGCTAGCTGCTGTTTTTAGCCGTCCCACCCGGTCTCAGGAGATCCGTGACTGAAAACTTGCCTGCGCGAAAGGTTAAAATGCTCCCTGCCAAGTACGTCCACAGCACTTTTTTTTTTTTAATTTTCTTTTTGTTCACTAGAATCTCAAGTATTTTATTAGATTCCTTGTCTTTTTTTTTTTTTTTTTGCTTTTTGATCTGTAATCTCATATCACAAGTGCAGTCATTGCACCCGTCAATCAGAATCCAGCTTTTCAGGTTAGGATATGAGAAGCCGTACTCTACATCCGCACCAGTTTATAAACCTAGGACGATAATTACCTTCTTTCTACCATTATGTTCTTTTATGTAACTCGCCAGCCGTCCGTGAAGTCATCCTTTAGCCGTGGAGGGAAGTGTGAGAAAGGCATCAAAGTGGTTCTTCCATCTTCTAGATAGGGAATGACATAGATGCGAGTCCCACTGCGCGCATTTATCTCAAGACCAAGGTCCCAGGACCAAGGCTTCTGTTGGTGTTGGAAAGGTGGCGGCGCGCGTTTCTTTTTCTCAGGAACTATGGAGGTGATCAGGCGGTGGTAAACTCTATGGAGGTATTCCAATCTCGTACATTTATCGCATAGTCGCCGCATATGCTCTAAACAGGTGGTAGACGCCGATCCCACCGGCCATACCTGCATGCATATGGAGAACAGGGCCCGAAACGCGTGTTGGTGATGAGGTGGTTGGAATAATTATTCATTATGTATGTGCGATCAGACCACCTCTCCAGTATAAGCCGCATGCAACTGCCTCTGTTATTAAAATAGGTGCAGGTCCCATAGGAGGGGACTGGCACCTACTCTACATTTATAGCCTACCCTGTGCATATTTTATAAATGCACAAAATGGGAGTACCCTTTTAATAACCCTTTTAATGTCTCAAACAATCTCATTATTTTCAGAGGCTGCTCTGTTTTAAGAAAAAAAAATAAAATAAAAAATAAATATCTTACCTTGCAGACCTATAAGCTGAAAACAAGGCAGATTCCTGGGAAATTTCACGTTCCCTCTATCGTACAGGGTATTGAATTATTAAACGGAATCTACCCTCATTTGTTTCTATGTAATCTGAGAGCAGCCCTTACTGGGCTGTGTATTGTTGTCTTAATACAATCAGTGTTTTATGAGCAGGTGATTATCACTACAGGACTAGGTGTCTTGTGCCTCCTTGTCAACTGCTGTGTTGCTCCGCCCCCACCACTGATTGGAGGCTTTGCCATTCAGAGGTGTGGGCGGGGTTATATACAGCTCAGATCTGCAGCAGAAAAAAACTGATTGTATCAAAACTACAGCAGCTAGTAAACTAAGTGATATATCACTGAAATTGGGATCTCTGCCCCTACATCATGCTGCTGACAGATTCCCTTAAAAAACAAAAAGTGTATATATTTATACTGTAAGTACTGCTGGAGACCAGGGTTCAAATCCCACCAAGGACAACATCTGCTAGTAGTTAGTATGTTCTCCCTGTGTTTGTGTGGGTTTCCTCCCCTTTCTCCAAAGACATACTGATGGGGAATCCAGATTGTGAGCCCCAATGGGGACCGTGATTATGATGTCTGTAAAGCGCTGCGGAATTAATGGTTCTATATGTTAGTAAATATATATATACAGTGGGGAAAAAAAGTATTTAGTCAGTCAGCAATAGTGCAAGTTCCACCACTTAAAAAGATGAGAGGCGTCTGTAATTTACATCATAGGTAGACCTCAACTATGGGAGACAAACTGAGAAAAAAAAATCCAGAAAATCATTGTCTGTTTTTTTAACATTTTATTTGCATATTATGGTGGAAAATAAGTATTTGGTCAGAAACAAAATTTCATCTCAATACTTTGTAATATATCCTTTGTTGGCAATGACAGAGGTCAAACGTTTTCTGTAAGTCTTCACAAGGTTGCCACACACTGTTGTTGGTATGTTGGCCCATTCCTCCATGCAGATCTCCTCTAGAGCAGTGATGTTTTTGGCTTTTCGCTTGGCAACACGGACTTCCAACTCCCTCCAAAGGTTTTCTATAGGGTTGAGATCTGGAGACTGGCTAGGCCACTCCAGGATCTTGAAATGCTTCTTACGAAGCCACTCCTTCGTTGCCCTGGCGGTGTGCTTTGGATCATTGTCATGTTGAAAGACCCGCCACGTTTCATCTTCAATGCCCTTGCTGATGGAAGGAGGTTTGCACTCAAAATCTCATGATACATGGCCCCATTCATTCTTTCATGTACCCGGATCAGTCGTCCTGGCCCCTTTGCAGAGAAACAGCCCCAAAGCATGATGTTTCCACCACCATGCTTTACAGTAGGTATGGTGTTTGATGGATGCAACTCAGTATTCTTTTTCCTCCAAACACGACAAGTTGTGTTTCTACCAAAAAGTTCCAGTTTGGTTTCATCAGACCATAGGACATTCTCCCAAAACTCCTCTGGATCATCCAAATGCTCTCCAGCAAACTTCAGACGGGCCCGGACATGTACTGGCTTAAGCAGTGGGACACGTCTGGCACTGCAGGATCTGAGTCCATGGTGGCGTAGTGTGTTACTTATGGTAGGCCTTGTTACATTGGTCACAGCTCTCTGCAGTTCATTCACTAGGTCCCCCCGCGTGGTTCTGGGATTTTTGCTCACCGTTCTTGTGATCATTCTGACCCCATGGGGTGGGATTTTGCGTGGAGTCCCAGATCGAGGGAGATTATCAGTGGTCTTGTATGTCTTCCATTTTCTAATTATTGCTCCCACTGTTGATTTCTTCACTCCAAGCTGGTTGGCTATTGCAGATTCAGTCTTCCCAGCCTGGTGCAGGGCTACAATTTTGTTTCTGGTGTCCTTTGACAGCTCTTTGGTCTTCACCATAGTGGAGTTTGGAGTCAGACTGTTTGAGGGTGTGCACAGGTGTCTTTTTATACTGATAACAAGTTTAAACAGGTGCCATTACTACAGGTACTGAGTGGAGGAAAGAGGAGACTCTTAAAGAAGAAGTTACAGGTCTGTGAGAGCCAGAAATCTTGATTGTTTGTTTCTGACCAAATACTTATTTTCCACCATAATATGCAAATAAATTGTTAAAAAAACAGACAATGTGATTTTCTGGATTTTTCTTCTCAGTTTGTCTCCCATAGTTGAGGTCTACCTATGATGTAAATTACAGACGCCTCTCATCTTTTTAAGTGGTGGAACTTGCACTATTGCTGACTGACTAAATACTTTTTTGCCCCACTGTATATTGAGAACTGCAGTATGTAACATCCACTAGTAAACTTGTTTCCATCTTTGAGAAGATACACCATCCCAATAAAGCACAAGTTTCACCCCGGGGTAATGCATCTACCTCTGTATTTAAATAGTTGGTGCCTCCGTCCTGAAGCAATGAGCGCAGAGGCCTAAAATAGACTCCAAATACTACAACTTGTGTTGGGTAATGCTAGATATGACCACAGGCTCCAAGATTCATCTACTATTCCAGGAGCACGGCTAATGTTAGTTCATGAAATGTGACTGTCTGCATATCTCCCATCTGATATTTTCTGAGCCGTACGACTTCTCTTTTGCCTGTCTAGCAGAGAGGCGTCTTGTGTTCTGCTAGAGCTATTTAGTCAACTATTTATTAAATAAATAAATAAAAAATGCCATGATTTATTTCGTACCTGTCCAGCCAGGTTCACTTTGGGCAATAGTGGGACCGTTGTGAAATGCGTTGCAAAAACTCACACAAGACCCCACCGACCAATGTGTTAGTGCGTTTGCAGACACTTGAGTGCAATTGTAACCTCTGTGTTACATGACAGCAGATGACGAATGACCGTGACGGCTGGACACGGCCTTAGAAGACGGCGGTGTCAGCCCCGCTCACCCAGCTGGTACACACGTGGACCCCTAAGGGCAGCGGTGACCACTGCAACAAGCTGTCCCATCCTCCATATAACATCACTTTCACTTGGGTACTAACCAGAAGTATCTCCTGGTCTTTTGTACATGGATCTTTCTGGTAAGAAGGAAACAAGACCACTCTTAAGATCTGAAATCTTTTATGGATCCAGTATTTTGGGTCCAGTTTTTGCAATTTTTCCTGCAATACATCTTTACTTGGCAAATCTGGGGAGTCAATGAGTGCCAGTCCAATGCTACGTGCACACGATGTCTTTTTCGGGTGGAAACTGTCTAAAAAGAAGAAAAAAATGTTTTATTATAAAAACTTCCTTTTTACCCCCAATGGGGGTGGTCTTTGTTGTCCTTCCTCATTCTTGGGTCCTCTACCAGAGACCTGGGAGTTTGAGGGTTGTTTGTTCCCAGCATTGCGCTTTTCTGGACAGAGAGCTCAGATGTTGCTCCTGGAATCTGTTGCAGCCATTCTTCCAACTTAGGGGTCAGATCTCCAAGTGCTTCTATCACCACTGGAATCACTGACTTCACCTTTCACATCTTCTCCAGTTCTCCTTTGAGGACCTGGTATTCCTCCAGCTTCTCATATTCCTTCTTTCTGATGTTGCCATCACTTGGCACTGCCACATCTATTGCTGTCTTCTGATCCTTGTCTACTATCACAATGTCTAGTTGGTTAGCCAACACCTGCTTATCGTCTGGATCTTGAAGTTCTACAGGATTTTAGCCCTTTCATTCTCCACCACTTTTTCTGGGGTATCCCACCTGGACTTGGGGGGGTCTTAGCCCTTATGCTGTGCAGATGGTCGTGTAGACAATTCCTGCTACTTGGTTGTGGCGTTTGGTATACGCTGTTCTTGCATTTTGCATCCTGCCACTATATGTTGGATGGTTTCTGAGGTTTCTTTGCATAGTCTGCACCTTGGGTCTTGTCTTGTGTGGTAGGTTCCTGCTTCTATGGATCTAAAACTTAGTGCTAGCTCTTGTGCCGCTATGATTAGTGCCTCTGTGATGTCTCGGAGTCCAACTTTCTCCAGCCATTGGTAGGATTTCTCCAATAAGTCCACCTCCATTATCTGTCGATGGTACATCACTTGCAGCGGCTTGTCTTGCAATGAGGCTTTATGTTCCTGTTCCTACTTCCAGATCTGTTGTTGCTGCCTTAGGCTTTCTCAACATCTCATCTTTTGGTGCCATTTTTCTGATGTATTCCTGGATACTCCTTGTTTCATCTGTGATGGTGGCTTGGATGCTTATCAAGCCTCAACCACCCTCATTTCTGTTGGTATACAAACTTAGGGTGGAGACCTCCATGCATTGTGAGGAGCTTTCGTGTCTTCACATCTGCAGCTTCCATCTGGCCAGCACGCTATGCTAGCAGGGTATCTGATAACTGGCAGGGCATATGCATTGATGGTGCCTGTTGTATTCTTCCCATTGAGCTGGCTTACCCTTTTGATGGTATTTGGATGTAGCTGCTTTTCTTGCCCTCCTCATCATGGTTACTGTATCCCTGTAGGATGATGAGGTACTTTTAGAATGTCTGTACATCTATGTGCCCTGCTGGTAATTCCACTCCATCAGTCTTGACTACCTTGCCTCTCTTTATTACCATCCCGCCGCACTTCTCCTCCAGTCCGAAGGACATCCCGATGTCTTCGCTGTAGTTCCTTGTTAGGTGGATCAGTAAATTGATGTCTCGTTCGTTTTTTGCATACAGCTTGAAGTCATCCATGTACAGGAGGTGGCTGATGGTGCTTCCACTCTTGAACTTGTATCCATAGCCAGACTCCGTAATTATCTGACTGAGGGGGTTCAAGTCAATGAGAAAGTTTAAAAGATGTTCGGATGATCTTCTGAGCCTTTTTCATCTTTTTTTGTTTTTGTTTTTTTTTGCTTTATGTAACTGCTAGTGGTTCCTTCATTATTCAGTGGAGTGAAAAAAACAACTGTAAAATGACAAAGAACAAAAAAACCTCACAAAAACCATGGTCAAATGCTCCAAAAAACAAAAAGCCCTGGTGGCCAAAACACTCAGGAAATGACCGAATAAACACAAGACACTTCAGGACAAAAAAAAAATAGTTTTCTGAAGCGTCTTCTGCTAGAAAAACTTATGTTCACCTGAGTTTAAAAGACCGAGTGTGCACAGAGCCAAGTGTCAAAAGTTTGAGTGGGTGAGGCCGACTGATGCTAGTTCGGGACGCAGCCTTTGGTCAACCACATCCAAAGTCCCAAATGTTTTCTTTGTAAGGTCGATCTCTGGTGTTTAAAAAGGTTGATCAGCGCTGTAGTCCAGTACTATGAGGCCGTGAAGAGTTGAGTAGATTTCATTCATGTATTTGTTTGCCGCACTAAGGGTGAAATCGAAATTGCCGAAACTCGGATGACCCCACCCAAGGATGTCTTATTCAGCGTCCAAAATCTTCTCTACACTGTGTGCAGAATTATTAGGCAAGTTGTATTTCAAGGATTATTTTTATTATTGATCAACAACTATGTTCTCCATCAACCCAAAAGACTCATAAATATCAAAGCTTAATATATTTGGAAGTTGAAGTGGTTTGTTTTTTTTTCTTTCAAGATTTGGCTATCTTAAAAGGATATCTGTTTGTGCAGGTAATGATTACTGTGCAAAATTATTAGGCAACTTAATAAAAAACAAATATATTCCCATCTCACTTGTTTATTTTCACCAGGTAAACCAATATAACTGCACAATATTTAGAAATAAACATTTCTGACATGCAAAAACAAAACCTCAAAAAATTAGTGACCAACATAGCCACCTTTCTTTATGATGACACTCAGCAGCCTCCATCCATAGATTGTCAGTTGCTTGATCTGTTTACAATCCACATTGCGTGCAGCAGCCACCACAGCCTCCCAGACACTGTTCCGAGAGGTGGACTGTTTTCCCTCCCTGTAGATCTCACATTTTATGGTGGACCACAGGTTCTCTATGGGGTTCAGATCAGGTGAACAAGGGGGCCATGTCATTATTTCTTCTTTGAGACCTTTACTGGCCAGCCACGCTGTGGAGTAGTTGGAGGCATGTGATGGAGAATTGTCCTGCATGAAAATCATGTTTTTCTTGAACTATACTGACTTCTTCCTGCACCACTGCTTGAAGAAGTCTTCCAGAAACTGGCAGGTCTGGGAGTTGAGCTTCACTCCATCCTCAACCCGAAAAGGTCCCACAAGTTCATCTTTGATGATACCAGCCCATACCAATGCCCCACCTCCACCTTGCTGGTGTCTGAGCTGGAGTGGAGCTCTCTGCCCTTTACTGATCCAGCCTCTGGCCCATCCATCTGGCCCATCAAGAGTCACTCATTTCATCAGTCCATAAAACCTTTGAAAAGTCAGTCTTAAGATATTTCTTGGCCCAGTCTTGACGTTTTATCTTATGTTTCTTGTTCAAAGGTGGTCGTTTTCAGCCTTCCTTACCTTGGCCATGTCCCTGAGTATCGCACACCTTGTGCTTTTTGTTACTCCAGTAACGTTGCAGCTCTGAAATATGGCAAAACTGGTGGCAAATGGCATCTTGGCAGCTTCACGCTTGATTTTCCTCAATTCATGGGCAGTTATTTTGCGCGTTTTTTGCCCAACACACTTCTTGCGACCCTGTTGGCTATTTGCCATGAAACGCTTGATTGTTCGGTGATCACGCTTCAAAAGTTTGGCAATTTCAAGACTGCTGCATCCCTCTGCAAGACCTGTCACAATTTTGGACTGTTCAGAGCCTGTCAAATCTCTCGTCTGACTCATTTTGCCAAAGGAAAGGAATTTGCCTAATTAAGCACACCTCATATAGGGTTTTGATGTCATTAGACAACACCCCCTCCTCATTACAGAGATGCACATCACCTGATTTACTTAATTGGTAGTTGGCTCTCAAGCCTGAACAGCTCGGAGTAGGACAACATGTATAAAAAGTATCATGTGATCAAAATACAACTTGCCTAATAATTCTGCACACAGTGTATAGTGATGAGGAGCGAGAACCTCAAATCAGCTGGCTGTAGATGTGTCTGACCTGACCGATCTACCTGGTCTTACGGCGAGGTTCGTTAAAGAATTGAGCTTTTACTGCATCTATAACACCCGTATGGGCACAGACTTAGGCAGGGGTGGTCTTCACGAGACTACGTCTTGAAGAATGCCACAATTCTCTGCATTTGTCACTAAAGATTTATTCTCCAGGAGACGTTAGTCACTGTGATGTCACATATTCCTGCTGCTACGAGAACCATTAAGGAACTGCGTCTGTAAACAAGTTTGTTGGCATCGGTGTAAAAGCTCCATGTGAGTTTATACAGACAGCGCTGTATAAACTGTTTATCTCCGCAGCCCCCTGAAGACGAGCTGGAGTAAGTGTACAAGCAGTGTACCTGCGGTCAGTGCGAGGTCATTGCCCGTCCATTGTTCTCTAGTCTCTTCTTGTAACTATGTGGAGCTCATTTCAGGTAGAGTTGGAGTCAGTAAAAATGCACCAAATCCAGTTGTTTTTGTTTTTTTTTTTTTTTTTTTTTTCTTACAAAATATAGTTGGGTCCAGAAATATTTGGACGGTGATTTCAGCTCTGTAGGAGATTATATATATATATATATATATATATATATATATATATATATATATATATATATATATATATATATATATATAATTTTTTTTTTTTTTTAATTTAAAATGAAACGACTGCAATTCAATTGAAGTGCAGACTTTCAGGTTTTATTAAAGGGTTTGAGCAAAAATATCTTGTTGCACGTTTAGGAATTGCAGCCATATTTGTACAAAGCCTCCTTTCAGGGTCTCAATAGTAATTGGACAAATTAACTTTATCAGAAATAAAATGTCAATTTCTAATACTTTGTAGAGAATCCTTTTGTAGGCAGTGACTGTCTGAAGTCTGTTTTTGACATTCATGGCTTCCAATGTGTTTCCTCCTTTGTGATGCTTTCAGACCTTTCCTGCAATGACTTGAGTTGTTTCTTGTTTGTTGGTCTTTCTGCTTTGTTTTATCTCAATCATGTGAAATGCGGCTCGATGGGGTTGAGATCTGGTGATGACTCGACCATTGCAGAATATTCTACTTCTTTGCCTTAAACTCCTCAGTTGCTTTCACAGGATGTTTTGGGTCATTGGACGACACTTCACAGTACAGATAGACAATCAACCTTGCTGCACTTAGGGTACCGTTACACTATACGATTTACCAACGATCACGACCAGCGATACGACCTGGCCGTGATCGTTGGTAAGTCGTAGTGTGGTCGCTGGAGAGCTGTCACACAGACAGCTCTCCAGCGACCAACGATGCCGAGGTCCCCGGGTAACCAGGGTAAACATCGGGTTACTAAGCGCCGCGCTTAGTAACCCGATGTTTACCCTGGTTAGCAGCGTAAAAAAAACCAAACACTACATACTTACATTCCGGTGTCTGTCCCTTGCCGTCTGCTTCCCGCACGGACTGACTGCCGGCCGTAAAGTGAAAGCAGAGCACAGCGTGCTGTGCTCTGTTTTCACTTTACGGCCGGCAGTCAGTCCGTGCGGGAAGCAGACTGCAAGGGACCGGACGGACACCGGAATGTAAGTATATACTTTTTTTTTTTTTTTTTTTTTACATTTACGATGGTAACCAGGATAAACATCGGGTTACTAAGTGCGGCCCTGCGCTTAGTAACCCGATGTTTACCTTGGTTACAAGCGAACGCATCGCTGGATCGGTGTCACACACACCGATCCAGCGATGACCGCGGGAGATCCAGCGACGAAAGAATGTTCCAAACTATCTGCTACGACGTACGATTCTCAGCAGGATCCCTGATCGCTGCTGCGTGTCAGACACAGTGATATCGCTGGAACGTCACGGATCGTACCGTCGTAGCGACAAAAGTGCCACTGTGAGACGGTACCCTTAGTTGCCTCTGAGCAGAAAGTATCGCCCTGTACATTTCAGTATTCATCCGGCTGCTTCAGTCGCATAATCAATAAACACTAGTGACCCAGTGTCACTGGGAGCCATGCATGCCCATACCATCACACTGCCTCCACCATGTTTTACAGAGGGTGTGCTGTGCTTTGTTTCCATAGCCATTCCAAGCCTTCATGCTTTTTCCCATCATTTGTTACAGGTTGATCTTAGTTTCATCTGTCCAAAGAATTTTTTTTCCAGAACTGAGCGGCTTATTTTTCTATTTTTAAGACTGATTTAGGCTATGTGCACACGTATTTAGGTCCACTGCAGATTTTTCTGCAGCGGATTTAATAAATCCGCAGTGGAAAACCGCTGCGGATTTACCGTGGTTTTTCTGCGGTTTTCACTGCGGTTTTACAACTGCGGTTTTCCATAGGGGCAGTTGTAAAACTGCTGCGGAAAACGCAGAAAGTGACATGCTGCGGAATGTATACCGCTGCGTTTCCGCGCGTTTTTTTTCCGCAGCATGTGCACAGCGTTTTTGGTTTCCCATAGGTTTACATTGAACTGTAAACGCATGGGAAACTGCTGCGGACCCGCTGCTGCGGATTCGCAGCAAAATCCGCATTGTGTGCACATACCCTTAATGGTTTGCACTTTATGGTGAACCCTCTGTATTTTCTCTCGTGAAGTCTTCATTTTACACTAGAATTAGATACTGAAACACCAACTTCCTGGACAGTATTCTTGATTGGGTGACTGTTGTGAAGGTTTTTTTTCTTCACCATGGAAACGATTCTGCAATCATCCATCACTGTTCTCTTCGGTGTCTGTCCTAGCCTTTTTGAGTTCCCAAAACCACCAGTGCACTTTTTTTTTTCTTCTAGAATGTAGAAAACTGTTGATTTTTGTCATCTCTCTGATGGATTTTTTTTTTTCTGACTAATGGTACTCTGTTTCTCTTCCATTGAGAGCTCCTTTGACCGCATGTTGTGGGTTCAAAGCAACAGCTTCCAAAAGCAAATGCCACACTTGGAATTAGCTCCAGACCCTTTACCTGCTTAATTGATGAGGGTTTAATGATGGAGTAGCCCATGCACCCCCTTTAACCCCTTCATGACCAGGGGATTTTTCGTTTTTCCGTGTTCGTTTTTCGCTCCCCTCCTTCCCAGAGCCATAACTTTTTTATTTTTCCGTCAATTTGGCCATGTGAGGGCTTATTTTTTGCGGGACGAGTTGTACTTTTGAACGACATCATTGGTTTTAACATGTCGTGTACTAGAAAACGGGAAAAAAATTCCAAGTGCGGTGAAATTGCAAAAAAAGTGCAATCCCACATTGGTTTTTTGTTTGGCTTTTTTGCTAGGTTCACTAAATGCTAAAAATGACCTGCCATTATGATTCTCCAGGTCATTACGAGTTCATAGACACCAAACATGACTAGGTTATTTTTTATCTAAGTGGTGAAAAAAAATTCCAAACTTTGCTAAAAAAAAAAAAAAAAAAATTGCGCCATTTTCCGATACTCGTAGCGTCTCCATTTTTCGTGATCTGGGGTCGGTTGAGGGCTTATTTTTTGCGTGCCGAGATGACGTTTTTAATGATAGCATTTCGGTGCAGATACGTTCTTTTGATCGCCCGTTATTGCATTTTAATGCAATGTCGCGGCGACCAAAAAAACGTAATTCTGGCGTTTCGAGTTTTTTTCCCGCTACGCTGTTTAGCGATCAGGTTAATACTTTTTTTTATTTGATAGATCGGGCAATTCTGAGCGCGGCGATACCAAATATGCGTAGATTTGATATTTTTTTTTATTGATTTATTTTGATTGGGGCGAAAGGGGGGTGATTTAAACTTTTATGTTTTTTTTATTTTTTTCACATTTTTTAAAACTTTTTTTTTTAACTTTTGCCATGCTTCAATAGCCTCCATGAGAGGCTAGAAGCAGGCACAAGCCGATCGGCTCTGCTACATAGCAGCGATCTGCTGATCGCTGCTATGTAGCAGAATTGCACGTGTGCTGTGAGCGCCGACCACAGGGTGGCGCTCACAGCGACGGGCAATCAGTAACCATAGAGGTCTCAAGGACCTCTATGGCTACAATGGAGACGCATCGCCGACCCCCGGACATGTGACGGGGGTCGGCGATGACGTCATTTCCGGCCGCCCGGCCGGAAGCGGTAGTTAAATGCCGCTGTCTGCGTTTGACAGCGGCATTTAACTAGTTAATAGGTGCGGGCAGATCGCGATTCTGCCCGCGCCTATTACGGGCACATGTCAGCTGTTCAAAACAGCTGACATGTCCCGGCTTTGGTGCGGGCTCACCGCGGAGCCCTGCATCAAAGCAGGGGAGCCGGCATCGGACGGTATAGTACGTCCGATGCCGGTAAGGGGTTAAAGAGATTTTGAGAGAATTATCTAATTACATTTTGCCCGTTTTTTTTTTTTGTTTTTTTAAAGGCAGCTGCATATTAAAAGAACTGTAAATCCTAAACCTTTTCTCCAGTTACTCAAATTAAAGCGGAGTCTGCACTTTAAGCCCGTGTTGATTACCAAAACATATTCAAGATACAGTTATATAAACGGCTAAAATGTCAGCTTGTCACTGTTCAAATATTTCTGGACCTAATTGTTTATTATCCGTTCTGAATATTTGGTTCATTTATCAATTTTCATAGCAATTTGGTAAAGTTTAGAAATGTTAATCTTAATATATAATATGCTCTATTTACGGTATCTTAAGGAGCTATTTAAGTAGTGATTTTTACAACAGAAAATTCAGTTATTACTTAATATTTGCCATTTATGAAGAATATTTTCCCTAGAATAAATTCTCAGAAATGAGTTGAGGAACATTGTACCTCTATGGCACCTTTCACAGCGCCCTGAAGAGGACCTGATACCAAGTAAAAAGTGAATAATTGTTGCTGATATTTTATTCCCACTGTTCCCCTAAATATTCAGGTTTTTTTTCCTTTAAATCCACCAAAGGGGTGTGTCTCACAGGATTCTCTAGGGGCGTGTCTTCAGACTGTTCCGTTATTACTTCGAGCCACACCCCCCTTAGTAAAGTCTAATAAGGGCCATAAAGAATTAGCGGTAAATATAAAGGCCCATATCTCTAGAGCTTGCCGGGGATTTTGGAGTCCTGATGGCAGCTTGCCGGGGATTTTGGAGTCCTGATGGCAGCTTGCCGGGGATTTTGGAGTCCTGATGGCAGCTTGCCGGGGATTTTGGAGTCCTGATGGCAGCTTGCCGGGGATTTTGGAGTCCTGATGGCAGCTTGCCGGGGATTTTGGAGTCCTGATGGCAGCTTGCCGGGGATTTTGGAGTCCTGATGGCAGCTTGCCGGGGATTTTGGAGTCCTGATGGCAGCTTGCCGGGGATTTTGGAGTCCTGATGGCAGCTTGCCGGGGATTTTGGAGTCCTGATGGCAGCTTGCCGGGGATTTTGGAGTCCTGATGGCAGCTTGCCGGGGATTTTGGAGTCCTGATGGCAGCTTGCCGGGGATTTTGGAGTCCTGATGGCAGCTTGCCGGGGATTTTGGAGTCCTGATGGCAGCTTGCCGGGGATTTTGGAGTCCTGATGGCAGCTTGCCGGGGATTTTGGAGTCCTGATGGCAGCTTGCCGGGGATTTTGGAGTCCTGATGGCAGCTTGCCGGGGATTTTGGAGTCCTGATGGCAGCTTGCCGGGGATTTTGGAGTCCTGATGGCAGCTTGCCGGGGATTTTGGAGTCCTGATGGCAGCTTGCCGGGGATTTTGGAGTCCTGATGGCAGCTTGCCGGGGATTTTGGAGTCCTGATGGCAGCTTGCCGGGGATTTTGGAGTCCTGATGGCAGCTTGCCGGGGATTTTGGAGTCCTGATGGCAGCTTGCCGGGGATTTTGGAGTCCTGATGGCAGCTTGCCGGGGATTTTGGAGTCCTGATGGCAGCTTGCCGGGGATTTTGGAGTCCTGATGGCAGCTTGCCGGGGATTTTGGAGTCCTGATGGCAGCTTGCCGGGGATTTTGGAGTCCTGATGGCAGCTTGCCGGGGATTTTGGAGTCCTGATGGCAGCTTGCCGGGGATTTTGGAGTCCTGATGGCAGCTTGCCGGGGATTTTGGAGTCCTGATGGCAGCTTGCCGGGGATTTTGGAGTCCTGATGGCAGCTTGCCGGGGATTTTGGAGTCCTGATGGCAGCTTGCCGGGGATTTTGGAGTCCTGATGGCAGCTTGCCGGGGATTTTGGAGTCCTGATGGCAGCTTGCCGGGGATTTTGGAGTCCTGATGGCAGCTTGCCGGGGATTTTGGAGTCCTGATGGCAGCTTGCCGGGGATTTTGGAGTCCTGATGGCAGCTTGCCGGGGATTTTGGAGTCCTGATGGCAGCTTGCCGGGGATTTTGGAGTCCTGATGGCAGCTTGCCGGGGATTTTGGAGTCCTGATGGCAGCTTGCCGGGGATTTTGGAGTCCTGATGGCAGCTTGCCGGGGATTTTGGAGTCCTGATGGCAGCTTGCCGGGGATTTTGGAGTCCTGATGGCAGCTTGCCGGGGATTTTGGAGTCCTGATGGCAGCTTGCCGGGGATTTTGGAGTCCTGATGGCAGCTTGCCGGGGATTTTGGAGTCCTGATGGCAGCTTGCCGGGGATTTTGGAGTCCTGATGGCAGCTTGCCGGGGATTTTGGAGTCCTGATGGCAGCTTGCCGGGGATTTTGGAGTCCTGATGGCAGCTTGCCGGGGATTTTGGAGTCCTGATGGCAGCTTGCCGGGGATTTTGGAGTCCTGATGGCAGCTTGCCGGGGATTTTGGAGTCCTGATGGCAGCTTGCCGGGGATTTTGGAGTCCTGATGGCAGCTTGCCGGGGATTTTGGAGTCCTGATGGCAGCTTGCCGGGGATTTTGGAGTCCTGATGGCAGCTTGCCGGGGATTTTGGAGTCCTGATGGCAGCTTGCCGGGGATTTTGGAGTCCTGATGGCAGCTTGCCGGGGATTTTGGAGTCCTGATGGCAGCTTGCCGGGGATTTTGGAGTCCTGATGGCAGCTTGCCGGGGATTTTGGAGTCCTGATGGCAGCTTGCCGGGGATTTTGGAGTCCTGATGGCAGCTTGCCGGGGATTTTGGAGTCCTGATGGCAGCTTGCCGGGGATTTTGGAGTCCTGATGGCAGCTTGCCGGGGATTTTGGAGTCCTGATGGCAGCTTGCCGGGGATTTTGGAGTCCTGATGGCAGCTTGCCGGGGATTTTGGAGTCCTGATGGCAGCTTGCCGGGGATTTTGGAGTCCTGATGGCAGCTTGCCGGGGATTTTGGAGTCCTGATGGCAGCTTGCCGGGGATTTTGGAGTCCTGATGGCAGCTTGCCGGGGATTTTGGAGTCCTGATGGCAGCTTGCCGGGGATTTTGGAGTCCTGATGGCAGCTTGCCGGGGATTTTGGAGTCCTGATGGCAGCTTGCCGGGGATTTTGGAGTCCTGATGGCAGCTTGCCGGGGATTTTGGAGTCCTGATGGCAGCTTGCCGGGGATTTTGGAGTCCTGATGGCAGCTTGCCGGGGATTTTGGAGTCCTGATGGCAGCTTGCCGGGGATTTTGGAGTCCTGATGGCAGCTTGCCGGGGATTTTGGAGTCCTGATGGCAGCTTGCCGGGGATTTTGGAGTCCTGATGGCAGCTTGCCGGGGATTTTGGAGTCCTGATGGCAGCTTGCCGGGGATTTTGGAGTCCTGATGGCAGCTTGCCGGGGATTTTGGAGTCCTGATGGCAGCTTGCCGGGGATTTTGGAGTCCTGATGGCAGCTTGCCGGGGATTTTGGAGTCCTGATGGCAGCTTGCCGGGGATTTTGGAGTCCTGATGGCAGCTTGCCGGGGATTTTGGAGTCCTGATGGCAGCTTGCCGGGGATTTTGGAGTCCTGATGGCAGCTTGCCGGGGATTTTGGAGTCCTGATGGCAGCTTGCCGGGGATTTTGGAGTCCTGATGGCAGCTTGCCGGGGATTTTGGAGTCCTGATGGCAGCTTGCCGGGGATTTTGGAGTCCTGATGGCAGCTTGCCGGGGATTTTGGAGTCCTGATGGCAGCTTGCCGGGGATTTTGGAGTCCTGATGGCAGCTTGCCGGGGATTTTGGAGTCCTGATGGCAGCTTGCCGGGGATTTTGGAGTCCTGATGGCAGCTTGCCGGGGATTTTGGAGTCCTGATGGCAGCTTGCCGGGGATTTTGGAGTCCTGATGGCAGCTTGCCGGGGATTTTGGAGTCCTGATGGCAGCTTGCCGGGGATTTTGGAGTCCTGATGGCAGCTTGCCGGGGATTTTGGAGTCCTGATGGCAGCTTGCCGGGGATTTTGGAGTCCTGATGGCAGCTTGCCGGGGATTTTGGAGTCCTGATGGCAGCTTGCCGGGGATTTTGGAGTCCTGATGGCAGCTTGCCGGGGATTTTGGAGTCCTGATGGCAGCTTGCCGGGGATTTTGGAGTCCTGATGGCAGCTTGCCGGGGATTTTGGAGTCCTGATGGCAGCTTGCCGGGGATTTTGGAGTCCTGATGGCAGCTTGCCGGGGATTTTGGAGTCCTGATGGCAGCTTGCCGGGGATTTTGGAGTCCTGATGGCAGCTTGCCGGGGATTTTGGAGTCCTGATGGCAGCTTGCCGGGGATTTTGGAGTCCTGATGGCAGCTTGCCGGGGATTTTGGAGTCCTGATGGCAGCTTGCCGGGGATTTTGGAGTCCTGATGGCAGCTTGCCGGGGATTTTGGAGTCCTGATGGCAGCTTGCCGGGGATTTTGGAGTCCTGATGGCAGCTTGCCGGGGATTTTGGAGTCCTGATGGCAGCTTGCCGGGGATTTTGGAGTCCTGATGGCAGCTTGCCGGGGATTTTGGAGTCCTGATGGCAGCTTGCCGGGGATTTTGGAGTCCTGATGGCAGCTTGCCGGGGATTTTGGAGTCCTGATGGCAGCTTGCCGGGGATTTTGGAGTCCTGATGGCAGCTTGCCGGGGATTTTGGAGTCCTGATGGCAGCTTGCCGGGGATTTTGGAGTCCTGATGGCAGCTTGCCGGGGATTTTGGAGTCCTGATGGCAGCTTGCCGGGGATTTTGGAGTCCTGATGGCAGCTTGCCGGGGATTTTGGAGTCCTGATGGCAGCTTGCCGGGGATTTTGGAGTCCTGATGGCAGCTTGCCGGGGATTTTGGAGTCCTGATGGCAGCTTGCCGGGGATTTTGGAGTCCTGATGGCAGCTTGCCGGGGATTTTGGAGTCCTGATGGCAGCTTGCCGGGGATTTTGGAGTCCTGATGGCAGCTTGCCGGGGATTTTGGAGTCCTGATGGCAGCTTGCCGGGGATTTTGGAGTCCTGATGGCAGCTTGCCGGGGATTTTGGAGTCCTGATGGCAGCTTGCCGGGGATTTTGGAGTCCTGATGGCAGCTTGCCGGGGATTTTGGAGTCCTGATGGCAGCTTGCCGGGGATTTTGGAGTCCTGATGGCAGCTTGCCGGGGATTTTGGAGTCCTGATGGCAGCTTGCCGGGGATTTTGGAGTCCTGATGGCAGCTTGCCGGGGATTTTGGAGTCCTGATGATGATGACTTATTGAAAAGGACTGGTGGGACATCCCCTTTAATCCATACTGGATTGGTCACGGTAGTCTTCTTGGAGTTCATTTTTAACGTGTAAACCGTGCAGCTGTTTTGCTGTTAAAGTAATGCACTTTCAATTCTATTTTGAGTACAATTAATTTCTAATCACATCTTCTATTACCCGAGGCTACACCAGTCTTAAATAGAAACCGGATTAGTACAGTGGAAAGCTTCAGCCATGGAGCTATTCCGTCTGTAAGTGACTTGCTGTCATCATTTCGGTCAACTATTCATCTGACGGCGAAGCCTCTGCCGGGAAAAGCTCTATTTGTCCGGATTGTGAAATGCTCACGTCTCGGCCTACATGTAAACACTGCAGCCTGGACATAACCTCCCAGGTCCTGCTCTGTGTTTTGGGTATCTCGGGCCTCCTGAGCGAGCAGGATAAAACCTGCTTATGTCTGACTTTTCGACAAACCTGTTTACTTTGGACATGAGGGACCCGTGGTCCCAGCCTATTTATAATACTGTCCTTTTGACCCGTCCCTGGAGACCCATCAGGGCCAAAGTAAACATTCACGGACTCTATGGCTTAGCCTCCTGTTATGTGGCAAACACATGAACAGTATCTGGTAATATTTTTGAGGTCCATGGGACAAAGTGAATAATCTTTTTTTTTTTTTTTAGATGTCACACTGCAGAGGGAACCGTGAAGAAGGCTGTCTGGTTTTCTGTAGGCCCTTTTCTAGCAGTGTGGAGAACGTAGTAGTATCGCAGTAAGAACCTGAGTGGCTGTTATCAAGCCAAATGTGCTCTTCTATAATCACTTGTGGTGGGTGTAGGACCTCACCATCCCAGTAATATGTTACTTAAGGTCACTTTTAGACCTCTTCTTACATCATTGCTAGAATACTTATGTTCCCTTTGATTTCAGTTTCATACCTTTTATCTGACCTTGCCATGGACGACTTCATTTTCGTGACTGGTAGTGATCCCAACTTATGGAGCCCTACATCTTCTGAATTGTTTTAACTCGATGTAATGCACAAAGTCGCTCCAGCCCTGGTCCTTTTTAGTTAAAGCGATTCTGTCCCCAACTTCCATGATACCTTATTAAAGAGGACCATAAGGTGGATTTTTCTTTTAATTAAGGCTGAATACCTTCCCCAATTGTTGATGATCTGCTAATTCTGGAACAGTTTTTCATTTTGTGTTTGGGCCCCTCCGTTCCAAAGTTATATTCCTTTGTAATAAAGGTGGAAAGTTTCCTTTTTAACCAACTGGGCGTGTTCCAGAGAACTTACCTGTGGGCCTATTGCTTTTTCTCCTCAGACGCTGGCCAATCAAAACAAGGCCACACCCACAGAGGTCTGTAGCATACGCCTAGTTGTTGAAGGATTTTTTTTTTTTTTTTAGCCAAGGGCATAATCTTGGAGAGGAAGGGTGCAGATATTAGAAAAACCCTTCCAGAATTGCAATTTGCAATTACTAAACCCCTGTTATGTCAAAATTATAATGACGTGAATGATACACCAGCCTAGGGTTAGTCATTTTGCTCATCTTTAGCTTTAAGGCTATGTGCACACGTTCAGGATTTCTCGCAGAAAATTCCTGAGAAAAACCGGACATTTTCTGCAAGAAATCCGCAAGAAAACCGCATGCGTTTTTGCCGCGGTTTTTTCTGGACACTTCCCAATGCATTTTGTAGTGGGAAATCCGCAAAAATACAGCAAAATTAATGAACATGCTGCGTTTTTTTCCGTGGAAAAAAAACGCATCATGTGCATAAAACATGCGGAATTCATAAGGCAACGTTCACATTAGCGTTTCCCGACGCTGCGTCGGGAAACGCTGTGGCAACGCATGCGTCATGCGCCCCTATATTTAACATGGGGGGCGCATGGACATGCGTTGTGCTGCGTTGTGCGACGCATGCGTGTTTTTTTTTTTTGCCGCAAGCGTTGGGCGCAGAAAATGCAACAAGTTGCATTTTTCTTGCGTCCAAATTTCGGCAAAAAAGGACGCATGCGTCGCAAAACGCAGCGTTTTTGCGTGCGTTTTGGTGCGTTTTTATTTGCGTTGTGACGGGATGCTTATTGTATGTATTGTATTGCACACAGCCTTAGTGTTGAACAAAGTAACGTAGCCTTTTAATGAAAATAAATAAAATAATTACTATTATTGTGAACAGTTAAGCGAGTTGAAGATGAAATGATCTGTAAAAGGGCTAAAGTTAAAGATAACACATTTGTTTGGTATTTTAGGCAAAAAAAATACATATTTTCATCTTTTACATTTTAATTATTACAAAAGGGAAAATGAGCTGATGTAAAGGTTTTTGCACCTTGCATGGTTAGTACCTAGTAGCATCCTCTTCTTGTAAATATCACGGCTTGTAAACACTTTTGGTACCCACACATGAGTCTTTCAGTTCTTGTTTGAGGGATTTTCATCCATTCTTCCTTGGAAAATTCTTCCAGTTCTGTGAGATTCCAGGGCTGTCTTGCATGCACTGCTATTTTGAAGTCTAGCCACAGATTTTCTATGATCGGATCACGGGACTGTGAGGGCTATTGTAAAACCTTCAGCTTGCACCTTTTGAGGTCGTCTATTGTGGATTTTGACGTGTGTTGAGGATCATTATCCATTTGTAGAAGACCTCTTCTTTTCAACTTCAGCTTTTTTTACAGATGGTGTTATGTTTGGATCAAGAATTTGTTGAAATTTTCTTTGAATCCATTCTTCCCTCTACTTGTAAGGTTCCCCATGCCATTGGCTGCAACACAACCCCAAAGCATGATTGAGCCACCCCTATGCTTATTGGTTGGCGAGATGTTCTTTTCCTGAAATTCTGTGCCCTTTTTTCTCCACACATACCTTTTGAGGCTGTGTGCACACGTTCGCTATAAAAACGCATACATATGCATCCTATCAATTATAATGCATTCTGCAATTTTTGTGCACATGATGTGTTTTTTCCCCGCTATTTAATGCTTTGGGGAAAAACGTGAAAAAAACGCTCAAACGTGCAAAAAACCCCGTCAAAAACACATGCGGATTTCTTGCAGAATATGTCCAGTTTTCTTCAGGAATTTTCTGCAAGAAATCCTGACGTGTGCACATACCCTGACCATTGTGGTCAAAGAGTTCTATTTTAACCTCATCTGTCCACAGGACTTGTTTACAAAATGCATTAGGCTTGTTTAGATGTTCTTTAGCATACTTCAGACTCTGAATTTTATGGTGCGGATGCAGGAGAGGTTTTCTTCTGATGACTTTTCCATAAAGGTCATATTTGTACAGGTGTCTCTGAACAGTAGAAAATGTACCACAACTTCAGAGCCTGTTAAATCTTTCTGGAGGTCTTTTTGCAGTCAAGCAGGGGTTCTGATTTGCCTCTTAAGCAATCCTAAGAGTAGCTCTCACTGAAATTTTGCTTTGTCTTCAAGACCGTATCTTGATCTCCAGTGTTCCTGTTAACTGCCATTTCTTAATTACATTTTGAACTGAGGGAACGCCCAGATGTTTAGGTTGTACATCTCAAGCGTTTCCCTTGTTCCTGCTAAATATGCATTACAGACTGACAACTTCAGTTTTATGCAGAATTTCAGTATAGAAGTGTATTTTGGCATACTTGCATACTGGGCACACTATTTCCATATTCCATCACATTAGTGGAAAGCTCTTGTGCTTGCCCTGCAACATTTCTGGTCGTTTTCATCCCTGTGGTTGCTCCAGAGATGGCTACAACTAGTCGCAGGTTTCTGGTGATCATTTCTGGTCGTAGGTGTCAGACCCTTGTTAATCTACCATTTATGCCAAGGTACAACATAGGTATTTGTGCTTAGATATCCCTTACTTTGCCCATGAAGGAATTGTTTTTGCTTTCTGAATAACAAATGTATAGCATTTGCTCTGCGTCTGTTTTTCTCGCTGAAAGGAGCCTAAAAGCTCTACCACTGTAATAACACTGTTAGGTTGGTAAAAGTTGAGATAAAGCTCCATTTGTCCCAGAGAATCTTTGTGGTTTATGGATTAGCATGGATACACAGAGATGAATGGTTCTCTGTGGAGAAGAATGCATCTACATGTTCATAGCTGCCCCATAATTACCTACATTATGCCAAGGCGCTGTGATTGAGGAAAGTAATGACCGTGTACGATCATACCTGAGCTTTAGAAATGTAGTATTTTATGCTTGCGAAGTAGCTCAGCGTAGACAGCACTGTTTCTGGGTTTTTGCCTCTCATCAGTACAGAGAAGGGTACTAGTTGGTTGGAGCATTGTTTTGAAAATGTCTTTATGATCAGTTAGATCAGTTACATGAGATGTAGTATCTTGTCTAAGCCATCGTAGTCATCCAACCAGTTTTGTGCTGATGAAGGGCAAAAAGCCTGAAACCATAAGCCTTCGTAATCCTCCAACTAGCTTTGTGCTGATGAGGGGCAAAAAACCTGAAACGGCTCTGTCTACAGATTTGTCTCTGGCTTGACTGGTTTGAGTTACTTTGCATATGGATTTCTTATTGAGCATTGCCTTGAAAATATCTCGTTGATGAGACCGTATCCCCCCGAGCTTTCATTTTAAGAGTTTTCTCATATTGCCCACCTAGTACTAGTAGATAATGTTGCAAAGATGAGACGGCGGGCAATTTTCGTCAGATTGTTGTTTTTTTTTTTTTATTATTTTTTTTTTATATGGGATCCCCCCTCTTTCCCACTGCTTTGTTTTCATGCATGGAAGCTGCCGTGTTCAGTATAGATTGTATTTTCTAGCATAAAATCAGGAAGGAAGAAGTGAAATGATCGAGTGCCTTCAGACTGTGATATGTATTTAAGGAACTTGCAGACAAGCAGATTTGGCTGGGGATACTGCATGCAACGACGTGTGCAGAATGACATCACCTTTATTCCCGACGTCCTCTGCAATCCCGGCTGCTCTGAGAGTGGATAAAAAGACATCAATCCTCCGGTTTATCTGGTTTACAGATGGCTAGTGTTGAGCGATACCTTCCGATATCGGAAAGTATCGGTATCGGTTTGGATCGGCCGATATTCAAAAAATATCGGATATCGCCGATACCGATACCCGATCCCAATGCAAGTCAATGGGACCAAAATATCGGAATTAAAATAAACCCTTTCTTTCCTTGTAGGTTCATTCTACATGAAGGAAAACAACTAAGAATAATGCCGGATGTATTTGGGGAGGTGGCGGAGACATTAAAGTCATAGAGGTTTATCCCAATCAAATAGAATAGCATGTTTTTTGTTTTTTTTTAAGACGTTCGGAGTGACAAAGATATTGACTATGTAAATTTTTTTTTTATTTTGTCAGATATTGATGTTTCACTATTCCACGCCCTTCCCCTTCTTTTTTTTCTTTTTTTTTTTCTTTTCCCACACTTTCATCTTCATCATCATCAGCATCTTTGACATCAACTTCTTCACCTTATTCATCTTCTTCTTCATCTTCTACCTATTTTTTTTTTTTTATTACATTCTTCATATTCATTTTATTCAACTATTATTATTCTTCTTATTCTACATATTCTTTTTATTCCACTGTTATTATTCTTCCTATTCTACTTCTTCATCATATTCTCATTTGTGACAGGCATTCCCGTAGTTGTTATCTATAAAAGTTTGAAGATTACACCTTCCGTTCTGCCAGTCACAAAAGTTACATTTGTCCGCGTTCAGTTTGGCCTGCAGCATCAGGCTTTATCCAGGGGCACCACGAGGAGGAACGGACTCACCCCCATACACTGCTTAGTCTTCTTCTGCATATAATTTAGATAATATCTTTTGCTCTGATATTAAGTCTTATGCTTAATGTTCTTCTGCTCTTTGTTCTGCAGCCTCTTGTTCTTCTGCTTCTCGGTCTTCCATGTTGTCGTCTCCAGGGTCGTCGTCTCCAGTGTCGTCATCTCCGCCGTCGTCGTCTCCGCCGTCGTCGTCGTCGTCATCGGGGTGGTCTTCCGTGTCGTCGTCATCGTGGTGGTCTTCCGGGTCGTCGACGTTAGGGTCTTCAACTTGGAAATGTAGCAGAAGGTACAAGAAGGCTGAGAAAATGCCAAGAACCAGCTGATGGAACTGGAACTCGGATGGCTACCCGAAGGTTCAAGAGCCTATGGAACTACCGAGGACCAGCTGACGTTACTGGAACCCGGTTACTAAGCAGGAGGTACCCGTGCTAAAAAGCACTACCAAGGACCGCCTGACGTTGACGGAACTCGGATACCCAGAAGGAGGCACCTAAGCCAAAGGCTCTGCCCGGAACCAGCTGACGTTACTGGAACCAGGATGGGGAGCAGAAGGTACAAGAGCAAAAGACACTGCCGAGAACCAGCTGACGGTACTGGAACCCGGATGGGTAGCCGAAGGTCCAAGAGCCAATGGAACTACCGAGGACCAGCTGACGTTACTGGAACCCGGTTACTAAGCAGGAGGTACCCGTGCCTGAAAGCACTACCAAGGACCACCTGACGTTGGTGGAACTTGGATACCCAGAAGGAGGCACCTAAGCCAAAGGCTCTGCCCGGAACCAGCTGACGGTACTGGAACCAGGATGGGGAGCAGAAGGTACAAGAGCAAAAGACACTGCCGAGAACCAGCTGACGGTGCTGGAACCAGGTGGTGGACCCGAAGGTCCACAGGAGAGGAGAGAACAGCTAGGCCGCGAGGCAGCCGCAGTTACCGAACCCCAACAGTCCTACAGGGGGAGCTGGGCCTACTGGCACTACAGAACCAGCCTTGACTACCAGTTCACGCAGCCCACATAGGAAGCTCCTAAACTGGAGGCACCCTGGAGTTGGCTAACCCGACCGCACCACGACGAGGCAAGCATAGGTGTCTCAGTGAGCTTGACACAACCCGGAAACAGCTGACGGTGCTGAAACCAGGCTTGGCACGAGGGAGTACCTGTGACAAAAACACTGCCGAGAACCAGCTGGCGGTGCTGGAACCCGGATGCGTTGCCCCAGTGTGCAAGAGCCAATGGCACGACCGAGGACCAGCTGACGGTGCTGGAACCCGGTTACTAAGCTGTAGGTGCCCGCGCTTAAAAGCACTACCAAGGACCGCCTGGCGTTGGCGGAACTCGGATACCCAGGAGGAGGCACCTAAGCCAAAGGCTCGGCCCGGAACCAGCTGACGGTGCTGGAACCAGGTGGTGGACCCGAAGGTCCACAGGAGAGGAGAGAACAGCTAGGCCGCGAGGCAGCCGCAGTTACCGAACCCCAACAGTCCTACAGGGGGAGCTGGGCCTACTGGCACTACAGAACCAGCCTTGACTACCAGTTCACGCAGCCCACATAGGAAGCTCCTAAACTGGAGGCACCCTGGAGTTGGCTAACCCGACCGCACCACGACGAGGCAAGCATAGGTGTCTCAGTGAGCTTGACACAACCCGGAAACAGCTGACGGTGCTGAAACCAGGCTTGGCACGAGGGAGTACCTGTGACAAAAACACTGCCGAGAACCAGCTGGCGGTGCTGGAACCCGGATGCGTTGCCCCAGTGTGCAAGAGCCAATGGCACGACCGAGGACCAGCTGACGGTGCTGGAACCCGGTTACTAAGCTGTAGGTGCCCGCGCTTAAAAGCACTACCAAGGACCGCCTGGCGTTGGCGGAACTCGGATACCCAGGAGGAGGCACCTAAGCCAAAGGCTCGGCCCGGAACCAGCTGACGGTGCTGGAACCAGGTGGTGGACCCGAAGGTCCACAGGAGAGGAGAGAACAGCTAGGCCGCGAGGCAGCCGCAGTTACCGAACCCCAACAGTCCTACAGGGGGAGCTGGGCCTACTGGCACTACAGAACCAGCCTTGACTACCAGTTCACGCAGCCCACATAGGAAGCTCCTAAACTGGAGGCACCCTGGAGTTGGCTAACCCGACCGCACCACGACGAGGCAAGCATAGGTGTCTCAGTGAGCTTGACACAACCCGGAAACAGCTGACGGTGCTGAAACCAGGCTTGGCACGAGGGAGTACCTGTGACAAAAACACTGCCGAGAACCAGCTGGCGGTGCTGGAACCCGGATGCGTTGCCCCAGTGTGCAAGAGCCAATGGCACGACCGAGGACCAGCTGACGGTGCTGGAACCCGGTTACTAAGCTGTAGGTGCCCGCGCTTAAAAGCACTACCAAGGACCGCCTGGCGTTGGCGGAACTCGGATACCCAGGAGGAGGCACCTAAGCCAAAGGCTCGGCCCGGAACCAGCTGACGGTGCTGGAACCAGGTGGTGGACCCGAAGGTCCACAGGAGAGGAGAGAACAGCTAGGCCGCGAGGCAGCCGCAGTTACCGAACCCCAACAGTCCTACAGGGGGAGCTGGGCCTACTGGCACTACAGAACCAGCCTTGACTACCAGTTCACGCAGCCCACATAGGAAGCTCCTAAACTGGAGGCACCCTGGAGTTGGCTAACCCGACCGCACCACGACGAGGCAAGCATAGGTGTCTCAGTGAGCTTGACACAACCCGGAAACAGCTGACGGTGCTGAAACCAGGCTTGGCACGAGGGAGTACCTGTGACAAAAACACTGCCGAGAACCAGCTGGCGGTGCTGGAACCCGGATGCGTTGCCCCAGTGTGCAAGAGCCAATGGCACGACCGAGGACCAGCTGACGGTGCTGGAACCCGGTTACTAAGCTGTAGGTGCCCGCGCTTAAAAGCACTACCAAGGACCGCCTGGCGTTGGCGGAACTCGGATACCCAGGAGGAGGCACCTAAGCCAAAGGCTCGGCCCGGAACCAGCTGACGGTGCTGGAACCAGGTGGTGGACCCGAAGGTCCACAGGAGAGGAGAGAACAGCTAGGCCGCGAGGCAGCCGCAGTTACCGAACCCCAACAGTCCTACAGGGGGAGCTGGGCCTACTGGCACTACAGAACCAGCCTTGACTACCAGTTCACGCAGCCCACATAGGAAGCTCCTAAACTGGAGGCACCCTGGAGTTGGCTAACCCGACCGCACCACGACGAGGCAAGCATAGGTGTCTCAGTGAGCTTGACACAACCCGGAAACAGCTGACGGTGCTGAAACCAGGCTTGGCACGAGGGAGTACCTGTGACAAAAACACTGCCGAGAACCAGCTGGCGGTGCTGGAACCCGGATGCGTTGCCCCAGTGTGCAAGAGCCAATGGCACGACCGAGGACCAGCTGACGGTGCTGGAACCCGGTTACTAAGCTGTAGGTGCCCGCGCTTAAAAGCACTACCAAGGACCGCCTGGCGTTGGCGGAACTCGGATACCCAGGAGGAGGCACCTAAGCCAAAGGCTCGGCCCGGAACCAGCTGACGGTGCTGGAACCAGGTGGTGGACCCCAAGGCCCACAGGAGAGGAGAGAACAGCTAGGCCGCGAGGCAGCCGCAGTTACCGAACCCCAACAGTCCTACAGGGGGAGCTGGGCCTACTGGCACTACAGAACCAGCCTTGACTACCAGTTCACGCAGCCCACATAGGAAGCTCCTAAACTGGAGGCACCCTGGAGTTGGCTAACCCGACCGCACCACGACGAGGCAAGCATAGGTGTCTCAGTGAGCTTGACACAACCCGGAAACAGCTGACGGTGCTGAAACCAGGCTTGGCACGAGGGAGTACCTGTGACAAGAACACTGCCGAGAACCAGCTGGCGGTGCTGGAACCCGGATGCGTTGCCTTGCCTATTAAAGATTGTCTTCCTAGAGCCCCAACTAGCGGTGTTGGAGCAAAGGGTAAGCAGGGGGAGATGAGTGTAGGCCGAAGCCTGCACTGGAGGCAGCTTTGTGTCTGCGTTGCGTTTGCAGGACACTTTGCCGGCTACACACTGGGGGAACAGCTGGCGTTGCTGAACCCCACTAACACAATGGCGTGTGTTTTTCTCTGTGCAGCTAGCACTTGCGGGCAAAAACTAGCGATGTTAGAGCCCGTGTTGAAGCAGGAGGAGGAGGAGAGGAGCAGAGTGTAGGCCGAAGCTTAGTTGAACCAATTTCAAAGGAAACCTTTAACCCCCCCCTCAGGTGTTACAAAGTACAAGAGACACACCTTGTGCAGTATTAATGCTGCACAAGTGAAAGGTTGCTCTATTAATTTGTCTACTTGCACACGCTGAATGAAAGACATACACAATTTACCCCATTCTACAGTCAAACTGTAGTGGATGCGTGACTTGGTTTTTTGATGAGACGCAGCACAGGTGTCCAAAATAACGCCTTGGTGCTTGGAGCAGCTTCCTGAGCGTTGTTATTTGCTGTACAGGAGTCTGCGCTCTTGTGTTATCCCTTGGCAATGCCCTGTTAGCGCTGCCCATCTTATGACATCATTTCATGTTGGCCGGTGCGGTTAACGATGGCCATAAATCCCAGACCCACAGTGTCTTTTCATAAAGCCACACTGCGGTGCTGGGATTCGTGGCCTTGAGCAGTAAATATTTTGGCCGCTCACACACGTCCTTACACCTGCTTCAGACTGGGCGGCCTCTGCTGATCCCTTCTCGCATGCCGCGGCCATGAGGCTGCACAGTCTGAAGAAGGCTGAAGGAGATGAGTTAAGACAGGCGAAGATATGCACTGCTCGTGCCCATCAATCACACCCTCGCAGTCAAAATAATTAAGACAACGAGGAGCATTTTATTCAGGCAGGGCGGACGAACAGGCGCAAGTAGCCAACCAATGATGTCAGAAGACGGGAAGCGCTACCAAGGGGGGTGCTGCGTATCATTAGAAAGGAAAGTCACACCTCAGGGACAGTGGAATGGTCTCAAAGAGACACATTTTGTACGTGTTGAGTTCCACGTGGGCAAGGAGAAAACATCAGCCACCTTGTACAAATGCAGCAGTACTGCTGTACAAGGTGGCTGTTATACATAGAAACACCTGGGGGTGGGGGCCAGGCTCCCTTCAATTTCAGTTCATGTGCCTGCGTGGCGTTTGCAGGTCACGTTGCAAGCTGCACAGCAGGGGAACAGCTGGCGGTGCTGAACCCCACTAACACATTGGCTGGTGTTTTTCTCTGTGCAGCTAGCATTTCCGGGCAAAAACTAGCGGTGTTTGAGCCCAGGGTCAGCAGGAGGAGGAGGAGAGGAGCAAAGTGTAGGCCGAAGCCTGCACTGGTGGCAGCTTTTGGTCGGTTGTGCCAGCGTGGCTTGTGCTGGACACGATGCCGGCTACACAGCGGGGGAACAGCTGGCGTTGCTGAACCCCACTAACACATTGGCTGGTGTTTTTCTCTGTGCAGCTAGCATGTCCGGGCAGAAACTGGCGTTGTTTGAGCCCAGGGTCAGCAGGAGGAGGAGAGGAGCAAAGTGTAGGCCGAAGCCTGCACTGGTGGCAGCTTTTGGTCGGTTGTGCCAGCGTGGCTTGTGCTGGACACGTTGCCGACTACACAGCAGGGGAACAGCTGGCGGTGCTGAACCCCACTAACACATTGGCTGGTGTTTTTCTCTGTGCAGCTAGCATTTCCGGGCAAAAACTAGCGTTGTTAGAGCCCAGGGTCAGCAGGAGGAGGAGAGGAGCAGAGTGTAGGCCGAAGCCTAGTTGAACCAATTTCAAAGGTTACCTTTAACCCCCCCTCAGGTGTTACAAAGAACAAGAGCCACTCCTTCTGCAGCATTAATGCTGCACAAGTAAAAGGTTGCTCTATTAATTTGTCTACTTGCACAAGCTGAATGCAACACGTAGACTATTTAGCCCATTATACTGTTTAACAGTAGTGGAGGCGTGACTTGTCTTTTTAAAGAAAAGCAGCACAGGTGTCGAAAACAACACCTTTTTGCATGGGCGCAGCTTCCTGAGCGTTGTTAGTTGCTGTACAGGAGTCTGCGCTCTTGTGATCCTTTGGCCATGCGCTGTGAGCGCTTCCTGTCTTATGACCTCATTTCATGTTGGCCGTTGCGGTTAGCGATGGACATGAATCCCAGACCCACAGTGTGTTTTTAAAAAATCACACTGCGGTGCTGGGATTCGTGCCCTGGTGCAGTAAATATGTTTGCCGCTCACACATGTCCTTACACCTGCTTCAGACTGGACGGCCTCATCTGATCCCTTATCGCCTGCCGAGGCCATGAGGACACCCAGTCTGAAGAAGGCGGAAGGAGATGAGTGAACACAGGCAAACATATGCACTGCACATGCCCATCAATCACACCCTCGCTGTCCAAAAAAATAAGACACCGAGGGCCGTTGTTTCGAGCAGGGGAGATGCACAGGCGCAGCCAGCTAACCAATGATGTCAAAAGACGGGCAGCGCTAACAAGGGTGGTGCTGCGTGTCATTACAAAGGAAAGTCACACCTCAGGGACATTGTAATGGTCTCTAATGAGACACATTTTGTACGTGTTGAGTTCCACGTGGGCAAGGAGAAAAAGTCAGCCACCTCGTACAAATGCAGCAGTACTGCTGTACAAGGTGGCTATTATACATAGAAACACCTGTGGGTGGGGGGCAGGCTCCCTTCAATTTCAGTTCATGTGCCTGCGTGGCGTTTGCAGGTCACGTTGCAAGCTACACAGCAGGGGAACAGCTGGCGTTGCTGAACCCCACTGACACATTGACTGGTGTTTTTCTCTGTGCAGATTGCATGTCCGGGCAAAAACTAGCGGTGTTAGAGCCCAGGGTCAGCAGGAGGAGGAGGAGAGGAGCAAAGTGTAGGCCGAAGCCTGCACTGGTGGCAGCTTTTGGTCGGTTGTGCCAGCGTGGCTTGTGCTGGACACGATGCCGGCTACACAGCGGGGGAACAGCTGGCGGTGCTGAACCCCACTAACACATTGGCTGGTGTTTTTCTCTGTGCAGCTAGCATTTCCGGGCAAAAACTAGCGGTGTTTGAGCCCAGGGTCAGCAGGAGGAGTAGAGGAGCAGAGTGTAGGCCGAAGCCTAGTTGAACCAATTTCAAAGGTTACCTTTAACCCCCCCCCTCAGGTGTTGCAAGGTACAAGAGCCACACCTTGAACAGCATTAATGATGCACAAGTCAAAGGTTGCTCTATTTAATTTTGCTCCTTGCACACGCTGAATTAAACACGTACACTATTTAGCCCATTATACTGTCAAACAGTTGTGGAGGCGTGACTTGTCTTTTTAACGAGACGCAGCACAGGTGTCAAAATTTGCACCTAGGTACTGGGCGCAGATTCCTGAGCGTTGTTATTTGCTGTACAGGAGTCTGCGCTATTGTGTTATCCCTTGGCAATACCCTGTTAGTGCAGGCCGTCTCATGACCTCATTTCATGTTGGCCGGTGCGGTTAACGATGGCCATAAATCCCAGACCCATAGTGGCTTTTCCTAAAGTCACACTGCGGTGCTGGGATTCGTGGCCTTGTGCAGTAAATATGTTCGCCGCTCACACATGTCCTTACACCTGCTTCAGACTGGGCGGCCTCAGCTGATCCCTTATCGCATGCCGCGGCCATGAGGCCGCACAGTCAGAAGAAGGCGGAAGGAGGGGAGTGAAAACAGGGGAACATATGCACTGCTCGTGCCCATCAATCACACCCTCGCAGTCAAAATATATGAGACAACGGGGGGCGTTGTGTCGGGCAGGGGGGACGCACAGGCACAGCCAGCCAACCAATGATGTCAGGAGACGGGCAGCGCTAACAATGGGGGTGCTGCGTGTCATTAAAAAGGAAAGTCACACCTCAGGGACATTGTAATGGTCTGTAATGAGACACATTTTGTACTTGTTGAGTTCCACGTGTGCAAGGAGAAAAAGTCAGCCACCTTGTACAAATGCAGCAGTACTGCTGTACAAGGTGGCTGTTATACATAGAAACACCTGTGGGTGGGGGGCAGGCTCCCTTCAATTTCAGTTCATGTGCCTGCGTGGCGTTTGCAGGTCACGTTGCAAGCTACACAGCAGGGGAACAGCTGGCGTTGCTGAACCCCACTGACACATTGACTGGTGTTTTTCTCTGTGCAGATTGCATGTCCGGGCAAAAACTAGCGGTGTTAGAGCCCAGGGTCAGCAGGAGGAGGAGGAGAGGAGCAAAGTGTAGGCCGAAGCCTGCACTGGTGGCAGCTTTTGGTCGGTTGTGCCAGCGTGGCTTGTGCTGGACACGTTGCCGACTACACAGCAGGGGAACAGCTGGCGGTGCTGAACCCCACTAACACATTGGCTGGTGTTTTTCTCTGTGCAGCTAGCATTTCCGGGCAAAAACTAGCGGTGTTTGAGCCCAGGGTCAGCAGGAGGAGTAGAGGAGCAGAGTGTAGGCCGAAGCCTAGTTGAACCAATTTCAAAGGTTACCTTTAACCCCCCCCTCAGGTGTTGCAAGGTACAAGAGCCACACCTTGTGCAGCATTAATGCTGCACAAGTAAAAGGTTGCTCTATTTGTTTTGCTCCTTGCACACGCTGACTAAAACACGTACACTATTTAGCCCATTATACTGTCAAACAGTTGTGGAGGCGTGACTTGTCTTTTTAACGAGACGCAGCACAGGTGTCAAAATTTGCACCTAGGTACTGGGCGCAGATTCCTGAGCGTTCTTATTTGCTGTACAGGAGTCTGCGCTATTGTGATCCCTTGGCCATGCGCTGTGAGCGCTTCCTGTCTTCTGACCTCATTTCATGTCGGCCGTTGCGGTTAGCGATGGACATGAATCCCAGACCCACAGTGTGTTTTTAAAAAATCACACTGCGGTGCTGGGATTCGTGCCCTGGTGCACTAAATATGTTTGCCGCTCACACATGTCCTTACACCTGCTTCAGACTGGGCGGCCTCATCTGATCCCTTATCGCCTGCCGCGGCCATGAGGACACCCAGTCTGAAGAAGGCGGAAGGAGATGAGTGAACACAGGCAAACATATGCACTGCACATGCCCATCAATCACACCCTCGCTGTCCAAAAAAATAAGACACCGAGGGCCGTTGTTTCGAGCAGGGGAGATGCACAGGCGCAGCCAGCTAACCAATGATGTCAAAAGACGGGCAGCGCTAACAAGGGTGGTGCTGCGTGTCATTACAAAGGAAAGTCACACCTCAGGGACATTGTAATGGTCTCTGAGACACATTTTGTACGTGTTGAGTTCCACGTGGGCAAGGAGAAACAGTCAGCCACCTCGTACAAATGCAGCAGTACTGCTGTACAAGGTGGCTGATATACATAGAAACACCTGTGGGTGGGGGGCAGGCTCCCTTCAATTTCAGTTCATGTGCCTGCGTGGCGTTTGCAGGTCACGTTGCAAGCTACACAGCAGGGGAACAGCTGGCGTTGCTGAACCCCACTGACACATTGACTGGTGTTTTTCTCTGTGCAGATTGCATGTCCGGGCAAAAACTAGCGGTGTTAGAGCCCAGGGTCAGCAGGAGGAGGAGGAGAGGAGCAAAGTGTAGGCCGAAGCCTGCACTGGTGGCAGCTTTTGGTCGGTTGTGCCAGCGTGGCTTGTGCTGGACACGATGCCGGCTACACAGCGGGGGAACAGCAGGCGGTGCTGAACCCCACTAACACATTGGCTGGTGTTTTTCTCTGTGCAGCTAGCATGTCCGGGCAGAAACTGGCGTTGTTTGAGCCCAGGGTCAGCAGGAGGAGGAGAGGAGCAAAGTGTAGGCCGAAGCCTGCACTGGTGGCAGCTTTTGGTCGGTTGTGCCAGCGTGGCTTGTGCTGGACACGTTGCCGACTACACAGCAGGGGAACAGCTGGCGGTGCTGAACCCCACTAACACATTGGCTGGTGTTTTTCTCTGTGCAGCTAGCATTTCCGGGCAAAAACTAGCGGTGTTTGAGCCCAGGGTCAGCAGGAGGAGTAGAGGAGCAGAGTGTAGGCCGAAGCCTAGTTGAACCAATTTCAAAGGTTACCTTTAACCCCCCCTCAGGTGTTGCAAGGTACAAGAGCCACACCTTGTGCAGCATTAATGCTGCACAAGTAAAAGGTTGCTCTATTTGTTTTGCTCCTTGCACACGCTGACTAAAACACGTACACTATTTAGCCCATTATACTGTCAAACAGTTGTGGAGGCGTGACTTGTCTTTTTAACGAGACGCAGCACAGGTGTCAAAATTTGCACCTAGGTACTGGGCGCAGATTCCTGAGCGTTCTTATTTGCTGTACAGGAGTCTGCGCTATTGTGATCCCTTGGCCATGCGCTGTGAGCGCTTCCTGTCTTCTGACCTCATTTCATGTCGGCCGTTGCGGTTAGCGATGGACATGAATCCCAGACCCACAGTGTGTTTTCAAAAAATCACACTGCGTGGCTGGGATTCGTGGCCTTGTGCAGTAAATAGGTTGGCCGCTTACACATGTCCTTACACCTGCTCCAGACTGGGCGGCCTCATCTGATCCCTTATCGCCTACCACGGCCAGGAGGCCGCACAGTCTGAAGAAGGCGGAAGGAGATGAGTTAAGACAGGCGAACATATGCACTGCTCGTGCCCATAAACCACACCCTCGCTGACAAAATAAATATGACAACGAGGGGCGTTGTTTCTAGCAGGGCGGATGCACAGGCGCAGCCAGCTAACCATGATGACAAAAGACGGGAAACGCTACCAAGGGGGGTGCTGCGTATCATTACAAAGGAAAGTCACACCTCAGGGACAGTGGAATGGTCTCAATGAGACACATTTTGTACGTGTTGAGTTCCACGTGGGCAAGGAGAAAAAGTCAGCCACCTTGTACAAATGCAGCAGTACTGCTGTACTAGGTGGCTGTTATACATAGAAACACCTGGGGGGGTGGGGCCAGGTTCCCTTTTAATTTCAGTTCCTGTGCCTGCATGGCGTTTGCAGGTCACGTTGCCGGCTACACAGCAGGGGAACAGCTGGCGTTGCTGAACCCCACTAACACATTGGCTGGTGTTTTTCTCTGTGCAGCTAGCACTTCCGGGCAAAAACTAGCGGTGTTTGAGCCCAGGGTCAGCAGGAGGAGGAGAGGAGCAGAGTGTAGGCCGAAGCCTGCACTGGTGGCAGCTTTTGTTCTGTTGTGCCAGCGTGGCTTGTGCTGGACACGTTGCCGACTACACAGCAGGGGAACAGCTGGCGGTGCTGAACCCCACTGACACATCACCTAGTGTTTTTTTCTGTGTAGACAACACTTCCAGGTGGCAACTGACAGTGTTGAAACCCAGGGAATCAAAGAGGAGCAGAGTGTAGGCCGAAGCCTGCAGTGGAGCAAGTTGAAAGGGAACCTTTAACCCCCCCCCCCCAGGCATTTGTTGCTGAAAGAGCCATCTTGTACAGCAGTAATACTGCACATGGAAAATGGTGGCTCCGAAAATTATGCTCCTTGCAAACGCTGAAGTACACACTCATATAATGTGTCCCCTCACACCGTCAAACCATCCCGGAAGTGGGACTTTCCTTTGTAATGTGACACAGCACAGCCGTCATTCCAACCCCCTTGGTGCCGGGCACCACCTCCTCAACGTTGTTTGGTTCTGTCACGGAGCCCGCACTGTAATGTTATCCCTTGGCCATGCACAGTTAGCGGTGCCCGTCTTCTGACATCATGTAGGTGTCAGGCTGGCAGTGCCTGTGCGTCCAAGCTGCCCGAGATCCAACCTTGCAGTGTCATCTAATGTAGTCCCACTGCGGGCCAGGGATCCATGGGCATGCGCAGTGCATATCATCGCCTCTCACTCACCTCCTTCCTGCTTCTTCAGACTGTGCGGCGTCACGGCCGTGGCATGCTATTAGGGATCAGCTGACGCCGCCTAGTCTGAAGAAGCGTGAAGAAGGGGAGTGAGAGGCTAGTATATGCACTGCGCATGGCCATGGATACCAGGCCCACTGTGGGATCACATTAGACGACACTGCGAGGTGTGATTTCGGGCAGCGTGGACGCACAGGCGCAGCCAGGACGACAACAAATGATGTCAGAGGACGGGCAGCGCAAACTGTGCATGGCCAAGGGATAACATAACAGCGCAGGGTCCATGACGGAATCAAACAACGCTAAGGAGGCAGCGCACGGTGCCAAGGGGGTAGCAATGACGGCTGTGCTGTGTCACATTACAAAGGAAAGTCCCACCTCCGGGACGGTTGGACGGTGTGAGGGGACACATTACATGAGTGTGTAGTTCAGCGTTTGCAAGGAGCATAATTTCAAGAGCGACCTTTCCCTTGTGCAGTATTAGTGCTGCACATGGTGGCTCTTTCAGTAACAAACGCCTAGGGGGGGGGGGGGACAGGTCCCCTTACATTTTAGTTGTGCCAGCGTGGCGGTCGCATGACACGTTGCCGGATACACAGCTGGGGATCAGCTGACGTTACTGAACCCCAATAACAGAGGAGCGACTGTTGACTGTGCACACAGCACTTCCAGGCACCAACTGGCGGTGTTAGAGCCCAGGGACAGCAGGAGGAGCAGATTGGAGGTATTGCCGCACACACAGCTGGGGATCAGCTGACGTTACTGAACCCCAATAACAGAGGAGCGACTGTTGACTGTGCACACAGCACTTCCAGGCACCAACTGGCGGTGTTAGAGCCCAGGGACAGCAGGAGGAGCAGAGGAACAGAGTGTAGGCCGAAGCCTGATTGGAGCAAGTTGAAAGGAAACCTTTAACCCCCCCCCCCAAGACGTTTGTAGCTGAAAGAGCCATGTTGTGCAGCACTAAGGATGCAAAAGGAAAAGGTTGCTCTTTTAATTATGCTCCTTGCAAACACCGAAGTAAACACTAAAAATGTGTCCCTTTATACCGTTAAACCGTTCCGGAGGTGCGAATTTCCTTCGTAATGGGACACAGCACAGCTGTCATTCCTATCCCCTTGATGCCGTGCGCTGCCTCCTCAGCGTTGTTTTAAGCTGTCACGGAGCCTGCGCTGTTCTGTTAGCCCTTGGCCATGCCCAATTAGCGCTGCCTGTCTTCTGACATAATTTGGTGTCAGGCTGTCAGTGCCTGTGCGTCCACGCTGCTCCAGATCCCACCTCGCAGTCTCATCTAACGTAATCCCACTGCGGGCCTTGGAACCATGGGCATGCACAGTGCATAACCTCGACTCTCACTCCCCTCCTTCCCTCTTCTTCAGACTGTGCGGTGTCACGGCCGTGGCATGCTAGGGATCAGCTGACGGCGCACAGTCTAAAGAAGGCGGAGGGAAATGAGCGAGAGCCCGAGGGGAAGATATGCACTGCGCATGCCCATGGATCCCAGGCCCGCAGTGTGACTCAATCAGAAGACACTGCGAGGCGGGATCTCGGGCAGCGCGGCCGCACAGGCGCAGCCAGCCTGACACCAAATTATGTCAGAAGACAGGCAGCGCAAATAGGGCATGCCCAAGGGATAACAGAACAGCGCAGGCTCCGTGACAGCTTAAAACAACGCTGAGGAGGCAGCGCATGGCACCAAGGGGGTAGGAATGACGGCTGTGCTGCGTCACATTACGAAGGAAAGTCCCAGCTCCGGGACGGTATAACGGTATCAGTGAACACATTTTATAAGTGTTAAGTTCTGCGTGTGCAAAGAGCTAAAAAAAAAGAGCTACCTTTTCCTTGTGCAGCATTACTGCTGCACAAGATGGCTCTTTCAGTAACAAACGACGGGGGGGGGGGGGGGGACAGGTTCCCTTACATTTAGGTTGTTGTGCCAGCGTGGCGGTCGCAGGACACATTGCCGGCTACACAGCTGGGGATCAGCTGACGTTACTGAAACCCAATAACACTGGGTCGTATGTTTTTACTGTGCAGCCTGCACTTCTGAGCCGCAACTGGCGGTGTTGGAGCCCAGGAATAGCAGTTCAGGTGGTAGAAAGATGAACACAGCAGGAGACCTGGATGACACCCAATTACTTAATCAGGCAGAGGAGTGGCAAATTCCTGCGAGATCCAGGCCTGGTTCATTTTCAGGAAAGTAAGCCGGTCAACGTTATCGGAGGATAGTCGCATGCGACGGTCTGTTAGTACACCACCTGCGGCACTAAAGACACGTTCCGATAAGACACTAGCCGCAGGGCAAGCCAGCACCTCCAATGCATACTGGCTTAGCTCTGGCCATGTATCCAGCTTAGAGACCCAAAACTTGAACGGGGAAGAGCCGTCTGGGAGTACAGTAAGAGGGCAAGCCATGTAGTCTGTCACCATCTGACGGAACCGTTGCCTCCTGCTGACTGGAGCCGCCGGTGATGGTGTAGACATTTGGGGCGGGCACACAAAAGTGTGCCAGAGTTGTGCCATACTGGGCTTGCCTTGGGCAGAGGCACTGCTTCTGCTCCCTCTTTGGGCAGAGCCTCCCCCACTGCCTCGACGCACTGAGCTGCTTTGTAAAGCACTAGCAGCACTCCTCTCAGTTGGACAGGAGAAGATGATGGAATTCACCAGTGTGTCGTGGTACTCCCGCAATTTACGCTCCCGGGTCAACGCAGGGATGAGGTTTTGGACGTTGTCCCGGTAGCGAGGATCGAGGAGGGTGAACACCCAATAATCAGGCATGTTGAGAATGTGGTCGATGCGGCGGTCGTTTCTCAGGCACTGCAGCATGAAATCCACCATGTGCTGCAGAGTGCCAACCGGCCCAGAAACGCTGTCCCCTGCTTGAGACATGATCTCTGCCCGCTCGTCATCACCCCACCCTCGCTGTACACACTGACCACTGGACAATTGTGTCGCTCCCTCCTCTGGACGGAGCTCTTCCTCCTCCATTGACTCCTCCTCATCCTCCTCACAAATTGGCCCCTGCGTACCCCTTTGTGAGGAACCACGTGGCGCTGACTCTCCAGAAGCTGATGGAAAAGGTGACTCCTCATCCTCCACCTCTTCCACCACATCATCCCTTAACCCTTGCAAAGTTTGCTGAAGCAGGCAGATAAGGGGGACAGTCATGCTGACTAGTGCATCATCTGCACTTGCCATCCGCGTGGAATAATCAAAAGGACGCAAAACCTGGCAGACGTCCTTCATAGTGGCCCACTCTGTGGTTGTGAAGTCTGATCGGCGCTGACTGCGACTTCTTTGCGCCTGATGCAGCTGGTACTCCATAACTGCTTGCTGCTGCTCACACAACCGCTCCAACATATGTAACGTGGAATTCCACCGGGTAGGTAGGTCACATATGATGCGGTGTTCCGGAAGGCGGAATCGGCGCTGCAGAGCAGCAATGCGGGATCTGGCCAAGCTGGAACGCCGCAAGTGAGCACACTCTAGGCGGACCTTGTGCAGCAGGGCATCAAGATCCGGATAGTCCCTCAGAAAACTCTGCACAACCAAATTGAGCACATGTGCCAGACATGGGATGTGAGTGAGGTTGCCAAGGGCCAAAGCTGCCACCAGATTTCGGCCATTGTCACACACTACCATGCCTGGCTGGAGATTCGCTGGCAGTAACCACACATCGCTCTCCTGCTTTATGGCATTCCAGAGCTCCTGCGCTGTGTGGCTTCGATGCCCCAATGAAACTAGTTTCAAGACGGCCTGCTGACGTTTGGCCACGGCTGTGCTCATGTCGGTCATAGGTAAACGTTCACGGGTCCATGTGGGGGTGGACTGTGACGGATCCTGCAGAGAGGAATCAGAGGAACTGGTGTAAGAGGAGGAGTCGATGCGTACAGACTGGATTCCTGCAATCCTTGGAGTGGGCAGGACACGTCCTGCGCCACTCGCACGATCTGTACCTGGCTCAACAACATTAACCCAATGGGCAGTGAGGGAAACATATCGCCCCTGTCCATGCTGACTGGTCCACGCATCGGTGGTGAGGTGGACCTTGCTACTGACGGCGTTCAGTAGCGCATGTTTTATGTTTGCCTCAACATGCCTGTGCAGGGCAGGGACAGCCTGCCTGCTGAAGTAAAAGCGGCTGGGCACCTTGTACTGTGGGACTGCCAATGCCATCAAGTCACGGAAGCTGTCAGTCTCCACCAGCCTGAACGAGAGCATTTCCAGGGACAACAGTTTGGCAATGCCTGCATTCAGAGCCTGTGCTCGGGGGTGGTTGGCCGAGAATGCCCGCCTTTTCTCCCATGCCTGTACTACCGATGGCTGTAGAGTAGACTGGGAGTGTGAGGATGACTGGGAAGGTGGTGCTGTGGGTGGAATTACACAAGGTCTCTGGGAGGAAGCCAAACCAGCTGTGCGTGAGCTGGAGGAAGAGGCAACACGAGCTGAAGAGGTGGTAGCTGCCGCTGTTGGTTGGCCTACATCTTCAGTGTGTTTCTGTAACTCCACCGCGTGCCTGGTCCGCACATGTTTCCACATATTTGTGGTATTGAGGTTGCTGACATTTTTCCCTCTTTTTACTTTATGATGACACAGCTTGCATTTGACAAAACAAATGTCATCTGCAACTGTGTCAAAAAAGGACCAGGCACTGCAAGTCTTGGGAGCGCCCTTTTTGGCTTTGGAAAGAGACAGGCTCCTAACGGGTGCCAAAGTGGAGGCTACAGGCTCCGCAGTCTTCCCCCTCCCTCTCCCTCTTTGGCCCGTAAGAGGAAGCTCTTCCTCTGAGCTGCTCCCACCACCTTCCTGTTCCTCACGCCACGATGGGTCAAGGACCTCATCATCTCCACTACCCTCTGCCACCAACTGCTCCTCCTGGGTAGTCTCAGCAGCACAGTACGCACGAGAAAGCGGCACCTGAGTTTCATCATCAGATGCGTACTGCGCTGTGGTCACCGGAGGCACTGGCCCACCTGCCTCTTCAGAGTCAGAGAGATAAAGCTTTTGGGCATCACTGCACACTGCCTCTTCTTCCATTTCTCCAATGCTGCTTGGCTGGCCCCCTGTTTCCAAGCCAAGAGATTCAGAGAACAGAAGTAGAGACGGCTCCTGTCCTGGGCTCTCTGACTGCCTGGCCAATTTGGCAGGTGGTGAAGAGACAGATGGCTGCTCTCCAGTGCTCTGTGCCTGAGAGGATGTGGCACTAACTGAAGTCGATGCCGAGGCGTTAGCTGCCATCCACCCGACAACGGCTTCAATTTGGTCTTCACGCAGCAGCGGTGCACGGCGCTCTCCGACAAAGCTGCGCATGAAGGACTGTTCCCTGCTGAAACTGAGTGACGACGAGTCACCGGCGCCCGCAGCAGGCACAGAATCACCACGTCCTCTCCCTGCTCCTCTCCCTGCTCCGCGCCCACGCCCACGTGCCTTACTCCCTGCCCTCTTCATCTTGGTTGACAGATAAAGATAAGCAGAAAAGTACTAAGGCCTTAGTGTGCTTATTCCTGTAATGCTCCTCCTAACAGGTGTAAGAAACACTAATGTTGTAAATTGTGGACTAAACTTTATTATTTTTCAAATGTGGCCTACACAAGTGTAAGTTGTGTTTGGTGAACTTAACCTTTTTTTTGGTGCAGATCGGGCTACAGAGCTAGTTTAAATCACACGGAGACCGTGCAGACAGCCGTAAACGGCGCTGCAAGGCCAAGAAACCCTCCTCTAGGTTATCCTATATAGTGTTTTTCCACTATTTAGCTGGATACAAGTGGAAAGACACTAATAGGAATTTTTTTTTTCAAATTTTAAACTGGCTGCACTATTTGAAAAAAAGGAAATTGTTTTTCAAGGTATGAGGCAGTAACGCACCCTGAGCTGAATCCAACCGGCTATGGCTGCACACAGACTACAGGGCGAGCTGGGCTCACACGGAGACCGTGCAGACAGCCGTAAACGGCGCTGCAAGGCCAAAAAACCCTCCTCTAGGTTATTCTATATAGTGTTTTTCCACTATTTAGCTGGATACGAGTGGAAAGACACTAATAGGAATTTTTTTTTTCAAATTTTAAACAGGCTGCACTATTTGAAAAAAAGGAAAATTTTTCTCAAGGTATGAGCCAGTAACGAACCCTGAGCTGAATCCAACCGGCTATGGCTGCACACAGACTACAGGGCGAGCTGGGCTCACACGGAGACCGTGCAGACAGCCGTAAACGGCGCTGCAAGGCCAAAAAACCCTCCTCTAGGTTATCCTATATAGTGTTTTTCCACTATTTAGCTGGATACGAGTGGAAAGACACTAATAGGAATTTTTTTTTTCAAATTTTAAACAGGCTGCACTATTTGAAAAAAAGGAAAATTTTTCTCAAGGTATGAGCCAGTAATGAACCCTGAGCTGAATCCAACCGGCTATGGCTGCACACAGACTACAGGGCGAGCTGGGCTCACACGGAGACCGTGCAGACAGCCGTAAACGGCGCTGCAAGGCCCAAAAACCCCCCTCTAGGTTATCCTATGTAGTGTTTTTCCACAATAGAGCTGGAGACTGGTGGAAAAACACTAATAGGAAATTTGAGAAAAAATGTGCAGCAGGCTGCACTAAGAGCAAAAAAGAACAACTGTGTGAGGCAGTGTGAACCCCCCCTGAGCTGAATACAACCGGGTATATGGCTGCACACAGACTACAGAGTGAGCTGCACACACACACACACAGAGACCTTGCAGAACGCTGTTAAAACAGCGCTGCAAGGCAAGAGCAAGGTGAACAGTGAAGAACACACAGCGTTTTGCTAAATTAGCCTTTGGAAAGGAAAATAAAGCAATTAGCTAGCTCAACTGGCCCTCAGTTAGAACACAGCGTCCTGTCCCTAACTGAAATCACAGCAGAGTGAGCGCAAAATGGCGGCAGCGCTTTTTTATAGTGCAGAGTGACATCATTTCAGCAGCCAATCCAAGCCTTGCCAGTACTTACATGCCCACCATGCTAAACAGGATGTGCCCACACTTTCATTCATTCCTCATTGGCTGCTGCGTTCAATTTGAATTCTGGGAACTTCCGATTCCGGTATCCGATACGCGGGAAGTATCGGAATTCGGTATCGGAATTCCGATACCGCAAATATCGGCCGATACCCGATACTTGCGGTATCGGAATGCTCAACACTACAGATGGCCCCTAATCCTAAAATGTGTGCGGACAATGGAGGCCGACGTACGGCTACAATGGGTCCCCTGAAGTGCCCTTGCAGTAGTGGGCACTACCCATGTGCGCCGCATTTTCTAGCTAAAAGGGTGAATAGTGGCGCCACTTGAAGCTTGTGGGCCCAGATTTAAAAACCTCCCAACTCTCACTAGTTTTTAATAGTATTGGTTTCTCATAGGGATCTACTGTCCCCCCTCCCTAGACTCCAGGGACCAGGTGTGACAGCAAACCTTGCACCCCCTATAGTTACGCCGTAGGTGTTGAAAGCCTGTACAACAAACACCTTCTACAGATCCTGCAAACAGTGAATTTGTGGAAGGGTCTAAATATTTAATAAAGGGTGTGAAAAACCGCAGCACGCAGCCCCGCCTGTTGTCACTAATGTCGGGGGTCACGTGGTGCAGTCTCCCCACTTTCACCAGAGTGACATTCTGCACCCCCTGGCAGTGCGTAATGTCAGCTGGGCACAGTTTTACACAAACGCCCCGTGTCCACAGGGGTCCAAGGATGCATGGAGACTTAGAGAGGGTGGCCCACACGATCGTCGGTGTGGCATAACACTCGCTCACAACCCTAACAGGCTGAGAGACCTCTTTCATTTGCACCAGTGAAACAGAACCTTGCCAGCCTGGTAGCACTGACACCAGTGCCTCGTTAGATATACAGTGGGGCAAAAAAGTATTTAGTCAGTCAGCAATAGTGCAAGTTCCACCACTTAAAAAGACGAGAGGCGTCTGTAATTTGCATCATAGGTAGACCTCAACTATGGGAGACAAACTGAGAAAAAGAAATCCAGAAAATCACATTGTCTGTTTTTTTATCATTTTTTTTGCATTTTATGGTGGAAAATAAGTATTTGGTCAGAAACAAACAATCAAGATTTCTGGCTCTCACAGACCTGTAACTTCTTCTTTAAGAGTCTCCTCTTTCCTCCACTCATTACCTGTAGTAATGGCACCTGTTTAAACTTGTTATCAGTATAAAAAGACACCTGTGCACACACTCAAACAGTCTGACTCCAAACTCCACTATGGTGAAGACCAAAGAACTGTCAAAGGACACCAGAAACAAAATTGTAGCCCTGCACCAGGCTGGGAAGACTGAATCTGCAATAGCCAACCAGCTTGGAGTGAAGAAATCAACAGTGGGAGCAATAATTAGAAAATGGAAGACATACAAGACCACTGATAATCTCCCTCGATCTGGGGCTCCACGCAAAATCCCACCCCGTGGGGTCAGAATGATCGCAAGAACGGTGAGCAAAAATCCCAGAACCACGCGGGGGGACCTAGTGAATGAACTGCAGAGAGCTGGGACCAATGTAACAAGGCCTACCATAAGTAACACACTACGCCACCATGGACTCAGATCCTGCAGTGCCAGACTTGTCCCACTGTTTAAGCCAGTACATGTCCGGGCCCGTCTGAAGTTTGCTAGAGAGCATTTGGATGATCCAGAGGAGTTTTGGGAGAATGTCCTATGGTCTGATGAAACCAAACTGGAACTGTTTGGTAGAAACACAACTTGTCGTGTTTGGAGGAAAAAGAATACTGAGTTGCATCCATCAAACACCATACCTACTGTAAAGCATGGTGGTGGAAACATCATGCTTTGGTGCTGTTTCTCCGCAAAGGGGCCAGGACGACTGATCCGGGTACATGAAAGAATGAATGGGGCCATGTATCGTGAGATTTTGAGTGCAAACCTCCTTCCATCAGCAAGGGCATTGAAGATGAAACGTGGCTGGGTCTTTCAACATGACAATGATCCAAAGCACACCGCCAGGGTAACGAAGGAGTGGCTTCGTAAGAAGCATTTCAAGGTCCTGGAGTGGCCTAGCCAGTCTCCAGATCTCAACCCTATAGAAAACCTTTGGAGGGAGTTGAAAATCCGTGTTGCCAAGCGAAAAGCCAAAAACATCACTGCTCTAGAGGAGATCTGCATGGAGGAATGGGCCAACATACCAACAACAGTGTGTGGCAACCTTGTGAAGACTTACAGAAAACGTTTGACCTCTGTCATGGCCAACAAAGGATATATTACAAAGTATTGAGATGAAATTTTGTTTCTGACCAAATACTTATTTTCCACCATAATATGCAGATAAATTGTTAAAAAAACAGACAATGTGATTTTCTGGTTTTTTTTTTTCTCAGTTTGTCTCCCATAGTTGAGGTCTACCTATGATGTAAATTACAGATGCCTCTCATCTTTTTAAGTGGTGGAACTTGCACTATTGCTGACTGACTAAATACTTTTTTGCCCCACTGTAAGCCTGGTCCATTAATGGGATATCGGGCCAGAAACCAGCCCCGGTAATATGGAAAGTTAAACCGAGAATAATGACGTTTGGATTGAGATAAGAGCACCTTAAGGTTAAATTATATGTTTAATCGCCTTAAGTGCACTAGACAAAAAACTATATATGCCATTGATTTACGTATATGATGGTCAGATATGTAAATACAGGCGGTAGTACAAAAGATATAAGCAGATTATACAAAAGTCATTTACCAGTTGGATGTTAGGCCTTGGTTCTGCCCAGTCACGTGGAAGGTGTGGGTGCCAGCGGTCTTCAGTTTCTTCCAACACGGTATGACTGGGGTGACCTGCCTTAGAAGAGAACAGTGGGCAACAGCCTGGCGTGAGCAATTAACACCTTGGTTGGTCACTCCCTTTCCTTCCTCCAGCATGGTCCTAGTTTCCCTCTCCTTGGGTCTGGTAGCTGAAACTCCAAAACCTATGATGGATCATAACTTTTCAATGGAAGCCTCTTAGAGGCGGTTTTAGCGCCATCAAAAGCAGCCTGACCACCGTTGCGCTTGTAGACCAAACACTGCTTCGCTACCTGGTTTCTACTAGCCATTTTACGTATTCCCCACCCTGGGGTGTTAGAACGGGTCGAGACACCTGCAGGCATTTTTCACGTTCCCGATATCTTGAAAATGCAACCTCTGTACAGCTAGGACGTACAATAGCTCCATAGTCCCTTATGGAATTACTGCTCATGTTTGTCTGGGAGGTTTCTTTGAAGCAGTTAAGCAGCTTGGGCTCCCAACAGGGGTTTGCCCTGCCAGAAAAGCCTTAGTCCCAACTAGGCTGCTAGCGGTGTTTTTACACTTGAGGCTTTCAAAGCTAGACCACCTGCTGAGCCAGGTGTACTGTCTCAGCTTGAAGGAGGCTTGCGGCGAAGCTGCAGGAGAAATGTAGTATTTAATGGGTGCCATTTAAAATGAATAGTCTTTTAGGTAATGCCCAAGCGAGCGAAGAACCCAGAGCTGTGGCTCTCCATTCTAGCTCATACAAGAGACCCCCCCCCTCTCCGTAATATCTATATGCTCTTATATGACTTATTGACAGGAGTTGTCTTCATGAGCTGGCCCCTTAAAAGAGCATGGGGTGTCGTGGTAGTAATCCGTACCAGAAGGCAGCCCTCCACAGTGGCGATGAGGAATCTCCACCATTTTGACCTTACCCTTTTACTTGCAGCTTACTATTTTGAATGAAATATTATTATTTGTAGGCCCGGTCTGCACAATGCCGTACATACACGGCAGTCACAACTGCAATGTTTAAAAATAAATTATTAGAATAAATCACATTTATCTTCCTGTATGACAAGCTTGTTATCGAATTAATGCTTTATTATTATTATTTGTTCCTTCTGTAGATTTCCTCACATCCCATTAACCTCTAATGGAGCATATTCAGGGAGCATGGATGAAGATCAGCAATGGGTTTGGCCTTAAGGACTCCGTATTTGATGGACCTAGCTGTATGTCACCGACCATTATGCAGCCGTTCGGGTATCAGCGGCGGTCATCGGATGATGGAAAGCTTGGTGACCCCTCCAAGGCGAGCAGTACTATCCGAGTCTACCTACCTAATAAGCAGAGAACTGTTGTAAGTACAGAGTTATTGTGGGATGGTGGTGGTTGTTGTTGTTTTTTTTTTTGTTTGTTTGTTTTTTTCTTTTCAATATACCGGTACTTCTATTTCTTAAAAAAAAAAAAAAAAAAAAAAAGAGTTGTCTTATAGAGGGAACACCTACCCAAATGCACTGTGGGCACATGGACCTCAGAGGGGGGATTGCCATGTGTGGAGCGGCCATTGGTCTACTGACCGGAATTCCGCAGTTTCATAGGTATATAGGATTCTGTCGAATTCGGGCCTGGAAACCCGCCACCGCTCCATATACAGGCTGTAAAACACAGACGTCTGAATCTGACCTCAGGGAGGTCGGCTACATGGAAAAATCTCTGATTCGTTATGGCTTCCCAGGCAAAACCTACTGTTTTCAGGAGACAACTGATTTAAAGGCAATCTTGTCAGCGGGTTTATGCTATGTAAATTAAGATTTAGGGACATAGACCCTGATTCCAGCCATTTTATCATTTAGTCTACTGGGTGCAGCAGTCATGATAGAATCACCGCTTTCTCAGCTACAGATGTAGCAGAGCTCTGAATGCTGAACTCTGTACAGCCCCGCCCACATCACCGATTGGCTGCTGTGTACACTGTAAATTGACAAAGCTACTAATCAGTGATGGGGACATGGTTGGACTAGGAGGCACCTGACACCTAGTCCTGTAGTGATAATCTCCTGCTGATAAAACATTAATTGTATTGAAACAGGAACACAAAGCCCAGTAAGTGACACATGGCTGAAATCAGGGTCTCAGCCCCCACATCATACTGCTCTCAGATCACATAGCACATACCTGTTGATTCCCTTTAAGATCCTTATCTGTGGATTGATAAATATATTTTTTACTATAGCAGTTTTTCCAGGACATGTAAATAAGACCTAAAGACCTGTAAGAACACAGTCTTAAACTTTTTTTTTTTTTTTAAATATCTACTTGTCTTGACTTGTAGGCAAAATAACAGGTGGTTGCTGCTGTGGCCACAAGGTCACCAAAACAGATACTCATTTGTCGATTTGGAAAGTTTAGCGGCCTTAAAGGGAAACTCCAGTGAAATCCAGACGCTTCCCACGTGAATTCCATCACTTTTTTTTTTCTTCTGACTCTCTTCATAGTCCTGTTGAATTTGTCTGTAACTTTTCCAACGCGGCAGTGTACACCTTCACCTGGCGACAACCGATCTCTATCATTGTGTGGTCAGCAGCCGACATAAGGCCGGTATCGAGCGTCCATGTAACGTGGACTGCGCTCACATTGCAGTATCCAAGCCGGCGGCAGTCAGGCGGGTTATTGGGATGCAGGAACAGTCCGTGTTTCGTGGATGTTTGATACCAAAGAGTTTAAATATGAATGTTCTCTGATCACATCCAAAGAGAAAATGTTCCTGGTTCTGATTTATGGCATATAATCGAGGAAAGGTTTTGACGCAAATGATGAATTAGACTAAGGCTGGGATCAGACGAGCTGATGAAAATTCATCAAATTTTTCATCCGTGTTGTCACTCACCTGTGTGTCCATATTATACATCCGTGTAATATCGGTATTTTAACAAATTTTTAAAAATGCACGTCGTCGATGTATCTGTAAAGATTGGATGCAATATGGATGTGTCCTGTATGGGATACGACTTTATTTTTTTTGCTCACCCATCAACTTCAATAGGCTCTCTCATCCGATATATGGAAAAGAATGGTGCATGCTGGGATTTTAGTTTATTTTTTTTCTTTCTTTACATGAATACAGTGTAGAAAAACAAAAAAAAAAAACTATCCCTATTGAATCACATCGATCAACATGTTCTCCCATCTTTACTCATCAGTATAACACTCTTGTCTGAACGAGCTCTGGTGATAAGGAAATCTGTGCCCACAATTACAAAGAATTCTGTGCCCACAATGACAAAGAGGGAAAAAAAAAGTTCAACATCAAGTAAACAAAAACAAAAAAAATGCCCAAATTAAATGAGGTGTAAATATTAAGTGTCTTAGAACAATTTTTGCTCCAGAAAAAAGGCACCAGAGCAGTGAAGAATTGTCCCCTTAGACTTTACATTGCTTCTAGGCTAGAATGTCTTCCTGGTACGGTGCTCCGTCATTGCTTCTAGGCTAGAATGTCTTCCTGGTACGGTGCTCCGTCATTGCTTCTAGGCTAGAATGTCTTCCTGGTACGGTGCTCCGTCATTGCTTCTAGGCTAGAATGTCTTCCTGGTACGGTGCTCCGTCATTGCTTCTAGGCTAGAATGTCTTCCTGATACGGTGCTCCGTCATTGCTTCTAGGCTAGAATGTCTTCCTGGTACAGTGCTCCGTCATTGCTTCTAGGCTAGAATGTCTTCCTGGTATGGTGCTCCGTCATTGCTTCTAGGCTAGAATGTCTTCCTGGTACGGTGCTCCGTCATTGCTTCTAGGCTAGAATGTCTTCCTGGTACGGTGCTCCGTCATTGCTTCTAGGCTAGAATGTCTTCCTGGTATGGTGCCCCATCATTGCTTCTAGGCTAGAATGTCTTCCTGGTACGGTGCCCCATCATTGCTTCTAGGCTAGAATGTCTTCCTGGTATGGTGCCCCATCATTGCTTCTAGGCTAGAATGTCTTCCTGGTACGGTGCTCCGTCATTGCTTCTAGGCTAGAATGTCTTCCTGGTACGGTGCTCCGTCATTGCTTCTAGGCTAGAAGGTCTTCCTGGTATGGTGCTCCGTGGCACATAAAGTGCCTGCGGAGGTTTGAGACTAGGTACATAGCTCGCCACTCATTCTTCTGGGTGTCATGTAAGGAAAGGCATCCACTTGGAAAATTTCCACTAAACTATTTTGCATAAGAATAATTGAGGCCAAATTCTGAATTCTTTAAATTCCTCCCTGACAGGAGATCTGAAATTGCTGTAAAAATCTGAAGAAATATTTGGGAGAGGTGATTGTGACAGTCTTCTGTACGCACGCTCCGCCCGCGGTGGATTACTGGCTTTGTGGCGCTGGCGCACGTGTCATGCATGATCCCTATATTTGGATGTGAAGTAGTGATCACGGTGATGGCTAATCCACCCGACTTACCTGTCGCTCCGCATTGCTGTGCGCATTCTGGCCATACATAAGTTAAATGATGATATATTGTTTTATTGAAGCTACGGTATGATGACGGGAAAAGGAATTTCGACCCTGCGTTAATTTGACGGTTTATATGATAAAGTAGCGGCAGGAATGCAGATGTGGTCACACCCGTCTCGTGTGCTAATCTTCTTTTTTTTTTTTGTTTCCACATCTTCTGTACTTTGCATTAAAAGCTGCACATTTTTTCACGTTTAGAGAGATATTCCCATCTCGAAAGATCCTATCCCAATATGTAGTAGGTGTAATAATATTAGCACATTCCTCCAATTAAAAATGTAGTATAGTTTTTCTGATTTGCTGTCTCTTTTGTCATGTGCAGGCATTGCAGGACTTTAGGTATCCATGGTTACGACCACTGGTATGGTGACAGCTAGTTGCTAGTGATCGTAGTGGAGGATTTTTAAGAGGTCAATTTGCAGAGTTGATTATTTTTGCAATTTTAGGCATTCAAAAAAGTTGTTTTTTATTTTTTAACGTCGCGGTTCACACTGTGGATGTTGGGAACCGATCCGCTCTTCACTTTTTTTTTTTTTATAATTTTTTCACTTTGCACATTCCCTACATACCAGCCACGTTCTTAACCGGTGGTCTGTGCAGTATGTGAAATCTGTATCATCCGAGGTCCCTACGTGTGTCAGGCCCTCCTCTCTCCGATCTTTCTTTGGATCTTGACCAAAAATGAGCAATGACAGAAAGATGGAGAATGCCGCTGTCAATGGCCTGCAGTGTGCTCCACGCAAAGCCGCTCGCTGACTTTCCAGAGATGTCGTCCAAGATAAATATTAGTGAAAGCAGAACTTGGATCCAAGTAAGAAAAATCCACGTCTACATAACTCGCATCTAACGGCATTAAGAATAACAAACACACGACTGATCTCCTGGCAGAACATGGCCGCCACCAATAATGTATGCTCATGCTCCACACAAAACTGAAGCATTTCTCTAATTTGGCAAAAAGTGATTTATTTTTTTTTTTCTTTACTGTCCAGATCGAGTGAAAAAAAAAAATTATATATGTATATTATTTTATTTATTTCCCAGGGGTGGGTGACCTTTCAGGCTGTGTGTTCAACTATAAAAAAAAAAGCATACATACGCATACATACGCATCCTATCATTTAGAATGCATACTGCGATTTTTGTGCACATGATGTAGTTTTTTTTTTCCCGCGAAAAAAAGCACATCACGGTAAAAAACGCAGCATGTTCATTAATTTTGCGGGGTTTTTTTTGCGTTTTTCCCACTATATAATGCATTGGGAAAGCTCCGGAAAAAAACGCGAGAAAAACGCATGCGGATTTCTTGCAGAAAATCCTGACGTGTGCACATAACCTCAATATCAGAAAGAGACTTGTTGATTGCGGATGTGTTGGATGTGTGGAGTCAAGAAAAAGCAGCCGAGTGCTCGGCCTATATGGAAAAACTTCCAGGATTGTTTTTAAAAATTTATTTAAAAAAAAAAAAAAAAAAAGCGCCCTCTTGTTCATTGAGTATCGCTGTGTTTTGGCCCCTGATGGTGGATTCCCGCCGTGCGCAGGGTAACGCTGTCCCGCTTTCTTCTTGCAGGTGAATGTACGGAGCGGCATGAGTTTACACGACTGTCTGATGAAGGCGTTGAAGGTGCGCGGCCTCCAGCCCGAGTGTTGTGCCGTTTTCCGTCTTCTGTTAGATCCTAGAGGGTAAGAAGCTGATTAGTCCAGGATTGTACAGGATTGTTTTTTCTTCCTATGTAGAAGCTCTTTACCTTTTTTCCATTTTATGCTATGCACTGGAGAGTCTTTGATGTTTTCACTTTTTAATAATCCTGAATTAGAACCGCACAGGATTATCGCTTATATTGGCTTAGACTTTAAATCCTCTAACTTTGACAGCGGTAATGAAGCCTCGATATGCGTTGGCTCAGCCCTCGCTGCTTTACCTATGGTTACATTCACACTTCATCCTAGCGGAGCAGTGACAGCTAGGACTACGCTTCTGAGTATATTTCTTTGTGACGACACATAATGATGGGTGTAGTAGTAGCTTTATTGCAGGTTGCATGCCGAGCGTATAATTGATCGTCCGTTAGCCGTCTCCTGTACACTGGAGCACTCCTGTGCCGTCTAAAAGAAATCACCGACATCTTTGCTTTATTTATTTTCATTTTTTCTATTTAATGGAGGTTGATTATTTTTTTATTATATGATCCCTCATCACCAAAAACATATAATGTAGTTTTCCTATGCACATCTATTTTTACAGTGTGTGACCGTTGGGAATCCGACTGCTGAGACCCAAATCGATCACAAACACTGATATTCCTACGTCCCCCGTAAGATCGATGCTCTGCTGAGCATGCGTGACCACTGAGCCACATACTGGTCACAGGGGTCCAGTTTGCAGTTTGAGATTTCTCTTTTCTGGGAGTGTCTCGCTCTGTAATACAGGCTGGATGTGAGCTCTGTGTGTATCCATGATACTTCTGTTGTGCCTTGCTTTTATCTACGAGAACAGCGAAAGAACAGCACTTATTTATTCTCATGTGTTTTCCTACTTGTCTGTAAAGGTTTTCTCTGCCCTCCATAAAACCTTAGATACTTTCCCCCTCTCTCAAGTGCAGCTCGGAGTAAAATCACCCATCCCTGCTTCTATCTCTCAATGCCCATTTAAGCAGGCATATAATAAACTAGCTTTTCCAGTGATCAGCCTGTCTGAACAGATCGGTACTCACCCACCCAACGAAAGAGCAAATTGGCAGCAGATCACTTTGTGTAAGCAGAATGTGCCGCCGAGAACGCTCTATCACTCCAGTCCCAATATTAGCGATCGCCCTGTGCTCATAGAAGTGTGGTCGCCCTGTCTGAATTGGATGTAGATCGGCGGTCGTTTTAGTGGCTGTGTATGGCGGGTCTAAATGAGACGGAACCCTGAGAGAAGGGAGGGAGAGAGCAGGGTTCTGACGGGTCTGTGTAATGTAAATTGTGCAGCCACGTGAGAGGTTTCTGCTAGTTGTAAGTGGAGCGGAGTATCTGGAGGGAGCTGCATTATTCCCTCCCAGCAGCCGCTCGCTCGGCCTGGCTGCAGTTGCTGGGACGTTTCCCAGTGCAAGTTTTGTTATGGTTGAGGTAATCAGATACTGAGTTTCTGTAGGTGGGGACAAGTCACGAAACTTATTCCTGTGGGATCCGTGAGCCGGAGTGTTTGTCAGCCAACAGGTACAATGACTTTGTATCTCGTCCGTTCCAGGATATTTCATTGAAATTCACAAATAGGACCTGAGGTGTGTACCCGGCCAGGACGGCGGTGCGTGAGCCCAGAAATCTACTACTGTGCCTCGGGACACACTTTGAATCTATTTATGGCTTCATACGACGGCATTAATAAAGAAAACTTTTTTTTTTTGTTTCTTATGTTAGACCGATGACGAGCTGTAGGAAAGTGTACCGGGAAAATGGAGCGCTGGGTGCAGAGTACAGGGTGGTCCAATGATCACTGGTAAAAAAAAATAAATGATCATTTTTTCCCACACACAGGCCGTGATTCCTCAAGTGTTCTTTTTTTTTTTTTTTAACAGATTTCTGGCTTTAACCCCTTTTACGACCTTGGGATTTTCCGTTTTTGCGTTTCCGTTTTTTTGCTCCCCTTCTTCCCAGAGCCATAACTTTTTTATTTTTATTTTCCATCAATATGGCCATGTAAGGGCTTGTTTTTTGTTGCAGGATGAGTTGTACTTTTGAACGACACCATTGGTTTTATCATATTGGGAACTGGAAAACAGGAAACAAAATAAAATGCGGTGAAATTGCAAAAAATAAGTGCAATTCCGTAATTGTTTTTGGATTTTTTTTTTTTTTTTTTTTCAACATGTTCACTAAATGCTAAAACTGACCCCCCAATATGATTCTCCATGTCATTATGAGTTTGCAGATGGCAAACATGTCTAGGATCTTTTTTTTTTATTTAAATGGTGAAAGAAAATTCCAAAGTTTTTGTAAAGAAGAAGAAAAAAAAAAAAAAGGCTCCCTTTTCCGAGACCCGTAGCGTCTCCATTTTTCGTGATCTGGGGGCTGGGTGAGGGCTTATTTTTTTTGCGTGCTGATCTGAAGTTTTTATTAATACCATTTTAGGTTAGATACAATGTTTTAATTGATCGCCCGTTATTGCAGTTTTGCGACTACCAGGGAAATAAAAACTAGTTGTGGCGTTTTTAGTTTTTTCTCTCGTTATGCTGTTTACTGATCATTAATTATTTTTAGACCTTGATAGATCAGGCGTTTCTGAATGCAGTGATACCAAATGTGTGGGTTTTTTTTTGGGGCAAAAGGGGGGTGATTTGAACATCTGTGTGTGTGATATATATAACACACACACACACACACACACACACACACACACACACACACACACACACACACACGTGTTCAAATCACCCCCCTTTTGCCCAAAAAACCCCCACACATTTGGTATCGCTGCATTCAGAAACGCCTGATCTATCAAGGTCTAAAAATAATTAATAATATTTGCGTATATTAATTTTTTATTTTAACTTTTTACTGGCTTCAATAGTTTCCTTAGGAGACTTCAGACTGTGATCATCCGAACACTTGTGCTACACATGGCATTGTTTCAGCCCTGCTATGATATATCTAAAAGCATTAACTGCTATGTATGCCGGCCGCAGGGCGGTCCTCATAGCGGATCGGCAGTGACATCCACAGGGGTCTCCGGTAGACTTCGGACTGTCATACCAACCCATTGGCGACCTGTAACCACATGACTCTGGCTCCGATGGGCGGGATTAGTGACGTGCTTCCGGTAGGTGCGAGTTAAATGCTGCTGCCAGAGATTGACAGTGGTGTTTAACTAGTTAAGTGTCGTAAATGTCTCCAAACCCTGTGGTGGCAGCTGAGAGATGGAGCAAATTCAATAAGGTGTAGACCCCTGCACCTGTGCATGAATTTGACGCAGCTGACTTGACCGGCGTCTTCATCAAGACTGGTATGCAAAATGTCAGTCTTGATAAATCTGGTATACGGTGGCAACCCAAAAAAAATTATGTAAGCTGGGACCTTCCCTGTGAGACTGGGGGTAGAGGAGAATCAGCCAAGACCCCAGAAGGATTGGGTTGAGAAGCAATCGGAGGCTTGGAGGGGTTAGTGAATGCGGTCTTGACCATGGGAGGCTTGGCGAAAACAGGTGGCAAGTGGCTTTGACTGTGGAAGGCTTTTGGTGGTTGGAAGCAAGAGATCTTGACCGCGAGAGGCTTTGGTGGGGATGATGCAACTGCCCTGGACTTTGGCGGGTTGGTTGGCTGAATTCTCTGTATGGTTGGGTAAGGCTTAAACTGGCCATAGAGGTTGGTTGTTGGCTGATTGATGCTTTGGATGATCGATTGTTTCTTTCATACACAGGAGCTCTTATTCAGCCAAGTGCTCTTGTGTTTTGTATGAGAGACGCTAGTTGACATGTTGGCTGCAGTGCTGTGGAGTCGGTAAGCCAAACCTCCGACTCCTGGTTGTCCGACACCTTCTCTCGGGGAGAACAATGCGATCGGAGGTCAGAAATGGGACGTGCCTCCCTCGACATCTCTCCTGACCATCAGTCAGCCGGTGTCCACATACTTGTTAGACCATTTGCCGAACTCGTTGACATCTTCTAAAACCACAACGTGGAGATAAAGAAAATCCTTCACCGCTTGTCCTATGTTTGCTTCTGCTCCATAGCTCTCTTCCTTTTGCGTTCTCATTTGTAGCATTTTTCCTTCCTTTGTGTCATGTTTTAATGCATTGTACGTTCCATCAGAAAGCAGCGGCTGGACTGGAGCACCGATGCCATGTCATTAATAGGGGCAGAGCTGCAAGTGGATTTCTTGGATCATGTCCCACTCACAACCCATAATTTTGTAAGTTTCATGATGTCCTTATTTGTATCCTGTTCTTATCTTTTCATCTGTGACTTGTTTTTTTTTTTTTTTTGCATTAACCATCAGTTTATTATATATATTTCTTATATTCCTGTTCGGTTGTTGCATTTCCTATAATTTGTGTTCTCCTCTAAAAATTCTGCACAGTTCTCAAAAGGCTGACAAATAGCAAGTAGGCAGAAGCTAATATTGAAGAAGCACTCATCCTCCTCATCCTCCCATCACAAGTTGATATATTGCAGTCATCATATTACATAGCGCTGTGTACTTGCAATTGCTCATTTTGCCTTTCTACCCAGCAAATTTTTCTCTTTTCCATTAGGTCTGTGATATCACCTGGTTACTAACTGACTAGCTGAACCCTTCTAAGCTCTAAGTAGAAACAGGAGGTCAAGTTTCTCTGTATGACTCATGAGTCATCACTGCAAAAGTCTATGGCAGGGGGAGGATGGAGAAGCTGGGTCAGGAGTTGGAGGGGAATGATAAATGCAGAGACAAGAGACTTCCTGTTTCTGCATAGAGCAGAGAAAAGAGAACAGTTATCTGGGTAGAAAGGCAAAATGAGCAATTGTAAGTACACAGTGCTGTATAATATGACTGTAATATAGTAAGAAGGAAAAAAACTTTGATGGGAGAAGAAGTGCTTCGTTAAGGAGCCCATATACCTTACACAGTGTTTGGCGAACAATACTGCTCCAGAACATGCAATCTTGTCCAATCCTACATGTGATTTCTATGGGGACAGGGGAGTAAGCTGCTGCAAGATACCTCTGTCTGGAAAAAAGTGATGTTTCTTCTCTGCGTTCTTTGGCTTCCATTGTCAGGGGGGAGAGTCAGGTGGCCCATTCAGTCACTACTGACCTTGGCTCTAGATTTTAGTCCGAAATTATCCCTGAAGACCTACAAGGTTCTTTCCTTGCCCTGACTCGTGGCACACAACTGGTGACCTGAAAAGTCACTAATGGGGAGTTTTCTAAGGTGAAAAGTCACATATCTGTCATCACCCCCTGGACATCGTCAGTCACTTCTCCTCTTGTCCTCCGGCACCCAACACGTTCAAATGGTGATATTAATAGATGAGTATCCATCGGGGTGCACAACCTGCAGGCCCCGGAGTCGCATGCCATCCTTCGAGCCCTTCTGTGGGGCCCCTACTATATGGTCACTGACTTGTCTGTCTGCACGTAGCGCTGGAGAAGTGACGGGAACGTATGAATGAATGGTGGCGGGTTTCTTAACAGATGTTGCACCATTTGGCTCTTACAGGCTTTTTGTTCCACCTGCGCACTGTAGCTTTGATGTGGTCATAAATGAGCAGAGAGGAGCTCAGAAAATGACAGATAAGATTTACATTACAGGAGGACAATATCGCATTGAACGGGCCGCACTGCGGTATATGAGGTCTTTTGTGTTCCAGACCGGTTCATTTTTGTCCCAACGCATTTCGGCACCAGAATGGTTCTTTATTAGTGATGAGCGAGTGTACTCGTTGCTCGGATGTCCTCCGAGTATTTTTTTGTGCTCGGAGATTGTTTTCATCGCGGCAGCTGAATGATTTACAGCTACTAGCCAGGCTGAGTACATGTGGGGGTTGCCTGGTTGCTAGGGAACCCCCACATGTACTCAGCCTGGCTAGTAGCTGTAAATCATTCAGCAGAGGCGATGAAAACTAAATCTCCGAGCACTAACAAATACTCGGAGGACACCCGAGCATGCTCTGGAAAACCCGAGCAACGAGTATACTCGCTCATCACTATAAGATTTATAATTTTTCCCTGTAAGACCAACAGAACATGCTCGCTGACGGATTCTCAGGTAACTCATTCTTCCGCTAACCGTAGACACTGCAGCACAGAGGCTATAGGAGACAAACTGTGCCGCCGACAAAATGACTTGTCTGTATATGTATTATAGTCCGTCAATCACACACTAATCTGCACTGTTGTGCTGTTGCACATTACCTGTATTGTTTAATTCAATGTCCTATGGCTCTCTCCCCGTTTCTGTTACTAATCTGTGCGCTGGGACGTCCTCTCACTATCCAGATTCGCCATAAATGGCTGCTGCATTCCCTGCCTCTGCTTTTATACAGGCTCTCTTGCTTATTTTTGTTTATGCCATGTGATGTAATGACTGCAATGAGGAAGACCGCCCGGCTGCACCTGAGATTCTATGTTTTTATTTTTTTTCTCTGTTATTTCCGTGAAACAAATTTCTAAAAACTCTACTTGCATCGTCTCAAATTAATTTGGTAAAGGCTTTAGCTGACCTTGTGTTTTTTTTTTTTTTTTGTTTTTTTTTTGTTCAGGTACGAAAGACCTTCTTGAAGTTGGCCTTCTGTGACATCTGCCAGAAATTTCTTCTGAACGGTTTCCGGTGTCAGACGTGTGGGTACAAGTTTCACGAGCACTGCAGCACCAAGGTCCCGACCATGTGCGTGGACTGGAGCAACATCCGGCAGTTACTGTGAGTGAGCGGTGCCCCGGGTGCGCTCCTTCTAGTATCGTCTTCCCGATGGCGCGGCTCGGAAACTCTCCGTCCTCCTGATGGGATGAGTAGACATTCCGGTACTTGGGAAACATCTGGATGAACCAGTTTATTCTATTTTTAAACAAAGTTATTATTGTAAAATGAAATGACAGCGGGATGAGCAAAAGGGCATAAACACGGCCGCCGTCCAACTCATTACCGGAGGCTTTCATCATGCTGGGATAGAAAGGAGGCCGAGGGGAACAGCGCCAGCGCGGCTCGTATCGCGAATGTAAATAATTAGCTCATTAATTTCTATCACATGTTCACCACTCCATCAGACTTTGTGGATTCTGTCATCATCAGCTGTTTATCTTTTTATTTAACCCCATCTACTTAAAGACCACCCAGACCTCCGTGTAAATCATGTCAACTCAAAAGCCCTCTCCACCATAAAAAAATAATAAAAACTCCTGTAAATATATGCTCTGCAGTTTTCTGCTTCTCAGCAAGTATGAAAGTCTTGACTTTAGTCCTGGCATAAGTCTGTCAAGTTTTTTTTTTTTTTTTCTACTTCCCCACTGTGTCACTTACTAGGCTGCTTGCTGTGGTTTTGATTAAAAAAAAAAATCACTCCAAACCTACCGGTTCTCTGAATGCTGAGCTCTGTATAAACCCCGCCCACACCACTGATTGGAGCCTTGTACACTGTGCGTAAGCAGAAAGCTGCCAATCAGTGGTGGGGGCGGGGTTACACAGAACAGAAGGACTACATGGCACGTGACACCTAGTCCTCTATTAATGATCTCCTGCTGATAGCAGTTTATCAAAACTACAGAAGGCAGCCCAATAAGTTACGCATTACTGGAATAGGGATTCACGTCATTATGCTGCTTTCAGATTAGGTGGGGAAAACCTGGTGAAATAATCCCTGTAAATAAAGTCCTGTAGAGGAGCTTTAGAATCTGCGCTGTAATGTATGGGATGAGTAAAGGTAGACTATTTTTTTTTTTTTTTTTTTTTTTTTTATTTTATTAAAACTACCAAAATGATATCAACCAGAGAGATGTGTATCTATTATTTTTCACCGTATGGTGTTTTTTTTTTTTTTTTTTTCTGCATTTTAATTTTTCATTAACTTGAAACGCATAGGGGTGGTAATATTCTCTCTCATGCTATGGCGCTGTGTTTTATCTCTTAGCAGATTGTTTCCTAACCCAAATAATCTAGATGGCAGCACGCCTTCATTACCATCGATGCGACGGATGCGAGAATCAGTCCGTGGCCCCTCAAGGTACATTAGTTGTTAGCAAGCACGGCGATTTTAGCTCTATTTTGGCTTTGGGCATCCATAATTCTTCTCTACATAGAATAATGCTATTTATATTGCATTATGGCACATTGATAACCTACTCCTATTCACAAAGTCACGGGCCCCATTCATTACTGTTTTGTGCATTTTTTTCATTATTTTCGCCAATTTTTTTTTTGTCTATTACGTGTCCACCAGTTTTTTGTTTTACTTTTCCAAATGTTTTTGCCTTTTGCCACAAATGTACCACAGTCCCTCTCCGGAGTGATTTCTTCTGCTCCAGTTAATTTTTGCATTTACAAAGTCACAAAAACTGCAACTAAAAGACAATTTTTGACTTTGCACAAAACATGTGAGCATAGCCCGATTCTCCTGCCATCAGGGCCAGGTTTTTAGCCTCCGTTACTTCCTGACAGTCGCGTTGGCTCACTTTTGAGTTTTCTTCCCTGGTCCGAGAACCTAGAGGGTCTTCTCTTCCCTCAGTGAGCCAACTCCTTCGTCCGTCTTCTGGGGAATAAAAAAAGAAAAATGCGGTTTAGCTTTCCTTAAGAAAAAAAAACAACTCTCTAGCGCCTTCGTAGGTATGCAGATTGCTGGAATCCATCCTTGTGGTCATTCTCCGTGTCCTTTTCTTTTCATCCAGCTCCCAGCACAGATATTCTACGCCTCACGCCTTCAACTTCACAACACCCAGTCCATCGTCAGAGTGCTCCCTTTCTCAGAGACAAAGGTCCACGTCCACCCCCAACGTCCACATGGTCAGCACCACGATGCCCGTGGACAGCAGAATGATAGAGGTAATACTTTTTCTCCCATTTCTTACGTGGCATTCATAAATGGAGTCCGCTACAAGTTGGTCCTGCAGAAAGTAGCAATAATATAAATATTAATATCAAAACATGGCTGTTTTGCTCCATAAAAAGCATTACTTTTAAAGGTGCAGTACGGTCTAAGAAGAAAAAGAATGGTGGCAGCGTGCTGTGCGCACACTGTCGTGATTCCCCGTGCTTGTATGTGTTTGCATACTTGTGGTCCTGTGCCGACTAGACTCGTTCTGTTCTATTGACAGAAGGCGCGTCAGACTAGTTGGCATGTGACTGTACACACTGGGAATCATGACAATGGGCATATTGTTCACTGGCATGATTTGGCAGTCACATGGAGACTGCAGACTTTTCTCTTTTAGACTGGACAACCCCTTTTATAGCCGCCTTGTATGACAACTCCTCCATATCGGAGTCAATGGGCATGCAGCACAGTTTCTTGGAGAAACTATGACTGTCCGACCTCTGTTCCTCCCTCTATACATATGCACGTTCTGAATGGGGGAGTACGTGTCTGCCAGACATATCCGACAGTGGATTATTTTCCGTGAGAATATAGAATTGGGCATGTTGAAAGATCCAAAAGACAGTAGCTGGTTCGCTGGTGCTGCCAAAATTATTGGATTCCGCCAACCTTAGTCTATGGGGTATCTTACACTAAAATCCGACTTTTACTTCTTATTCTTATCTTGTGTAGCGCCGTCTGTTTTTCTTATTTTCATCTTTCATTTCTTCTGACTAGAATAACTGGCTCAATACTTCTCCAAGGTCCAGATCCAGACGTTTTTGTTTGTGGGGCAGAGTAGGTATTTGTGGCTTTGGTTCTTGTAGTGTCGCTCAAGATTGAACTTCTGAAACTTTCTGGTCTTGGTTAATAGCTTGTTTATGTCAGTTCTAATCATGGCCGTGTCTGAACGTTTTTCCAAATGGAGACTTTTTTATTTTTGGCACCGGAGAAGCCAACCTAACAGAGTAATGTCTGTGTCCAACCTGTTGTAATATCACATTTGGACTGACCCGTTTTTCGGTTCTCCACCCGTCAAAGCTCTCTGGTCTTGTTTTGCATGGTGTACTGTTCTAAACACATTCTGTAATATGGCTGGAGAGATGGACGAGGAGGATAAACGTGACCGAGCCTTCTACTACTACTACAGCATGCAGCGTGTGCAACATCTAACCTGAGCTGTTTAACAAAAAGGGGTTTAAAGAACATGTGGCGCCCGTCAAAAAAAAACTAGTTTAAAGAACATGGCCCGTCAAAAAAGGAGTTTAAAGAACATGTGGCATTTGTCAAAAAAAGGAGTTTAAAGAACATGTGGCGCCCGTCAAATAAAAAAAGGAGTTTAAAGAACATGTGGCGCATGTCAGTATTTTTTTTTTTTTTTTTGTACCTGTACCCATCAGAATTTACATAATTGCAAGTTTGCTATCATAAAGTTTAGGCTAACCTCTTGGAAGGACGTTACATAATCCAGTAAAGTGAAAGAAATGTCAAAGTAACATTGCGAGCTGGTTCATTTTGAAGCTTTGATATTTTTAGAAAAAAGTTTTGTAGGGTTTTTTTTTATGTATATATATTTATTTTTTTACATTTTTCTAAATTAACGTTTGTTTAAAACTGCAGAATTGTAAATGATTTTGAGTCATTAGCGTTCGTGCGTTCTTCATTTCTACAAGTGCCAGCGTGACGTTGCATGCCGTTCTTGTTGCCGGCTAACCGACCTCCTCCATTTGCTGTCCTCCTGGGGACTTGTATTGATAACTCTGTGCTTTGTGTTGCAGGACGCTGTAAGGACACATAGTGAATCAGGTAAGGGAATCCTTGCCTAGTTATGATTGTGGATTATTTTATTTTTTTTTCCTGTCCTGCGCTAATCTTTTTCCTTTTCATTGTCAGGGAGCCCAAATAACATGAGTCCGACAGGATGGTCCCAGTCCAAAACTCCAGCTCCGACGCATAGAGAGAAATCTGCGGTGTCCAGCAGCCAGGAGAAAAATAAAATAGTGAGTGTTTTTGGGAGGCTTTGGACATGTTTGTAGAATAACATAAGTGTCCTTGTAGCTGCCATGAGGACCCAGGTGTGAACTGGATAGTAAAGATGTCACTGTTGCGGGAGGGTCACTGTTGCCGGAGGGTCACTGTTGCCGGAGGGTCACTGTTGCCGGAGGGTCACTGTTGCCGGAGGGTCACTGTTGCCGGAGGGTCACTGTTGCCGGAGGGTCACTGTTGCCGGAGGGTCACTGTTGCCGGAGGGTCACTGTTGCCGGAGGGTCACTGTTGCCGGAGGGTCACTGTTGCCGGAGGGTCACTGTTGCCGGAGGGTCACTGTTGCCGGAGGGTCACTGTTGCCGGAGGGTCACTGTTGCCGGAGGGTCACTGTTGCCGGAGGGTCACTGTTGCCGGAGGGTCACTGTTGCCGGAGGGTCACTGTTGCCGGAGGGTCACTGTTGCCGGAGGGTCACTGTTGCCGGAGGGTCACTGTTGCCGGAGGGTCACTGTTGCCGGAGGGTCACTGTTGCCGGAGGGTCACTGTTGCCGGAGGGTCACTGTTGCCGGAGGGTCACTGTTGCCGGAGGGTCACTGTTGCCGGAGGGTCACTGTTGCCGGAGGGTCACTGTTGCCGGAGGGTCACTGTTGCCGGAGGGTCACTGTTGCCGGAGGGTCACTGTTGCCGGAGGGTCACTGTTGCCGGAGGGTCACTGTTGCCGGAGGGTCACTGTTGCCGGAGGGTCACTGTTGCCGGAGGGTCACTGTTGCAGGCGGCACCAGTAATCGAGTCTACCAGTTTATGGAGGTGATCAGATAGAGTTGCCAAAGTCACATATGTAATATTGTTTGTTTTTACAGCGCTCTCGTGGGCAAAGAGATTCCAGTTACTACTGGGAAATAGAGGCAAGCGAGGTAATGCTGTCCTCCAGAATAGGATCAGGATCGTTTGGGACTGTATACAAAGGCAAATGGCACGGTAAGCATTGAATGGGTTCTGTGGGGTGGGGAATCTAATTTTTATTTTTAAAAAAAAATTTTTTTTTTCATTTGCCGCAAAATGGTGACACAAACACATTTTTTTTTTCCTTTTTAAAAAACGTATTTCCAATATTTTTTTTTCGCAACCTAAACTATAAAATAAAAGTATGTTATCATAAAATAGATATCTTTTCCCCCTAAGTTTAGTATTGTTGTAACTGTACTGACTTGAGAATTCAGAAGATATCCGGTTATTTTGCAAACATACCCACCCCTCAAAGAAAAAAAAACAAAAAAAAAAAAACACAATTGCGGAGAGGAAGAAAAAGGGAAAGAGGGGCTAAGGAGACCCTTTTGTTACTTTTGGGCTAAATTTGCAATACAAATAGAAAAAAGTATCATTAACCCTCCAGTTACCCAGATTACGATGAGTTTATTTATTTTTTTAAGAATTGTGAAGCTTTTTTTAATTTATTTATATTTCCAAAACACTATATAAAAATAGTACCGTGTATACTCGACTATAAGCCGACCCGAGTATAAGCCGACCCCCCCTAATTTTGCCACAAAAAAACTGGGAAAACTTAATGACCCGAGTATAAGCCTAGGGTGGACAATGCAGCAGCTACCAGTGAATGTCAAAAATAAAAATAGATACCAATAAAAGTAAAATTAATTGAGACATCAGTAGGTTAAGTGTTTTTGAATATCCATATTGAATCAGGAGCCCCATATAATGCTCCATACAGTTTGATGGGCCCCATAAGATGCTCCATATTAAAATATGCCCCATATAATTTTTCACAAATGCGAACTATGGCCCTCTGACCAGAGCGTCACTGCAGAGGACGGGGAAGATGCAGCAGAGGCGGTGGAACGCGGATAGGTGAATATCGCGCACTGCGTTATTCACCTGCTCCCGGCGCGGTCCCTGGTTCCCGGGCGCCGGAAGCTTCTTCCTGTAGTGAGCGGTCACATGGTACCGCTCATTACAGTAATAAATATGCGGCTCCACCCCTATGGGATTGGAGTGGGGTCCATATTCATTACTGTAATGAGCGGTACCATGTGACCGCTCACTACAGGAAGAAGCTGCTGGTGCCAGAGAACCAGGGACCGCGCCAGGAGTAGGTGAGTATGATTAGACAGCTCCGCACCCCCTCCCCTGCCGACCCCCTGGTATGACTCGAGTATAAGCCGAGAGGGGCAATTTCAGCCTAAAAAAAAATGGGCTGAAATTCTCGGCTATATAGTTCCTCCTAAGTTTAGCATTGTTGTAACTGTACTGACTTGAGAATTCAGAAGATACCCGGTCATTTTGCAAAAAACACACCCACCCCTTAAAAAACGAAACAAACAAAAAAAAAAAAAAAATTGCGGAGAGAAGGGGAGGAAGAAAAAGGGAAAGAGGGGCTAAGGAGACCCCTTTTGTTACCATTTTCTATTTGTATTGCGAATTTAGCCCAAAAGTATTGTTAACCCTCCAGTTACCCAGATTATGGTGAATTTATTTTTTTAAGAATTGTGAATCTTTTTTTTTTTTTTTTTTTTGATTTTGATTTCCAAAACACTGTATATAAAAATCTTGCAGTTTTCGCACTGACCAGATAGTCCAATATTAGTATTGTACTTCCTGTTATCAACAGAAGACTTTTCAGCAGTTTTATCATCACCACAGACAGGACTAAAATGACCACACCTGTATACATACCATAGGTTCTATCACAGCTCCCCTCCTCCTCCTCTTGACCTAAATTGGAGCATGAGCCGTAAAGATTTGTATACAGGTGGAAAGGGTTGGAGCCGGTCTATGTTCATGTGGCTGCTGAAAAGCACAGTGGGGCCGTTTCATCGAGAACAACTTGACGCACAATGCCAGTCTTACGGAAATAAAATTTGCTGAATTCATCAAGAAGCGCACATCACTTATGGTCTCGGCGCCTCTCTTCATGATGTGCGCTGCCCCAGAAATGCTACTCTGGTCAGTGAGTGGAGTAGCGTTTCTGTTGTAAGAAGCTGCTGCATTTTTGATGAATCTGATGGGCATCTTGCCAAGCTTTGCCCATTTTAGTGGAGCCCATTCAGAGGCTTTGGCCATCGGGGCATCCGTACAAAATTCCAATTTATAATCCATAAAACTTGGGCCCAGACCAAAACGCGTTGGAACAGCAAATAGATTTCTATACGTTACTTGTAGGGTTAAAGGAGTTGTCCACTACTTGGAAAATCCTTTGTAAATGATGTCATCCCCATTATAAAGTAATAATAATTAATAAAATATATACTCCACCCCCACACCAGCCACTTTTGAGCAACTTCTGCCCCGGGGTTCACATGACATTGACATGGGAGCCCTGCAGCCAATGAAGCAGCTGTTATTGGTCGTCTTCCGCTCGCAGAGGAAATTGACAGTGCGTGGAGAACCCCTTTAAATGCCAAATATTAAAGGGGTTTTGTGGTATCAGAAAGATCCTGTCCTTTGGCAATAGTTTCTTTGGAAGAAAACATTTTTTTTTTTTTTTATTACACACCCTCCCCAGGTCTTAAGCCGAATCTCTGCCGCCAGTGTCTGTCATTTGTATCGCTGAGGTCACGTCCGTAGCGGTGCAGCCAATCAGTGAGCACAGCAGCTTGTCCATCAACTCTAGCAGGGCCGCTGAGCTCAGGCCTGGGTTGCAGCGCTGCAGACAGTAAAGGGGGAGACTCTGCAATGGACATGGGGACAGTGAGTAAGGCACTACGTCAGGCACTTGTGTACGGTCAAAGCTTTTTACATTGCCCCCGGTTCTTATTGTGCCACTCGTACAGGTGGCAGAAGAGCATGACTGCAAAGTGATCCGGAGGTGAATTAATGTGCGCTGACTGCAGCGTGACGGCCGTCCACATTCACGTGCAATCACGGCGGTGTGTATTGTCAGAGCACCAATAACTTACAGGTGGAGAAGTCATGAGAGTCCGAACTCATCATCCCAGATCAACTGTTCATTGTAACGGATGTCATCAGCGCGGCGCAGACACCGGCTGCTCTGTGCTTCCCACCCGCAGACGACTAACAGATGTTACAAGTCAATAGTCGGCCAAGAAACTTCCAGAGTAACGGCTGTAGACGAGGCTGGGACTGGTTCAGGACAAGCACAACATCTCATGGAAACCACAGAGCGCCTGCTGGTCGAAGAAGTCCTCATTTATGGAGGAGCAACATTTTAGCAGCAGAAGCGGAGTGTGCTGAACTTGCAGGAGGCAGTGACCTGTCAACTCGATGAGAAGCGATCCATACTAGATCGCTCAGCGCACAGACTGCCATAGTTCTTAGCAGTGTGAATCCTGTTTGCACCTGGCAATGCACTGCGGAGAATGATGTTTGTTTTTTTTTTTTTTGCACAATCATCGGATGATCCACAGATTCTGTGTGCAGTGAGCATCCGCTACTCACAAGAGCGATCACTCACGCTGACATTTGTACATATTCTCATCCACCCTCTCCTGTCAGCATCGGCCGCCCGTAGCTTTGTGATCAATAGCCTGAAGAAGCATAGTTTGCCCAAAATGGCTGTCACTTGCCTCTTTATGTGACGACCACAATAAAGTGCTGCTGTTTTCACGTACTGGTGGTGAGTGACAGTCTCATTTAGCCTTTCATGCTTTTTTGCTCCCAATTTTGTAATCCCATGTGCTGCGAGCGGCCAGTGCTCATAGGAGAGGGATGAGAACTCTGCCCCCGCACACCGACAGTCTGTGCTCTCGGTTCCTGCAGTGTTGGTGCGTGCATTGGTCGGGATTTAGATCAGGCAGCGTTCTGAAGCGAGCGCTGTCAATCACTGTATAAGGAGCCGCAGAGGATGTTACCGAATTGAAGTGGTGGAACACTGCACCAAGCCCTTGACTATGCCAGGGGTGCACCAAGGACCCTTCATTTACAAATCTAAAAAGTATTTTGCATAAAAGTAAATTACTAAAATCTTGATTACCAGTATGTTTTTTTTTTTTTTTATTTATTTTTTTTTTTTATAGGCGTTTGTCCCTATACGAATGTCTAAGTGGTTCAATTTCTGATTTGGGGGGTGACTGGCTACCCTTAAGGAATTATCGGAACTGCAAGGACGTGTGCGAGATCAGCGGATATTGTACACCTGTCCTTGTTCCTACGAGTGCGGCAGGTGCCCAACGCCTGCCGATTTAGATTAACCTGTTAATGACCATATAGCCGTCACTGGTCGCAATATGGCTTCTATGATTTCTTCGCATAGATCGTGGCTCGTGAGTCTGGATTTTGGAAGCGGCTGCAGGGACTTCTGTTACTTTTACCTTGTCTGGTTCGTCTTGTTCCTGCTGATATTTGCCGCGTCCCCCATCCATTTACATAGTTGTACTCCTTCGCATGCACAGAGAAAAGTTAAAAAGTTTTGGCCGATGACTGTAACTTTGGGTGTTGCCTTCGAAGTGGGAATTACATCATACACATTCAGACTCGACGAGGAAATGGAGAACCTGACGACCGCTCCAGCGGACACATTAACTCCGTGTCTGCGCCTCCTCCAAAATCTTTGTGTATCGGAATCAATGGTGATTGAAAAGTAAAAAGTGTTTAACAGGCGGACAAATGTATGGAGATGCCTGGTGGATGTGATCACAGGTAAATAATAGAATGATCTGCGTAAAATTGGAAAGGAAAATGGTCCCCATTGATGAAAATACCCTTGTAAGTCTCTGGACACACATTATGGTGCATTAAAGGGTCCCTCCTAAATAAACTTTGTAGGGATCTAAACTTCGCCAGCCTGTAATTCTTCTTTTCCCGCTTGCTGACGCTTTGTACATTTTCAGAAACCCCCACAACCGAAGGCTGCAATTAAGGGGGGTGACGTTAATCGGCTAACACCTGTCTGCTGTGAGAGGGGAGAGAGCGCGTCTGGTGGTCCGGCTGATTTGTCCGAAATTTTGTGAATTAAAAGGATTTATCAGGTGACAACAAGTCTGATAACTTAATAATCCGTGAGGGTCCGACCACGGGGAACCGCGCAGATCGGCTGAACGCGGAACTTTTATCCCCATTGCAGAACTGATCAGCGCACGGTCGACCCCCCCCTCTCCGTTCTTTCTCTGAGGCTCCGCTCTGCTTTTTCCAGCAGCCCCACGGAGAATGAGTGGAGCGGTGGTTGGGCATGCACACGGCTGCTCCATTTTGTGAATAAAAAAAAAAAAGTCCCCTTTCTGTTGATCGATGCAGATCCATCTGGTCGGACCCTCGCCAATCAGCAAGTTGTCACCGGAGAACCCCCTTTGAAATAATACTGGTTACAAAATAATAGAAATGGGGAAAGTTTGTCTTGGTGGCTCCTTCAGACGTCGGTGCAAAGTGGTCCGAGATCAGACAGTAGTGCCCGCACTGGCTGCAGGTCTCCTGCCCCGAGCGTGACAACCTCATAGAGATCTGCGGTCAGTCCGAGCATTAGCGGTCCATTCTCAGGCTGATTGGCATGGATGTGCAAAACTGATACGTTCAGAATACTATTAAGACCACCATAAACATTAGAGCTCAGCTGGTTTTCACGAGATCGGCCATCCATAGTGTGTATGGGGCATCCTGACAAGTTATTTGGGGGGACCTATAAAATTGGGTGGTTGGACTTCAATCAATAATCCCATTCTAGATGACTCTCTCCCCATAGAGGAGTACTCGGCCGGACTGAGCCAAGCGTTCCTGTGTATGGAGGAGTTTGGGTAGATTGCGGTTTCCCACAACCTTTTCCCATTGTGTAGGGCTAGTCCTTCTCTCCACCAGCGTTTCGGACCTCAACAGATCCCCCTACTTATTTCACCACCGCCTGTTTCTGCTGCTCTGTAACTGCAGCCTGTATCAGCTGCAACATGTCAGTGCCCGGTGGGGTTCTTCCCACAGAGCGTTGATACAATAAATAACATACTATTTTAGCCTAACCTTCATAGAAGTAGGACAAGACAAACAAGGAGGTTCCTGACTAGTAAGAGGAAAAAAACAAAACAAGTTTGCCCGTCACCCAGTCAGAATGTAGTCAATGCGCTGTGCAAAACTGCGCTCGTTCTTCGCTTCTTATTTTATTAGTTAGGTTTTTATATTAATATTCCAGATCTATCTCGCACACTTGGCATTCAGGAGGGGTGATAAGATCTCGAGAAGTTCTGCATGAAAACTCCGCTTGTTTTGTTTCATTTGCACAGCGGTGAAAGTAACGACCAAGAAATTGGCCAATTCTTGAATTCACGACGCGGCTAGCGGAGCGCGGCCAAAATACGCAGTTTTGTAAGAAAGGACGTTTTGAGGGCAACGAGGCTTGTGACATCAGTCGGATTTGTGTCTCATATATATAAACCTTGAACGCAATGATCCTCTGGCCTCGGTTTCTATGTAATTTGCCAAAAATACCGAGATGTGACAGTAAACAGTGGCCGGATAATAACAGGCTGGAGAGAAGCCGGGGCACCGGTTAACTGTTTATGGTCTATAGGGAAGAAGTTATCTGGACAGATGTACACAGTTAAGTTGTGTTTTTAGTTTTTATAACCTAAATGTAAATATTTTGGGCTAAAAATATTTGCAGGAAAAAAAATGTCACCACTTGTCCTCCATATTCCACATTCTATAGAGAGTGACGCGGAGACTGAGTTAACTGGAAATCCATCAGTGAACTGGTTGTGACAGTCTTACCGGAGAGTTTAACGCTTTTTTTGTTTTTGTTTGTTTGTTTTTTATTTTGTCTTTTTCTGAGCTCTTCTCAGCTAATTTATGACCACATTAAAGTTGAATATGGCGGGAACCAAAGAGCCTGTAAAAGCCAAACTTTGTAATGAAACATTATTGTGAACCCAAAATAAAAATTGTCTCCAAACCCCTCTTTTTATTGTTTGCTGATTTTATTTCCCTACTTTTATCATATCGATCAACTAACTTAAAAGAATTTTCAAGTGTCTCCCATTCACTTAAGTAAACGGAAGGCAGGTTTTGGGAGAAAATTGGAATATACGTCCTCGTCCGGATTCACGTTCTTTTAGTGGCGGTGCTTTTTAGCTCCTTCTGTCGTGTGCAAAACTCTGGAATATTCAGAGAGTGATTTTATGGGTTAGTCCCTGTGACCTAAAACAAAAAAAGATCCAAAATTGAGAATTGTCGCTGGGCTGACCGAATCTGTATCGCTGGTTTAGATGATTCCGTCATCATTTTATTCTTCTGCCTTTCAGGGGACGTGGCGGTAAAAATCCTCAAAGTTACAGATCCAACCCCTGAACAGTTGCAGGCCTTTAGAAATGAAGTTGCTGTTCTCAGGCGAGTATCCTGAAAAATGTTAAAGCCCCATGCACATTAGGTAATAGTTGTAGCTTTCTCATATCCGTGGGAGGGACCGACAGTCTGCGTGGGGCCTCCTGAGGTTTCCCCCGACAGATAGTGTCCCGGGGTCGCACAGTATAATTTCGACACCAGATCCTTTTCTTATTTAGGAGATAAAGTTGCTGCCAGATCTGTTTGGCAGCGGCTTTTTCCACTCTTCGTTTGAAAACACATGAACGTTCAGCCCACAGGATGGTGGAGACTGGAAAGAGGGGTGTTTGCCAAGGGAGAACTCTGCCTTCAGCTATTTCTACAGCCAGTTTTTTTACCATTTGTTGCTTCCCCCAACTTACGGCAGTGCCGATTGCAGACGTCTAGGGGAGTTCAAGTGGTCCCCCCTACTCCGTTATACGGCATTCCTTATTACATTGCAATATCGCTAATGGAGAAAAACCCCATAATACCGCATCTAATGTAGCATCCCACAAAACATTATCTGTTGGGTTTACACAGAATAGAAAAAAGAAAATCTATGCCTCCAGAAGATGTGCCCAAATCTGTGCACAGTATTCACTTGTGAGTGTTACCCATTATTTTCTGGGTAATCTCGTCATGTATTTTCCCTTTTCATATTCAGTAGCATGATCTATGTAATTCGATGTTTCCTTTGCAGTCTCTCTACACGGCTGGTAATAAATCTACTGAAGAGAAGAGGGCCCAATACTGACCCTGTGATACCCCATTAGTACCGTTAATGCAGTTCACAAATTTTTTTTACCTACTTACTCATTCCCCCAGTGCATACATACTGATTTTGTTTCTTCTTTATATGTGCCATGAAAAAAAAAAAATGATATCCAATATCCACAAACGTACGCTGATGTGGAGGTATACATTTTTTTTTTGTAATTAACATAATCCCATTTAGCCTCCTATATAGCGCTGTATAACCTGTGGATCAGATGTGTAATATTTTATATGGCTTATGTGGAATCTAACAATTTATATATTTTTTTTTTTTTTTTACTCCTTACAGAAAAACGCGGCATGTGAATATCTTGCTTTTTATGGGCTACATGACAAAAGATAACCTGGCCATCGTCACTCAGTGGTGTGAGGGCAGCAGCCTGTACAAACATCTGCATGTACAGGAGACCAAATTCCAGATGTTCCAGCTGATAGACATCGCCAGACAGACGGCACAAGGCATGGAGTAAGTGTTCCTGCCGACCATCCTGCTGGGAGCAGTGCTCTCTCCTGCCTGTAAACACTACACCTCCCAACATGCCCTAACCACGACCGTATGGGAGTTGTAGTTTTAAGAGCGATCCAAAGGCGGCCGAGAATTCCCGTGGTGGTTAGCCATTTGTTGTCATTCCCACCCACCAGAGGCGGACAGATCATCGGTGCAGCCTGGGGCCCAAGAGGTCAGGGGCCCATTTATACCTCCAAAGCAGATGAAATGGTGCATTCTGATTAGCTATTGCAATGCAAAGGGCCCTTATCCTGTTTATGCCCAGGGGCCCTTATCCCGTTTATGCCCAGGGGCCCTTATCCCGTTTATGCCCAGGGGCCCTTATCCTGTTTATGCCCAGGGGCCCTTATCCTGTTTATGCCCAGGGGCCCTTATCCTGTTTATGCCCAGGGGCCCTTATCCTGTTTATGCCCAGGGGCCCTTATCCTGTTTATGCCCAGGGGCCCTTATCCTGTTTATGCCCAGGGGCCCTTATCCTGTTTATGCCCAGGGGCCCTTGTCCTGTTTATGCCCAGGGGCCCTTGTCCTGTTTATGCCCAGGGGCCCTTGTCCTGTTTATGCCCAGGGGCCCTTGTCCTGTTTATGCCCAGGGGCCCTTGTCCTGTTTATGCCCAGGGGCCCTTGTCCTGTTTATGCCCAGGGGCCCTTGTCCTGTTTATGCCCAGGGGCCCTTGTCCTGTTTATGCCCAGGGGCCCTTGTCCTGTTTATGCCCAGGGGCCCTTGTCCTGTTTATGCCCAGGGGCCCTTGTCCTGTTTATGCCCAGGGGCCCTTGTCCTGTTTATGCCCAGGGGCCCATGTCCCGCTTATGCCCAGGGGCCCCTTGTCCCGCTTATGCACACGCGGGGGGGCCCCTTGTCCCGCTTATGCACACGCGGGGGGGCCCCTTGTCCCGCTTATGCACACGCGGGGGGGCCCCTTGTCCCGCTTATGCACACGCGGGGGGGCCCCTTGTCCCGCTTATGCACACGCGGGGGGGCCCATGTCCCGCTTATGCACACGCGGGGGGGCCCCTTGTCCCGCTTATGCACACGCGGGGGGGCCCATGTCCCGCTTATGCACACGCGGGGGGGGGCCCATGTCCCGCTTATGCACAGGGGCCCTTTTGTGCATAAATCCCCAGCCTCTTTGCTCCGTGGGAACTCGCCCTCGCAGCTCTGGGATCCGAGTTCTTGGTGAAGACATTTCTTGATATTCTTGCTTGACGGCTCCTCGTGTTTTCTGCCAAGCAGGATATTTGCTGATTGTGCGCTGAGCGCCGGCTTTGCTCGGTGTGTGCCAGCAGGCAGGGACGTGTCGCAGCTTGTGTCCTCACAGTACAAGCGGTATAAAGGCACAATCCAGGCTGCGCAATAACGTGCACAACCGTCCGGCAGTTTGTGGAGGACAAGTCAGGTTATCCCTTTTATTTGCATTCATTCTTTCTTTCTTTCTTTGATGTTTAATGGCCCTTTGTTCTCTTGCAGCTATTTACATGCAAAGAACATTATCCACAGAGACATGAAGTCAAACAGTATCCTTTACTGGAGCGAAACGGGATGTCCCCTGTGTCAGGGGATAAAGGGTCCCTGAAGAAGTGCGGCACTGCCGGCCGGAGCAGTGATCCACGCCATATCCTACAGTCTCCTCCACCTCTGATTCTGTTCATTACTATACAAGGAGGTTTTGCTTTTAACCCCTTTAAAAGGGGAATGTGTCATCAGAAAATGAAGTGTGATGTGTTACTTGTACACCCTGTCAGAGGCCTCTCACCCAGCCAAATCCGATCTACTGCTTTGCACTGATGAGGGGCAAACACCCCTGAACATGTTTCTGGTTTGCCGCCTTAAGGATGAGTGAGCGTGCTCAGATGAGGTGTTATCTAAGCATGCTCAAGTGCTAATAGACTATTTTCTGGTTGCTCGAGTAATATGTTTGAGTCCCCTTGTCTCGTGGGTGATTGACATGCATATTATTCAAGCACGCCGAAGACACTATTAGCACTCGAGCATGCTCAGATAACACCAAATCCCAGCACTACTTCTTATCATAAGTCATGTGGCAGGTCACATTAAAGGGTTGATATAGACAAATAGGACTCGTGTAACACTGGCAATCCTATGTAGAATATTGATGGCCATGTATCGAAGGGCCATGTCCTGGGTTATAGAGGAAGTGGGGGTCCTAGCAGGGTCCCAGCCTGTAATGGCCTTATGCCCTCGTAGCAGAAAGCTTATTGTCAGCAATGTGGGAGATTTTATAATTAAAGGGGTATTCCCATTTCCAAGATCCTATCCTAATATGTAGTAGGTGTAAATAATAATAATAATGTTAGCTAATACCTCCATTTAGAAATGTAGTATAGTTCTTCTGATTCGCTATGTCGCTTAGAGCATTGCTATAGCTTAGGTGTCCATGGTTACGACCACTCATAGTGACAGTTCATTAATTGTTAATTGTCATAACCATGGATACCTAAGCTACTGCAACGCCCTGCACATAGTGTAAGTGATATAGATAATCATGAGAACTATACTACATTTCTAATTGGAGATACTTGCTAATATTATTATTATTATTATTATTACTACACCTACTACATATTGGGATATGATCTTGCAGATGGGAATATCCCTTTAAGGACAACACAGGATTTATTGAATTGCTTTCTGGAAAAATAGTATTGTGCTATTTTACTGTTGTCCATTACAATTAGCGGCTGAGTGATAAAACTCAAGTTCTCTTCATATACGGGGGAATCTTTACATCTCTGCTTTTTAACTTTTTTATTTTCCAGCATTTTAGGAACTACAACTCCTAGCATGCTGTAGGAGGCGGCTATAAAGGTGTGCTGCAGTAGTCATTTTGGTACAGATTTTGGGGACTCTGCTTTAGGCCAATTTCCGCGCGGCCATGTTTTCAGTCTGGAAAAAAAGCAGACCGTAACTTGGACCAATGTGTTCTGTGGGGCAGTGCAGACATGAGATTTTTTTTTTTTTTTTTTTACAAGTTAGGAAAAAACTCATCTGAGTTTTCGAATGAAATTTGGACATTTTTTTTTATAATACACTCGGCCTCGGGCCTCGCCATCTGCAGATGTTCCAGGTAGAAGTGGGAAGTCCGGGATTGGGCCTGATCGCGCGTCGGGGTGCAGAGCCGAGGTTGTGTGCTGATCCTTTACTGTGACACAGACATCTTTCTGCATGAAGGATTGACCGTGAAAATCGGTGATTTTGGACTGGCCACGGTCAAGTCTCGGTGGAGCGGTTCCCAGCAGGTGGAGCAGCCGACGGGGTCGATCCTGTGGATGGTGAGTTGTGGCGATGTCGCCCGCAGCGGCCGTGCGGTGCCCATGTGTTTCCTGGCTCACCGCCCGCTGCCCTACCGCCGGTTACTTGGTGCGATTGGTGTCAGAGTGAGGTTTGCATTGTAGGAATTCATCTCCACGTGAAGAGTTTGATATTAATCAGGTGTAAATATGGCGGCGTCTAACAAGATGTCCGGGATGTCACTGCTCGGCCCAGCAGCACTCCCACGGTCCCCACCGCTCGGTCACCGGTCCTGCCGGCACACATGTGGTCTCCGACCGTAGCTGGGACTCCTACTTGTGCGGCACAGGACTGAAGCGTCCGGCCCCAATCGTTTTTACACCAGGATCCTCTGCCAGGGAAGAATAGTGAGACCCCATATTAACGGAAATATGGTTTAGATAATGTATAAGGGTTTTGGGCTACATCCCTGGTTTTTGTACGTTTTTTTTTTTTCTTACCAAATCTTGGACTACCCCTTAAAAGGGAATTTGTTTCCAAGTTTTTGTTAGGGCAGCAAGATGTAGAGACAGAGACCCTGATTCCAGTGATGTCACTTACTGGGCTACTTGTAGTTTTGATAATCCGTTATAGATTCTGCAGATCTAGCAGTTCTCTGAATGCTGAGCTCTTCATAACCCCGCCCACAGCACTGGCTGTTTTCTGTGTACACTGTGCATAGGCAGATAGCTGCTAATCGGTGATGGGTTATACCAAGCTCATGAATGTAGAGATTTATATCACAGCAGGTTTACTAGTCCTCTATTGATGATCTCCTGCTAAGTGATTTTTTTTTTTAATTAAAACTACAGCAAGCAGCCCAGTAAGTGACACATGGCTGGAATCGGGGTCTTTTTCCCTGCATTTTGCTGTGCTCAGATTAGCAGGTATAAAGCTGGTGACTGATTCCTTGTAGTGCTGCGATACTTGGGCTTGTGTGTTCAGTTTGTCTGCGCTATGGAGCCTCTTCCCAGGTCGCTCGCTGATATTTCTGTGTTGCCTCCTCAGGCTCCGGAGGTGATCCGAATGCAAGACAATAATCCTTTCAGTTTCCAGTCGGACGTTTATTCTTATGGGATTGTCCTGTACGAGCTGATGACCGGGGAGCTGCCATATTCCCACATCAGGGACCGAGACCAGGTGGGTGCACAGACCGGATAACGCCATTGTCCACGGGTCGCCTGGAGCAGCCCGCTCCCATAATGGACGGCACTGCATGACTTAACCTTGGGTGCAGCGCCTCCTGCTGGCAGTGTGGCTGCAGTGTCATCTCGTCTGTAGCCCGGGGTTGCAGCTCTGCGATGTACGGACCCTGGCTGTAGTTGTGAGCAGGTGTCTATGCGGACATATTATGGGGCGGTGGCGGATATATTGGGGTCTCCGATGTACGGACCCCGGCTGTAGTTGTGAGCAGGTGTCTATGCGGACATATTATGGGGCGGTGGCAGATATATTGGGGTCTCTGCGATGTTCGGACACCGGTATCACGGCTGTAGTTGTGAGCAGGTGTCTATGCGGACATATTATGGGGCGGTGGCAGATATATTGGGGTCTCCGATGTACGGACCCCGGCTGTAGTTGTGAGCAGGTGTCTATGCGGACATATTATGGGGCAGTGGCGGATATATTGGGGTCTCTGCGATGTTCGGACACCGGTATCACGGCTGTAGTTGTGAGCAGGTGTCTATGCGGACATATTATGGGGCGGTGGCGGATATATTGGGGTCTCCGATGTACGGACCCCGGCTGTAGTTGTGAGCAGGTGTCTATGCGGACATATTATGGGGCGGTGGCAGATATATTGGGGTCTCTGCGATGTTCGGACACCGGTATCACGGCTGTAGTTGTGAGCAGGTGTCTATGCGGACATATTATGGGGCAGTGGCGGATATATTGGGGTCTCTGCGATGTTCGGACACCGGTATCACGGCTGTAGTTGTGAGCAGGTGTCTATGCGGACATATTATGGGGCGGTGGCGGATATATTGGGGTCTCTGCGATGTTCGGACACCGGTATCACGGCTGTAGTTGTGAGCAGGTGTCTATGCAGACATATGGGGCGGTGGCGGATATATTGGGGTCTCTGCGATGTTCGGACACCGGTATCACGGCTGTAGTTGTGAGCAGGTGTCTATGCGGACATATTATGGGGCAGTGGCGGATATATTGGGGTCTCTGCGATGTTCGGACCCCGGTATCCCGGCTGTAGTTGTGAGCAGGTGTCTATGCGGACGTATTATGGGGCGATGGCGGATATATTGGGGTCTCTGCAATGTTCGGACCCCAGTATCCCGGCTGTAGTTGTGAGCAGGTGTCTATGCGGACATATTATGGGGCGGTGGCGGATATATTGGGGTCTCTGCGATGTTCGGACACCGGTATCACGGCTGTAGTTGTGAGCAGGTGTCTATGCAGACATATGGGGCGGTGGCGGATATATTGGGGTCTCTGCGATGTTCGGACACCGGTATCACGGCTGTAGTTGTGAGCAGGTGTCTATGCGGACATATTATGGGGCAGTGGCGGATATATTGGGGTCTCTGCGATGTTCGGACCCCGGTATCCCGGCTGTAGTTGTGAGCAGGTGTCTATGCGGACGTATTATGGGGCGATGGCGGATATATTGGGGTCTCTGCAATGTTCGGACCCCAGTATCCCGGCTGTAGTTGTGAGCAGGTGTCTATGCGGACATATTATGGGGCGGTGGCGGATATATTGGGGTCTCTGCGATGTACGGACCCCAGTATCCCGGCTGTATTTGTGAGCAGGTGTCTATGCGGACGTATTATGGGGCGATGGCGGATATATTGGGGTCTCTGCGATGTATGGACCCCAGTATCCCGGCTGTATTTGTGAGCAGGTGTCTATGTGGACGTATTATGGGGCGGTGGCGGATATATTGGGGTCTCTGCAATGTACGGACCCCAGTATCCCGGCTGTAGTTGTGAGCAGGTGTCTATGCGGACATATTATGGGGCGGTGGCGGATATATTGGGGTCTCTGCGATGTACGGACCCCAGTATCCCGGCTGTAGTTGTGAGCAGGTGTCTATGCGGACGTATTATGGGGCGATGGCGGATATATTGGGGTCTCTGCGATGTACGGACCCCAGTATCCCGGCTGTAGTTGTGAGCAGGTGTCTATGCAGACATATGGGGCGGTGGTGGATATATTGGGGTCTCTGCGATCACCCCCATTACGGTTTTCTTTCCCCTTTAGATCATATTCTTGGTCGGCCGGGGATGTTTGGTGCCGGATCTCAGTAAGTTGTACAAGAATTGTCCCAAAGCCATGAAGAGACTCGTAGCGGACTGCATGCAGAAAGTCAAGGAAGAAAGACCCCTGTTTCCTCAGGTACGTCGGGCTGTCCTGTCACACCGAGGCGGTGGTCTTTGTACCGCCACCCCCTGATTGGGGGTGGTCTCTTGTCCTCCCATAAATGAAAGCTGATGACTACAAAATGGCGCCACATACTTCTTGTATTATGGGGTACACAGCGACTATTTTATGCCCCGTTATCTGGAAGAAGCGAGCAGAGCTTGTACCTCCATATAAAGCCATGGCCGAATGATCAGGGCGCCCCCTACTGGTCAGATGAATTCACTTGGCATAATGCGGCCCGTGCATCCGGAGATTTATAAATGGAGGAGAAAAAAAATGTTTTCTTAGAAAATAAAATCTGCTCAGACTGACGCGTTTTCAGTCTCCTTAATTCTAAGTGCATTAAGAAGGCTGGAAGTGCGTCAGTGTGCGTCTCCGGGGCCGCACGGCACCGTCTGGATATATTTATTGTACTTTTATATTTGTAGGAATAATTTGCTCGTGACATTTATTATAAAACAGTCAGAAGGGGAAGGGCTGAGATGTCGGCACAACGCAGAGGATCGCCAATGTCTGCCAGACGGGACATTGGCGCAGGAGTCCCCCACAAACATGTGAACATTAAATCTCATAATAGTAGTGGAGTGTAGCTGGATTATCTGCCGGCTAAAAAAATGGCCAGCAAAGTTGGGTCAAAGCCCAATTTCTCTCTCCTTAAACACTATACAAGAGAAACTAGTATAAAATATAACTTTTAATAATATATTTTTAAAAAACTACCCCCAAAAAAATATCCACTCCCTCCATGGAACCTGGTTGTCTGGGAATTAAGAGGAGATGATCGGTACCTGCACGGCTGATGGGTGAGATCTTTCCTTTTTTCCTGACCTTTTGGTGTAGTTGATAACACATGCAATCAGGCTAAGTAGTCCACATAGAGACGGTGTTTGTATCCCTCTAACAAGAGCATCGTGTATGATGCCGGGATTGATAAATTCACGGTCTATTTACTAATTTCTTGATTGGGCATCCTATCTAATCGGAATTGGTTATTGAGTAACTTTTAGGGACTCTGATCTATAAGAGGTACTATATCCCTATGATATGTTGGTCCGGATGGACGCTTTAGCTGATAAAGGGAGATTTTATTGTGCACTTTATCACGTCTTTATTTTTTTTTGGGGGTAGTTTTTTAAAAAAAATATATTAAGTTATATTTCATACTAGTTTCATACTAGTTTCTCTTAGCTGTATAGGGCTAAAAAAAAGGGAAAAATAAAACCGGTTTTTAAAAAATATAATAAAAAAACACCATAAATCGGAAAAGCAAAAAATGGTCTTCCAGAAATGCCGTATTTTGGTCACTGCACCACCCTGAAAAAAGGCAGTAAAAAGCAATCAAAATGTAGTTTGTACCAATGAAACCTACCTCTGTGCGCAAAACATGTGTGCGCTCACAGTCCCATTGGGTGAAAAATAAAGTTGAGTCTCAGAAAATGGTGGAAGGAACCAAATTATTATTATTATAAAAAAATATATATTTATTATATATATAATCTTTTTTTTTTTTTTTTTTTTTTTTTTTACAATTTTCCCCCAAAATTTCTAAGCCACTGAAAATAACAGAAAACAAACACATCGATTTGTGTTTGGTGTCGCTATAATTGTACAGGTCCCGGCAGGATCATATTATCAGGTTACGTTTTCCCGCAAATTAAGACTATAACAATGAAACCTAAAAACTGATCACAGAAGTGCGTTTATTTTTCACCATTTCACTCAACTTGCATATTTTTGTTAATTTTTCCTCTGTTTTCAGTGCATTACATGGTAAAATAAATGGTATCAAAGTCACAACTCGTTCCATTGAAAAAAAAATTAAAAAAATCGGTCCCTTGTACAGCTGTGGTGATGGAGAAATAAAAAATGTTATGGCTCCTTGAACGGGAGGAAAACATTAAAAAGGGGTTGTCCAGGGTTTAACACAACCATTTTCAATGTTAAAGGGACCTGTACGTTGTATGACGCGTCTAGAATGGGACCAAAAAAAGATAATTTTGCCAAAACCAGCAAAGAGGCTGTGCCGCACATACACAGATGTACAGTCATGGCCAAAAGTTTTGAGAATGAGACAAATATTAATTTTTCCAAAGTCTACTG